>NC_086119.1:48549319-49296357 GCF_963921235.1 Mobula hypostoma | reverse complement strand
ATGATTATAGTCATGAATGAGGGCCAGAACCAAGATGTCCCTTTCAGGAAACCAACACTGTTCCTCGGGTCCAAAGCCTTCCCAGTCCACGCGGATCTGCCAAACATCCCAAACAGTTTGTGAATCTAAAATTCTTCTCACAGTGGAGACCTGTTACCCATCGGCAAACCTGGGTGGCTGTGGGACTGATAGTGGTGGGGCTAAAGGGCGGGTGTTCACAGGTTTTAATTTGGAAATGTGGAAAATGGGATTAACCTTGAGGGTCTTAGAGAGCTGCAAGGTGTAAACAACTGGATTTACTCTCTTGAGAATCTTGAAGGGTCCAATGAACTTTGGCACCAATTTCCTGGATTCTACTTGGAGAGGCAAATTCTGAGTCAACAGCTAGTCCTATTGTCGAGACTGCAGAAATGGCCCCTGTCGTCTCTTGTAGTTAGCCTTCCGGGTAGAATCCAACAAAATCTCCCTTCCCCTAGTCCATTTCTCCTTGCAGTTTTGGACTAAATCTGCTCAGGGAGGAGTGTCGGGAAATACCCAAATTGGCATTCAAAAGGGGACATCCTGTGTACTGAATGCAGTAAAGTATTGTGGGCAACCTTTGCCCACATCAGATGGTCGCACCACTCGACTAGTCTTTCAGAGGCCAGGCATCTTAGGATTCTTTCCAAATCTTGGTTCTCCCACTCTGTCAGGCTATTGGACTGTAGGTGAAACCTAGAGGAATGACCCGCTGTTGTACCAATCAGTTTACAAATGCCCTCCAAACCCATGATGCAAATTGTGGACCACGATCTGACACAGTGTCCACCAGAAAACTTGAATCCTGAAGACTTGGTGCAGGACAATTTCAGCCATCTCTGTCGCAAATGGTAGTCTGTCCAAGGTGATGAATTTTCAGGCCTTTGAAAAACGATCCACTATTACTATAATAATGGTCTTCCCCTTGGAAGGAGGAAGACCTGTGACAAAGTCCATAGAGATATGAGCCCATGGTCTTTCCGGAACAGGCAGAGGGTGAAGGAGACCTTGAGATTGAGTGTGGGCTCCTTGTTCTAGGCACACACATCACATGCTTGGACATATTGACGGTCCTCCCTCGCTATTCCAGGCCGTCAATATCTTCCCTTAATGAGCTTGAGGATCCTGGGTGAGCGATCATTCTCGATGCATGTCTCCACTGAAGAATCTGAGACCAGGATAGGACTAGGAATGAACAGCCATCCTAGAGGCTTCGATCATACTGGTGCCCAAGAAAATCATGGTAACCTGTGTAAAAGACTATTGCCCAGTGGCACTTACATCCACAGTGATGACGTGTTTTGAGAGGCTGGTGTTGAAGCACATCAGCTCCTGTCTGAGTGGCAACTTGGATCCGCTCCAATTCGCCTACTGAAGCAATGGATCTACTGAAAATGCTATCTCATTGGCTCTTCACAGAACTTTGGAACATCTGACAACAAAGATGCAAACATCAGGGTGCTCTTTGTCGATTACAGCTCAGCGTTAATACCATCATTCCCTCAATGCTACTCAGCAAACTCCAAGAGCTGGGCCTCAATACCCCCTTGTGCAACTGGGTCCTGGATTTCCTCACTTGTAGACCCCAGTCAGTTCTGATTGGCAAAAACATCTCCTCCTCAATCACCATCAGCACAGGAGCACTGCAGGAATGTGTACTTAGCTCCCTGCTCTACTTGCTTTACACCTATGCTTGTGTGGCTAAGTACAGCTTGTATATGCATTATATACAAGTTTGCTGACAACACCACGGTTGTGGGTTGTATCAAGGAGATGATGAGTCCCCATACAGGAGGGAGTTTGAAAATTTGGCATAACAACAACCTCTCACTCAATGTCAGTAAGGCCAAGGAACTGATTGTAGACTTCATGAGTGGGAAACTAGAGGTTCATAAACCAGTAATCATTGGGAGATCAGAGGTGGAGAGCATCAGTAACTTTAAATTCCCGGGTGTCACTATTTCAGATGACCTGTCCTGGAATCATTGTATAAATATCACTAAGAAATCACAATAGTGCCTCTTGTTCCTTTGGTATGTCATCGAAAATTTTGGTAAACTTCTATAGATGTGTGGTGGAATGTGTGCTGACTGACTGCATTATGGCGTGGTATGGGAACGTCAATGCCTTCGAACAGGAAATCCTACAAAAGGTAATGGATGTGGCCCAGAATATCACGCATAAAACCCTCCTAACCACTGAGCACATCTACATGAAATGTTGCTGTAGAAAAGCAGCATCCATCATCAAAGATCCTCACCAACCAGGATTTGCTGTTTTCTCACTACTGCCATCAGGTAGAAGGTGCAGGTGTCTCAGGACTTGCACCAGCAGGTTTAGGAACAGTTGCTACATGTAATGTATGAATCTATTTCTTTTAGAGCATTGACTTCCCTTAGCACTCTGTAGTCACTGTTGTCTACTCATGCAATTTGTGTTCTCTCCTCCCCTCCGAAAAATTTCCCCTCAGTTTACAAATTTCCCTCCTATGTAATCTTTGTTATTGTCCATAACTAGGCTAAATCCAACTTAATTACAATCATTGCCATAAAATTGCTTTCCCCCACTTAAAGTCCCCAAAACTAAGTCCAGACATTTCTTCTGTCATGGGTTGTGCTACATACTGCTAGAACATGTTTCCCTCGTTAGGAATCTTGTGCCCTCTCTAAGATAATCAAGGGGGATGGGGTTAGTACAGAAATAACAGTGCAGTAAAATCCTGCTGTGATCTTGTTGAATGGCAGAGCAGATATGAGAGGCCAAATTGTTTGCTCCAGCTTCTTTTGTTCTTACCTGGACCACATCCTAGTTAATACTGGTATAATTAAAGTCTCCTACTGTTACTGCCCTTGTGCTTTCATTTTTGTCAGAAATTTGTCGACACACACAGTACGCTTATCTTGAACAGGTTATTTCAAGGTTTGCAGCACGTATATGCTCACTTGATGATCCTACGATACCAATTCCCTCTCACAGCTGTGATTGTTTTTTTATTAGCACCTTGCCTTTCCTTGCATTTTTTATATCTATCTCACCCATAATCAGGAATGTTGACCTTTTATTCCTGCCTCTCCTTATATAATATCATAACTCACTGTGTCTATTTGTGCCTTCAGCTCATCCATCTTTACTTACTACATTCCTTATATTTAGATACAAGCCATTAATCACAGCCGCACTTGCTTCATGTCTGGCTTCTAGCCTTTTGTTTTCTCTGCCTTTCAGAATCTCCCAATATATTTTACCTTCCTTTCCCAGGCTGTTTTTCTCCTTCCTATGTGTGTGAATTGAAGTCTGAGGAGAATGAGAATTGTAGTTGTATTGTCTCAGAACATGAGACAGATTTGATTAGAAACATCTTGGAGTGAATGTCTTTTAGAGAAACAATTGCTCAATTTGACCTCTCATCAAAATCCAGATCATCTTGAGTATGGTAAGCAGGAAAATTAATTGGAAAGGAAACTTAATGCCACATCCATTTAAAAGATAGGGTGTCTTAAAGATACAGCTATTAGAGTTGCTGTGTCATGATGCTGACAACTCAGGTTTAATCCTTATTTGGGTGCTGTCTATGTGGAGTTTGCACCTTCTTCTGTGGTCACGTGGGTTTCTTTTGGGAGTTCCAGTTTCCTCCCATACCTCAAAGATTGTTGGAATCAATGGTTCAATGGTTCCAATTCACATCAGAGAATGTATACGGTGTACTACCTGAAATTCTTACTCTTTGCAGACATCTACAAAACAGAACAAAAACCCCAAAGGATGAATGAAGAAAAATGTTGGATCCCCAAGCCCCTCGCACACACAAGCAGTAGCAAAGCATCAACCTCCCGCCTCTCCCTCCCCCAAATTATTCCAGCAAAAAGCATTAGCTTCCCTATCACCCACCGTGCAAGCAATACCAGAACCCCCCAAAGAGACCGTGATCAAGAGTCCATCAAAAAGCACTGTTCACCCAACAGTTTAACATGCCGTAGGATCTCTTGTCCACCAAGAAGGGAAAGAGAGATATCACTTGTTCCACAGTAAAAGGGGGACCATCAGCTCGCTGTTTCGGTGTTACAGTCTGTAGTATCGCTTGTCCGAGTTCTCCCAACTTGAGAATCAGCAGCAAACTCTCTCTTACCATCAAGAGAGAAAGAAAGTGATTGCTTGTGCGCAGGGGCCTCCAACAGTTGCACCTGCTGTCTTGATATTCCAACCTCTCATAATGCTTCAGTTAGATTCATCAGCCAGGAATCAAGCTCCACAAGTCCGCACCCCGAAGGCTCACGTCTTCCAAGCTGCTCCTGGAGTTACTGAAGTGCAGGTTAGTCGGTGAGCTCCAAGAGTGGGAACCCACCACCGTGAAGAACTGCAGTTTGAGTGCAGCTGTAGATTAGAGACTCCAATAGGATCCCAGCTACCTCGAAAAGGAAAGAAGAGGTGTTAGAGAGAAGAATTTGAACTGTTTCGCAGTTGAACTCAAGGTCGTCATCTTCTGGCACCACCTTTAGCTCCTCCCATTTGGTAGATTAATTGGCTACTGTAAACTTGTAGTGTGAGGTGACTGGTAAAATGTGGAAGGAGTTCAAGACAATATGGAGAGAATACAAATGGAGGAGTAACATCTGCAGCAGGAAACACAGCTATACCAGCAAACTAAGGTGGAGCACATAGTAGCATGTCAAAATGAAATGGGAAAAAGTGCTTGTTGCACAAGGAGCTTTGAGGAATGGTGAACCAGGATTGTTGGAATGAGAAATTGGGAGCATGTATGTGCTGACACGTGGTATTGAGTGTGAACGTTAAGTTTACAGTTAGGACACCACTTCAAGAAATGAGGACAAACAACAGGAATTCTGCAGATGCTGGAAATTCAAGCAACATACATCAAAGTTGCTGGTGAACGCAGCAGGCCAAGCAGCATCTATAGGAAGAGGCGCAGTCGACGTTTCAGGCCGAGACCCTTCGTCAGGACTAACTGGACTAACAGTTAGTCCTGACGAAGGGTCTCGGCCTGAAACGTCGACTGCGCCTCTTCCTATAGATGCTGCTTGGCCTGCTGCGTTCACCAGCAACTTTGATGTATGTTTCAAGAAATGAGGGATAGTTTGAACATGCCTCTGATTCTTGATGTGTCTGAATTGTGGAGGACAGCATTGGAACCTAATAGCCCATACCAAATCCCCAAAATGGACTCTGAACTCTAATGGGAGTTGATTTCCAGCTGGTAAAAGTAACCATGAGAACAAGGTTCAGACCTAATAGGGAACCATTCAGCCTCTGGCTACAGCACTCCAGATCCAAGATCACCCTGACCTCAGTTGTACTTTTCGTAGTAGAGCAATGCATTGCAGAACCAAGCACAGGGCAAGCTATTTTAGATCTAGTTTTATGTAATTGGAAACAGTAATCATTGCATGGTAGAATCCAATATTCAGAATTTGAATGTGAAACAAAGGTGAAGCGACCATTAAGGGCTTCTACAGGTGTATACAAAGAGTAGATGAAATAATCATTTGGGGAATTAATAATGAGAAATAGAGAATTGACAGAAATAGTTATTTGTATGGTTTTTACATAAGACATTAAGATATCCTAATAGTCAAGGGATTATAGTGAAGGAGGATTTTAAGATTTAATATTAGAAAAGATTTACAAGTCAAACTAATGGAACTCAATTCAAGATTGTACTCTGGCGTTCCTCAGTTTGTGAGTGCAAAGGAGAAAAAGATGATTATTGCTCTGGGTGTAATGCAGCATAAAAACACAATGAACATAAAGAACACAATAAATTATAAAAAAGCACAATAAATATCAATATAAAAGCAATCCTATGAAAAGCAATCCTGTTGATGTTGAGGAAGAAGTTGTTTGCATAGCACCAGACCTCGAGCTCTTCCACCTTCTCATGGTTGGCCGTCTAATCTTTGTTGGTGATCAGCCCCACCACTGCCATGTCATTGATGATGTGATTGCTCGGGGGTTTGACTGTGCAGCTGTGTGTGAGCAGAGTGTACAATAACGGCCTCACCACACAGCACTGGGGTGCATCCATGTTGAGGATGATGGAGAGGGAGGAGAGGTTGTATGTCCTGACTGATGTCTGATGGTTAGGAAATCCAACAATCCAACACCCATTTTGCATTGTGGTGTATTTAGACTGAGAAATAAGTAGGATTTTATTCACCAAAGTCTGTGGGACAATAGTGTTGAATGCCAAACTGAAATCCAGAAACAGCGTTCTGATATAGTTATCCCAGGGCCAGATGTATGACAGATGCTATGGGATCTGTTGCAGAGCGATTCTGTCGGTAAGTGTCCAGTGTGGCAGGAATCTAGTTTTTGATGTGTGCCATTACCAGCTGTTCCAAGTACTTCATGATGTCAGTGCCGCTAAGCGGCTGTTGCTTTGTTCTGAAGCTACAGGGTTATTTGGTACAAGAATAATAGTGGCTGATTTGAACCATGTGGGGACAGCAGCTTTGATGAGTGATCTGTGGAAGATGTCCATGAAGGCATCAGTGAATGGTGTGCACACTCCCTGAGTACTCAGCCTGGGATGTTGTCTGGGCTGGCAGCCATATGGGGGTGGAGTCTCACTTCTATTGCTATTACAGAAGGTGTGTGCTCACCTGGAAGATGGGAAGCTTTTGTAGCTACTATTGTGCTGTGTGCCTGAAAGAGTACATAAAAGTTGTTTAGAGCATTAAATGTTAATAAGTCCTCGAAAATGACGGGCTGCAATCCAGTGTCTTAAAAGAGGTGGATGTATTATGACTGTCAGAATAAGGGTCACTCAATTAAGCTGACGATGAGAAAGAGTTTTTCACTCAATTTATTAGGTACACCTGTACACCTGCTCATTAATGAAAATATCTAAGCAGCCAAGCATATGGCAGCAACTCAATGCATAAAAGCATGCAGACGTAGCGAAGAGGTTTAGTTGTTGTTCAGACAAAGCATCAGAATGCGGAAGAAATGTGATCTAAATGACTTTGACCGTGGAATGGTTGTTGGTGCCAGACAGGGTGGGTTTGAAACTGCTGTTCTCCTGGGAGTTTCACAGAAATGGTATCTAGAGTTTACAAAGAAAACAAAAAAAAAATCCAGTGAGTGGCAGTTCTGTGGTCGAAAATGCCTTGTTAATGAGAGAGGTCAGAGGAGAATGGCCAGACTGGATCAAGCTGACAGGAAGATGACAGAAATTCAAATAACCATGAGTTACAACATTGGGGTGCAGAAGAGCATCTCTGAATGCATAACACGTCAAACCTTGAAGTGGTTGGGCTACAGCAGCAGAAGGTAATAGGGAGGTACCTCTCTCATTCTTCATGAAATTCTCAACCCTTAGATTGCTGTGGAAACATGTTTATTGAATTTATTCAAGACTGAGATTCTAGGGAAGTCCCAGAGAATTGAGAAAACACAACTAATCATGTAACAGCTCTATACAAAAAAGGAAGAAGTTAGAAAACAAGAAACTGTAGGCCAGTTAGCCTAATATTTTGTCACAGGGAAATACTAGAATTCATTATTCACGAGATAAAATTGGGATCTTTAGAAAATTATAAGACAATCAAGCGGAGTGACACGATTTTATGTAAGGGATGTTATCACAAGCAGTGCACATAAAGAACAACCAATAGCTGTGGTATATTTGTATTTCTAGGAGGCATTCTGTTAGCTACCACCGGAGAGGTTACTGTATACAACAAGAACAAGAGGTATGAATTGGTTACTAATAGGAAACAGAAAGAGATATATTAGGTCATTTTGGATAGCCAGTCAGTAGCCCGCATTGTGCCACCAGGATCAAGGCTGGGAGCTCAACCTTTTCAATCTATTTTAAGGACACTATGAAGGGACAGAATGTATGGTGGCCACGTTTGCCAATGATGTGAAGCTAGATCAGCAAGCAAGTTGTGAAAGGACACAAAAAGCCTGCAAAAGGTGATGGATGGGTTAAATTGATTAGAGTTGACTATATCTCTTACATCCTTCACATACATGAGGAGTAAAAATCGTTATGTTACGTCTCCATCTAAATATGCAATGTTCAATCATAGTAGTTTATAAGAATTTATAGTAAGTAGAGCAGTCAATGTAATAAAGAGTACGAGGGGTGATTGATAAGCTTGTGGCCTAAGGTAGAAGGAGTCAATTGTAGAAAACCTAGCACATTTATTTTTCAACATAGTCCCCTCCTGCATTTACACACTTAGTCCAGCGATCGTGAAGCATACGGATCCCTTCTTTGTAGAAGTCAGCGTCTTGGACCTCCAGAATTGATAAGTTCGTGGCCTAAGGGAGAAGGAGATGAGTTATACAGCTCTCGTTACATGCACATGCAGTTCAACTCTTTGAGTGACTATGCAGAAAGTTTGAAGTTAATAACTCATCTCCTTATCAATCACCCCTGCTGTGGACCACTTCTGGAAGTCCAAGACACTGACTTCTGCAAAGAAGAGATCCGTATGCTCCATGATCGCTGGACTAAGTGTGTAAATGTAGGAGGGAACTATGTTGAAAAAATAAATGTGCTAGGTTTTCTAAAATTGACTCCTTCTACCTTAGGCCACAAACTTATCAATCACCCCTTGTTTTCTCAAATCAGCATGAGTTAATCAGTCTGATGGCCTGGTGGAAGAAGCTGTCCCGGAGCCTGTTGGTCCTGGCTTTTATGCTGCGGTACCGCTTCCCGGATGGTAGCAACTGGAATAGATTGTGGTTGGGATGGTTTGCGTCCCCAGTGATCCTACAGACCCTTTTTGCACACCTGCCCTCATAGGGCTGGGCTGTCCACACCACTCTCTGCAGGGTCCTGCGATTAAGGGTGGTACAGTTCCCGCACCAGGCAGTGATGCAGCCAGTCAGGATGCTCTCAATTGTGCCCTTGTAGAAAGTTCTTAGGATTTGGGGGCACAAAAGAAACTTCCTCAACCGCCTGATGTGTGCAGCTGGTATGTACAGACCAGGTGAGGTCCTTGGTGATTTGGACGCTGAGGAACTTGAATCTGTTTACCCTCTCAACCCCAGACCCATTGATGTCAATAGGGGTTAGCCTGTCTCCATTCTTCCTGTAATCCACAACCAGCTCCTTTGTTTTTGCAACATTGAGGGGAGAGGTTGTTTTCTTGACACCACTGTGTCAGAGAGATAACCTCTTCCCTGTCGGCCACCTGGTTATTGTTTGAGATATGGCCAATCAATGTTGTTTCGTCGGCAAATTTAATTAGCAGATTGGAGCTGTGGGTGACGATACAGTCATGGGTGTGCAGGGAGTAAAGGAAGGGATTCAGTACACAGTGCTGAGGAGCTCCTGTATTGAGAGTCAGGGTTGGAGGTGAGGGAGCCCACTCTTACAACCTGCTGGTGATCTGACAGGAAGTCCAGGGTCCAGCTGCTCAAGGCAGGGTCAAGTCCCTGAGCTTCTTGTCCAGCCTGGACTGTAGTCCAACAACAGCATTCTCATATAAGCATTCTTCTTCTCCCGATGCGTAAGGATGGTATGTAGAGCAGTGGCTATTGCATCATCTGTCAATCAGTTGTGTCAGTAGGTGAATTGTAAGAGGTCCAGTTTGGGTGGTAGCAAGCTGTAGATTTAATCCTAGACCAGCCTCTCAGAGCATTTGCTTATTATTGAGGTGAGTGCGACAGTCGATCAGGCAGGTTACTTTGGTCTTTTTTGGCAGAGGGACAACGGTGGATAACTTGAAGCAGGAGGGCACTCTACACTGGGAGAAGGAGAGATTAAAAATGTCTGTAAACACACCTGCCAGCTGTGCTGCACACATCCTAAGTACTCACCTTGCCGTGCTGTCCCGCATCTTTGCGACTGTCTACTCGGAAACATCTGTGTACCTCAGCCTCAGAGATGACCAGGTTGCAGGTTGTAGCAGTGGCTTTCCTCGGAGGCTCAGAGTTAACGACATCGAACCGAGCATTGAGCTCATCTGGGAGAGAGGCCGCGATGTTGGCGGCACCACAGCGTTTGGCTTTGATGTCTGCGATGGTATGCAGGACCTCGCCACAAGTCACGTGTGCTATTCGTTGTGAATCTTGTCTCAATCTTCTCCCTATATTGTTGTTTCACAGGCATGATAGCTGTGCAAATCATAGCTGCTTTTCTTGAGCTCTAGTTGATCTCCAGCGATGTAAGCTTGATGTTGTGCTGTAAGTCTTGCTCACACGGAACTATTGATCCAGGGTTTCTGGTTCGGGAAGACCCTGACCGACTTCTGGAGGACAATATCATCGATGCACTTCCGGATGAAGCACGTGACTCCATCAGTGAACATGGAGACATCCTCATCATGGAAGACATTCCAGTCGATGTCATCAAAGCAGTCCTGCAGCATGGAAGCCGATTGGTCGGACCAACAGCGGACGATTTTAACTATGTTGTTTCAGCTTCTGCTAGTACGTTGGCAGAAGCAGGATTGAAGATGATCTGATTTTCCAAAAGCTGGGCAGTAAGATGTTGGCAGATGAAGTATAGAATGAAAAATGCCATTTGTACATCTTGTAAGGAAGAATTAAAGTGCAATTTATTTAAATAGTCTAGGACTACAAAATACAATGATATGAAAGAATCCAGAGATCATAACACATGAACCACAAACAATTAACATGCAAAAACAATAAATTAGGAAGACTAATGAACTTTTCATTATTGTGAGTATAAAAGTGGGGGAAGTATTGATATATTTATACAGGACAGAGAATTTAGAGTTTATTTACATCTTGCATCCATCCCACAGTGCGAGGGAGTAAGTATCTTGTGTTATGAATCCATTGCAATGTACAGAATGTACATTGGGTGAATTGTACAGAAGGGACGGGTTGCACCTTAACAGACAGGGGACCAGTGTTCTGGCAGGCAGGTTTGCAAATGGTACACGGGTGTGTTTAAGCTAAGTAGTGGTGGGGAGGGGATGAACTGGAAATATAAGGATGGAGTTAAAGGGAAAGAGAGAATAAGAAAAGTTAAGAAAGACTACAGAATTAAAGGGGCAGAAAGATCAGGACAGGATCAGAGAGTACAGACAAGTGCAATAGGAATGGATGTGAAAGGTGAGGGGAGTAAAAGTATTACTTTAAAAGGATTAAAAGTATTATATATGAATGCACGGAGTATAAGAAATAAAGTGGATGAGCTTGAGGCTCAGTTGGAAATTGGCAAGTAAGATGTTGTGGGAATGACTGAGACATGGCTGCAAGAGGACCAGGGCTGGGAAATGAATATTCAGGATTATACATCCTATCGAAAGGGCAGACAGGTTGGCAGAGGGGGTGGGGTGGCTCTGTTGGTGAGGAATGAAATTCAGTCACTTGCGAGGGGGGACATAGAATCAGGAGATGTAGAGTCAGTATGGATAGAACTGAGAAACATGCAGGTAGACTGGGAAAATCAGGTTGGTACTGGACCCCGAGAAAGGGATTCTTAGAGCAGCTTGTATTGGAGCCTACCAGGGAGAAGGCAATTCTGGATTTAGTGTTGTGTAATGAGCCAGATTTCATGAGGGAACTCGAGGTAAAGGAGCCATTAGGAGGTAGTGACCATAATATGATATGTTTTAAACCACAATTTGAGAGGGAGAAGGGAAGATCGGAAGTGTCAGTATTACAGTTGAACAAAGGGGACTATGGACACATGAAGGAGGAGCAGGAAAAAGTTGACTGGAAAGATACCCTAGCAGGGATGACAGTGGAACAACAATGGCAGGTATTTCTGGGAATAATACAGAAGGTGCAGGATCAGTTCATTCCAAGGAGGAAGAAAGATTCTAAGGGGAGTAAGGGGCGACCGTGGATGACAAGGGAAGTCAAGGACAGTATAAAAATAAAAGAGAGGAAGTATAACATAGCAAGGATGAGTGGGAAGCCAGAGGATTGGGAGACTTTTAAGGGAGCAACAGAAGATAACTAAAAAGGCAATACGGGGGGAAACGATGAGGTACGAAGGTAAGCTAGCCAAAAATATAAAGGAGGATAGTAAAAGCTTATTTAGGTATGCGAAGAGGAAAAAATTAGTTAAGACCAAAGTTGGGCCCTTGAAGACAGAAACGGGTGAAATTATTATGGGGAACAAGGAAATGGCAGATGAGCTGAACAAGTACTTTGGATTTGTCTTCACTAGGGAAGACACAAACAATCTCCCAGATGTAATAGTGTCCAGAGGACCTAGGGTAACAGAGGAACTGAAGGAAATTCGCATCAGGCGCAAAATAGTGTTGGGTAAACTGATGGGACTGAAGGTTGATAAATCCTCAGGGCCTGATGGTCTGCATCCCAGGGTACTTAAGGAGGTGGCTCTGGAAGTTGTGGATGCATTGGTAATCATTTTCCAATGTTCTAGAGATTCAGGATCAGTTCCTGCAGATTGGATGGTAGCTAATGTTATCCCACTTTTTAAGAAAGAAGGGAGAGAGGAAACAGGCAATTATAGACCAGTTAGTCTGACATCAGTGGTGGGGAAGATGCTGGAATCAATTATAAAAGATGAAATAGTGGCATATTTGGATAGCAGTGGCGGGATAGGTCAGAGTCAGCATGGATTTACGAAGAGGAAATCATGCTTGACTAATCTGGAATTTTTTGAGAATGTGACTATGAAAATGGACATGGGAAGGCCAGTGGATGTAGTGTACCCGGACTTTCAGAAAGCCTTTGATAAGGTCCCACATAGGAGGTTAGTGTGCAAAATTAGAGCAAATGGTATTGGGGAGGGTACTGACATGGATAGAAAATTGGTTGGCAGACAGGAAACAAAGAGTAGGGATTAATGGGTCTTTTTCAGAATGACAGGCAGTGACTAGTGGGGTACCGTAAGGCTTGGTGCTGGGATCGCAGCTGTTTACAATACACATTAATGATTTAGATGAAGGGATTAAAAGTAACATTAGCATATTTGCAGATAACACAAAGCTGGGTGGCAGTGTGAAATGTGAGGAGGATGTTATGAGAATGCAGGGTGAATTGGACAGGTTGGGTGAGTGGGCAGATGCATGGCAGATGCAGTTTAATGTGGATAAATGTGAGGCAAGAACAGGAAGGCAGATTACTATCTGAATGGTGTCAAGTTAGGAAAAGGGGAAGTACAACGAGATCTAGGTGTCCTTGTTCATCAGTCACTGAAAGTAAGCATGCAGGTACAGCAGACAGTGAAGAAAGCTAATGGCATGCTGGCCTTCATAACAAGGAGAATTGAGTATAGGAGCAAAGAGGTCCTTCTGCAGTTGTACAGGGCCTTGGTGGGACCACACCTAGAATATTCTGTACAGTTTTGGTCTCCAAATTTGAGGAAGGACATTCTAGCTGTTGAGAGAGAGCAGCGTAGGTTCACGAGGTTAATTCCTGGGATGGTGGGACTGTCATATGTTGAAAGATTGGAGCGACTGGGGTTGTATACACTGGAATTTAGAAGGATGAGAGGGGATCTGATTGAAACATGTAAGATTATTAGGGGATTGGACAAGCTAGAGGCAAGAAACATGTTCCTGATGTTGGGGGAGTCTGGAACCAGAGGCCACAGTTTAAGAATAAGGGGTAGACAATTTAGAACAGAGTTAAGGAAAAACTTCTTCACACAGAGGGTTGTGGTTCTGTGGAATGCTCTGCCTCAGAAGGTAGTGGAGGCCAATTCTCTGGATTCTTTCAAAAAAGAGTTAGATAGAGCTCTTAAAGATAGCGGAGTGAAGGGATATGGGGAGAAGGCAGGAAAAGGGTACTGATTGTGGATGATCAGCCATGATCACAGTGAATGGTGGTGCTGGCTCGAAGGGCTGAATAGCCTACTCCTGCACCTATTATCTATTGTCCATTGTCTACAGACGTGAATTTAAAAGTCTAAAGTCTTATAGGAAGAAGCCGTCCTGTAGCCTGTTGGTCCTGGCTTTAATACTGTGGTAGCATTTGCCAGGCAGAAGCAACTGATACAGTTTATGGTTGGGGTGACTGGTGTCCCTGATGATCTTAGACTGCACCTGGAGTACTAGAAACTTAGAAAACCTACAGCACAGTACAGGCCCTTCAGCCCACAATGCTCTGCCAAACATGTAATTACAACGTACTAGACAATTTTTATCTCTGTATTTAAAGATGGGTGTATTAGGGGCAGCGCAGAGAAGGTTTACTTGGTTGATTTCTGGGGTGAAGGGTTACTGATGAAGGGACATTGTGCATGTTTAGAACAGAGAAAGGTGATGTTATTAAAAAGCCTAAGATTCTGAAGTGCCTCTGGTGGATGATCACAGGATAATTTCCCTAGTGGGCTATCTGAAACAAGGGGCCATAGTTTCAGAATAAGGGGTCACCCATTTAGGATAGAGATGAGGAAATGATTTTTCTCTCAGAGGATTGTGACCCTTTGAAACTCTGTACACCAGAGAGCTGGGGAAGTGGTGTCATTGAATATACTCAAGGTATAGACTATTAGTCTTCTGACTGTCAAGGGAGCTAACAATGGAAGTGGGGGGAGGTATGGAAAAGTTTTATTAAAATCTATATTGGATTAGCCATGATCCTACCAAATGTCAGAATCTTAAAACGCTAACCTCTGCCTCTGATTGT
The DNA here is from genome assembly GCF_963921235.1 of Mobula hypostoma. Taxonomy (NCBI): domain Eukaryota; kingdom Metazoa; phylum Chordata; class Chondrichthyes; order Myliobatiformes; family Myliobatidae; genus Mobula; species Mobula hypostoma. Next base: position 49,281,783 of record NC_086119.1, on the reverse strand, counting down.
TATGTCAACTTGATGTAATTGTCACACACTAATATGGGTTTTTAAAAATCGTCTTAGAACATAACATCATGATAGCATCTGCATATCTGTCCAGCAATGCTCAGAGAAAGATCATCGGCATAATCCCAAAACTTCATTTTTCATTTGACTATCCGGTTACTGTTTGCGTGATTTTGCTGACCGCACTCCAACTGCAGCAAAATGGAGCAAAGCTCTTTAAAACTCTTTTTTACGTTAAATATACCTTGGTTACTGTTCCTGAGCTTTCAGTAATAAGTCTGTATATTTTAACAAAGATAGCCTCCCATCCTTTGTCGAAGCTGGCACACTGGATTTCATCATTCTAAGTCATGTTCACTGTCCTAGCGTTACAGGACAGACAGATTTGTTAAGTTTTGCTGCAGTACTTAGACTGGAGAAATTACACCAATGTGCAGAAGCTTTTCAAGCTGTCTTTCTGTTGACAATTGACAGCTGGCGAATTAATCTGTCAGACATATGCTGTCAGAGTAAATTTCTTTCTCATTCAAGCCAAAGGGTGATTTATTGCACTTTACTGCATAAGAAATAAGAAGTCATCAGTGGATGGCTCCTGAATTGAATTCATTCCATGTAAAGCACAATAGCAAGAAATACCTGAAGACTTCCTCTCAAGGTATTTTTTATGTATAATGGAAATATGTGAAATTTGCAAACAAAAATGCAAACTTGATACTATTTTTATGATGTGGTTAAAACATGAGGCTGGGGAGAAAACCCACTTTTTTAGACCACAGCTTTATTCCAAGCCAGTAATTTCATAATTATAGGAATGTTACGTCATAGGAGTCCAGTCGGCCTTTTGTGTTTGTAGAACAATGTAATTCTCCAGTCCTGAAGAAGGGTCTCGGCCTGAAATGTCGACAGTTTATTCTTTTCCATGAAGGCTGCCTGACCTGCTGAGTTCCTCGAGCGTTTTGTATGGTTAGAGTTAGTAAGTTGTGGACATGCAATGTAGGTGCTAGAAGCATGTTAACCCTTGTAGGCTGCCCAGCACAATCCTTCCTGATTTGACACAAACGACACATTTCACTGTATGTTTTGATGTACATGTCACAAATAAAGCTGATCTCTCTATAAAGAATAAAATCACTCCTTCAGTATCTACATATTAAATTTGCTTTTGCTCCGTAGACCTCACCAGTCTTTTGGATTGCTGCAATACCAAGCCATTACTTTCTAAAACTGAGCATAACTTCGTAAACATCCATCCTTGATTTTTCCAAAGCATCTCTGTATCAGACAATTCTAGCTAATAAAGTGGGGATTATCTAAAGACTAATTAACAACTGGTTTCCTTCTTCAGAGAGTAGATATCCTGAGGGATAGGTCTTGGATAATGACTCCTCAATGAATCAACTCCTTAATGGCTGGGTGCAGTGGATTTGGACTCTGCTGCACAAAACAATGCAAAAATGATTATAAAAGCAGGTTAGCAAATAAATCATACAATGGCTGGTGAGCAGTCTCTTGGTTTCTGACTCATTATGACCTCCAGGTATGGCTGCAAGGGGCTCCATTTGTGGAAATATAGCCAAAGGTATTCTTGAAATTTTATTTTCACATGCATCTTTTAGTCACTGCTATTTTTTCTCAAAGTGTCATAAATTTGAAGATTTAGAGAAAAATATTTTTAGTATTTTTATTTGATTGGCAGATATTCTAAAATTGAATAAAATTAGGATCGCTTTTCACCATGTATCAGCCATGTTTTTTCAAACAATGCTTGCATCTTAATGTTGCTAAAATCATGATGTAAGGAAAAATAAAATCCACAGATAGTCATAAAGTTATACAACATGGAACTACTTATCCAAGTGACCAAGATGTTTCCACAAGCTTGTCTCACTTGCCTGCATTTGACCAGTAAAGCACAAAACCTTTTGTATCAGCATATCTGTCAAAATATCTTTTAAATGTTGCATATGCGAAAAATGTTAAAGAAAAATAGATAATGCTGAAATACTGAGCAGGCACTGCAGCAGCTGTGGTGAGAAAAAAAAACAGATAACATTTTGGATTGATGATAACATTTTTCATTAGAACTTGGCAAAGTTAGAAATCAACATTTTAAGCTGCTGAGAAAAGGCATGGGAACAAAAAAGTTGCCTTGTTAAGATGGGAACTGAATGACACAAATAGTGCGATTAAAATATGTGGATGCAATTTGTTATGCTTTATATAACATCAAAATGTTAAACTAATACAAAGTAAACATGAGAGTCTGAAGAGTGAGGGTGTAACTTTGTCTTTACTTTAAGCAGAACGCGCCCGTATCATAGAGGAGTATGATGACATGTGCGATTAACTTATACCCCATAATTAAAGAAACAAAATGATTAATCAAAAATATGTATGTATCTGAGTGTGTATATGTATATATGTGTGTATATGTATGTATATACTTTATAATTTATTGTCGCCAAACAATTGATACTAGAACGTACAATCATCACAGCGATATTTGATTCTGCGCTTCCCGCTCCCTGGATTACAAATCGATAGTAAATATTAAAAATTTAATTTATAAATCATAAATAGAAAATGGAAAAATAGGAAGTAAGGTAGTGCAAAAAAACCGAGAGGCAGGTCCGGATATTTGGAGGGTACGGCCCAGATCTGGGTCAGGATCCGTTCAGCAGTTTTATCACAGTTGGAAAGAAGCTGTTCCCAAATCTGGCCTTACGAGTCTTCAAGCTCCTGAGCCTTCCCCAGGAGGGAAGAGGGACGAAAAGTGTGTTGGCTGGGTGGGTCGTGTCCTTGATTATCCTGGCAGCACTGCTCCGACAGCGTGCAGTGTAAAGTGAGTCCAAGGACGGAAGATTGGTTTGTGTGATGTGCTGTGCCATGTTCACGATCTTCTGCAGCTTCTTCCACGACAACTTCCATACCAGGTTGTGATGCACCCTAGAAAAATGCTTTCTACGGTGCATCTATAAAAATTAGTGAGGGTTTTAGGGGACAGGCCAAATTTCTTTAGTTTTCTCAGGAAGTAAAGGCGCTGGTGGGCCATCTTGGCAGTGAACTCTGCTTGGTTGGACCAAGTCAGCTCATTTGTGATATTGACCCTGAGGAACTTAAAGCTTTTGACCTGTTCCACTTGCGCACCACCGATGTAAATTGGGTCATGCAGTCCGCTACTCTTTCTGAAGTCAACAACCAATTCCTTCGTCTTGCTGACGTTGAGAGATAGGTTATTGTCTTTGCACCATGCCACCAGGTTCTTAATTTCCTCTCTGTACTCAGACTCATCATTACCCGAGATACTGCCTACAATTGTTGTGTCATCAGCAAACTTGTATATTGAGTTCGATGGAAACTTGGCTACACAATCATGGGTGTACAGTGAGTACAGCAGGGGCTGAGTACACAGCCTTGTGGGGCACCGGTGCTCAGAGTGATTGTAGAGGAGAGCTTGTCCCCTATTTTTTCCAGCCTGGGTGCTGTCTGTGAGGAAGTTGAAGATGATTGTTTATGTATATATGTATGTGTATGTGTATATAAACACACACACACACACACACACACACCCAGCCACCCACCCTATAAAAGGTATTTGTTACCCTTGGAAGTTTTCATATTTTATTGTTTTACAACATTGTATCACAGTGGATTTTAATTTGGCTTTTTTGACCCTGATCAGCAGAAAAGAGACTCTTTCGTGTCAAGGTGAAAACAGGTCTCTGCAAAAGTACCTAAATTGATTACAAATATAAAACACAAAATAATTGATTGCATATGTATTCACCCCCTTCAAGTCAGAATGTAGTAATTCACCTTTGGCAGCAATTACAACCTTGAGTCGGTCTGGATAATGAAATTTTCCCCCATTCTTCTTTACAAAACTGCTCAAGCTCTGTCAGATTGCATGGGGATAGTGAGTGAACAATCCTTTACAAGTTCAACCACAAATTCTCAATTGTAATGAGGACTGGACTCTGATATGGCCAATCCAAGACATTAACCTTTTAGTTTTTAAACCATTCCTATGTACCTTTGGCATTATGCTTGGAATCATTGTTGGAAAACAAATCTTCTCCCAAGTCGCAGTTCTCTTGCGTACTACATCAGGTTTTCCATCTGGATTTCCTTGTACTTTGCTGCATTCATTTTACCCTCTACCTTCACAAACCTTCCAGGGCCTGCTGCTGTGAAGCATCCCCACAACATGATGCAGCCACCACCATGCTTCATGGTAGGGATGGTGTGTTTTTGATGATGTGTGCTGTATTGCTTATGCCAAAAATAGCATTTAATCCGATGGCCTAAAAGCTCAATTTTGGTTTCATCAGACCATAGAACCTTCTTCCAGCTGACGTCTGACAAACTCTAGCCGAGATTTCTGAGAGTTTCTTTCAACAATAGCTTTTTCTTTGCCACTTTCCAATAAAGCTGCGACTGGTGAAGCACTTGGGCAACAGTTGTACGCGTAGTCTCTCCCATCTCAGCCACAGAAGGTTGTATCTCCCCCAAAGTTGCCATTGGTCTCTTGGTAGCCTCCCTCTCATCCCATTCTTGCACGTTCACTCAGGTTTTGAGGATGGCCTGCTCTAGCCAGATTTACAGCTGTGCCATATTCTTTCAATTTCTTAACTTAACTGTACTCCAAGTGACATTCAGTGTCTTGAAAGATTTCTTGTGTACATCTCCTGACGTGTGCTTTCCAATAACTTTTTTGCATAGTTGTTTGGAGTTGTAAAGGGGGGTGAATACATATGCAATCAATTCTTCTGTGTCTTATATGTGTAATTAATTTAGATCACTTTGTAGAGATCTGTTTTTACTTTGACACAAAAGAGGTTTTTTTCTGTTGATCAGTGTCAAAAAAGCCTAATTAAATCCACTGCGATTCAATGTTGTAACACAACAAAACATGAAAACTTCCAAAAGGAATACTTTTTATAGGCACTGTGTGTGTGTGTGTATACACACACAAATATTATTGAAATATTAAATACACAATACTAAATTCTCAGGTCTGTCTGCTGACTTCTATTATGCACCATTTTCTCATCCAATAATGGCTGCAAAAGATCATTAGCAGATCAGTGATCAGGACGTATTGGGGTGAACCATCAATGAAGGCACTTGTATAGGTATGTGTCATTTCAACATGAACTGGTCACCTTGATAGTACATACAGTTGAAGTCAGAAGTTTACATACACTTTAGCCAAACACATCTAAACTCAGTTTTTCACAATTCCTGACATTTAATCCTAGAAAACTTACCCCGTCTTAGGTCAGTTAGGATCACTGCTTTATTTGAAGCATATGAAATGTCAGAATAATAGTAGAGTGAATGATTTATTTCAGCTTTTATTTCTTTCATCACTTTCCCAGTGGGTTAGAAGTTTACATACATTTTGTTAGCATTTGGTAGCATTGCCTTTAAATTGTTTAACGTGGGTCAAACGTTTTGGGTAGCCTTCCACAAGCTTCTCACAATAAGTTGCTGGAATTTTGTTCCATTCCTCCAGACAGAACTGGTGTAACTGAGTCAGGTTTGTAGGCCTCCTTGCTCGCACAAATTTTCTGCCCACAAATTTTCTATCAGATTGAGGTCAGGGCTTTGTGATGGCCACTCCAATACCTTGACTTTGTGGTCCTTAAGCAATTTTGCCACAACTTTGGAGGTATGCTTAGGGTCATTGTCCATTTGGAAGACCCATTTGCGACCGAGCTTTAACTTCCTGGCTGATGTCTTGAGATGTTGCTTCAATATATCCACATATTTTTCCTTCCTCATGATGCCATCTATTTTGTGAAGTGCACCAGTCCCTCCTGCAGCAAAACACCCCCCCGCCCCCAACATGATGCTGCCACCCCCATGCTTCACAGTTGGGATGGTGTTCTCCGGCTTGCAAGCCTCACCCTTTTTCCTCCAAACATAACGATGGTCATTATGGCCAAACAGTTCAATTTTTGTTTCATCAGACCTGAGGACATTTCTCCAAAAAGTAAGATCTTTGTCCCATGTGCACTTGCAAACTGTAGTCTGGCTTTTTAATGGCAGTTTTGGAGCAGTGGCTTCTTCCTTGCTGAGCAGCCTTTCAGGTTATGTCGATATAGGACTCGTTTTACTGTGGATATAGATACTTGTCTACCTGTTTCTCCAGCATCTTCACAAGGTCCTTTGCTGTTGTTCTGGGATTGATTTTCACTTTTTGTGCCAAAGTACATTCATCTCTAGGAGACGGAATGCATCTCCTTTCTGAGCGGTATGATGGCTGCGTGGTCCCATGGTGTTTATACTTGGGTACTGTTGTTTGTACAGATGAACGTGGTACCTTCAGGCATTTGGAAATTGCTCCCAAGGAAGAACCAGGCTTGTGGAGGTCCACAATTTTTTTTCTGAGGTCTTGGCTGATTTCTTTTGATTTTGTTTGTAAACTTCTGACCCACTGGAATTGTAATATAGTCAATTAAAAGTGAAATACTCTGTCTGTATACTATTGTTGGAAAAGTTACTCATGTCGTGCACAAAGTAGATGCCCTCAACGTCTTGCCAAAACTATAGTTTGCTAATATGAAATCTGTGGAGTGGTTAAACAATGAGTTTTAATGACTTCAACCTAAGGGTATGTAAACTTCTGACTTCAACTGTATCAGATCTTTCATCTTTTGAGTTGGAGTAGCTCTTCACTGCAAATTCTTTCCACTGGTATATGCTTGGAGATATCGAATGTTTCTCCAACATCCCACTGTTTGAGGAAGCAGCTTGACAGGTTTAGTAAGTGAGACAGAAGATGCTGATGATGAATAAGCACATTAATCACTTATTTACAGAAAATCAGTAAACCATTCGATAAAAATCTATATCCCCCCCAAGTTGCACAACTACAAAACTAAAGATCCAGCAAACAGATACTTATCTAAGAGTGTGCCTGGCCACTTCTGTATAATGCAGCAAATTTTCTCAAAGGTTCTTCAGTGCTGGTCACGACCTCAGTGTGAAGCGGACCCTGAGGATGAAAGAAAGTCCGAGCCTCCCACACATACTATTGTTACACCCCTGAGGCGCATGAAAGAAGACGCCAGTGCCATGGCACCCAAGGCAGCCAATGGGAAAGAGCTGCTGCATCCTTCAAACAGGCTATTCAATGACTCGCATGGTAGAAGCGGCTTTCGACCGGCAAGTGAACTAAACCCCAATGACACCCAGGTGGCACAAAAACCTGTAATGCACTCTCTCCGGTGGTTCACAATTCTTCAAACTATCACAGCCCAGATTCACTTTTCAAATAGCTCCAATTATTGTCACTTCTATTATATTTGTCTGGCTAAGTGTAGCAATCATTTAAAACAGCAAGCTGCACAAATTTAACACAACCTATTTGAAATGTGTTCAGGATTCCTGTAACCATTTTCCTCAAATGTTTTAATGTATATTTTGTACATGCTGTTTTGACACACAACTTCCTAAATTCTAGTTTTTTTCTGAACTTCTAAATTTAAAACAAGTTTACATTCCAACAAGTATATAGCCAAGAGGTTCAAGGGGGAAGGGCCATAGTAAGTGTCTCAAACACAGGGGGTGGGGTTCTCGGCCCGAAACAGCGACCGTTACACATTTCCATTGATGCTGCCTGGCTTGCTGAGTGCCTAGCATTTTGTGTGTGTGTGTAAGTATCTCTACAGGTTTTAAATCCTGTAATAGAGTACAACACAGACTTCTAAGGTATTGCTTTATTATGGTCCCATGTACCAAGATACACTGAAAAGTTTGACTTGCACATTGTTTATACAGACCAAATCATTACACAGTGCATTGAGCTGGAATAACATATAACAATAAGGTATTTGAAACAAAATCTTTAGGAGTGATAATAGATAATAAATTAAGTTGGAAACCACATATAAATTATGTCAAGCAAAAATGTCAAAATCTACTGCAATATTGTACAAAGCACAAGATTTCTTAAATCAGGAATCTTTGTATACATTATACTGTAGTCCCATACATGACTTACTGTGTACAAGGGGTAATTGATAAATTTATGGCCTAAGGTAGAAGGAGTCAATTTTAGAAAACCTAGCACATTTATTTTTCAACATAGTCCCTTCCAACATTTACACACTTGGTCCAGCGGTCGTGGAGCATACGGATCTTGGACCTCCAGAAAGTATCCGCAGCAGGGGTGATTGATAAGTTTGTGGCCTAAGGTAGAAGGAGATGAGTTATCAACTTCAATCTTTCTGCATACTCACTCAAAGAGTTGAATTGCATGTGCATGTAACAAGAGCTGTATAACTCATCGCCTTCTGCCTTAGGCCACAAACTTATCAATCACTCCTGCTGTGAACACTTTCTGTAGGTCAAGATCCGTATGCTCCACGACCGCTGGACTAAGTGTGTAAATGTAGGAGGGGACTATATTGAAAAATAAACGTGCTAGGTTTTCTAAAATTGACTCCTTCTACCTTAGGCCACAAACTTATCAATCACCCCTCATAGACGTATGGGGAAATAGGTACAAAACAAATACAAACTCAATTTTTTCTACTCCAAAAGAAAGTCATATGAATTGTAAATAAAACAAGTTATTATGAGCCAACCAATCCAGTATTTATTCAACTAAACACTTTAAAATTCAGAGATTTTGTTGATTTTAAAATAATACAAATTATGTATAAAGTAAAAAATGGGCAGCTACCACAAAGTATCTAGAGGTTGTTTAAAATGAGAGAAAGTCAACATGATTTGAGAGGAACATATATATTGCAAAAACAAAGGATAAGATCAAATGTAAAAGATCATTGTATTTCAGTCAGAGAGGTGAATCTATGGAACAGTTGTTGTGAGAATTTAAAAACATGCACCACACTTAATAAGTTTAAAAATAATTTAATGAACCAATATAAAATACATGATTTAAAACGAATGGGAGTAATGCAAATAAATGATACTTGGAATTGGATTTTGTGTTAAAAGATAATGAAATTTTTTGTTTTGATGTGATGATTGATGCCAAATATGTTGTTGTATAAGTAAGGGGGGGGGGTGGTAATAAGCTGTAATAAGTTGTAGCTTCAGCCTACACCCTTTCGGTCTGTTTTAAAGAATATATTTTTTTAGTTGTAATTTTGTCCTATGAAATCATCGTTATGAAATCATTGTTGAAAATGATGCTTTTTGTTATGTTTGTACTGACGGAAATAAATTTCATTCATTCATTCACTCATAAAACAATAACAATGCAGAATAAGGTGTAAAAGCTTCTGAAAAGAAGTGGTGCAGGTAAATGATCATAATCAGGTAGATTGTGAGGTCAACTTATTGTACAGGAGGCCATTCAACAGTCTGATTACAGTGGGATAAAAGCTGTCCTTAACCCTAGTGGTCTATTCTTTCAGGCTTTTGTTTTTTTTTTGCCTGAAGGGAGAGAGAAGAGAGTATGTCTGGAGAGGGTGGGTCTTTGATTATGCTGCCTTCTTTACTGAGGTAACAAGAAGTATAGACAGAGTTCATAAAGTGTAGGCAGGTACCGGCGATGTGCTGAGTTGTGTCCACAATTCTCTGTAGTTTCTGGCGGTCATATTCAGAGTAGCTGCCATACCAAGATATGTCGCATCCAGGCAGAATGCCTTGTTTGGTGTATCGATGAAAAATTGGCAAGAGTCGACAGCAACGTGTCAAACTTCTTCAGCCTCCTGAGGAAATAAGACATAATTCTCAAAATTTATAGACTTAATGCAAAAATTCGTGTTTGCTGGTGCAGAAGGTGATTTAGGGAGGAATTTATTTATCTATTGCCCATTTACCCAGAATATACCTCGCAGATACTAGTCTTATCTAAAGGAGAGTTATATAGGCCTTGCTTCACTATATAATTGGCTTTGTATTTTCAACATTATTAATTAATATTGATAATTGCAAATTGATTTTGGACTATTTTATCACTGATAGATACATGTTAGCTACACTTGGTAAAGATCTCAAATGTAGACTCAGTGGCCACTTTATTAGGTACATCTTTCTAGTACTGGTTAGGACTCCCCTTTGCCCCTAGACAGCCCGAATTCTTTCGTGGTGTGGATTCAACAAGGTGCTGGAAACATTTCTTAGAGATTCTGTTCTATGTTGACATGATAGCATCACACAGCACCACATCATTACACCATCACCGCCAGTCTAAACCATTGACAGAAAACAAGATGGATTCATGTTGTTTTTGCCAATTTCTGAACCTACAATTTGCATGTCACAGCAGAAACTGAGTTTTCTCAGACTAGGTGATGTTTTTCGAATCTTCAGCCATCCAGTTTTGGTGAGCCTTTGTAGCTTCAGTTTCCTGTTCTTGACTGACAGGAGTGGTCATGTTCAGTATGGTATTCTGGTGCTGTAGCTCAATCACTACAAGGTCTGACATACTGTGCCTTCAGAGATGCTCTTCTGCACACCACTTTTATAATGTGTTTGGGTTACTGTCACCTTCCTGTCTGCTTGAACAAATCTGGCCATTCTCCTCTGACCTCTCTCATTAACAAGACGCTTTCACCCACGGAACTGTTACTCACTGGGTGATTTTTTTTAAATTTCGCACCATTCTCTGTAAACTCTAAAGAGTGTTGTGTGTAAAAATCTCAGATCAGCAGCTTCTGAGATACTCAAAACATCAGGGTAGAGTGGAGATAGTGGTCCCAGTGAGTTTCAGGATAGAGTGGGAATAGTGGTCCCAGTGAGTTTCAGGGTACTGAGGGGTCAGTGGTCCCAGTGAGATTCAGGGTACTGAGGGGACAGTGGTCCCAGTGAGTTTCAGAGAAGTGTTGGTACAGTCTCCCAGTGAGGCACTGACAGTCAAAGTCAAAGTCTTCCCCATTCTGATGTTTGGTCCGAACAACAACGGAACCTCTTGAGCATGGCTACATGCTTTCATGCATTGATTTGTTGCCATATGATTGGCTGTTTAGATATTTGCATTAACGAGCAATTGTACCTAATAAAATGATCACTGAGTGTTGAAAGAATAATACATTACTTCTTTGAAGGTGTTAAAGATTTCTCTTTGGTAAGATGTGGTAAACCTTAGGATGTGTCAAATAGGACTACCCTTTTCAAATGAAGGGCAAGTTTTGTACGAAGAATCAAGCAAAGTTTTACCTCTGAGTGCTCAAGTTAGTCCCTTAAAGTTATATTCATCATCTTCTCATTTGGGTAACATAAATAAATAACATCTGTAATTTTACTCATGTTGACACCATTCTTTTGTTAGTAAGCGGCAGGGCCCAGGTTTGAGAGTGAAGAACAACTTGAGGGTTGGCCAATTCAAGCACTGGGCCAGATTGAAAAGGTCAGGGGGCATCGTGGCCAGAGGCGAGGGGCAGGCCTGGTGTTAAGCTTGCTGCTCCGTGATGTTTACTTGTCTCTGCGCTGAACTGAGGCGGTGGCCTGCGACTGAAGGGGTCCCAAATCGGCTGCAGTGTCGACTGGCTTCGTGGCTATAGGGTTACTTTCATGAATTTAAGTTCTGAATATTATTTGCATACTTTTATAGTTTGCACAATTAGATTTGTTTTCTCTGCACATTGGGTGTTTGATGATATTTTTTAAAAATGAGATCTATTGGGTTTCTTTGTTTTGTGGCTGCCTATATGGAAATGAATGTTAAGGTTCCATATAGTATACGTACTTCGATAATAAATATACTTTGAACTAAGTATTCCCAATAGTGGAGTGATGGACATTGTATTCTGATATTGTGGATGAGTAAAAAAGTAGCTGATTACTGAAAGGAAATGTTGAGAGGATGCTAAAGGACTGGGGCCATATTCACAAGTCTGGGCTATTGATCTGGAGGAATTTGAATCCCAGTGATAACAGAGGTATTTAGCATGAAGCTATTGGAGTATTGCTTAGAAATGTACAGGTTCACTAGTGGAGACACAAAAGACTGCAGATGCTGGAACCTGGGACAACAGGCAATGTCCTGGACGAACTCAGTGGATGAGCAGCATCTTGGGAGGAAAGGAGTTGTAAACATTTTGGGCTGAAATCCAGCATTAAGACTCTGCAATAGGTTGTTTGTTGCCACTCAGTAACTAGTGTTGTCTTCTTCTTTTTCTGACTTTTAATGGCAGTTGGCAGTCCCAACTTAAAGGTGCATTACCGCCACCAGCTGGACTGGAGTGTGGTGTAAATAGCTGGAAATAAAACCCTTACTGGTTCTTTATCAAACAAAAACTAAATTACCCCAAAGAGCCCTATAGATTGTAAATAATGAAAGACAATATTGCGAATTAAATTAAAATCACGACTATAACTTAAAGTTTTTAAACGAAAACTGTCAACCCCAAAGCTAGTAGTGCTTTCTTTCAACCTTATATGCTTCACATTGTAAAAGAATGTGTTGAACTGTTTCATAACGATGAGAAAACCTACCCAGCGTGATGTTTTCTAACACGATATAAGGAATAATTAAGCATAGTATGCCCAATTCTAAGTCAAGTCCCCTTATGGCCATTCTTCCATGTCTTGCCATAATTCCACATTTTGCCATAATCTCCTAATTCTTAACCCTGAACCAACCCCTTATCTTCTGCTTTGCTAAGTGGAAGGTCTATATCTGCAGATGAACTTTTAACAGCAGTTTTGGCCAAACAATTAAACCCCTCAACATTCCCCTCAGCACCTCCCTGTGCAGGGACCCTAAGAAGCAGACATGAATACCAACACTAGTGTCTTTCTGAGCAGGAAATCTGTGGTTTCTGGCTTGTATGTAATTGCATACCAACCTTGTGGTTGGTTTTAAAGAGCATTCTCAAATAATTCATACGCTGAGGAATGAAGCTCTGTCTTGTTACTTGATATGAAGTTGCCTGCGTCACTGTTTAGTCATAGACGTATATAGTACATTGACAGGCCCTTCAGCCCACAGTGTCCATGCTGACACTTGTCTGTCTACACAAATCCTATGTACCCACACAAGAGCTGTATCCTTCCATGCTTTACTTATTTGAGTGCTTTTCAAAATGTCTCATAAGTATATTGAATATATCTGATCCAACCCCTCTTTTGAAGCTGTGCTCCAGATACTCTCTGCTTAAAACAACTTTGCAAGTCTTTCTTAAAATTCCTCCTTCTCACCTTAAACCTGTGTCCTCATATTTTGTGTATTCCAACCATGAGGAAAAGAATTCTGCCTTCTATATTTCTTATAACTTTATATGCTTCTAACAGGTCATCCCTCAGACTCATTCACAGGAGTGGAAATAGGTTTAGTCTATCCAATCTCTCCTCAGATTGTTGTCCACCAATTCAGGCAAAATGATGGTGAATCTTCCCTGCAATTTCTCCAGAGCGACTCTATCCTTCCAATAGGGTGGTGCCTTTAAATGCACACAGCACTTCAAGTGTGGAGAAACCAGTTTTTATGAAGTCACAACTTTAATATTCTGTGTGTAATCTTGCATATTGACTACTTTCACCACTTATTATTTCAAAAATGATATAACAGTGTTTTGCTTCTGTATAGTAGTATATTAAAGAAATGATAAAAAAAACTTGCTTATGCTCTCAGTGTGTTTTCTGTGCTGAACCAGTTTTTCTGTAACCTATCAATTAAAACGTGTATCTGCATGTTCTGAAGTAAAACAGATCCTATCCTCTGATGAACCATCCTCACCCTCAGTGTACACACATATCTTGTGATTCACAGGTGGATCCCATCTGTCTGTTGTCCTCTAAAATCTGTACAGTATCATGTGTAAACTGGTGGCTGCATATGTGAGATCGAGTAGGTCTATGTCCAGCAAGGTTTAAGACTTGGAGCCATGAACAATTTCAAAGAGTAGAATGGAGGCTTTCATTTCTAATTGGCGATTGATTAACTACATGTTTAGGCCACAGCCAGAGTGCTGTATATATTTCTGGTTACAATATCACAGGAACAATGTATTGCCCTGAAGAAGATTGGAGGAGACTTGTTGAGGAGGGAGAGAAAAATTTAGTTGTGAGGGGGGATTGGGTTTCTGCAGTTGTTTCCTTTCAAACAGAAAGGCTGAAGGGGTGTTTTAATTGACTTTTATAGGGTTATGAGAGGTCTAAGTAAGGTATATGTTTTCCATAATTCAATAAAAGGGGTATAAACTTAACTTCTCAGAATCAGGTTTAATATCACCGGCATATATTGTGAAATTTGTTGCTTAAGCGGCATCAGTACATCTAAATACGTATTAATAAAAGCTGTGAATTATTTTGTATTTAAGCCTTTATTTAGTGCCCTAGTGGAAGGATCATGTTTTCCTCCATAGAATAGTGGGATTCGAACTTCCAGCCGAAGCTGCGGTTGAGGCAGAAACCTTTTATCACATTTAACAAATACTTGGATGAGTTAAATGACTCCTTCTGTGCAACAGGTGAAGGAGGGAAGTGTATTAGAAATTAATTGTACATGCTCATTATGTCCGGTTTTTGGCAAAAGATCAAGAGCTGAATAGTGAGATACATTTTAATCCCTTTTGGCCGCATAGACGTGTAAATTGGTTTATTATTACTGAGGTACAGTGTTTTACGTGCTATCCGTACAAATCATTTCATTAGAATAGGGCATTGAGGCAGAACAAGGGAAAGCAATACCAGGTGCAGAATAAAGTGTCACAGTTACAAAGAAAATGTAGTGGAGGCAGACAAGGTACAAGGCAAGAGTGAGGTAGACTATGAGGTCAAGTGTCGATATTATCATACTGGGGGACCGTTCAATATTCTGTGCAAGTTACTGTAATATATGCTGTAACTGTCAGGAATTCTGTGATTCTATAAGTAAGCTCACAGCTCCCCGGAAATAAAGTTGAACATTATTCAGTTGGTGAATGTTAAAAGCCATTTATCTTAAATTTACAAAGAAAAGAGTATGGAATTCCCAGGATTTACCCATTGTACTATAGAAACTTGTGTTTTAGCATTTACATCAGACTAAATATATGGAATGAAATAATTGCAGAAGCAATTTAGCTGTGAGGAAATATCAGGAACATGTGGTATTTTATCTGCTGCAAGCAAAACAAAACCATAATTCAAAGTTCTTCAAGTCACGTTGAGAATACTTGATATCAACTATCTTTGTTTAAGCACACACCCTTAGGGAGTTCAGACCCACTGCAATGTATTTAGATTGCAGAAGTTTTCTTTATTTCTCAGAGGGTGATGAATTCAGAAATGTCAGAAAATATCAAAGTCAACATGGAACATCTGGAGCTTTGAGATTCTTGACAAGGGAGTGTTTGCCTTTCATCCAGAACTGGCATGCTTAGGAATTGAGAAAGGGGAGAAAGTGCATCAGCTGTCTTTTTTATGATTAATTACCAAATCAAACAATATGATCTCCTTCCTCATGGTGAGAGGAAGAGCTCGTTAATAGGGGCTGACAGAGGGGAGTTCCAACCTGTTCTCAGCTCTTCAAGGAAAGCTTGTATATTTTGTTTTTAACACTCTGGACATCTGATCTATTCAAATGGTGACTGATAGATTGGTCTTTTGGGAGCTGGCATGGAACCAATGGGCTGACTGGTATCTTGCTGTGTTGTAGTAAGTAGTTCAACAGGCAAAGGTCAACCATGATGAAAAGTGACTAAAGGGTCCCAGCCTGAAATGTCGATTGTTTGTTCATTTCTATAGATGCTGCCTGACCTGCTGAGTCCCTCCAGCATTTTGTGTGTATTGTTAAAGGAAAAAGTACCACAAAGTATGAGATATTTTAAACCATTATTGTACACGTCCAATATGTTCAGTGTTTGCTAAGAACTGAGAAGGAATAGAGTGCCTTTGGTGCAATTAAAGACATGTAATTATGGATGAGATTTGAATACTGTGGGCTCTGGACCATCTCATTATGGTTGTAAAAGATTTTTTAAATTATTAGCAAGCTTGAGTAACTTTCTACTACATCAAATCTTGTAAAATGGTAAGTCCTTTTATGTAGACTGTTGATTAAATAAACTGAATATTTAAATCTATCGAACAATAATTTCAATATTTAATGTGAGATTATTTTCCCAATGTACCTCATTTTTTCATTCTCATGTTGATGGTACCTTACAGCAGGTTTAGGCAGACATCTATTGAAAGGTGTTCAGATTTGCATTGCACACTTGAAAATTGAGGTTCTGTTGCTAAATTGTACTTTATGGTACAGAACCATATTTCTTTGGTCAGTTTATTAAAAAAGCGTGGAGAGATAAAATGTGAATAGAAAGTACTAATAGTTTATATTTGGATCTGCTATGTGGATTTGTAATTGTATGTTAAAGTACAAGATAAACCAGGCTTATTTTTAAGTTATTATCATTCATCAATTTATGTGTAATGCTGCAATCTACAATTGTAAAGTCAATTGTGAAATTTAGCTATAATTCAAATTTAGTTTTATAGGGGCTTTTTGCTTGAAAGTTTGAATGCAGCATTATTATTGAGTGCTTTGTGGGATTAAAGGATAGTTGGAATTAGGGGATTATACAGGAGGTATAAAATTTTATGACGATATGGAATTCTTGTAACTCTAGATAGTTACAGTGGCATGCAAAAGTTTGGGCACCCCAGTCAAAGTTTCTGTTACTGTCAATAACTAAGCGAGTAAAAGATGACCTGATTTCCAAAAGGCATTAAGTTAAAGATGACACATTTCTTTAATATTTTAAGCAAGATTACTATTTATTTCCATCTTTTACAGTTTCAAAATAACAAAAAAGGAAAAGGGCCTGAAGCAAAAGTTTGGGCACCCTACACGGTCAGTACTTAGAAACACCCCCTTTGGCAAGTATCACAGCTTGTAAACGCTTTCTGTAGCCAGCCAAGAGTCTTTCAATTCTTGTTTGGAGGATTTTCGCCCATTCTTCCTTGCAAAAGGCTTCTAGTTCTGTGAGATTCTTGGGCCGTCTTTTAAGGTCTATCCACAGACTTTCGATGATGTTTAGGTCGGGGGACTGTGAGGGCCATGGCAAAACCTTCAGTTTGCGCCTCGAGGTAGTCCATTATAGACTTTGAGGTGTGTTTAGGATCATTATCCTGTTGTAGAAGCCATCCTCTTTTCATCTCCAGCTTTTTTACAGATGGTGTGATGTTTGCTACCAGAATTTGCTGGTATTTAATTGAATTAATTCTTCCCTCTACAAGTGAAATGTTCCCTGTACCACTGGCTGCAACACAAGCCCATGCATGATCGATCCACCCCCGTGCTTAACAGTTGGAGAGGTGTTCCTTTCATGAAATTCTGCACCCCTTTTTCTCCAAACGTACATTTGCACATTGCGGCCAAAAAAGTTCTATTTCAACTTCATCAGTCCACAGGACTTGTCTCCAAAATGCATCAGGCTTGTTTAGATGTTCCTTTGCAAACCTCTGATGCTGAATTTTGTGGTGAGGATGCAGGAAAGGTTTTCTTCTGATGACTCTTCCATGAAGGTTATATTTGTGCAGGTGTCGCTGCACAGTAGAACAGTTCACCACTACTCCAGAGTCTGCTAAATCTTCCTGAAGGTCTTTTGCAGTCAAACGGGGAGTTTGATTTGCCTTTCTAGCAATCCTACTATCAGTTCTCTCAGAAAGTTTCTTTTGGTCTTCCAGACCTCAACTGCCACCCCACACTCTTGGCACTCCTTCTCTGCCACCTGTCCCACACCCATCCCATGTCACTCCACCCTCACCATTCACACCATCCTTTGCTCCCGCCAAATTCACAGACTTGCAGTCTGCTCCACATTGACAAAAACAGTACTGTGCAAAAGTCTTTATAGAACTTTTTGGCCTCAATGAGCAAAGGTATATTTGGAGGAAAAAGGGTGCAGATTTTCATGAAAACAACACCTCTCCAACTGTTAAGCACGGGGGTGGATCGATCATGCTTTGGGCTTGTGTTGCAGCCAGTGGCACGGGGAACATTTCACTGGTAGAGGGAAGAATTAATGCAATTAAATACCAGCAAATTCTGGAAGCAAACATCACACCGTCTGTAAAAAAGCTGAAGATGAAAAGAGGATAGCTTCTACAACAGCATAATGATCCTAAACACACCTCAAAATCCACAATGGACTACCTCAAGAGGTGCAAGCTGAAGGTTTTGTCATGGCCCTCACAGTCCCCTGACCTAAACATCATCGAAAATCTGTGGATAGACCTCAAAAGAGCAGTGCATGCAAGATGGCCCAAGAATCTCACAGAACTACAAGCCTTTTGCAAGGAAGAATAGGCGAAAATCCCCCAAACAAGAATTGAAAGACTCTTAGCTGGCTACAGAAAGCGTTTACAAGCTGTGATTCTTGCCAAAGGGGGTGTTACCAAGTACTGACCATGTAGGGTGCCCAAACTTTTGCTTCAGACCCTTTTCCTTTTTTGTTATTTTGAAACTGTAATAGATGGAAATAAAAAAGTAATCTTGTTTAAAATATTAAAGAAATGTGTCATCTTTAACTTTATGCCTTTTGGAAATCAGGTCATCTTTTACTTGCTTAGCTATTGACAGTAACAGAAATTTTGACCGGGGTGCCCAAACTTTTGCATGCCACTGTATCAAGGTATGGCAGAATCTTGTGGAATGCTAATGCTCACTAGGGTGTTATCATTAAGATGTGCCATCTGTTCTGAAGAGATCTTCTGAGGCAGTCAGCCATCTGCAGTGTTTTACAGGAGGCAGTGAAGGTCATTGTGACCTTTAATCAGGTTAGGCTGTAGCCATTATAACAGAGGAACTGCTGTGATCTATTCTTTTAGCTCATTTAACTCTCATCTTTAGATTTTCTGAGCAATACTATTGATTGTTCTCATTAAAACATTGGTACTGTGATTGACAATCTTGCAGTGGGACATGGCATATACTGTCTTATGACTTGTCTCACCAATAAACTATGGTGCCTCTTTGCCAATGCTAGAAATTTCTTTGTTGGGATTACCGGGGACCCATAGTTTGGAGATAACACTTACTATTCCCTGTTCAGCTTCATCCAGTCATGTAGCACATGAATATCTTCTTTGGCTTACCAAGTCATAAAAACTACCAAATACCTAAGTACACTAATGCTATACAAATCCAATTTTACTTTCATCAGATACCCATTCACCCCTCCCATATTTCACTGTTCACTTGCAGGTTACACTGGTCAGTTAACCTAGCAATTCACTTGTCTCGGTAATGGATGCGTTGGTCATCATCTTTCAAGAATCATTTGAAACTAGTATGGTCCCAGAGGACTAGAAGATTGCAAATGTCACTCCACTCTTTAAGAAGAGAGGAAGGTAAAATAAAGGAAATTATAGGCCAGTTAGCCTAACCTCAGTAGTTTGGAAAGTGTTGGAGTCTATTATCAAGGATGAGGTTTCGGGGCACTTGGAAACTAATGATAAAATAAGTCAAATTCAGCATGGTTTCTGTAAAGGGATATCTTGCCTGGCATATCTGTTCAAGTTCTTTGAGGAAGTAACAAGCAGTGTAGACAAAGGAGAGGCAGTGGATGTCATTTACTTGGATTTTCAGGAGACACTTGATAAGGTGCCACACATGAGGCTGCTTAACAAGATAAAATCCTATGCCATTACAGGCAAGAAACTGGCATGGATAGAGGAATGGCTGACAGGCAGGAGGCTGCGAGTGGGAATGAAAGGGGCCTTTTCTACTTGGCTGCCAGTGACTAGTGGTGTTCCTCAGGGGTCAGTATTGAGGTTTTTTTAAATCAATTATTTGGATAATGGAATTGATGGCTTTGTGGCGAAGTTTACGGATGATACAAAGATAGGTGGAGGAGTAGGTAGTGCTGAGGAAGCAGTGCAATTGTAGAAGGACTTAGACAAATTGGAAGAATGGGCAAAAAGTGGCAGATGGAATACAGTGTTGGAAAATCTATGATAATGCATTTTGGTAAAAGGAACAATAGTGCGGACTGTTATCTAAATGGGGAGAAGTTTCAAACATCAGAGATGGAGAAGGACTTGGGAGTCCTCGTGCAAGGCTCTCAGAAGGTTAATTTGCTGGTTGAGTCTGTAGTAAAGGCAAATGCAATGTTGGCATTTATTTCAAGGGAAATAGAATATAAAAGCAAGGAGATAATGCTGAGCCTTCATAAGATACCAGTCAGGCCACACTTCGAGTATTGTCAACAGTTTTGGTCCCTATATCACAGAAAGGATATGGTGTCATTTAAGAGAGCCCAGAGGAGGTTCAAAAAGATGATTCCAAGAATGAAGGGGTTAACATATGAGGAGAGTTTGGCAGCTTCTTTGGGCCTGTACTCACTGGAATTTAGAAGAATGCGTGGGGATCTCATTAAACCTACCTAAGTACTAGATAGGGTGGATTTGGGGACGATGTTTCCTATGGTGGTAGTACCTAGAACTAGAGGGCACAGCCTCAAAATACAAAGGAAGGAGGAGAAGATGGCAGCGTGACGCAGCGCATGCGGCGTTCCGAATGATTATCGTATGTGTAACTAGGGAGGCCGTGCACGATCTGAATTTGATGGAGACAATCGTGAGAGTACGGAGGAACACCTGGAGTAACTTCTGAAATGCCTGCTTCGCTGCTGCTGCTACTGTGCAATCGAGAATCTCCGGAGACGAAGGCCCCAAATCCTCGGCTTGTTGCCGGGGCCAGGGTCGAAGCGCTCGGCAGAGATGGTGCTCGGTGTCGGAGAGGTGGTCAGAGGCTCTGAGTTTTCAGACGGACTCGGAGTTGGATTGTGGTCGGATGCTTCCAGGATGCTTCATCGGCAAGTTGGCAGCGCTGTAGGTTTACTGTCTACGTGAGATGATGGGACTTTCGAGAGACTTTGAGACTTTACCGTGCCATGGTCTGTTCTTATCAAATTACGGTATTGCTTTGCACTGTTGTAACTATATGTTATAATTATGAGGTTTTTGTTAGTTTTTAAGGCGGTTTGTCATGTGTTTTCGTGATATCATTCTGGAAAAACATTGTATCATTTCTTAATGCATGCATTACTAAATGACAATAAAAGAGGACTGCATGTCCTCATAATCTAAAAAAATCTATCTAAAAAAAAATTGAGGGGCGGCCTTTTAGAACAGAGGTAAGGAGGAATGTCTTTAGCCAGAGAGTAGTTAATCTGTGAATTGCTCTGCCATAGACTGCAGTAGAGGCCAAGTCTGTGGGTATACTTAAGGCAGAATTTGATTGTTTTCAGAGCACCAAAGGATATGGGCAGAAGGCAGGTGTACGGGGTTGAGTGGGATCTGGGATCAGCCATGATGGAATGGTGGAGCAGACTCAATGGGCTGAATGGCCTAATTCTGCTCCCACATCTTATAGTCTCATGGTCTTTGGGAGCGTTTGTGGGGGGAGGGGGACCAGAATACCAGGAAAAAATCTATGCAGTCATAGGGAAACGTGCAGATAGTACCAGAGATCAGTGAAGCTCTCCTAGTTGTGCCACTATACAATCTAGATGTATCTAATGGTACGGTACTGTCCCTGAGATGAATGTCACTGTGATACTCAAAGCAATGAATTGATAAAATGTGTTTGTTCACAATGCTCCCTAACCTTGGAAATGTGGAGTAAAATCTTAGAATTTCTGTCACATAGATGCCCCTGACCATAATCCTTTCTGGAAATGAAAGTAGCTGTGGCATTAGACTTGGTGTTCAGGCCCTGGAACATAGCAATAATTGGAGTGTTTGTGGAGAAGCCCATGGTCTGTGAAACTTAAGTCATATAATTTATATATTCAGTTGTTCGAAGTATTTCTCCCACATTTACTCAAAAACTACAACAAATTTACAAATTCAAGCACAACCTGTAGGTTGAAGAAACATTACAAAATTCTTGTAAAATTAGGAGTAACAATCCTGGGTGTTATCTTTGATTAAGATTTGAATTTTAACTTTCACATGAAGAAAGTGACCAGTTTTACACTTTTCCATGAAACTTTAGTTAATTAGGCAGCCACTTAATTGGGACAAAATGTACCGGTCATTATGAGTCACAGTTAATTGCTATCCACTGTAACTAAAACTATAGGGGATTCAGTTGACATTTTTAAATGCCGGCTCAAAACCTATTTATTTAACTAACATCTGCTTTTTAACTACCGTCCTTTTGTCTTTAATTTTCATGATTGCACTTTAGCTCATTATAAAGCATTTTGAACTATATTCTGTGTATGAAACATGCTCTTTAAATAAGTTATTATTATTATTATTATTACTATTATTTCTCAGCTCAAGCTGGTAAAGCCTGAGGTCCGGGCATAGCCAGGCATGCTCATTTCTCAATTGCTAGGAACTTTCGAACTATTCTAGTGATGTTTAGTATTGTGGCTCTCTGGGATTTTAAATAAATATTGCTATGCAGGCCTAATTGTTTATTGTGTAGTGACCTTGGGATGATACCATTTGTAGATATTACTATTGGGACGTTGTATACCCAGTTCATGTTCCATAGTTTTTCAATTTCCTCTTTTAATTTGGAATATTTCTGGAGTTTTTGCTTTTAATTTCTGCATGTTATATGTGTTTGGAATATCTATGTCTATTAAGTAAGTTGTTCTTGCTTCTGTATCCTGTATTATTATATCCAGACAGTTATTATTGATTGTCCTATCTGTAATAACAGATTAGTCATAATATAATATGTGAGACTCTGACCCTAGAACTGGATCAGCTTGTATTTATATTAAGGTATAACTTTGTATTTTAAAGCAAGATTTCGGCGAATGATGCTTGCCACTTAATGGTGTAGTAAGTAATCAGATTGAGTTAAACTGATACTGGATTCTGTATTATGGTGGATTGTTTCTGGTTTTCATTGTCAGTTTTTATATTTATTGTGTTGAATTTGTTGGTCTTTTATTTTGAATGCTTGATAATTTTTTGTGTAATCCACCTGGTCCTGCATTACCACAAGCAACCCTTCTGTTTCTGGGAAGAGGTCTCCAACTCTGGAGCCAGGTGTTCAACTCTTTCTTGTCGACATCAGGTTGTGGGGATGTCTTCCATGGAGGGTCATGCCCTTCTATTTATTATTATTATTGTTAAGAAGATGCTTGGCTCAGAAAATCGGGTGCTAATCCAAAGACAGAGATGTTGTAGGAAGCAATAGAGAAAAGGAGTCAAAAGGGAAAGTAGTTAAGGAGAGAATTCCACGTTGAGCCTGGGTGGCTAAAGTCATGGTAACTTGTACAATAATAAATGGCAGAAGTATGCCTCAAGCAGCCAGCGTTGGGAGAATGGAGGTTTTAGGGTAATTGTAACAGTAGAGTTAAGATCCTGAATGATTTAAACAGAATTGGAATGTGAATTTTACATTGGAGTAATTGAGGAATAAAGCTCCTTGCATTTGGCATAAGTAGTAACCATTATTGATTTTGAGACTCATAAGTTGCTGGATGGCCCTTTAAGGGGCAGAGATGATCTAAAAAAACATTTCCATCGACTTTGTATCGAGGGCAGGATATGATGATATGGTCCTTCAATTGATCCAAGTTGAGCAACAGCTATATCTTACTCAGGATCTGCTTAGAAACACTCATGTGGCTTTGTGCCCTGTAAACTTAGAACTTTGCCATTGGCTCATGAATCAGTTCCTTAATTTGGATGGTGCTTTATAGGGTAGGTTTTATTTAATTTGTTGTTACATTGATGAGACAGCTGTGGTGAGATAAAGAAGGGTTCCTTGAAACAACAAATGAAGTTTGGGAGGGAGGGCATTATAGAGGTAAGAGAGATCCCAATGCACTTGATAGAGGAGGCTGCCAACAATTCACACAGTACACCATTATATGCTAATTTTGGATTTCTCCTTCTTTCCTATAGCAAATTTAAACCTTGTGATGTCATGATCATTATCTCCCCTCTCCCACAGAGTCACATCTGCCAGAAGTGCATACAGCTGGGCGATCTGGAAGACCGTGTAAGGAATCTGGAGCAGGAGCTGGATGACCTCCGACTCATAAGGGAGAACGAGGCAGTCATAGATGAGAGCGACAGGGAGGTAGTCACACCTAGATTGTCGGAAGCAGGTTGTTGGGTGACAGTCAGAGGGGGAAAAGCGAAGGTGAGCAGACAGGTAGTGCAGAGCAGCCCTGTAGCCATTCCCCTGAATAATAAGTTTACCGTCCTGGATACTGTTGGCGGGGACGACCGACCAGGTGTGAGCCACGGTAGCAGGGCCTCCGGCACTGAGTCTGATCCGGTGCTGCAGAAGGGTGGGACGGAGAAGAGGAGAGCTGTTGTCATTTGAGACTCTATAGTCAGGGGAGCAGACAGGAGATTTTGTGGAAGTGAGAAGGACACCTGCATGGTTTGTTGCCTCCCGGGTGCCAGGGTCCGAGATGTCTCTGACCGGGTGCACGACATCTTGGTACGAGAGGGAAAGCAACCAGAAGTCGTGATACATGTAGGGACCAACAACATAAGCAGGAAGAGAGATGAGGTCCTGAAGTGTGAGTTTCGGGAATTAGGCAGAAGGCTGAAGAACAAGACCTCAAGGGTGGCCTTCTCAGGATTGCTGCCAGTGCTACGTGACAGTGATGGTAAGAATTGGAGGAGATGGCAGTTGAATGCGTGGCTGGGGAGTTGGTGTAGGGAGTAGGGTTTTAGATTTTTGGATCATTGGGATCTCTTCTGGGGAAGGTGGGACCTGTACAGATTGGATGGGTTGCACCTGAACTCGAGGGGGAGCAATATCCTTGCAGGTAGGTTTGCTAGCATGGTTTGGGAGGGTTTAAACTAATTTGCGAGGGGGATGGGACCCAGAGCGATAGAGCAGTGAAGGAAGTGCATGGAGTAAAGCCAGATCTAACATACAGAGAGGCTTTAAGGAAAGAGAAGCAGAATAAACGGTGTAAAGGTAGTAAGGTAGAAGGGCTGAAGTGTGTGTACCTCAATGCAAGAAGCATCAGGAACAAAGGTGATGAACTGAGAACTTGGATACATACATGGAATTATGATGTAGTCGCCATTACAGAGACTTGGCTGGCACCAGGGCAGGAATGGATTCTCAATATTCCTGGATTTCAGTGCTTTAAAAGGGATAGAGAGGGCGGAAAAAGGGGAGGAGGGGTGACATTACTGGTCAGGGATACTATTACAGCTACAGAGAGGGTGGGTAATGTAGCAGGATCCTCTTTTGAGTCAATTTGGGTGGAAGTCAGGAACAGGAAGGGAGCAGTTACTCTATTGGGGGTATTCTATAGGCCCCCTGGTAGCAGCAGAGATACAGGGGAGCAGATTGGGAGGCAGATTTTGGAAAGGTGCAAAAATAACAGGGTTGTTATCATGGGTGACTTTAACTTCTTTAATATTGATTGGCACCTGATTAGTTCCAAGGGTTAGATGGGGCAGAGTTTGTTAAGTGTATCCAGGACGGATTCCTGTCACAGTATGTGGAGAGGCCGACCGGGGGAATGCCATACTAGATCTAGTACTTGGTAATAGTCACAGATCTCTCAGTGGGTGAACATCTGGGGGACAGTGACCACTGCTCCCTGGTCTTTAGCATTATCATGGAAAAGGATAGAATCAGAGAGGACAGGAAAATTTTTAATTGAGGAAGGGCAAATTATGAGGCTATAAGGTTAGAACTTGCGGGTGTGAATTGGGATGATGTTTTTGCAGGGGAATGTACTATGGACATGTGGTCGATTTTTAGAGATCTCTTGCAGGATGTTAGGGATAAATTTGTCCCGGTGAGGAAGATAAAGAATGGTAGGGTGAAGGAACCATGGGTGACAAGTGAGGTGGAAAATCTAGTCAGGTGGAAGAAGGCAGCATAAATGAGGTTTAGGAAGCAAGGATCAGATGGGTCTATTGAGGAATATAGGGAAGCAAGAAAGGAGCTTAAGAAGGGGCTGAGAAGAGCAAAAAGGGGGCAGGAGAAGGCCTTGGCGAGTAGGGTAAAGGAAAACCCCAAGGCATTCTTCAATTATGTGAAGAAAAAAAGGATGACAGGAGTGAAGGTAGGACTGATTAGAGATAAAGGTGGGAAGATGTGCCTGGAGGCTGTGGAAGTGAGCGAGGTCCTCAACGAATACTTCTCTTCGGTATTCACCAATGAGAGGGAACTTGATGATGGTGAGGACAATATGAGTGAGGTTGATATTCTGGAGCATGTTGATATTAAGGGAGAGGAGGTTTGGAGTTGTTAAAACACATTAGGACGGATAAGTCCCCAGGGCCTGACGGAATATTCCCCAGGCTGCTCCACAAGGCGTGGAAAGAGATTGCTGAGCCTCTGGCTAGGATCTTTATGTCCTCGTCGTCCAGGGGAATGGTACCGAAGGATTGGAGGGAGGCGAATGTTGTCCCCTTGTTCAAACAAGGTAGTAGGGATAATCCGGGTAATTATAGACCAGTGAACCTTACGTCTGTGGTGGGAAAGCTGTTGGAAAAGATTCTTAGAGATAGGATCTCTGGGCATCTAGAGAATCATGGTCTGATCAGGGACAGTCAGCATGGCTTTGTGAAGGGCAGATCGTGTCTGACAAGCCTGATAGAGTTCTTTGAGGAGGTGACCAGGCATATAGATGAGGGTAGTGCAGTGGATGTGATCTATATGGATTTTAGTAAGGCATTTGACAAGGTTCCACATGGTAGGATTATTTAGAAAGTCAGAAGGCATGGGATCCAGGGAAGTTTGGCCAGGTAGATTCAGAATTGGCTTGCCTGCAGAAGGCAGAGGGTGGTGGTGGAGGGAGTACATTCAGATTGGAGGATTGTGGCTCGTGGTGTCCCACAAGGATCTGTTCTGGGACCTCTACTTTTCATGATTTTTATTAACGACCTGGATGTGGGGGTAGAAGGGTGAGTTGGCAAGTTTGCAGACGACACAACAGTTGGTGGTGTTGTAGATAGTGTAGAGGATTGTCAAAGATTGCAGAGAGACATTGATAGGATGCAGAAGTGGGCTGAGAAGTGGCAGATGGAGTTCAACTGGGAGAAATGTGAGGTGGTATACTTTGGAAGGACAAACTCCAAGGCAGAGTACAAAGTAAATGGCGGGATACTTGGTAGTGTGGAGGAGCAGAGGGATCTGGTGGTACATGTCCACAGATCCCTGAAATTTGCCTCACAGGTAGATAGGGTAGTTAAGAAATCTTATGGGGTGTTAGCTTTCATAAGTCGAGGGATCGAGTTTAAGAGTCGTGATGTAATGATGCAGCTCTATAAAACTCTGGTTAGACCACACTTGGGGTACTGTGTCCAGTTCTGGTCGCCTCACTATAAGAAGGATGTGGAAGGATTGGAAAGGGTACAGAGGAGATTTACCAGAATGCTGCCTGGTTTAGAGAGTATGCATTATGGTCAGAGATTAAGGGAGCTAGGGCTTTACTCTTTGGAGAGAAGGAGGATGAGAGGAGACATGATAGAGGTGTGCAAGATAATAAGAGGAATCGATAGAGTGGATAGCCAGCGCCTCTTCCCCAGGGCACCACTGCTCAATACAAGAGAACATGGCTTTAAGGTAAGGGGTGGGAAGTTCAAGGGGGATATTAGAGGAAGGTTTTTTACTCAGAGAGTGGTTGGTGCGTGGAATGCACTGCCTGAGTCAGTGGTGGAGGCAGATACACTAGTGAAGTTTAAAAGACTACTAGACAGGTATATGGAGGAATTTAAGGTGGGGGCTTATATGGGAGGCAGGGTTTGAGGGTCGGCACAACATTGTGGGCCGAAGGGCCTGTACTGTGCTGTACTATTCTATGTTCTATGTTCTAAATGCTCCTCTGCTTGATTTGGTACAATAACCATCTCATTCCCCGTACAGTAGGCCATCTTTCCTCATTGGACCAGAAACACACTGTGGTACAAAGTTATCCTGGACACATTTTAGAATCTCTTTGCACATTTTGCTCTTAATATTATTCCTATCCCAGTTTAAATGGGGATAATTAAAGTGTCTCATTATAATTAACAGTCCTGATGATAATTAAGGGTCTTGGCCCAAAACATCGACTGTTTACTCTTTTCCACAGATGCTGCCTGGCCTGCTGAGTTCCTCCAGCATTTTATGTGTGTTGTTTGCATTTCCAGCGTCTGCAGATTTTCTCTTGTTGGTAATAGCTGAGAGATTTAGATTTTACCAAAGGAACCAGTCAAAAGATGACAACCTTTCCGAATACATTACAGAACTGTGCAGACTTTCCCAGTACTGTGACTTTAAGGACGGACTTTCTGATGCATTAAGGGGCAGACTTGTATGTGGCATGCACAGTCAAAGCACTCAAACGAGGCTACTGGCAGAATGAGGCCTAACCTTAGAATGAGCATTGACCATTGCAATATCGTTAGAGACTGCACCAAAGGATGCAGCAGAACTACAGAAAAAGAGTTTACAATGCAGATTCTCTCTTGTTTATAATTATAGTGTTTGTGTTTCTCTGTAATCTTGCTGCATATTTGTTTTAGAGTCATAGAGTCATCGAAAGTACAGCACTGTAATGTCCTTCAGCCCATCTAGTTTGTGCCATTCCAGTTAAGATGCTTACTTCACTGACCTGCACCTCACTGACCTGCACCAGGACCATAGCCCTCCATACCCTTACCATTTATGTATCTATCTAAACTTCTCTAAAACATTGAAATCAAGCTTGCATGCACCATTGGTGCTGGCAGCTTGTTCCACACTCTCATGACCCTCTAAGGGGAACATGGGGAAAAATTTCATCACTCAGACTATTCACCTTTCACCCTTAACCCATGACCTCTGGTTATAGTCCCACCCAACCTCAGTAGAAAAAGTCTGCGTTGATTTACCCTATCTATACCCCTAATAATTTTGTGTACCTCTATCAAATCTCCTCTCAATCTTTTATGTTTAAAGGAATAAAGTCTTAACCTATTCAGTCTTTCCTTGTTACTCAGGTCCGCTAGACCCAGTGACATCCATGTCAATTTTCTCTGTAGTCTTTCAACCTTATTTACATCTTTCCTGTAGGTTGGGCATGTAGCCAAGTGGTTAAGGCATTCGTCTAGTGATCTGAAGGTCGCTAGTTCGAGCCTCAGCCATGGCAGTGTGTTTGTGTCCTTGAGCAAGGCACTTAACCACACATTGTTCTAGTGTCTGTACGAGGAGTGGCGCCCCACACAGACTTCCAATTTGCATCTTGTAAGGCATGAAAATGCCCGACGCAGGCCTCTCATGGTCTGAGTCGACGTTCCCTCCCCTCCCCCTCCCTCCCTCCTATTCCTGTAGGTAAGTGACTAAAACTGCACACAACACTCCAAATGAGGCCACACTTCAACATAGCATCCCATCGCCTGTATTCAGTACTTTGATTTATGAAGGCCAATGTGCCGAAAGCTTTCTATATGATCCTATCTACCTGTGATGCCACTTTCAGTGAATTATGGACCCATATTCCCAGATCCCTTTGTTCTACCACATTCCTCAGTGCCCTACTGTTCACTGTGTAAGACCAACCCTGGTGCACCATCTTGCACTTGTCTGCATTAAATTTCATCTGCCATTTTTACAGCTTGTGAAGATCCCACTGCAAGCCATGATAGCCTTCCTCGTTGCGCACTACACCCCTAATCCTGGTGTCGTCTGCAAATTTGTTGATCCAGTTTTACTCGGTGATTTCAACATTCATAGTGAATTTATTATCGAAGTTCATATATGTCACCGAATACAACCCTGAGATTTATTTTCTTGCAGACGTACTCAATAAATCCAATAACCGTAACAGAATCAGTGGAAGACTGCACCAACTGGGTATACAACCAGTGTGCAAAAAACAACAATCTGTGCAAATGCAAAAAGAAAGAAATAATAGTAATAAATAAATAAGCAATAAATATCAAGATAAAGAGTCCTTGAAAGTGAGTCCACAGGTTTCAATGATGGTTCAAGTGAAGTTGAGTGACGTTATCCGCATTGATCAAAAGCCTGATGATTGAGGGGGAATAACTGTTCCTGATCCTGGTCGTGTAAGTTCTGAGACACCTGAACCACTTTCCTGATGGCAGCAGTAAGAATAGAGCATGATCTAATGGGAGCCCCCTGCTGATGGATGCTGCTTTCCTGAGACAATACTATGTAGAAGTGGTCAGTGGTGGGGTTGGTTTTATCCATGATGGATTGGGCCAGGTGCATTACCTTTTGTAGGATTTTCCTGCAAAAATATACTTGGAAAAGTGATGTTACCTTCAGTGGTTCTTGGCTCTTAACACTTACAGTCTTTGATGCCACTGTGACATCCTCTCTCGGGAGCTGTAATATTCTCTGTAATCAATATTGCTAACCTGCTCTTTTCTTTCTTTATACTTAGTGCTCATTTAAAGACAAAATATTCATTAATTGGCAGACATACTTTTAACATATTGCCTGGAAATATTTAACAACAAAATCTATCAGACTTGGCTAGTCACATATAAAAGCTTTTATAGATTTGTGCAAATTATTAAAGAGTAAATCTCTTCTAGTTGGGGGTGAGTCAGTCACTCTGCTGAGTGAAGTGAAACTGAGCTCTTCTGCATTCTTCAAGAATTAAATTTATTTTCCAAAAATATTTGCCAGTGACTTTTATTTTAACCTAGATTTTGTTGCACCATTAAGCACATAACTCAGAAAGATGCCAGTAATTTTATATCTCTTACATTCATAAAGCTATGTTTTAAACAAATCTTACCTATGTTCAGAACTGTTAACCTCAGACAGTCTTAGATTAGATCTGAGGTTAGTTTCATAACAACAGCATAGAATTACATAAGGCTGTAGGTCTTATGACAGGCTTTCGGGGAAAAAAAGTTAATGAGTGGAAAAAAGTATATATTATAGAAAGGATACAATAGTATGGATACTTTATTTTTCTTTCAGCATAAATATATCAACACAGTAGCATAACAGTTAGCGCAATGTTTTACAGCATCAGCTGTAATATTGGAGTTTGACTCTCCTTGCTGTCTATACAGAGTTAGTATGTTCTCCCTGTGACAATGTGGGTTTCCTCCAGATGGGCTGGTTTCCTCCCATATTACAAAGAGATACAAGTTAGGGTTAGTGAGTTGTGGGCACCAGAAGTGTGGTGACACTTTGCAGGCTGCCCAGCGCAATCCTCACTGATCTGATTTGACACAAGTGACACATTCCAATGTCTGTTTTGATGTATATGTGACAAATAAAGTTAATCTTTATCCTTATCTTTTATCTTTATTTGTGAAAACGTAACTGCATTATTAGGGACATTGATAGGATGCAAAACTGGGCTGAGAAGTGGCAGATGGAGTTCAACCCAAATAAATGTGAGGTGGTTCATTTTAGTAGGTCAAATATTATGGCAGAATATAGTATTAATGGTAAGACTCTTGACAGTGTGGAGGATGAGAGGGATCTTGGGGTCCAAGTCCATAGGACACTCAAAGCTGCTGCGCAGGTTGACTGTGTGATTAAGAAGGCATACGGTGCATTGGCCTTCATCAGTCATGGCATTGAGTTTAAGAGACAAGAGGTAATGTTGCAGCTATATAGGACCCTGGTCAGACCCCACTTGGAGTACTGTGCTCAGTTCTGGTCTCCTCACTACAGGAAGGATGTAGAAACCATAGAAAGAGTGCAGAGGAGATTTACAAGGATGTTGCCTGGTTTGGGGAGCATGCCTTATGAGAATTGGTTGAGTGAACTTGGCCTTTTTTCCTTGGAGCAACGGAGGACGAGAGGTGACCTGATAGAGGTGTACGAGATGATGAGAGGGATTGATCATGTGGATAATCAGAGGCTTTTTCCCAGGACTGAAATGGCTAACATGAGACAGCACAGTTTTAAGGTGCATAGAAGTAGATACAGAGGAGATGTCAAGGGTAAGTTTTTTTACACAGAGAGTGGTGAGAGCGTGGAATGGGCTGCCAGCGACAGTGGTGGAGGTGGAAATGATAGGGTCTTTAAGAGACTCCTGGATAGGTACATGGACCTTAGTAAAATAGAGGGCTGTGGGTAACCCTAGGTAATTTCTAAGGTAAGGACATGTTCGGCACAGCTTTGTGGGCCGAAGAGCCTGTATTGTACTGTAGATTTTCTATGTTCTATCAACAGAGGATTTTTAAATCAAATTTTTCATGCACAATGATAAGTCAGAATTATGTAAGAATGGTTATAGAATCATATAAGGCATAGATAGAATGAATGCACACAGCCTTTATTTCACAAGGAAAGGGATTCAAAAACTAGAAAGCATGGATTTAAGGTGAGAAGGAAAGATTTTAAAGGAGACCTGTGGGATGGCAACTTCACACAGAGGGTGGTCTGCATATGCAACATGGTTGAGGCAGATAGGATAACATTTAAAAGATACTTGGACAGGTACATGACTAGGAAAGGTATAGAGGGGCTTGGGCCAAGCACCAGCACATGGGACTAGCTTAATGAGTACCTTGGTCAGTGTAGACAATTTAGGCCAAATGACCTATTTCCATGATATTTTATTCTAGGACTACATTAGTTTCCAATGAGTTTGTTTGATCTGAATCTCTCATTATTTATTTGGTAATGTTTGTTTGTGATTCAAGTGAATATGCTGTGGCCTTCAAGTTGCTACTTCCATGAATGTGGCTGGTGTCTGGTCAATATTGTATTGAGAATTTGAAAGATTTTACGTATACAGATTATACTGTATGTTCTTAGCTCGAATATGTTCCTTACCAAGAATTTCTATCTAAGGATGGGTCGGTGGTCTAATAATATTTTAGTAAAGAAAGATATGTATCTACAAAATATCCAAAATTACCTAAGAATTGTCCAAATTTATTTCTAAAAATGTACTTTGAAATATCTCTGCTACATTCAAGAAGCAAGGCAACTAATTTGTGCACGCTTTCTTGTGCTCACAGCAGGGTTACACAGATAAAATAATCTATTGTGTTGATACTGATGTGGGTAAGTATTGACTTCAAGATCAACTTTTGTTCTACTTCAAAGTAATGCTAGACGAGACCTTAAGTTAATGTCTTATCCACAAGGAAGCAGCTGAAACCTTGCAGTTCCTCATCAGTTTTGCGCATAGGCTCACGTGCCCAGGTCTCAAGATTAGGGCTTGACTCAAACTGCTCTGCTGACACTATAAATGATGTGAATGATATAAATTTTATCCTATTACCTGCAACTGTGAGACAGTAATCCTCTTCATCCTGGTGCTATGCTGGAATGACTAATAAGTAGTCAGACATCTTAGACTGGAATACAGAGTTTCTTACTTTGATCTCTTCCTTTCGCTAGCACAAAACGTATCACTTCCCATTAGAAAAATGCTTCTGCTCTTTACATTCACTGTCTCAATCTATATATTGGTCATGACACATTAGATGCAGAGTAACAGGTCTTTTTAATCTACTTTAATCCTAGCAACAGAATAATGTTCCTGGCTGCATAGTTTGACATTCGTGTGCTGCATATCAAATAGCCTTGTAACCATTTGTTTTATTGCCAGTCTTGTCTTGGAAGGAGACAGGTTGGAAAGTCCTCTTGGAAGGTACTAATTAATGCTGTTTTTGTTATGCATGCAAAGAGACTTGAGGTATGAGCTGGTTTGCAAGTGTGTTGCAGTCAATAACCATGAATATGATAAGTATCTTGCGGCCGTACATCACACATTCTGTTTGAATGACACATCCATCACTAAAATACTTCAGTATCATCGTTTCTTGTAGTTTTTTACAGCTGCGCAGACCAGCCATTGCTTTGAGCAGGAAATTTTTACGTGGCCTGAAAACTGCACAGCACTTTAAATGTTGAAATAAAAGAAAATTCCAGCTGCACGACAACTGGGCTATGTGTGCGGGAGCATTTCAGTTACAGTGCGGCCACACATCCTCGTAGCTTAGAGGAATGTGTTGAGTGTGCTCAGAGAACAAATTATTTGAAAACCTTTTTTTTCTCTACCCATTCATATTTTTTCTCACAGCAATATAAATTCAAGAATCATAAATCTAGAAGCATTGCTATAGGTTAGAACTGTTGAGGGAAACAGCCTCAGGGTGAAACTGCATCTCATCTCCATCTAACAGTCTGACTACTATCCTTCCTAGGCATGAACCGATGGAGAAAATTCCATGGTATGAATAAGGTTGTGATTATGTTGCATCCTCATTCCAATTGGGAATACTTTCATGGTGGTTCTTGAATTAGGGCAATCATTTTGTCGGTATTGGTAGGGATTTGGAGGATAGTCTTCCTGCGATGATGAAGGAACACCAGACTTGTGAAACCTGTAAAGAGACTCACAGGTAATGATGAGACCACCGAGTAGCTTCTGAGCCTGAGATGTGCTAGGGTAAACCACATGAAATTTCATCAGTATCCTTGGTGATAAATTGCTTTTATCACCAATCATAATGTCAGCAAATAAGGTCTGCTCTTCATCCAGCAAACAATACTTTGTCTGCACCGTAGAATAGCTGTGCTTATTTTAATTTTCAGGATTTCGACATTACCATGAAGGTCAGCATATATTGCCCACCCCACAATTGTCATCGAGAGGTGGCAGTGAACCATCATCTTAATAAAACTGCAGTACAGCCTGGTAGGGAGGTCCAAGATTTAGACCAATGAAGATTCAGGACCAGTGATATTTTTCCAGGATTGCATTGACTTGGAGAAAAACCTGGTATTCTTATGCATGTGCTGTCTTTGTCCTTCTTGATAGTTAGTGTTATGTGTTTCAAAGGTGTCTTCAAAGGAATCTGGGTCAATAACTTAAATGTGCTTTGGAGATGGTCCGCACTGCAGCCACTGTGTGCTGGGAATGCTGGATGAAATGAATGTTCAGGGTGGTGGATAGATGCTAATGAAATGGGTTGCATTGTCTTGCATGTTGCTGAGCTCCTGGAGTGGTGTTCACTCCTAATTGCCCTGCAGATGGTATTAATGAGCCATCTTCTTGAGCATGTGAAGTCCTTCTAATGAAGGTACAACTATAGTACTGTTGGACAGGGAGTTCGAAGACCTAGAGCTGCAGTTATCCAGGCAAATAGATATCCATCATATTCCTGGCTTGTGTCTTGTAGACAGTGATAGGGCTTTGAACTATTAGGTGAGTCTTCAAATGGTTCAATTTAATATCAGAGAATGTATATAGCATACAACCTGAAATTTTTACTCTTCTCAGAGATATCCATGAAACAAGAAACCACAAAGATCATGGGCACTGACAGAATCCCAGCTACGCTGAAAAGAAAAGACATACGAAAGGAGAATAAGCTGTTTTTAAGAAGATTACCCAGCCTCTGTTCTAACCTTGTAATCACATTATTTATCTGGCTGGTCCATTAGCATTTCTGGTTAATAGTGACCCCAGGACCCCAGGTCCACTGGTGGTGGAACTCAGCAATGGTAATGCTAAAGGAACCAAGAGCAGGTAGTTAGACTTACTTCTGTTGGAGGTGGTCATTGCCTGGCTCTTTAATAGTGCAAATGTTATCTATTTATGCCTCAATGTTGTCTAGATATTGCTGCAAGCCACTATGTGTTGCTTTGTTTGCCCAGGAGATGCAAATGGAATGAACATTGTGCAATCTTCAGAGAACATCCGCTCTTACAACTTTAGAACTGGTGATATAGAAATGTTGTGTATTTTTTCACCTGTAGATGGCAAGCCAAGTGGTGTGTGTTTCATCTTACCCAGTCTCAAAACTCAGGTTGAGTGAATGGTGTTTGTCAACAAAAGCCTGTGGGTTATAGATTGTCGCTTTTTGAATGGAGTTGAATGCTGTGAACTTGTAGTGACATGAAGCGGATGGAAATCATTGAATTAAAGAAATTCGGTGAAAGATCTATTGAAATAATGTGATTGAACTGTGGTGATTCATCTCTACAATCTATATAATATTTCTTTCTGACAGGTGTGACTAACTACTCAAACCCTTTTTCTTTAATCTCTGTTAAACAGTTTTACTGGGAGACTTTGGGACCATACTTGATCAACTGCTGCATTAATATCAAGATCAGCAGCTTGCTTTACACCTCAGGTAGTCAGCTCTTGTTTTATTTGATGCTGTGCCTCTGAAGAAGATTGAGAGTTCAAGCCTAGATTTCCGTGGACATGGGTACTAAATCTAAGCCAATGCTCCAGGATAGTACTAAGGTAGTGCTGCAAAGGTATAAGTGTAGTTCTTCAAATGATCTATAAACTAAGGCCCAGCTTCTTAGATGTGAAAAATTGCACAGAGCAGTTTGAAGAGAAGAAAAGTTACTGGTCTTCACCAACAACCTTCAAC
Organism: Mobula hypostoma; assembly: GCF_963921235.1. Classification (NCBI taxonomy): domain Eukaryota; kingdom Metazoa; phylum Chordata; class Chondrichthyes; order Myliobatiformes; family Myliobatidae; genus Mobula; species Mobula hypostoma. The sequence continues at coordinate 49,245,600 of NC_086119.1, read as the reverse complement.
ATACACAGCTAAGTGGATAATTGGATGGTTACCGTAAGGAGGTGGGGCTGAGGCTGTTGGTAAAAGTGCAATTTTGTTGATAGCTCAGCCTGATGGCACCTTGGTCAGTAAGGGACTGTTGAGGTTACCTTATTCTTTCTTACTTCTTCACTTTCTCTGGCCCCTTCTGTATATTCCTGCTCTGTGGTTGTTTGCATAAAGCTGATGGCAATGACAGAGGTTGTGACAGATGTCCATCACAAATCCTGAGGGACCCAATTGACCTTTGTAGGAGCCTTCCACAGTTCTGTTACACCTGTTATGTTGTAGTTAATGTGCAAGCACGGTTGTACCTATTTTTCTTATGGTGCATGAGTTGCACAAAAAGTCGAGGCTCATCATTGGCAATTGGCTCTTGTTGCCCTGTACCTGTACATTGGGAACTGAAATACAAATCGTGTAGGCTTTACAAATGCAGGCATCATGACTGCTGGTGGAATTCATTTGCAGGATGTATTGTCTTTACTCAGTGAAAAAATGATATTGACTGTATATTGAGTGAACTGAAGCCCTTTTGGTTGTAGGACATCTTTACACTGACAATTCATCCCACGCTGAAACATCTTAGAAGCCCATGCAGTTGCAGCTATATCTTCACTCTGGCTGGTGGTCTAGATCAACTGAGAGGAGAATGTCCTTGGCTGCTTCGATTAGAGAGCATAGGTTATCTCTCTTTTTCACAGTAGCCATGTGTTGCAAATATCTCCAGTTCCAGCTTGGAAGAAGCATCAAGTTTTTGCCTGAGGTGATACTGAGAGCAACAGGCAAAGGGATTCTTTCACAGCATCGAGGTTATAGTTGCAGCTGGAGGATGTAGAATATTTCATTAAGGTCATCATTAGTTAACATTCACACACACACACACACGAGGAAATCTGCAGATGCTGGAATTTCAAGCAACACACATAAAAGTTGCTGTTGAACACAGCAGGCCAGGCAGCATCCCTAGGAAGAGGTACAGTCGACGTTTCGGGCCGAGACCCTTTGTCAGGACTAACTGAAAGAAGAGTTAGTAAGAGATTTGAAAGTGGGAGGAGGAGAGGGAGATCCAAAATGATAAGAGAAGACAAGGGGGGAGGGATGGAGCCAAGAGCTGGACAGTTGATTAGCAAAAGGGATATGAAAGGATCATGGGACAGAAGGCCTTGGGAGAAAGAAAAGGAGGAGGGGGGAAGCCTAGAGGTTGGGCAAGGGGTATAGTGAGAGGGGCAGAGGGAGGAAAAGGAGAGAGAAAAAGAATGTGTGTATATAAATAAATAAATAATGGATGGGGTACGAGGGGGAGGTGGGGCATTAGCAGAAGTTTGAGAAGTCAATGTTTATACCATCAGGTTGGAGGCTACCCAGACGGAATATAAGGTGGTGTTCCTCCAACCTGAGTGTGGCACACACACTCTCAAATCCCACTTTCACCTCCACTTTCAAATCTCTTACCAGCTCTTCTTTCAGTTTTTCCTGACGAAGGGTCTCTGCCCAAAACGTCGACTGTACCTCTTCCTATTAGTAAACATTGACACTTTTCACTGTTGCAGGCTGGACAACAGGATGGAAAATTATTTCCAGAAGATTGTTGGGTCCATTTGACCTTCTACTGAGAACCATTCTCCTCTTCCAGCAGCTTCTAGTTTGTATTTCTCGTGCTTATCGTCCAATTATACTAATTTCTCTCAAGGGCGCATCTACTGAAATGCCAAGACAGTAAACAAAGTTTTTGAGTGAGGATAGATCTCCTCGGCACCTGTTACCACTTCACAGTTTGCAGAGTTTTGTAATTTTACCTGACTCCAAAAGCAGCAGTCCCATGCAGAATTGAAACTAGAGCCATAAGATGATACATTTATTAGAGTGACATCTGAGACTTCCATTCTGAAACTAACAGCCAATGTTCCATAGATATTTGGAATCGATATTTGTCTTTAGTTGTAAATGCTAAATGGTTACAATTGTACTTATAGCTACTTGGCCTCCCTTCATAATATTTGGTTCCTTTGACTTCTGTGAAGGTATCAAGGAAAATAATCTAGCAGCCAAAATTAAACCTTATGTTTAGTGCTTACAACAAAGATGAAGTTCTACTGCTCAGGCACATTTAGCAAGAAGTGGAAGAATTGGCAGGGTACTACACTTGTTGAATTTCAGCTAAATGTTCACGCATTGGACATACATATTTTGCTGTTGGAATTACCTCTGTTTTGAATAAATAACTACCCGATTTGATATGAAATAAATATTGTTAAAATGTTGGCTAAGTGTTGTTATGATTGTGAATGGAGCAAAGGAGCTGAAACAGTGAGTCACAATCCAATTCAAAGGTAAAATAACTTCATGCGCCTAGAAATTAGAATTCCCTCATTAGTGCATTAAGTATGTACCCCATGCAGTGCAAAGTAGCATGAGGAGGTTTGCATAATTAATGCACTCAGACAGTTAATAGAATGTAGAACAGTACACACCAGGAACAGGTCCTTCACCCCTCAATATTGTACCGAGCCAGTTAAATCAGTAATCAAATGGCTACTAAGCTAATCTCTTCTGCCTAAACAATGTCCATATCCTTTCATTTTCCTCTCAATCATATGCCTGTCTAAATATCTATTAAAATTCCCTAATGTTTCTGCCTCTAACCACCACACCATGCAGTGCATTCTGGGAACCCATCACTCTGTGTATAAAAAAAAACGGCCCCTCACATCTCCTTTGAAATTACACCCTCTCTCTCTACATTCTCTCTGGTTTTAGACATTTGAACACTGGGAAATAGATACTGCCCATCTATTCTATCTATGCCTCTCATAATCTTATAAACCTTTAAAAGATCTCCCCTCAGTCTCCACTACTCCAAAGAAAACAACCCAAGTATGTCCAGCTGCTCATAACACATGCCTTCTAATCCAGGCAGCATCCTGGTAAACCTCTTCTGCACTCTCTCCAAAGCCTCGACATCCTTTCCATAGTGGGGCAACCAGACTTATGCAATACTCCAGATGCGGCCTAACTACTGTTTTATAAAGCTGCAACATAACTTCCTGGCTTTTGAACTGCTACATACCTCAAAGAGAGCTGTGGTTTTTTTGTGAGAATGATGTAATGGTCTTTTGGAGGTCACCTAATGTAATTTTCCCGCCGATGTGAGGTCACGTGATGACATGTGCACCACGGGTATATAAGGGAAGACCCCAGATGATGCAGTTAGTTTTTAGTTTTTAGATTTCCAGCTAGAATGTACTGTGTCTCCGTTTCTGTTGCGTATTTGTTTTTACGACATAGTTTCATTTGTTACGGTTGTTACGTTCTGTAAGGTACAATAGTGCTGGATTGGCAATTTTTGTTAGATGTGTTGATGTACCTTACTCTAGCAGTAGTACGGGAGAGTGAAGACTTTATCGAAGTACAGGACCCGAAGGATTGAGAGGAGTCGGTATCGATCGGCAGTTTAACAAAGGATCGACCTTATTGAGTCTTCGTTGAAGGAGTAGCGACCTGCATCGAAGATAACTCTTGCCAAAAGTGCTATGAAGTTCATGCAAAGGTTTTCTCTCTCTAAAAGAAATTTAAGGTCAGTTGTTTTAAACTGTTTATTTCCTGCATCGTGAATCCTTTGGACAGAACCAGCAGGAAAGTCGCGTCTATGAAGAAATCCTTCTCCAGAGAAGTCTCTCCCAATTGAACATATAAATCTGTTGGACTTATGAATTTACCATTTTAAGAACTAGATCTGACTTTACCACTTTAAGAACTGTTTTTGCATTTAACGCTTTAAGAACCAGTGCCGAGTGACGATTTGTTGAACGGCTGCATAGCGGTTAACTTCCGGTTAAGGTTTTTGTTTGTTTTTTTTTATCGTTTATCCGTGCTTAATAAATGTTTGGTTGTTTTTATACAAACTGTCTCGATTGATATTCATTGTTGCCGGTTACGTAACAGAAGTCAGTGTCTCAACTCATAAACGCAAGCATGTCATATGCCTTCTTAACCACCCTATCAACCTGTGTAGCCTCTTTCAAGGAGTTAGGAATTAGACACCAAGATCCTTCTGCTCATCATACATAACACTACCAATCTTTTTATCATTTGAAAACTTACTTACCCATGCATCTACTTTTTCATTCAGGTCATTTATATACATAACCAACAGCAGAGGTCTGAGTCCAGATGCTGGCAGAACACCTCTAAACACAGACATCCAGGTAGAATAATCCCTTCAACCACTACCCTCTGTCTTCTGAATCCAAATGGCCAATTCACCACAAATCCCATTCATCTTAATCTTCTGGATGAGCCTCCCATGACAGTCCTTGTCAGACACCTTACTGAAACCCATGTAGACAACATTGACAGCTCTACCTTCATCACCTAGTCAAAAAGCTCAATCAATTTAGTAATATACGGCTTACCCCGCATAAAGCCATGGTGTCTCTCCCTGTGGTTTTCCAGATGCTCATAAATCCTATCCCTAAGAATTCTCTGTAGTAACTTCCCTGTGACTGAGGCTCATAGGTCTGTAGTTTCCAGGATTATCCGGAGTTCCCTTCTTGAACAATGGAACAACATTAGCCACTCACCAGTCCTTTGGGATCTCACCTGTGACTAGAGAGGACACAAAGATATTGGTCAAGGCCCCAGCAATCTCATCAGTGCCTCTTTCAATAACCTGGGGCATATCCCATGAGGCTTGGGGACTTATCCACCTTCATGCTCACCACTACCTTCTGCTTTACTTTGCAGTCCTTATCTATATCCATATATTTAAACTGAAGGAATTGTGGTCACTGTACCCTAACCGTTCACCTACTGAAAGTGGATATCCTGGCCAGACTCATTACCAAACGCCAGGTTTAGGACAGCCCTTCCTCTTGTTGCACTACCTACATTTTGGTTTGAGACACCCTCTTGGATGTACCTAACAAATTTTGCCCCATCTAAACCACTTGCACTCAGAAGGTCTCAGTTTATATTAGGGAAAGTTGAAGTCCCCCATGACAACAATCCTATTGTCTTTACACCTTTCCTTAATCTGCCCGCATATCTGTTCTTCAATGTCCCTGTACTGGGAGGGAGGGGGTCATTGGTACAATCTCATCGGTGTGATTGAACCTTTTCCATGTTTGATGTCTATCCATATAACAGTATGTATCTATGGATAGAACTCAAATATGCTTTTTTCTTGCCACTCTGCTCTATATCTCTTTACTTTCCCTCCAAATTTGTTTCTGTGTTTGTATAGTTTCCGTAGTTTTACCAATTGTCTCTTCATTTTAAACAGACATGTCAGTCCTTCATTATTTCAGGATATTCTCTCTTCAATCAATTTTGCTACTCCCTCTCCTTTCTTCCCTTCTGACTTTTTCTGAATAGGATATACTCTCTGGTACTGCCACGTTCTGCTTGTTTAATATTGCTATTCGCTCTCCTTTCTTTCTTTCCTGGCCCTTTCTGAATGCCATATAATCTGCAATATTTAGGACCTATCCCTCTCCTTTTAAAATCACAGTATTTAATCCTATGTTGGTTAGATAGGCAACCTGTCTTTTTGTAAATCTTAGGCAACATTATACCCTCTTCTAGTCTGACTTATCTCAAACCCTGCAGTGGCTTACAAAATTCTAATCCTCAACTTTTTAGAACATGGAACAGCCCATGATGTTTTGCTGACCTTTTAACTTGATCTAAAATCTATCTAATCCTTTCCTCCCCCATATCCCTCCATTTTTCTTTCATCCTTGTGCTTATCTAAGTGTCTCTTAAATGTCTCTAATATACAGTATCTACCTCTTCCATCACTCATAGTAGGATGTTACACATACCTACCACTCTTTATGTAAAAAAAATTATCTCTGATATCCCCCCTATTCTTTCCTCCAATCAGCTTAAAATTATGCCCCCTTGCTTTAGCCGTTTCCTTCCTGGGAAAAAGTCTCTGGGTGTCTACTCTATCTATGCCTCTCTATAATCTTGTACACTTCTATCGAGTCACCCCTCGTCCTACTTCAACCTGTCCTCATAAGACATACTCTCTAATCCAAGCAGCATTCTAGTAAACCTTGTCTGCATCTCTCTAAAGCTTCCGCATATAATGAAGTGACCAGAGCTGAACACAATACTCCAAGTGTGGTCTAACCAGAGTTTTATCATGCTGCAACATTACCTATTGACTCTTGAATTTCATTACCTGACTTAAGGCCAGCATTCTATATGCTTTCTTAAGCACCCTGTGTAACTACTTTGAGGGATTTATGAATGTGTATTCCAAGATCCCTCTGTTCCTCTCCACTGCCTAGAATGATGCTATTAACCCTGTATTCTGCCTTCACGTTCGATCTTCCAAAGTGTATCATTTCACACTTATCTGGATTGAACTCCATCTGCCAATTCTCAGCCTAGCTCTATATCCCATCAATGCGTCACTGTAACCTACAACAATCTTCTACACTATCCATAACACCACCAAGCTTCCTATCATCTGCAAACTTACTAACCTGCCTCTGCATTTCCTCATCCTAGCTATTTATAAGAATCATAATGAGCAGGTGTCCTCGAACAGATCCCTGCAGAACAGCACTGGTCACTGAATTACAGGTATCATAGGCTACAGCCACTACCACTCTTTGCCATCTCTGAGCAATTCTGAAACCATGCAGCCAAATTACCTTGGATCCCACACCTCATGACTTTTTCAACGAGCCTACCATGTGGAAGCTTGTCAAACACCTTACTAAAATTCGTATATACCACATTCACTGCTCTACTTTCAATTCATTTTGACACTTCCTCAAGATTTTCAATCAGGCTCATGAGGCACGACCTGCCCCTCACAAACCCATGAACAACATCCATAATCAGGCTTCAAAGGCATCCGTTAGTCTTGCGAGACCATGGATCTGCACCTGGAAAGTCTTCACTTTCCAGGGCGCAGGCCTGGGCAAGGTTGTACAGAAGACCAGCAGTTGCCCATGCTGCAAGTCTCCCCTCTCCACGACGCCAATGTTGTCCAAGGGAAGGGCATTAGGACCCATACAGCTTGGCACCAGTGTTGTCACAGAGTAATATGTGATTAAGTGCCTTGCTCAAGGGCACAACACAGGACACAACACCTTCAGGTCGCTAGTCCAATGCCTTAACCACTTGGCCACGTGCCCACATAATCAGGCTATGCTCCAAACATTCATACATCCTGTCTCTAAGAATTCAGTAGTTTACCCACCACTGATGTAAAATTCATTGGTCCATAATTCATAGGATTATCCTTCTAACCTCCCTTGAACAAAGGAATATTTGCCACCCTTCAATGACCCTTCAGGTAGTCCAGTAGGTACTGCTCCTGTGACCACTGAGGATGCAAAGCTCACCACCAAAGCTTCAGAAACCTTTTCTCTCACATCCCATTAGTAACCTGGTGTATATCCTGGCCAGCTCTGGGAATTTATCTATCCTGAAGTTTTTCAAAAGTTGATGAATCCTTACATTCATCAAGGTCCCTCTTTTTAGTGAACACAGAAGCAAAGTATTCATTAAGGACCTAACCTAACTCTTTCCTAACACCTTCCTAACCCTACCTTTCCAACTCCAGGCAATATTTCCTCTTTTATTCTTGATCAGTCCTCCCCTCACTCTAATTATCCTTCTGTTCTTTATGTAGATGTAAAATGCCTTGGGGTTTTGCTTAATCCAATTTGCCAAAGTCTTCTCATATCCCCATATAGCTTTCCTAGGTCTATTTTTAATTTCCTTCCTGGCTACCTTGTAACTCTCTAGAGCTGTGTCTGATTTTGCTTCCTAACTCTTAAGTATTCTTCTTTCTTCCTCTTGACCAGATGTTCCACATCTCTTGTCAACAATGGTTCCTTCATCCTACCATCCTTTCCCTGCCTCTATGAGACGAACCTGTCCAGAGCCCCATGCAACCCAAAACAGCCTCTACATTTCCATTGTGCATTTTCTTGAGTACATCTTTTCCCAGTTTATGCTCTGAAGTTCCTGCCTATCAATGATAATAAACCTGATTCCGATTGACAATAAATTGGCAAGTAGTTGAGAAGAATGTGGGAGAAAAGATTTCGGGGAAAATTGGTGTGGTGGGGGGATAGTTGCTCTGTGATCCAACATTTACTTGCTAGGGTTGAATGACCCTAGCAAGTAAATGTTGTAAGATATTTTCTTTGTTGTAAGAAACTATGGAGATATGAACAGAAACTAAATGTGTGTGTTTTATTTGTCACAACACTGCAGAAGGGATGTGATTGCCTTGAGACAGTGCAGATGAGATTCTCAAGGATGTTGTCCAGAATGGAGCAATCCAGCTATGGGGAAGGATAGGATGGACTGCATTTGTTTTTCCTGTATTGGAGAAGATTGACTAAAGTATATAAAATCTGAAGCATACGCCCTTAGTGGGTGCTTGAGGCAGAAATATTTAGGAGGCAGTTAAATGTGTACTTGAAATACTATGGTATTGAAAGCTATTGGCTGAGAGCTGAGAGCGGAAAATGGAACGTATGAATGGGTACTAGATGGCATCCACATTGAATGACTCTCTGCCTCTATGATATCTCAGTATGGGTCGTCCTTGCATGACTTCACACTAACAGAACGTGGGACTATCAATCCAAAAGCAATGTTTCCTGTGGAGCATCATGGAAGAATCTGAAGCTCTGGTTTTGAACGTTCATTGACGTTCCTAGCACAACGTGTCCTGCACAGTACAGTGCAATACTGGATTGGGAACCTTATCAGGTAGGCTCCTTCCTCATGCTACAGGATTCAATAGTTACAACTGCACTTACTAATACCCTTGCCACACCTTCCTCTCCATCTTTCACCAGTGCTTTATGATCTGCAAAGGCTTAGGTACTGGCCGCCCAGTCTTGCACCCCCATGACCCTGTGATTGACCAAAAGCTCCAATGGAGATCTGTCATTGGCCAAAAGCTCTAATGGAGATCTCTGTCATCAATTGAACCACCTTCCACAAATCCGTCTAACCCATCTTCAGTGAAATCCCTTACCACTATCCCAATGATCACAACAGGGATGTCCAAAACCAGTGTCCATTACAGAACAGGACCATCGTGTCTCTCCCTGACTTTCACAATACACATCAAACATCTAGCCAGATTCAAAGAAAATATTTCTCCTGGAACGTTTTTGTATCTTTTTAAAATCCTGTACCTTGCAAACTGTTTTCCTCACTGTTGCCTGATGTGGTCCACTTTCCTGTTCTTACAGCTGATTTCAGAAGGTTAAACTAAATAACACCAACCAGGTTCCAATACTACAGTACTACAATACTCATGAAAGAGGCAGTTTGATCGAAGTGTTGCTATATAACCCAAACACCTAGCAAATAATAAGAACTAAAATAGAGACTGACCCACTAAACTAAAATATTGAAGCTTGTTGTTATGTTTTCATCTTACCAAAAGGCCAGCATTTCACAAATTATTATCCACTGCAATTTGATCTGAATATTGTTAAGTAAATTTGTTTTAAAAGGTCATAACATTTTAAAATCTGTTGAAGTTGATTATTAGGCAATCTACAGCTTGAAGTACCCATGATTTACTCCAGAATACATAAGATTCAACCTTCTTTTTTGCTCTAAAACGGGATGAGTATAAATATTATGCTAGGAATTAGTCATTAGAAACAGAGATGCATGATGGAACTCTTCATAGTTGTATTAATAATGAAAAGACGAATCCCATTCAAAATGGTTCAGTGTGTTAACATGAAGTTCTATTTTGTGATACAGCCTTGTCATATCTTCATATAGTGCAAGTCAAGTATTTGAGTGGTACAATATGTTAATGCTAATTTTAAAACAATCTGTACAATGTAAAAATAAATATCTGAATTGTTCAGCACACCAAATTTCATTATACTGCAGTGTGCAAATATTGTTATTTTAATAATAGTGCAAAAGAAAGGAGATTATATAAAACATATTAACTGGGAAGGAGCGTTCTTTTGAGAATGGTACTGCCTGAAACATTATCTAATTTCTGATAACATGATTGAAACCCCAGACAACCAATGCAAATTCAACGTATTACAACCTCTAACCATCCTTTTTTATTATATTTCCACAGAATGAATCACTATTGCAGTTTTCCTTGAGCAGTGAAGCTATGATTTCTTTTGATTTCAGATTTTCTTTCTCAAAATCAGGATTATTTTAATGGGTTTCATGTGTAGTTAAGGCATCTCCTTCTTGGTCACCCATCACTCATTCAGTCATCAAGGGTCATCATCTCAACTTTAGTCCCAGGCTTCATCTGACCTAACCTCCTTAACTATAATCATTGAAATCTTTCACAAGTTTCAATATTGAAATACACAGAGGAAGTTGCTCATTAAGCATTCATTCCACAGAGCATAATAACAGCCTATCACATGCCCTCAGTCAGTATTCTGAAGGTAAATTCTATATACCTGCTCGCTTATTGCAACAGATCAAACTGAATTCCACAACACTAATCTGTAACCACATTTCCATGAAAATCTTATCCATTCTCAGTCGCTGACTATATACTCTTTAGGATCCTAGGATTGCAAATAATTACTACTTTCGATTCTAGATCTGATGAATAATTATATCAAACCATTAATTGTAACTTCTCTATTATTTTGTAATTGTAATAACTTAGCACTCAATGTAAGCAAAACCATGAACTCTCCTGATAATCTATCAAAAACAAAAGCTGTGTAGCTGTCCTGGCATTTTGTTCATGTAATGTTGTATCCCTCTTCGCATTATCTAATCTATTTAAGTATTAACAATCCAAAACAACATAAATCTTCCAATAGATTTTTTTATATGCAAAAATTCCTTTTAGCCGAACAAATGAACTGGCATTGTAATAATTGTAATCAGCAATAAAGTTTAATATCCAAATCCAGCTACTTGGTATCTTGTACCAAAAGAACAAACTGTTTCTTAGGACTAGATCAAAATTCTGACAACTAGAACTGATTAATCACAATTTACTTTATTTCTAATCCAGCCACTGATGAATCAATACTCATAACATTTATTACCTGACAACAGAACTAATTAACCTGTCTCATTGATTGTATTTAAATTATTAGTGCAGAAATACAACTCCAAGTAGAATTCTTCAAAGTCACAACACATACACTAATATTTCCATAATCTGTCATTTAGTATTTATGTGGAGTTTGGGATCATGGGAAAAGTTACTTGTGGAATTTAGCACCAGATTTACAAAGCACACAGGGCCTGTCTGGACCTTCTGTGGAGCTTGAGACTGTGGGACAGTTAATTGTGAAGTTTAGTGCCAGATTTAAAATGCAAGCAGAATCTGTTGAGACTTCATGCAGAGATTGACATCTTTCACATGATTATACAATTAGCAATGGTCAATAAAAAGAAGTTAGGTTTAAATGGAGCGGCCATTGTGTGAGTGGGACTAAGGTAGAGTGGGGGATGGAGACTGGCTCTGGAAGCTTTGGTGAGGAGAGGCAGAGGCAAGGCTGAAGTTTCTGTCAAGTTTCCAGTTCTTTCCTTATTAGTGCCTAGCTAGAGTAGTGAGAATGGATCTCAGGTTGGTGATGTGCTTCTTGTACAAGATGTGGGACATCTGAGAGACCTCCAGTCTCCCTGATTGTTACCTCTACAGGAAGTGTATCTGGGTGCCGTTCCTTACAGATCATGCTAGGGAACTGCAGATAGAACTGGATGCCCTTTGATTCATTCGAGATAATGAGGAGGTGATTGATAGGAGCTTCACAGAACTGTCACTCACTGAATGTCTTTTTTTTTAAATTTTTTGTACCATTGTCTGTAAACTTTAGAGACTGTTACATGAAATTCTGTTACGTAGAGACTGTACGCCCTCCTAATGGTAGTATGTGAAGAGGGCATGTCCTAGAGAATGAGTCCTTAATGATGGACGCTGTCTTCTTTGGGCACCGCCTTTTCAAGATGTCTTCAATGGTGACCTTTGATGATGCTGGCTGAGTCTACAAGCCTCTGCAGCTTTTGTCAGTCTCACATTGGAATCACCATACCAGGCAGTGATGCAACCAGTCAGAAGCTGTCTATGTACATAGAAATTTGCTAGAGTCTTTGGTGACATGCCATATCTCTTCAAACACTCTTTGTGATTATATCAATATGTTGAATAATCAATCTACCACCAGCATATCTTTGGGTTATGGGAGGAAACTGGAAAACAAGGGAGAAAATCCTTGTGGTTACAGGGAGGATGGGCTAACTCCATATTGACGACACCAGAAGCAGGCTTTACACTTATGAGTGTGTGGCTACGCCCAACTCAAATCTAAGTTTGCTGGTGGCACCACTGCCGTTAGCTAAATGAAAGATGGTGATAAATCAGGGAGATTGAAAATCTGGTTGAGTGGTGCTACAACAAAAATTTATTACTCCATGTCAGCAAGACTAAGAAGCTGATTACTGACTTCAAGAGGAGGAAAGTAGAGATCCAGTCCTCAATGGGAGATCAGAGGTGGACGGGGTCAGCAACTTTAAATTCTTCGGTGTTATAATTTCAGAGGTCCTATCCTGGGCCCAGCACTTAAGTGCAATTATGACGAAAGCACGGCAGTGCCTCTCCTTCCCTAGGAATTTGCAAAGGTTCAGCATGACATCTAAAACTTTGCAAACTTCTATACATGTGTGGTGGAGAGTATATTGACTGGCTGCATCACAGACTGGTATGGAAACACCAGTGGCCTTGAATGGAAACTCCTACAAAAAGTATTAGATATGGCCCAGACCGTCAGGGCTACAGGCCTCCCCACTATCGAGCACATCTACACAGAGCATTGTCGCAGGAAGGCAGCATCCATCATCAGGGACCTCCCCACCCAGGTCATACTGGCTTCTTGCTGCTGCAATCAGAAAAAAGGTGCAGGAGCCATGGGACTTTCACCACCAAGTTCAGGAACAGTTATTACCCCTCAACCATTGCATCAGTGGGAATAGTTTCACTCCACTGAACTGTTCCCACAACCAATGGTCTCCCTTTCAATAAATCTTCATCTCATATTCTTGATATTTATTGTTGTTTATTTATTATTATTATCATTGTTGTTTTCTTTTGTATTTGCACAGCTTGTTGTCTTTAGCTCTCTGGTTATCCCTGTTGGGTTCAGTCTTTCATTGATTCGATCATGGTTATTGGATATACTGAGTATGCCCGCAAGAAAATGAATCTCAGGGTTGTGTATGCTGAAATATATGTACTTTACTTTAAACTTTGAACCTGTGTTCCTGGAGCTGTGAGGGGAAAGCTCTACTATCTATGTCACTATACCACTTAGAAGTGTAGCTAATAGATAGGTCTGGCAATCATTTAAATCAGCACACTGCATAAAATTTCTGTGCTGCCTGGAACTAACTTATTGTAATTGCAAAGCAGAATTTCCATGGGCCTTTTGGGTGATTTTTTAAATTTAAATTTCTTAGACTTTGCCTTCAAATGCCATGGCTCAGGGTGCTTGTTAGAGACACTCAGAAGTGGTCTGGTGCACTGTTGTGAATACTTATTGTTAATACCTGGTTGGAACTGCTATTCTGAAGGACATTATTCTGGTTCTCCCTGTGGGGACATGATCCAGTTTTGGAGCATTCAAAAATCAATTAGTTGCTTGATTGCCCGAAGGAAACTCTGTAGATTGACAACTATGCGTCTTCAGCTCTTGGCATGAGTCCAGCGTATTCAGGCCAATATAAAAATAACTACTTCTCTTTATCTTTTCTTTTGTCAATTTGTTTCCAATATTGCAAGGTTCAGCATTCTTTTATTGGTGAGGTCATGATTTGTTTGACATGGATGATATCAGCGTCATCATCCCAAAAGACAGGAAGGCACAGTTTTGTGTTTGAAAAGAACATGTAAAAAAGTAAAGTGGATATGTTTTCATAATGATTCTCATATACGTTACTTTCCCAGGAGAGATGCTTCAGTCAGGATCATGGTGTCAATCAGAACTAAGGTGGATATTCTCAAAGATTGAGTTAACTAATTTGATGAGCCTTCTGCTTATGAAGTTTTGCCACCAACAACGATGGCAGCTGTTGTATTTCTTTGCTGAATTTGAATTATTCAGGAGGTATGTCAGAAGAAATGTTTTCCTTTTGTACTGTTAAAAAATTCAGTGCCTCTATTTTTCTCCAAGTTGTATTGTGCTATATATAGCATTCACAAGCATGATGTCAATTTTCACCCCTCAGAGGAAGGTGTCGGGCTTGAGCCAGCTTCAGGAAACATACTCATGCAGGAGTGGATCTCAGTGAAATCCTAATGGGCATAATGAGCTTATAGAGAATAAAAGAGGATCTGCTGAAAGGTGCAGATTGAGAGGTCACATACAGAATACTTGGCCTCATTAAGGTGAAATCTAAGAGCTTCTCTAAGTATCTGTGGCAATGAATGTGGAGTGTGAAGGGAACAGCGGTTGTAAGCATTGCTTGTTTGAGAAGTCAAGAAGGTTACGTAGACACCTTCATTCCAGAAAATACTTAACTTAATTTTTAAAGACTTATGTTCACGCTATCTATTTCAAGATCAGATTTCAAAGTTGGATCCTGGACCCAAAATAGAAAAAACTCAAAATAAAAAAAATAAATTGAGTTCTTGTTGAAATTATTGTTAATAGATTGTTGTCTTTATAACAAAATATCTGGATGTTTTGTGGATACTGAGAACTCCAACCTGGCTTCATAACAACACAAATCTGTCCTGGCTTCTTAATTACACAACTCCATCCAGGCTTCATAACTACAATTATCTGTAGGGAGTGTTGTCTCAGAAAGGCAGCATCCATTATTAAGGACCTCCAGCATCCAGGGCATGCCCTTTTCTCACTGTTACCATCAGGTAGGAGGTACAGAAGCCTGAAGGCACACACTCAGCAATTCAGGAACAGCTTCTTCCCCTCTGCCATCCAATTCCTAAATGGACATTGAACTCTACCTCACTTTTTAAATCTATTTTTTCTTTTTTTTTTGCACGACTTTTAATCTATTCAATACACGTATATGGCAATGTATTTATTTATTTTTCTTCTTCTTCTTCTTCTGTATTGCATTGAACTGCTGCTGCTAAGTTTACAAATTTCATGACACATGCCGGTGATAAAAAAACTGATTCTGATTCTAATTAGAACTCCTGAAATATATCATCATGCACTTCTTGGCATTAAATTCCATTTCCTATTGTTCTGCCCAATTTATAGCTAGTTAATATCATTATGTAACTTGAGGCTCTCCAAACTGTCAGCAAAATCACCAGTTTTTGTGTCATCTTCAAACCTACTCATCATTTCTCCTTTGTTCATATCCACATACATGATGGTCAGTGAGGATCTCAGCACTGATCTCTATGATGTATCTCTGGTCACTGGCTTTCAGTCACAATCACGGTAGCAACCTTCTATCACCACCCTCTGTATTCTATAACGAAGCCTATTGTGGAACCAGTTTTCCGATTTGTATCGCATGGCCTCCAATTTTTTTGGACTAGTCTTTCAAGTGGGAACTTGCCAAAACCCATATTACATTGAACTTCACGTGTCAATAATTAGTGTCCATGTCTAATTTCTTGGAGTCCTCCTTGGTTTTTTGAACATGAGTAATGTTTAGAAATTTTATTTTTTAATCTATTTTCCAGCGATGATCCCAGAAATAACACTAAGGGAATATCACTTACCATCTTCCACAGTGAATAGCTACCCTTTTCTCCCAATCTCTACTTTCCATCATCTGGCAAGATGGCACCAGTGACCATTACAAAACTAATGGATACTCTACTTCTTCTGAAAAGGGATTGAGTGCAGCCTGTAATTTCCCTTTTTAAGAATGTATATTTGGGCTGACTGAATGATCTGGTGCTTTTGCGATCCCTTGGGGGATTTGGTGTGGAGTGCAGCTATGGCCATCGCTAGGGGTATATATTGCATCGATGAATATTGGTGGAATATGAACCTGTGTTTGGCACCATTACTTCATGCTAGTTAAAGCATCGAGCAAGATTAAAATGGACGAGGGCGAGAACGGAAAACGAATGGATGTTCAATGCCATCTACCTGCGTTTGACCAGTTTCCCTCTTGCTGCTGCCGGTGGAAAGTGCAGGAATCTTGGGTCGCACGCTGCAGGTTCGATCACCTCAGTGGCTCCTGACTGCGGGCTCACTTTCTGCTGTGGTCTGATGTTCAATGGCCTCAGCTCTGAGCCCACTTTACTATTTGTACAATTTGACTGAGGCACTTACCACAGAACTGGATCTGTGGGTGTGTTCTGCAACCATCGATACAGTGCTGAACCAACCTTACTCGCCTCAGCTGCTCCTGTTTGTAGACTCACTTTTGGGGACTCCACAGTTTAACGTTTAACGTTTGTGTGTGATTTGTTCATGTTTTGCTGTTTGCATGATTAGTTCTTGTTTTTGCACGTCTGATGGTCTTATTATGTAAGGGTTTTCAAGAAGACGAATCTCAAGATTGCATACTGTATATATATTTTGAATATAAACAAATTTTTAACTTTGAACACATTCAGTAATCCTCTCAGCTACTGGTCCCCAGTTCTATATTTCCCTGACCCTATCTTTTATTCTATTATGGGGTGCTTTACCAAAGGGCTTTCAAGAATCAAAGTAAATTGTATCTACTGCATTACCATTGTGTTCTTCCTCTGACACCTCTTCAAAAACAGTATGTTGGTTAAGCAAAACTTTCCCTTTTGAAATCCTTACTAACTAATCATCAGTACACCATTTGTCTAGACTGCCATTTTCTTCTTTAGTTGGGATTCCATAGTTTTTCATCACTAATAAAATAACATTGATTGGTCTGCATCCATGGATTCATTCTGTTCCCTATTTAAATATGTTAATATATTTAAATATACACTCCATGTATCAAAAGGTATTAGCTACAACTTGTGCAGAGATGATGTTCTGCCAAGTTTCCCACTTTTTTCCACATCAATTTTCTTTTCAACTACAGCAGCTTAAATCTGAAAAATTGAAGAATTCAATAACTTCATTCCTCTAAGGATTAGTTTTGCCAATGTGCAAGGCTTAAATACTTTCGTGGTATTTTGTTGGTCAGGATTAGATTGCAGTGTTTATGTTGGTTAGAACTTGTACTTCTGCAAGTTAACTGCCTTAAGTCCAAGGCTTTTGGAATTCAAGAAACCTTTTGCTTTTGTTAATCCCTGACCTAGATATGGGATTTCACTTCCTCAGAAAATAAAATCACGTTTGACTAATTGGCTGCATTTGAAACCTCCCTGCTGAATGATAAATGTCATTGTTTTGTCACAGTGTCTGCTGTCACCCAGTTTTGATTTGTCTCTTTCATCCTAATAGTTTCTATGCTAATTTAATTTCAATCCAGCCTTTCTTTTGTTCATTGATTTGAGGCTTTTGGGAACCAGTTCCAAAGAGTACCTCTTAAGTAAACCACTTACTCCTGGAAGCAGCTCCCTCAGTCTCTCCTACTGACCTTCCCCAATTATGATTCTGACCCCAACTTCCAGCAATTGATCACGACCCTGACCCTGTCCACCTTATACCCAGCCTCAAGGTCTTGAATTACCTCTCCAGTACTGTGACTGATGCACTGCCCATCTGTCGTGACCCTCTGGATCATCCAAATCCTGTTTCCCATTCCCCACATTCCAACAAACTGGACCAGCTGTCATCATGTTGAATTGTGTTAGGATCTGAGCCTTAACACAGAAGAATATTGCAGCAGAGGCGTCTCACAAAGCAATATTGGTTGCTTCACCACACAAAGCACAGGATTTATGAGCCTTTAAATCGGTTCTAGACTTACATTCCAGATAACAATCACCTACTAAACAAAAGATGTTTCTCCTCAAATCATCTCTGTATTTTTGCCAATAACATTACACCTGTGTACATACCTCCTTAATAAAACCCTTCATAATTTTGAACATACCTTGCAAGTTTACCTTCAATGTTTCGTGCTTTTGAAAGAATACCCCAGCTTCTTTCCTTTTCCCTTAATATTCACATGTTTTTTTAAATAGCTCAAATCAATCACTTGTGCTCCCTCATCAGGGCTGATACCCCTCTTTGTGGTACTCTAAACTGGACATAATTTTCAAGTGGCAGCTTAAACAGTAATACAGCTGTTTATCATAATTCTCATTCATAGCTAGTATCTGCCTCTGTTTATAAAGGCAAGGACCCAAATTTTATTTACATAAAACATTCAATTAACATATCAATTGACACATTCCCAGAGCAATGTTTTTCACTTGGGATCTAGTTGGAGTATAGAACTTTCTACTGTATGAACATTGAGAACAACTACATGTATACATGTATGGTATTAGTATTGGACCATAGCATATTGTAAGAAGCAGAATTGGGCCATTCTTCCCGTCAAGTGTGTGTCCACTCTTCAATCAAGGCTGATTTATTATCCCTCTCAATGCCGTTCTTCTGCCTTCTCCCCGTAACCTTTGATGCCATTACTAATCAAGAACTTATCAGCCTCCAATTTAAGTATACCCAATGACTTGATCCCCACAGTTGTCAATGGCAAAGAATTCCACAGATTCACCACCCTCTGGCTAAAGAAATTACTCATCACTGTTCTAAAGAGATGTCCGCGTATTCTAAAGCTGTGGCCTCTGGTCATTGACTCTCCTGTACAGGAAAAATACTCTCCACATCCACTCTATCTAGGCTTTTCAATATTTGATAGGTTTCAATAAGTTGACCCCCCGCCAACCAGTTCTAAATTCCAGTAAGTACAGGCCCAGACCTGCCAAGCACTCTTACGTATGTTAACACTTTCATTCCTGGGATCATTCTAATAAACCTCCTCTGGACTTTCTCCAATGCCAGCAAATACTTCCTTGGATATGGGGCCTAAAACTTTTCTCATTACTCCATATGTGACCTGACCAATCGCTTAGGAACCCTCAGTATTACATCCTTGCTTTTATATTCTAGTTCTTTTGAAATGAATGCTAACATCGCATTTGCCCATCTTTCTACCGACGCAACCTGAAAGTTGAGTCAACTGCTTACCTGTCACCTCCTGACTTTTTACTTCATCCCCTTCTCCCATCCATTCTCCTTCCTCTCACCTGGTTTCATCTATCACCTGACAGCTTGTACTCCTCTTCCTTATTCTGGCTTTCGTCCCCTTCTTTTGCTGTTGTGATGAAGGGTCTTAATCCAAAACACCGACTGTTCATTTTCTTCCTAGCTTGCTGAGTTCTACCAGCATTTTGTGTATGTTGCTCAGTATTTTCAGCATCTGCAAAAAGCTCTTTTGTCTAACACTTCCAAGTCTCCCTGCACCTCTGATTTCTGAATTCGCTCCCCATTTAGAAAATAGTCTGTGCCTTTATTTCTTCTACAAAAGTGCACAACCATACACTTCCCTCTACAGGATTCTATCTGCTAATTCTTTGCTCATTCTTCTAATTCCTTCTGCAGACTCCCTGCTTCCTTAATACTACCTGCCCCTCTGCTTATCTTTGTATCGTATGCAAATTGGCCACAAAGCCATAATTTCTGTCATCCAGATCATTAAGCATTAGGTGAAGCATTGTGCATAGAGGCCAAGTGGCACTAACTTGCATTTGTTTTGAATGTTGTGTTTTTTAATTTTAATCCTCTTCTTTCTTCTGGATTGGAGGGGCAAGTATATGAAAATTCTGTGAGCTATTTAGTGACTAAATGAAAGAATGGAGCTATCCAACTGTTTCTTGTATTGGCAACATCTTGTAAAGGTATTGTATATGGCAAAATGTATAATTCTATTTTTCTGTCACACATTCTTTTTCAGGAAGGCAGAAGGGTTTCATCCATTAATTAGAAATTAACATCAGTGTCGCTTGAGGTTTGTGCTACAGGAAGACCCACTTCTGACAGGTAGGTCATCATGAATATAAAAAATGAATTCTGCCTGGTACTACTTGCATGTTTCAAACTGAGCCACTGAATCCTGAGGCAGTGTCGTGTGGATATAGTGATTTATTTGTTGAAATGGTCACCCATTCTTATGCCTAACTTTAATCTCTGTAAAAAGGGCAGTAGTGAGCCTTATAGTTCGTATGATTATCTATTTATTCCAAAAACCATTTTCTTCAAAAATAGCTACTATGCTTCTAGCATCCTCTGTCCTACAGGCTCCAGCCATACGATCCTGATTAGAGTCAGCAACTCAACAAGGCTGTTCAATGTCATTTCCTGTATGCAAGTGTAAAGGAGATATAAATAATTGTTACTCCGGATCTGATGCAGCACAAAAAAATCAGCAGAAGATATAGAAAACAATAATAATAAAAATACAATAAATATAAATACATAAGATTGCTATATCGATTGTACATCAGTAAAGTGACGCTAGGCGGTATATAAGGTGACTGACGGGAAATAATAAAGTAATGGTGTAGTGAGTGGGTGAAGGTGTTGATCAGCCATACTGCCTGGAGAAAGTAACTGTTTTTGAGACTGGTGGTCCTGGCAGGGATGCTGTGTAGACTTCTCCCTGCTGGTAGTGAGACAAATAGTTAATGAAGAGGGAGAGTGGGATCCTTCATGATGCTACCGGCCATTTTCCAGCGCCTTTCTGTATATGCGTCTTTGGTGGTGGGTAGGCTGGTACCGGTGATGCATTGAATACCCATTGTAGTGTCTTCCTGTCTGGCACAGTGCAGTTTCCAAACAGAGCATTGATGCAGCTTGTCAGGATACTCTCTACTGTGCATCTGTAGAATGACGTGAGGATGGATGTGCAAAGTCTGGCTCTCTTCATCCCCTTCAAGTGGAGGCATTGAACATCCTCAGTTCCTCTGAGCCAACTTCTTGACGCTTGTCCACATCTTTTATACTTCTCTCGTTTTGTCAAAACTGCGTTCATTCTTTATTAACCCTACACCTTTTGATCACTGCATATACAATTTCCTCAATTTTAAATTAAAATATAAAATGCTGGGAATACTCTTCAGGTCAATCCACAGCTGTTGAAGAGAGCAGCAGACCAGGCAGCATCTCTAGGAAGAGGTACAGTCGACGTTTCAGGCCAAGACACTTCGTCAGGATTTCGTCAGAGTTAGTCCTGCCGAAGGGTCTTGGCCTGAAACGTTGACTGTACCTCTTCCTAGAGATGCTGCCTGGCCTGCTACGTTCACCAGCAACTTTGTGTGTTGCTTGAATTTCCAGCGTCTGCAGAATTCCTGTTGTTTGCTGTTGGAAAAGAGGAAGAGTTGATGTTTCAGGTCAGAGACTGATGAAGGACATTTCACTGAGTGCTTGGAATATATCCTGCTTTTATTTTCGATTATACAGTTCTAGTCACCTGGGTATAGGAAAGATGCCATTAAGCTGGAGAGCGTGCAGGAAAGATTCACAAGAATGTTACCAGGACTGGGAGACGTGTGGTACAAGGAGAGACTGGATAGGTTGGCATTTTTCTTGGAGTGAAGGAGGCTGAAGGGTTCATCTTACTGAAGTTTTAAAAAAATCATAAGTGGCATAGAGTAGGTGAATGCTCACAGCCTTTTTTCCCAGGATAGGTGAGTCTAAAACTAGAGGGCAGGGCTTAGTGGGTAGAGTGGAAAGATTTAAATGGGATTGGAGAGGCAACTTTTTGACACAGATTTTGATGGGAACGAGATGCCAGAGATTGTAGGAGAGGTGGGCACAGTTACAATTTTTAAAATATAGATAGACACGTATATGGGTAGTAAAGGTTTAGATCTGGACCAAATTTTGGGAAATAGGATGAGCTCAAGTGGGTAATTTGTTCAGCATGGATGAACTGAGCTGAAGGGTATGTTCTTGTTATCTATAACTCCATCATTCTGTTTCCAGTATCTACAATTTTTAAAATTTCTTCAATATTTTTTAAGTTCTTCATTACAGTAAGCCCCTTAATTTCCAAAGCACTGGCACTGCCTTGGTCAAAGATTTCATAGTGCACCAGAAATGGCACCATGTCCACACTAACCACCACAACTGCCTATACACAACTGTCTCTGTCACTTGGACCATTGCCTTATATGCCTTTGTGATTCAAGTGCTCACCTGTTTTAAATGTTTTGAGTCTTTGTTTCTACCACCTGCTCAGCAGTGCATCCAGATTTCAGGTACGCTCTGGATAAACAAGAGAAAATCTGCAGATGCTGGAAGTTCAAGCAACATACACAAAATGTTGTAGGAGCTCACCAGTCCTGATGAAGGGTCTTGGCCCAAAAGGTCGACTGTTTACTCTTTTCCATAGTTGCTGCCTGACCTGCTGAGTTCATCCAGCGTTTTGTGTGTGTTGCCCTCTATATAAAGAAGTTTTTCCTCTTATCCCCTCTAAACCTGTTCACTCTTATCCTAAACTTATCCCCTTTAGCTTTCAATGCCACTGATATGGGGAAGGGCTCTTTATCTATGCCCCTCAGCATTTTGCATACCTTTGTCAGTTCACCCTGGAACTCCTCTACTCCAGGGAAAGTAAACCCAGCTTATCCGGGCTGTTCAAGCAAATTTCTGTTGCACCCTTTTCAGTGCATCCACATCCTTCCTTTTGTGTGGGGAACCACGACTGTGCGTGCTCTAGGTGTAGCCCAACCAATGTTTTATAATGCGGTACTCGAAGCTTTCTGTTCTTATGTTTTATGTCCCAGCTAAGGAAGGCTGGTATCTAACATGTCTTCTTTACTGCCTTACTTACTTATGCTCTCTCCTTGGACTTGTGCACTGAAATCCCTCTGTTCCTAAAATATTTCCCAGGGCCTACTATTCATACTGTATGTCCTGCCCTTATTAGTCCTATTAAAGTGTGCCACCTCACACTTATCAGAGTTTAACTTTATCTGCCTTTACTTTGCCCTTCTTACCAAGGGATCAGTGTCACCCTCTGGCCAAAGACTAACCTCATTATCAACAACACAAACAATTTCTTTGTTATCTGCAAACTTACCAACCATATACACTATATTCATATCTAGTATGTTAATGCATTTAACATGTAATGCAGGAACTAGCACCATTTCATGCGTAACACCACTGGTCACAGGCTTCCAATAACAAAAACTACACAACACCATCACACTCCTAATACCAAGCCAATTTTGGATCCCATTTGCTAACTTACATTGGATCCCATGGGATCTAACCTTCAGGATGACATGGGACCTTGTCAAAGGCCATACTAAAGTGCAGGAAGACTATATAAGCCACACTTCACTCATTATGTCGTTCTTTTTCAGTCGTCTTCTTCTTCTTATCATGTCCACCGACAGTCTATACATGGCCCAGCCAGAACTGGACACATTTTTGCGCCTTGTTGTTGAATTCGGCAAGATCTGCAACAATACAGGGCTCCTCCAGCGATGGGCATTGCAGGAGATGTTGCATAGTTTGTGGCTTAGTTCCACATTCATAAGTTGTCGGGCTGGTTGTATATCCCTATTTGCTTAGTGACACCTTTGAATGACCTACACCAGTCCTAAGTCTGTTTTTTAAAATTTTTTATTTATTACTAACAAACGAATGAACAAAACAAAAAAAAAGCACATCCACAAAAACCACGACCATAGCAAAATCAAATTAAATATTGAGCAGCAAAAGAGAGAAAAATATAAAGGCAAAAGTAAACATACACAGCAGAGGTGCACCACACCAAAAAACCTCAGTCCTCACCCCGTAAGAAAGCCAATACCAGGCCCCATATCCTTTCAAAGATGTACCCTCTGTCCTCATTGCATAGTCTCAGTCTCTCCAAATGTAAAGTATTTGCCAGTTCTCTCAGCCACAGATCGAACGTAGGCACAGAATCCATTTTCCACATTTGCAGGATTAACTTCTTAGCCATCACCATTCCAAACAATACAGCCACTTTTTCATACATATTGGCTGAAGATAGGGAGCTTGTTGCTCCAAGGATGGCTATGAGCGGATCTGGTTCCCACCAGTCCTATGTCTGTTAAGGCACTTCCAGGTTGCCCAGTTGCAATTAGCTCCTGGGGGAAGGCTTTCATCAGGTGGAATTTCCATCGTTGGGGTTTGTTTGAGACGGGCGAACCGGTCTTTCCACAAGGCGACGCGGGCTTCACATGGAGTTGATTGTAATGGAACAACCCTGTTCATGAAGCTCTTCCTTGACTTTAGGCAGCTGGGTGTAGGTGTGTGACCATGTAGAGGGTGCCTCTCATCTAATGTTTGACGGAGTCGTTTTTTCTTGCTGGCTACCATTCTTCTTATATCAGGGGGAGCAATACCTGCCAGGATATATAGGCTTTTGGTGTTTGTTGGTTTTAAACAACTTGTGATAAGTCGGCAGCTTGCATTCAGAATGGCATCCATCTTCTCAACATGAGTAGATCTCTCCCATGCAGGGCAGGCGTATTCGGCAGTAGAATAGCAAAGAGCAAGTGCACTGGTTCACAATGTTTTCGAGCTTGCTCCCCATTTTGTGTTAGTGAGCTTACTCAGGATGTTGTTTCGTGCGCTCACTTTTGCCTTTGTCTTATTGATGTGGTTCTTGAAAGTGAGGCATCTGTCAAGGGTGACTCCTAAGTAGATCGGGTACTCGCAATGTGTCAGTGTTGCTCCACACCGGGTTATTTTAAGCTGTCGTTTGGCTTCACGGTTCCTGAGGTGGAATGCACAAACTTGCATCTTTGATGGGTTTGCGCGGAGGTGGTTTTCTTCATTGTAGGATGTTAGTCCCTCCAAGACCTCAGAAAGCGTTTTCTCCACGGTGTTCAAATCAGTGCTTTGGGCAGTGATGCATGAGTCATCAGCATATATAACACAGCGTATGACATCATCTATAGGTTTGTCATTTCTGTAGGTGTTGCACAGCAGCGGAGCAAGCACACTGCTTTTTCTGTTAAATTGATAAGATGCCAACAAAGTCATGCTGACTATCTTTGATTAGTTTTTGCCTTTTTAAGTGTAGATTCACCTTGTCTCTCAGAAATTTTCCCAATAACTTCCCTACTGCTGATGTTAATCTCAGTGGGCTGCAATTACCTGGTTACCTAGTTTATCCCGGATCTACTCCTTGAATAAAGTCCCCCTACCAGCTGCTCTCCAGTCATCTGGTGCCTCACCTAAATCAAAGAGAAATTTAAACATTTCTCTCAGGATTCAACAATTTCCTCTCTTGCTTCTGATAGTAGCTCGAGATACATCGTCAGGCTCTGAGGATTAAGCTGAGATCAAGACATCTATTACATCATCCTGTTTAATGATAACATATGCCTCTCCAGTTCTTCTCCTTAGTGAGTACAGATAAGAGCTATTAATTTTACTTTCTTTTTAAATCTTTTTATTGAGTAAGTATACAAAAAAGGTAAGCCATATAAACATTAATACAATGTTAAAGTATAATAAAATTCCAAAAGGTATCAATACCAAAAAAAATACTACAAACAATGTAATTTAAACATAAGAAACCAAGATAACATAATAATATACTAAATTTTATATATATCAATGGAAAAAAAGAAAAAAAAACCCAAAAAAAAACCCACCGTGCAACTAACAAGAGCTATTAATTTTAAACTTAACATACTTGCTTAAACTCCATGCATACATTGCTAATTGATCCTTAATGGCAACTGCTCTTTCCCTTGTTACTTTTTGTTTTTTATATACATAAAAAACTTCAGTATTTTCTTCACCCTTGATCACTAATGATGGTTAAAGAGTTTCATCTTTACCCTCCAACTTTCTTTGACCACACACACACACACACTGTGATCATGCCATTTTTGTTCCTAGGTTCTGCCCATATTGGCTCATTTTGAGAGCTTTCTGGGATGACCTCTTTCAATAGTGCATTAATGGACTCATTAATGAATATTGCAATATCATCTCCTCAGTTGCATCTTCCCAGCCTTGCCAGACGCTGGGATGTTGAGTTGCCAGTCTTGCCCAGATTTGTCTTTTTGATACAACAATATCAGATTCCTACATATCAGTCAATACTATGAAGTTCATCTGCTTTATCAATCAGACTTCCTGCATTAAAATAAATACAATTTGGCCTTGCATTCCTCCCATAAAACTTGTCTATCTATTAGACTGACATCATTTTCCTAAACTCACAAGAAACTGAAGATTCTGGAAATCCATCTTTTTAATTCACCATCCCACCCCCTCTATGACCTGTGGTCTCCTGCACTGTTAAAATGAGGCCCAATGGAAGCTCAAGGAATAATCTTCCATTTCTCTTCTGGGCATGTTGCAGCCTGATGACTGAACTTCAAAATCTCTGTTTTCCATCTACATTTGAGAGCATATCGATGATAACTGTACTCTTCTCCATGGCTCATTCACTTGTTAAATTAGTTTCAATTCTCCCCAACAGTATAAGGTCTCTACAAAGATGCTTGACCTGTTCCATTTCCAGTGCCATTTTTTTCTTACAGGTCCCAGCTTCTCTAGAAATGGGTCCAATGTTCCAGAAACCTAAAGTTGTCCATCCTACACCGTCCTATTAGCCACATACTTACCTGCCTAGACTCTTATTCTTATATATGTTCAAAGTATATCAGCAGTAGGGAAGTTACTTCAAAGGTTCTGCTCTTTGATTTCTGAACCAGCTCCGTCAACCTCATCCCTCCTTTTACCTGCTTCTTTGCAGCAGGAATTTTAGCTGCTTACCTTCCTCCTTTAGAATGGGTCCTGTTTTTTATTCATTACTGGACACGGAAGTTCCTGTCTATTTTCCTCACTGTCGTGTCAGCTACCACATTTGCCCTTGTACTCCTGGAATATTTTATCCCCTTATGCAGCAGAGTCACACACTGTGCCATATTCTTGATTGTCCTGGATTCCTCAGAGATGCATTCAACCCTGCCCCCCCCATTCCTATTTTCCAATACGCCAATACAGCAAAATGGACTGAGATATACTGTGAGCTTTTTCCCGACTGCTTGGTTCATGCCTGTTCCTTCTCTAACAATTTTTGCTTAAGCTTTCAGGTGACCATCACTGAAACATGCTCTTCACATGAGTTTCAGCCATGCAGCTGTGCTCTTGTATCTCAAGCCAGTGTTCAAAGTCTCAGCCTGGCCAGACTGGAGGTGCACCTCATGGATGCAATCATGCAGACTGCAAGGCGCCTCTCAGAACTGCCATCTGCTTCAAGCCATGCAACATATTGGACCAAAATGACGTACTTTTAATTTGGAAAGGCCTCTTAAAATGTAATGCAATCATATCTCACACTTCCAATTTGATTTGTACAAAAAATGAAAATATTTATTAACCATCTACATAATTGTCATAAATGACACGCTGACTAATCAAAGAACAATGTTTGCGAAGAGGCCACAAACACTCCTCGCTCAAGCCCCATCCTTATTTTTCGGTCCCTCTACTCCATAAACCACTGTGCTTTATAGACATAGACATAGAATAGTACAGCACAGTACAGGCCCTTCGGCCCACAATGTTGTGCCGACACTCAAACCCTGCCTCCCATATAAGCCCCCACCTTAAATTCCTCCCTATACCTGTCTAGTAGTCTCTTAAACTTCACTAGTGTATCTGCCTCCACCACTGACTCGGGCAGTGCATTCCACACACCAACCACTCTCTGAGTAAAAAACCTTCCTCTAATATCCCTCTTGAACTTCCCACCCCTTACCTTAAAGCCATGTCCTCTTGTGTTGAGCAGTGGTGCTCTGGGGATGAGGCGCTGGCTATCCACTCTATCTGTTTCTCTTATTATCTTGTACACCTCTATCATGTCTCCTCTCATCCTCCTTCTCTCCAAAGAGTAAAGCCCTAGCTCTCTTAATCTCTGATCATAATGCATACTCTCTAAACCAGGCAGCATCCTGGTAAATCTCCTCTGTACCCTTTCCAATGCTTCCACATCCTTCCTATAGTGCGGCGACCAGAACTGGATAGTGAGGCGACCAGAACTTCATCCACTTCCCTTTATTTGCACTCTGACAGCCCTAGTCCAGTCAACTGAACTTTATCGACCTCAGTTGAAAATGCCACAATTACATTTACAAGGTAAAGTCACCCCTCAAAATATTTCCTTTAACTCCTCATCTGAAACTGTAAGCTTTAGCTAAAAAACAGCCTGCAGGTATGAAATTGCAAAAGTTACTAACTTAAAAATAAAATAATATACACCCACCAAAGCCTACACTCTTGAGCTGTGATTTGATAAAACCATTGTTGGTCAATGCAACAAATCTCGTGTTATGTCACTCTTCCTCTTTAACACTTACTGGACTTTTGACTTGAATGATTATTCCATCGCCAGCAACTAAAAAACAAACAACAATGAATGAATAGGAACAGCTCAATTACTTAACCAGTTTATCTGAATACTCTCCACATCCCACAGACAAAAGAGACAAAATCCTAAATAAAAGTAAAGAGGGCATAAGAAAATCAGAAATCTTCTCAATTAAGTAATCAATAGCAGTTGAAGACACAATTCTAGCCACATACTTGCCATTTGGGAATGTAGTCTTTTCCCCAGTCAGCAAAAACACAACTCTCATTTGAAGGAGTTTGTCAAATTAGCCTTCTTTTCACAAGCTGAAAGGCCACTCATTCACTTTTTCTAACAGGAGAAAACCCAAACTCCTGATATCTTACCTTGTTGCAGCCTTGTAAACTTGAAATTGTTTAATTTCTGCTTAAGCTATTTAACCTACTTAATTAAAACAAACACTGCACGAACACAGTTCATTCTCCTTGTAGCAATAAGAATCAGAATCAATTGATTGCCTGTATTACCAGAATTGATTGTGATTTGGTGTCAAGCATAAAACACAGGACAATGCCGTGACACAATAATAACCAACACTTTAAAAGACAATAGTGCAAACAGCCATGAGCGATCAACAATTCACAGAACAGTTAGATTCGCAAATGTCAAAAATACATATTTAAATAATTTTCAGCATATGAACAGATGAAATAATTATCAACAGAACAAGGAGAGCAGGAAAGACCGTTTAACAGATGTTGTGCAGGGACAGTTAGGGTGTTATCCCCAAGTAGGTTTTGTTGAGAAGCTGGATAGCTACAGAAAAGAAATTTTGGTGATGATTAATCCTCGTGGTGATAGACATGTAGGGTCTCCCTAATGGCATTTTGGTGAATAGGTGACTGCTAACGTGGGTAGAGTTAGCAGTGATATTTTCAGCTCTTTTCAGAGGTGGTCACAACTCTCTGAATGAAGACTGGGTAAAAATTCATCAGGAAACTTAACATTGAGATATTAAGTTTCCTAAACTGGTGTAGAAAGAACAATCTCTGCTGGGCTTTTCTAGTGATGAGATTAACACTCATGTCCCACTTCAGTATATTTGTAATGGTAGTCCCCAGGGATTTGAATGACTTGACACAGACACAGCCGGACCATTAATTTCCAAGGGAGGGCAGGTAGAGGTTTGTTGATAGAGGTCAATCCTCATTTCCACTATCATGATAGCATTAAGCTCCAAGCTGTTACAAGCTCAGTCTACCTCTCTTTGATATCATTATTAGCAATGAGACCAACTACTGTTGTGTTATCGGTGAATGTTAGGAATTTAATGGATTTGTCGGTGGAGGTACAGTCAATTGTGTAGAGTGCCTGTGCTTATAGACATTGGATCAGACAAATAGAAACCTAGCCTTACATACTGCTTCCTTCCTGTCAGGGAGTTTGTAATCTACTGGCAGGTACTGTAGGGTACAGCTGGTTCGGTTAGCTGGAACAGCTGTGTTGGAGGCGGAGTTAAAATCTGCAAAGTCCTCGTCTAGGTGTTGGTAGGTACCGAGATTGAGAGAGTATTTAGAAGAAAAAATATGCACTGTACCAACTTATTAACAATGGTTTTGATCACTTCTATCCATTGAGAATATACCTAGACATTCTCCAACATATTGATGCATATGAGAGTAAATATGTACTGCAAGGTTTAATGCACTGGTGAATGTAGGAGAAAACAGGCCCAGTGTCCTACCTGTAAAGGGAAATATGATGGGACATATATTTGTGGAGATTGAGTGTATGAGAAATGTAGGGAATGGTGTAGCAACGAGCAGATCTGGAGGTGGTAGCATGGGATAGAAATTGAGGCTGAGGAAAGAAGAATCAAGAAGAGAGCAGTCAGGGAAAAGATAAGTGATCCTGTGGGTAGACATGTAATTAATTTATTTATTAACTAACATCCAGTGCAGAATAGGCCCTTCCAGCCCTTTGAGCCACGCCACCCAGCAATCCTCCGATTTGAATCCTAGCCTAACCGCAGGACAATTTACAATGACCAATTAGCCTACCAGGTGGTATGTCTTTGGACTGTGGGTGGAAACCAGAGCACCCGGAGGAAACCCACGTGGTCACGGGGAGAATGTACAAACTCCTTACAGGCAGCAGCGGGAATTGAACCCAGGTCACTGATACTGTAAAACCACTATGCTACTACGGCATAATCAAGTTTGTATCATGTTTAAAAAAAAGGGTTGAAAGTGTGATTCTTGTCTGATCAATATCAATGGTATTGGATGTAAGCTGGAGGACACAACAAATAAAATTCTTGCACAGGACCTTTCGGACTGTGTGGTCATGGTCAAAGTAACTGTAGCAGGCCTTAGCTGTCCCACTTCAGCATGACTGGACTACGCCTAAAGTGCAGATAGGAATAATACGATGGCACACGCTGCACAAAGACGGCAATGTACCTACGCATATCATACGTGTGGATCTACAATGAATTTTCAAAAGTATGCAATCCTATGAACAAAGCTTTTGGATTTTAAATTAAATTCTTTAGTGCTGTTCATGAAAATCTTGTGCCACCCAAAAGAATGCCAAGGCCAATAAGTTTTAGAGGTTGTGTGTCTGTTTTTACGAATCTAATACCTTTTGATTTCATAGTCTTTGTGTGGATGTCATATGGCTTCTTCACACAGCTGAGCTTATTCTGAGTGCAAGGAAAATTTAAGGAATAAAGCTTCCTTTTATTTTCTTTTCAGCTCTGTTCAATTCTGCTAAGGAAGCAATTGTATTTTCAACCACTTATTTGTGCTAATGCCTTCATACATTCCTTCAGAAACAGATACAGAAAATTCTGGTAATACTCAGTAGATTAATTTTATCTTTTTCACTTTCTCTTAACATGGTGCCTGTTGTGCATTTCAGTACTTTCCGATTTTGTTTTAGATTTCTTTTGCCTTCTTATTTGTAACCAGGAACATTGATGGATGACATGTGGAGTTTTTGAAGTGAATTTCTAATACTAAGTATTTGAATGCTGCCAGAGGATAAGTTATTGTGTCAGATACGACTTGAGTTGTCTCAGATAAGGCTACTTACCCATTGCATGGGCATGATTCTCTGTGGTTGTTTTGTTATTGCTTTCCCCTGCCATTATTCTGTTTATAGACTGAAATCAATTGGTCAGCATCTGGAAAGATGTGTGTTAAACAGATGGTTTGTGACAGGCCTATGGAAGTTCTGTTCAAGGCTGGAAAATTCTGTCAGTTTTCAAACACAGGCATTGACAAACCCTGGGATGCTCAGGGGCTCTCCTGTGCCTAATCCACCATCTGGGAGCAGGTGAAGAAATTGGCTCCACCCAGAGCTGAAGTAGATGGGTCAGGACTAGGAAAGGTTTCGCATTCATCCATGGCAAGGATCATCTGCAGGGGCCTGTGCTAGGATGGGTTTAGAAGTTGGGAGTAGGTTGGAAGGCAGGAAAGCAGCAACCTGTAATTAGGAATGGTGGTTTGGGGGTCGCTTTACTCATTGAGGATGAGTTGCATTGGGTTGAATTGGCAGAGAGGTAGATGTGAGGTGAGGTGAACAGGACAGCAAGGTGCTTGGTGTGGCTGGGACAGGTGAATATTGACCTAAAGGGGGTCTTAACTGCATCAGTTTCCCTGCTCTGGGCCTCAATGCATGGAGGTAGGTCTTTTTTATATCACACTGAAGCAGCTTTTAGAGGCACTGTGACTGTTTCCTTCTGCGTGGGTAGCTGGGTCCATGCTTTGCGAACAGAAATTATAAAAGTGGCATTCTGGTGTGCATTGGACTCCCCGCTATGCATCTAGAATCTTCCATGTGTTAAATCATCAGCTGAATGAAGGAGCTGAAATGAAACAGGAGGCTTCTTGCAAATTGGACAAAATCCACGACATTTCAATGCAGCTGGATTGCTCAGTACTTGAGACTTAGATTTTGAGATTTGAGAATCATGGAAGCAGACTTACATTTTGTTTGTGTCATCTCTTTGAACAAATCCAATTCATCCCATTCTACCTGCTCTTACACCGTAGCCATGCAATTTATTCTCTTCTCTGCTCCAAGGAGAAGAAGACTAATTTCTGTAATCTCTCCACATTACCGAAATCCCCCCACCCGCCATCCCTCTTCATCTTCACTGCACCTATTTCAGGACCTTGCTATCCTTCCTGAAGAATTGTGTCCATAACTGGACAAATCTCCTGTCAAGGTGTAAGCAGCGATTTATAAAGATGTGAAATCAAATTCTTTCTTTGGAACTTAAAGCTTTTATTTATAAAGCTTGATATTCCATGTATTTTTTTTTAGCAATTTCATCTACTTGTCATGCCTGGCTTTGAAGATTTGTATATGTGAGCTCCCAGGACTCTCTGTCTCTGTATCCCCTGTAACAAGAGCATTTGCTTCTGTGAGTACATTGCATTTTAATTGTCTTTTGCATCTGATTTTTTCATCTTGCTGTTTTATAAAGTATCTTTCGTGCTGAAGAAGTAGTTGATTCTATCTGTGGTTATTTGTCTCTGTCTTTTTAACATGCTGCTGCATCACTGGTTTCTTGCCCTCTGTTAAAACATACAGTGCCCTGATTCTGCCAGTCTGGGAATTAGTGCAGCATCTCTGGTGTATTGATGGCATGCAGCTTGATCAGCAGAACGGTGATAAATAATTCAGGCACTTGCTTTCATCTTGTTCTGAAATGCCCTTACTCACATATATAAGTTACTCCCATGAGCTAAATTGAAGGTGACTGCATTTTCACAGAACGATATCTCATTGTCTAAATATTTTAATCTTGTGCTTTAATCACAGATTTCAACTTGGTTTTGTTTTCATAGAATGTGTGTATCCATGGACACAATATTATCCTAGCACCAAAATATAATTTGTTCTGATAGTACAATGAAAATAGTTACCACTTGATAAAACTGTTCACAGTGAAACTTCAGTCAAATAACAGTACATTTCAAAGTCAAAGTAAATTTATTATCAAATTGCATATTTGTTTCCTCAGATAATTAGACAACAGCTTCAGAAGAACTGCAGAAACTGCTTAATCTAATTTCAGAAATACCGACCTTAAGAATTTTGTTTTTAAAAAAACAGCAGATGCTGCAGATCGAAAATAAAAATAAAAGCTGGGAACACTCAGCAGGTCAGGCAGCATCTGTGGAAAGTAAGATAGTTACATTTCCGGTTGAAGACCCTTCATCAGAACTGGAAGACAGCTTATCTTTAATTTTCAAAGATGGTGGGGCATCGGACAATAGGAGTATCTCTGATACTCCTGGCTGCATTGCTGCCTGGTATGGAGGGGCACTGCTCAGGGTCAAAAGCAGCTGCAGAAAGTTGTAAACTCAGTCAGCTTTATCATGGGCATTGGGCTCTACAGCATCCAGGACATCTTCAAACGGTGATGCCTTGAAAAGGCGGAATCCATCATTAAGTATCGCCATCACCCAGGACATGCCCTCTTCTCATTGCTACCGTCAAGGAAGTGGTATAGGAACCTGAAGACACACACTCAATGATTCAGGAACGGTTCTTCTATTTGCTGTTGGATTTCTGAAGGGACATTGAACCTGTGAACACTACCTCACTACTTTTTTTGTACTTAGATGAGGTCGGGGTTGTTGTGTGGCAAGCTGTTCATCAGGCTACCCAGTTGGTAACCCACTGGGGCAGTTAAAGTGAGAAACTCTGAACAAAGGAATATAAAAGCCATGAAATGAGAGTGGTTAGAAAAGGAGAACACAGACAAGGAATATAAATGTGACATTGAATTGATTTGACTTTATTTGGGCCCATACAAACTTCCTCAATGCCTGAGGTAAAAGAGGCACTGTTGTGCCTTTTTCACCACACGGCTGGTGTGTACAGACCACGTGAGGTCCTCGGTGATGTGGATGCCGAGGAACTTGAAGCTGTTTACCCTCTCAATCCAGATCCATTGATGTCAATAGGGGTTAGCCCGTCTCCATTCCTCCTGTAATCCACAACCAGCTCCTTTGTTTTTGCGACATTGAGGGAGGGGTTGTTTTCTTGACACCACTGTGTCAGAGAGATGACTTCTCCCCTGTAGGTCACCTCTTATTGTTTGAGATAAGGCCAATCAATGTAGTGTCATTGGCAAACTTAAGTAGCAGATTGGAGCTGTGGGTGGTGATACAGTCATGGGTATACAGGGGGTAAAGGAGGAGACTCAGTTTGCAGCCCTGAGGGGCTCCTGTAGGTGTAGGATAATTGCAGGTTATTCCCCTCTCCCTTAATGTGGTGCTGGGGTACTGAAGAATCACTGAGAGGTTTTTTCCTTGAACTGTGAGGAATAAATCAGATGCTGCTCTGAAGAAAGTCTGATTGGAGGTGGCCCAGGAGATCAGCAGTACAACTATGCCAGGCTCCCATTTTCAATCTTGGAAGTACTCTGTCCAAGCCAGGAAAGTTGAATCCAGTTGTAAATTCATATACATCCTGTTGACCGTGCCATCCATTCCCTCACTAGATACTCTCAAGCAGCTCATCATACCCAGTTATTTTAAGTGACCTATCCTGCTCTATCTATGCACCTCGTTATACTGCATATCCATCTGTTTATCCATGTTTGCCACCAATCTTCATCTTTATCCATGCTGGTACAGAAATGGATGCATCTGCTGGATGACCACATGCCACCCCATTTAAGGATGACTTTGTTCTTTGCCTCTATGCAAAGTGTGCACCACATAAAGGATAGAAAGAAAACTGGAAGTGGACCTTTTATAGACCACACACTAACATATATAGAAAAGGTGTATCACTTCTTTGCGTTCACAACCATGGAAGCTAGGTGCCTTTCCGTAAGCTGATGATAGTGCAAAATATCATGGCCTCACATAGCACGGTGCAAACAAACACATTGACTTGATTCCATATGATCACCATTATATTGATAATTGTTATTATGACCTCTTGGATGACAGTTTCTCAGAGGAGTGGATTATTGTTTTGAGTATGTGGCATCACAGATCTCATGTAGGTCGACTGCACCTCAGTCATTGACATGTGCAGTGAGACAGCAACGAAAAAGCCCACATTAGTGTATGCAGCAAGAATGCTTCTTCTGTGGACAGAATGGTAGCCATTTTCATGGAATATTGATCACAGCAGTCATATTAGTGAATATTTGTCTTAAAAATAGTTGTGGTGTATGTGGACATCAGTACCTTTGCCACCTTAAACATGACACCCTAGTTCTGGCCATGCAATCTGTCAGTGATCTACAAGAAGCTACTGTCCAGCAGATAGTTAGAATGAAGTATAGACTGTTTATGAAAGGTTGGATGGCCAAAGTGGAGATGCAAGTGAAATGATTCTACTCATACAGTAACAACCTTGCACTCAACACCAGCAAGACCAAGGAATTGATTGTGGACTTCAGGAAGGGAAAGTCAGGAGAACATACAGCAGTCTTCCTAGAGGGGTCAGTTGTGGAAAGAGAGAGCAGCAAAGTTCCTAAGTAGTATGTAGAGGGCATATCCCAATGTTGAAAGTCTTTAATGATGGATGCCACATTCTTCAAATGCCACCTCTTTAACATATGCTCAGTGGTGCAGAGAGTTGTGCCTGTGATGGAGCTAACTCAGTCTACAAGCCTACACGACCTTTTGTAATCCTGTGCATCAGAGGTGCCACTCTCAGCTATGATGCAGCTAGTCAGAATGCTCTCTACCATACATCTGTAGGGATTCGCAAGAGCCTTTGGTAGCATACCAAATAGTTCCAGCTCCTTATGAAGCAGAGACACTAGCATGCCTCCTTCACAATTACATCAATGTATTGGGCCCAGGATAGATGCTCTCTTTCCAGTCATGATGAAGGGTGTTCAACCTGAAATACAACCATCAGGAGGAGGTATAGGAGCCTGAAGACCCACGTTCAACACTTTAGGAACAGCTTTTTCTCTTCTGCAATCAGATTTCTGAATGGTCCATGAACACTATCTTATTCGTCCTTTGCTTTGTCACCTTGTGTTTGTAACTTAGTCTTGCGCTGTACCACTGCTGCAAAACAGCAAATGTCAATAATAATAAACCTGATGCTGATTCTGGAATCATTTCCAACCCTCAGTTCAGATGCCTCTTCTTTACAAAATGGCCAGACCTGAACCTCTACAGATATATGATTATTTGGGATCATACTGAGTCCAAAAGATGAGAAATCTCTGTAATAAACAAATTACTAGAAATACTTTGCAAGTCAGGGAAAATCTATAGTGAGCAGAATACTGAAATTGTTTCAGGTTGATAATACTAGGTATGAAACAGGTTAGTGGGTTTTAATCAAGAAAAGGAAGTGTCATAGAGTCATAGAAAAATAGAACACAGAAAAAGGCCCTTCAGCCCATCTAGTCTTAAACTTCCTACTTCCATCGACCTGCACCTGGACCACAGCCGTCCGTACCCCTACCATCCATGCACCTATCCAAACTTCTCTGAAATGTTGAAATCGAGCTTGCATGCATCACTTGCACTGTCAGCTTGTTCCACACTCTCACCACCCTCTGAGTAAAGAAATTTCCCCTCATGTTCCCCTTAAACATGATTTCACCTTTCACCTTTAAGCCATGACCTCTAATTGTAGTCTCACCCAAACTCAGTGGAAAAAGCATGCTTGCATTCATCCTATCTATAGTCTTCATAATGTTGTATACCTCCATCAAATCTCCCCTCAAATTCTACGTCCCAAGTAATCAAGTCCTAATCTCTTCAACCTTTCCTTATAACTTGCGTCCTCCAGTCCCGGCAACATCCTTGTAAATCTTTTCTGTGTCTTTCAATCTTATTTACATATTTCATGTAGGTAGGTGACCAAAACTGCACACAATACTCCAAATTCGACCTCCATTGTGTCTTATATGACTTCAACATAACATCCCATCTCCTGTACTCAATATTTTGATTTATAAAGGCCAATGTGCCAAAAGCTTTCTTTATGACCCAATCTCCTGTGCCGCCACTTTCAATAAGTTATGGACCTGTACTGCCAGACCCCTTTGTTCTACCGCACTCCTCAGTGCCCTACCATTAACCGTGTAAGAACTACCCTGGTTGTTCTGACTGAAGTGCAACACCTCATACTTGTCTGCATTAAATTCCATCTCCCATTTTCAGCGTATTTCAGCCCAAGTGTGTCAGTGAACAATAAATAAAAGAAAGGCTCTAATAGTGTTGAAGGCAGAAGTCTAAAGTAGTTTGTAATAGAACAGAAGTAGCAACATTGTTCAATATCTGCTGCCAGCTGAGGGAAAACTTAATTGGTTTTCACAGATCAGAGGACATGGTGGAGGATCCTGTCATTATGGGGATGTTTAAATGCAGGTGGATATGGCTGAAGGAAAATTGTGGAAAGAGGATCACATATAAATTGCCACAGTGCTGAGCAGGATGGATTTGTACTATTGCACCACCTGATCAGGCACTGTGTAGACAGAAATAAATAGAACAGTGCCAACTATTTTAAATTTATAAATGGAGGGGTGATGACTTAGGGATAAAGATAACAGCTTTCAGAACCAATGACAGCAAAGCACAGTGAGAAATGCTGTTATAATTATCAAAGATGATTCCAGATTCAAGATTGTTTTATGTAATTTCCTGTACACAAGTGTAAGGAGAATTAAGTAATTGTTACCCCCGATCCAATGAAGCACAAAAAAACGCAAAAGGTAACGAACACAATAATAAAAAATACAACTAATATAAATACATAAGATAGCTTATACGCATAGATTGACTGATTGTTTTATTGCAGAGAGGTGAGAATTAGATCAGCCATTCTCAACGGGAGCCATATGGTCCCCTTGGGCGCCCTGGCACATTTGAAGGGGGCCACTGACTGAAAACGGTGAGAAGGGGAGCCCCAAGGGTTTATGGGGTCCCTGGAAACTGAACTGATGAAATACCCAAGCAGCAACCTTCATTGGAGTCAATAGTTTCCCTTCTATTTATAATACCTTTCCAACACACCGTTTGAATTCGGCGCACTTGGTAAATTCATTGCTTAAGCTCCTCTCACACAGCCTCACTTCAGAGTCAGTCGTGAATCAGACTGCACCGGATCAACGTATTCAATCAAGGGTTCTCGCATCCATTATCGCCGTACTTCATTCTCTGAAGATCAGCGTGTCTTGCTAGGCCTTTTTTTAGCATAGTAACTTTAAAATATATGTGTTTGGGTATATTATACGTTAAGGTAGGTTGTGAAGAGTGTTTATTACTGCATAAGCCGTCACTGAAAAAAAAATCCCTGGCTCCGGGTGACAGCATCTGTTGGTGTTGTATCCCTGTTTGAAAGGGGGGTCCTGGAACCTGAGACGAGCTCCTAAGGGTGCCATGGCCAAAAAACGGTTGAGAGTCACTGAATTAGATGATTAGAACAAAAATACAGATAAACAGATTAGAGTACACAGCCTAGTTGGGTCTGTTGGGTGTATAAATGGAGGATGGGAGGATGAATACAGGGCCCTGGTGGAGGACTTTGTCAAATGGTGCAAGCTGAATTAAGTGCAGTTCAACATCAGTAAAACAAAGGAGATGGTGGTGGACTTTAGGAAGACTAAGCCTGCATTGCTCCCTGTTACTATTGATGGTGAGGACATGGATGTGGTGAGGACCTACAAGTACCTGGGGGTGCACTTGGATAACAGACTTGAGTGGAACACTAACATAGAGACTGTGTACAAGAAGGGCCAGAGTCACCTCTACTTCCTGAGGAGACTGAGGTCCTTTGGAATATGCAGACCTCTCCTTCACATGTTTTACCAGTCTGTTGTCGCCATTACAATCTTCTTTGTGGTGGTGTGCTGGGGCAATGGCATCAACATGGGTGATGCCAACAGGCTCAATAAACTGATTGGAAAGGCTGGCTCTGTTATAGGAGTCAAACTGGACACACTGGAGGCTGTGGTAGAACAAAGAACCCAAGAGAAAATCCCGGCAATTCTGGACAATATTTCTCACCCTCTGCATGCCACCTTGGCTGAACAGAGGAGCACTTTCAGTAATAAACTATGACAACTACGCTGCTCTAAACAGTGTTTTATGAGATCATTCTTACCCGTGGCCATTAGCTCTATAATGAGTCAACCTTTAGCCATGGAAGTGATGACCCCCTCCTGTTAGACTATTAGTGGCAACTTATTTTTTTATTCTTTCTACGTCTGTTCGAAAACTTATATCTGTGCACTTCTAATGCCATAGTGACACTGTAATTTCCTTTGGGATCAGTAAAGTATTTATCTATCTGAGTAATCATTGGTTATACAGTATAACATGCAGAACTGAATGTGTGGGGTATGATCTAGTAACCGTTACTGAGGCATGGCGACAAGATCATCAGGGCTGGGAACTAAATTTTCCGAGGTGCAGGGCCTACATGGAAGATAGAAAAAGTGTTGCAAAGTTAGTTTTGATGATTAAAGACAAAATATTTTTAGTGAAATGAGAAAATATAATACAAGATGAATTGGTAGTAGGACCTTATGAACAGAAAGTAAGTAGAAAAGTATTTAAGATATAGTTTGGAGTCTTCTGCTCCCACCCTTGAAGTAATATAGTGAGTGACTGAGACTAAGCCACTATTTATCTATTGAGATATGGCACAGAATTGGCCCTTCGAGACACGCTGCCCAGCAATCCCCCCGATTTACTCCTCGCCTGATCATAGTAACACAATGACCAATTAACCTACCAGCCGATACGTCTTTGGACTGTGGGAGGAAACCAGAGCAACTGAAGGAAACCCACACGGTCACGGGGAGAATGCAAAACTCCTTACAGGCAGCAGCAGGAGTTAAACAGTGGTTTTGACCGGGATTTTAACTTGCATATTGGTGGGACAAGCAGCTAGGTAATGCCAGAAGGGTAGTGGATTTCTGATACGTTCAACATGTAGAATGCCCCATAGACAAAACAGGGCAGGGTGCATTAGATTTACCAATGAATAGAGAACAATTATTAATGGAAATAATAATCATAACATTATTGAGATCCATGTAACATGAAACCATCCGAAAACTACTCTTCATTATGAGAGTGAACGATGAGTGAAAGGGAGTAGTAAATCTGCAATTCTGCCTTCTATCCAATAATACACATTCCTCTTTGCTATCTCCCTGAACCTCTTTCCTCCTTTTCTATTTAAAGGTCAATTATAAGCTTGAAAATTGATGGATTCTGGATTGACAGTACAACCCAAGGGACGTAGAAATAGACTGCAGACAATGCAGGGCTTCCAAGGTTCAGTGAGCCATTGCTGGATGGACTGAAATCATCCACAGGGACCCGAGATTCTACTGCTGCTCTTAGTTAAAATTTCTACCCTTCCCTCCCCCAATGTTTTTCCTTTTTGATCAAAGAAAGAAAGAAAAAGCCAAAACCTTTACAAAGCTATATGATAACCAGTAATTATATGGCATTTGCAGTGAGTATGAGCTTATTGCAACAAATTGCAGGCAAGCCTGATGCACCCAACATTTATATTGTGGGGAAAGCAGAAAGACACAGATGTTCATTTCTCAGGTGGTGGCTTGTTAAGGGTGATGGGGATATAAACATTGACAGCACCAGCTTTACTTCCCATGAAATTTAGTTTTCACACCATTTTGGTTGAATATTACAGTCCACAAAGATGCAGCCTTAGTTTTAGATGTTTGGCAATTCTGTGGTGTACACTTAACATGACAACCTCTATTTCTAAACATTATATAAAATTTGTGTCAGTCACAGTCGACCAACCTGACAACACTTTCAGTGCTACACAATGGAAAGTGTCTAACCATTTTATAAGACACAGCCTAACTAATTTCTTTAACAAATCAGCTTGCAAATTTTGTATGTAGCTAGTTAAGGTGCCACCAAACCTAAGGTGGAATCTATCATCTCACTGTAATTCCATAAATTTACCGGAAAGTGCCACAGTGCAAAGCTTTGAATCTGTATCCCAGGGATACGCTCTACTTTCAAACACACAATTATGTTCATATTGTAAGTTGGAAGTCAGCACTACAGATCAGCTTTCAACTGTTGACAGGGGATTTTATAAGCTAGTTTGTTTCACAAAGTAGGCTGGAGTTCATATTTGAAATGATTTTTAACAAATACCTTTAGTGGTGCAGGTGAAGAGGCAATGAAGGAGCTGAAGACAGAAATCTTATTCCCTTTTTCCAGGGAAGTGCTGGGATGAATGACTGTGTGATCTGTGAACTTCCATAGGTTCAACAAATTTGTTTTTGAACCAGGAAGCCTCATCAGGTGCATGAATCAAAGCGCCAGACATGCTGGTGCAATTTGCCATGACCAGTAAGATGTAAGATAAAACAAGAAATTTAGAATATCTCAACCGGTCAGGCAACATCTGTGGAAAGTAAAATGCAGCCAGTGAAGTTTAATCAGAATTTTATTACCGATGTCGGGCATCTGCAATATTTCAGTTATAGATGCTGTATAAGAGTTAAAGCCAGTTAGCAAAGGTTAGGGATAGGAAATTAATGTCAAATCTTTCAGTTGAAATCTTTACTTTCCAGCAGCTGTGCCCCTCAGAGAGGCCAGGTGCTCAAAGTGCCTGTTTTACTTGTCAATCAGTGCTACTAAGGCTGTGGAAATGTCACTGTTTGGGTTAGCAGTCAGTATCTACAATTTCCCCTTTTTCCCTGTCCTACTACCGGTGATTTTAATGAACATCTAAATAGCTGTTTTCCTGATCTTTGTGATAACAGGGACTGGAAAAAGTTCAATTTTAATGAGAAACTGATGAGAGCTAAGACTGTATCTGCTGCAATCTATATGGATTTTGGGAAACCTTACTTCCTATTCAAGTTTCAATAGATCAACCAAATCTTCAAATTCAAAGACAAAAATTGGTAAATAAAATTGCCAAAGTAGTATTTAATTGTTTTAATGTATTACGTGTTTTGCATGCTAAGATAATTTATTGCTTCAGTACACTGAGAGTACAAGGGAAAATAATAACAATGCAGAATCAGATGTTACATTGACAGAAAGCACAGTGCAGCCAGGCAATAAGGTGCAGGGCATGATGAGGTCAAGAGTCCATTTTATTATACTAGGGGACCTTCCAGTAGTCTTGTAACAGTGGGCACTACATTGTTTTCTTCTTAATTTGCTTAAATTATTTTTTCAATTTCTTATTACAAAAATGTTGCATGACACAAATGCCATTTGGATACTTCTGCAACATGCTAATCATTATTGCCGAGATTTCAGCTGTTGAACCAAAAAGCACGCTTCCTTACGCTGTAGCCCTTTATGACTCAAAGTCTCCAAAGTTCAGGTTTCAAACAGAGTAAAAATGACACATGAGATCCGAAATAATCAAGATTGAAAACGTATGTTAAATGCATATTCTGTGGATTAGCAATTACCTGAAATCTATCTTAAATATAATCAGCTGGTGTCAGGTTCAAAACGTGCAGTCACTTGGAGCCATCTCGTTATGGAAAACTTGCTCTTTGTTACAAGATTAGCTTAATCTGCTGCTATTGCTGTGTCAATCTAAGGAACCAGATATTAGGCTATATATACTTAAGGATCCGGAAAGACCTGCTGTATGGGGAACTGGCCTCCGGCAAGAGAGCACAAGGGCGGCCCCATCTTCGTTTCAAAGACGTTTGCAAGAGAGACATCAAGTCACTGAAAATGAACGTCGAGAGGTAGGAAGACATCGCAAGCGATTGCTCTCACTGGAGGCTGGAACTACGCAGAGGTCTAAAAAGAGGAGAAGAGAAGCTGAGGCTTGCTGCTGAAGAAAAGCGCACTCATCGGAAAAACAGCACCAAGACAACACTGGAGGACAGCGCCTTCAAGTGCAGTCGATGCAGCCGAGACTGTCACTCCCGTGTGGGCCTCTACAGCCACAACAGACGCTGCTCTAACACAGACTGAAGCAAGACCTTCCAGGAACAGATCCACGGTCTCGCAAGACTGATGGATGCCACCACCATACTTAATCAAGCCAGCTATCAGTAAATGAAAATGAAAACCCTGCAGATTCTGGAAATCTGAAATAAAATCTGAAAATGCTTATATCTGTGCTACCTAAATGCTGACCCTTCATCCTTACTTGGTTTATCTGTTTCCTCCCCTACGCCCCCCCCCAAGCAACATTGCAATGTTTGCAGGCCTCCAACCTCTAGTGTGGCTCCTAGAGCCAGAGAAGACAGAAAAATTGTGGATGGAAACTCTCCCATTTCCTTCCTCACCTCTTTTAGCAGTCTGAGATGTAGTTCTTGCATATCATTTATTTTCATTATCCATTGTCGGCCTCTTCACTGGTTGACTAACATGATGTGTCAGCATTTCTGTTGTTTTATCAGAATTGTCAATAGGGTATGATGGTTGAATCTGGCCGTATAGCTTGCCTAATCTTTGGGCTTTCTGCTTTTAAGTACATGACCCTATATTTAGCAATATATTAGCCAATGTTAACTGCATCGGGGTATATTAGTTAACTAATCTTCAAATTCCATCGTTTTGCTAAATTGCCATCAGTATATTACTTAATATTAGTGGATATATTCGGATGATACTTACAGAGAAATAATTATTCCACTATTGAAAGCTATGGGAAAGAAAATATACTGCAGAATATTAAAAGTAACCATGGTACAGCATTTATGTAGATTTTTGGAGGATGAAATCCCATCAGATGTTTTGTTTCTTTCAAATAAAAATCTCTTATTGAAGTTTCTTTCGCTAAAATGGAAGAGAAATTTCATGCCAATCTATTTGTTATACCGCAGCTTAGTTATGTTAATTTGAAGCAAGTTTACGCTTTAAAAATGCAAATTACTCAGTAATTAAAATTAAGCAATTTAACTAAACAACGCAAGAGCCAGTTTTTCACAAATTCAATTTAAGTTAGTAGATAATTGGAATTAAGTTTAATTAAAAGTAGTAAACTATTCACAGAGAATGATTTTTAGGCACATGTTAATTTGAGCTTTAAATCTAAAAATGATAATGTAGGAAAATTAATGTTCCTTTATGAATAATTAATAAAACTTGCTCAGCTAGAGCTGAGAGCTGTTAATTTACAGAGGAATGTAATTTTTCTTAATAGTTGCTGCATTTCATAAAGGTAATTAGTTGTGAGGTAGTGAGGGGATAGCCTAGATGTAAGAACACAACAATACAAAAGCAAAATACTATTGTCACATGAACATTTTTTTTAATAACAGGACTTAAAATATTTAGGTTCACTTGGGTTGATTTAATTGTTCAAATTTTTAGTCTCAGAACCTGCCAATGGGAAGCAAAGATTGATTGCCACGTTGTATTTTCAGTATTCGATGAATTTTAGATTGAATATGTCCCTAAACATCTCTTTGCCAAATATATTCCAGGATATCTTTTACATTAAAACATCTGATTGTGATGCATTTTACAAGAAGTTTGAGAAGGAAGAAAATAGACCAGTTGGTACAGATCTAACAATGAGATTGCAGAGCAATCTTACATACAAGCATCTCTGAATGGAAGAAAAGGTGAAGTGAAATATACTGCAGACAAGTTACACTGCAAGTATCCTAAGCATGCATATATATATAGCTATTTCAGTAATATGTGAAATATTGCACCAC
Organism: Mobula hypostoma; assembly: GCF_963921235.1. Classification (NCBI taxonomy): domain Eukaryota; kingdom Metazoa; phylum Chordata; class Chondrichthyes; order Myliobatiformes; family Myliobatidae; genus Mobula; species Mobula hypostoma. The sequence goes on along the minus strand of NC_086119.1, from coordinate 49,200,686 downwards.
GCACAGAAAGAGCATCTAAATGAAATATATCAAATTAATACCCAGTTTTCAGTGTTATTAGTTATGTGGAGAAGTTAGAGGAGTTGGAATTCTTTATCTCTGAACCGAATAAATATTATAAAATCAGAATCAGGTTTATTACCACCGGCATGTGATGTAAAATTTGTTAACTTAGCAGCAGCATTTCAATGCAATAATTAAATTGTAAGAAATTTTGCTGGAGTAGATTAGGAGAAAATTGTTTGCAGTGACCAGAGGACTGCTGAGAGAGTTGGATCTGGGGTTATTACTCTATGGAGCTGGGACAGGAACATGTGGGAAGAGTGGTGAAAGCAGGTTCAGTGGTAGCTTTTGAACTGGAATTGCTATGTAGAAAGAGCAGTGAGTGGGCCTCAAGGAACAGCCACTGACATACGGGGCTGACTGTTCTCCTGTGTGCCATTATGCATCGTTGTAAGCACGTAAGAGTCGGAAGCAGACAGAGCCTGCTTGGCTTCTGTGCTTGATCGCAAGGATTGACTGAATCAAAACACCAGTTAATATTTTATTGGTATTGGCTGAGGGACGCATCATGAATCTTTTAGCAGTCTTCTAAATAATGCCTGTGTTTAATGGCACAGTGAAGTTCATCTTCATTCAGTCGGCCATTGGAGAGTCAGCCACATAAGATGCAAATATCATGATCTAAGCTTTAAACTTACAGGTTATTGGGAGGTGAAATTTAAAAAAAAATATGAATATATTGAAAAGCAACAGCGATACCCCAAACTGGGTAAACCATTTTTTGCCATATTAGACAAGAGAAGATAGAAGATTATTATTAGTAAATGTCTGTACTTATCATACTTCTACAGAACATTTTTGTAGCCAGGTCCTAGTCCGTCAGCAATTCATCAGTAATTTTTCACCACCCCATCTGTAAATCATTTTCCATCAGTGATAGATGATTTGAAACTGATGATTTTGTTGTTGTTTTGTGATGATTCTGAGCTATTTTTGCCATAGTAAAATAACATATTAAGTAACAATGGGAAAAGCACAAATACACACTACTGTTTGATATTACTGTACTGAACCTGTAAATTTTACTTAAGGTCAACGTACTGGGTCAGATTTTGCTAGAAAAGGAAAACAATGATGCACAGGATTATTCATGTGTAAGTCAGCTAGCAAGATCATGAATTATGCCTTGAGTTGCAAATCGTCCTGTTGTGTTCTGTCTTTCTGCTGATTACTTTGCAGAAACATCTTGCTCATTAATTTTAAAGAGTTGCTGGGTTTGCAGTTTAATTTCAAATTAAATTTGCCAGAAATAGTTAAGCCTGGTAATTAACAGCATAAACAGTGTTTTAATAATTAGATAATTGTTAATAATATGCCAATAAATCTCACAGCCATTCCTCTCCACTGAAGTGAATGTGTTTGCAGATGCTGTGTCAGACAGATTCAACAAGCTAATTCAGTGTAAATGTCATTGAATAAATTCATGTCTATGTTCTCAAAGATTCAAAGCTTCAAAATACATTTATTATCAAAGTATGTGTGAATTACACAACCTTCAGATTTATCAGCTTACAGACAGCCACAAAGCAAGAAACCTGAAAGAACCCAGTTAAAAAAACTTGAGTCTCGGTCTCAAGTTCATCATATAGCGGGACAGGCCGCTGTGAAGCTCACAGACACAAAGCCCGTAGCAGCAGGAGTAGACTCAGCCTCAATGCCACAGAGCAAGAGTGAACATCGTGGGAGAGTGAGCAAATTTGACTTGACTCTCGCCTCCTGTCCCGGCACCCTTCCTTTCCAATCGATCTGGGCCAGCATTTAAATCATCCAAACACCGGGTCATGCCCCACCAAGCCCTGCCACAGGGCTTAGACCTTGCCACCCAGCCCGAAGCCTTTCTTGACCTTTCCAGATCAGCTCGGCTCTTACAGCGATCCAACCTCTCACCCATTTTAGGTGGATGGGCACCAAAACGTCTCTGCCTCAACTCCACTTTGAATCATTCACTCCAACTCCATCTCCATCTCCAAAAACACGTTGTGTCCTGACTTTGCAATGCACCAGCACCGTTCATCCCTCGAGTCAGCTTCACTACCGCTCGCCTCTTCATTGTCTGCAGTGATAGTATTTGCACGACTACGGAAGCACCATCGTAAAGCAGAAGTGATGTTCCATAATAGACTGCATGTCAGAGCTCAGAATGGGACAGTTACCAAATTCAGGACTTCAACCAAAACCTCAAGCTCCCAATACTAGCTGGGACATTGGCTAGCCAATCTGATTACTGTATTCTTTAAATCAGTCTAGTGTTCTACCTTCAATCATGTAGTCTGGTCTGCTGATCATCCACTGTTTAAAGAAATACTGTGTCCCAAATCTGTAAGAAGACTCTGATATATTGCCATGATCACTTTTTAAAATCTCTTCCTTTTCTCAGTTCTAATGAAAGATCATAGACTTGGAACATTAGTTCTAAAATTCTATATCCAGCCATTTCAGTTTTTCTTGCTGATTTCCAGTGTCTGTAATGTTTTGCTTTTGGATCAGATTACAAAAGGCTTTGGAAAACCATCTGTTACCTAGCTGCTTGCCACCACCAATCTGACATATTGATTCTTCAGAACAATAACAAGTTCACTCAAGCAATAGCAACCCATTTAAAAATTGTTGTTGGTTATTTGTTATTGTCTTGTGAGCCTTCTCAGATTTAGTTGCAACTGAAGATTGCAATCGCTATCTAAATGTTGAGGTTAGTATAACAAATATGTTATTTCCATGCACAGATCTGAATGTGGCAGATCCCCTTTCTAGTGTGTCAGAACTTTCATTTTGTTCAGAGCATATTTCAAGATGGCTGTCATTCAAGGACATTTTCAACCTCTCACTACTACAGGCGGAAGTTCCCACTTCAAAAAGGCAACAATTATACCAGTGCCTAAGAAGAATAATCTGAGCTGCCTTAATGACTATTGTCCGGTAGCACTCACATCTACAGTGATGAAATTCTTTGAGAGGTTGGTCATGATTAGACTGATCTCCTGCCTCAGCAAGACCCTGGACCCATTGCAATTTGCCTATCACCACAACAGATCAATAGCAGATGCAATCTCAATTGCTCTTCACACGGCTTTAGACCATCTGAACAACACAAACACCTATGTCAGGATGCTGTTCATTGACTATAGCTCAGCATTTCACACCATCATTCCCACAATCCTGATTGAGAAGTTGCAGAACCTGGGCCTCTGTACCTCCCTCTGCAATTGGATCCTCGACTTCCTAACCGGAAGACCACAATCTGTGAGGATTGGTGATAACATCTCCTCCTCGCTGGCGATCACACTGGCACACCTCAGGGGTGTGTGCTTAGCCCACTGCTCTACTCTCTCTATACCTATGACTGTGTGGCTAGGCATAGCTCAAATACCATCTATAAATTTGTTGATGATACAACCATTGTTGGTAGAATCTCAGATGGAGACAAGAGGATGGACAGGAGCGAGATATGCCAACTAGTAGAATGGTGCCACAGCAACAATATGGCACTCAACATCAGTAAAACGAAAGAGCTGATTGTGGACTCCTTGAAGGTTAAGACAAAGGACACAAACCAATCCACATAGAGGGATCAGAAGTGGAGAGAGTGAGCAGTTTCAAGTTCCTAGGTGTCAAGATCGCTGAGGATCTAACCTGGTGCCAACATACCGATACAGTTATAAAGAAGGCAAGACAGCAGCTATACTTTATTACGGTTTGAAGAGATTTGGTACATCAACAAATAAGCTCAAAAATAGCTGTACCGTGGAGAGCATTCTGACAGGCTGCTTCACTGTCTGGTATGGAGGAGCTACTGCACAGGATCAAAAGAAGCTGCAGAACATTGTAAATTCAGTCGGCTCCATGTTGGGTACTAGCCTACAAAGTACCCAGGGCATCTTCAGGGAACGGTGTCTCAGAAAGGCAGCGTCCATTATTAAGGACCTCCAGCACGCAGAGCACACCCTTTTCTCACTGTTCCCATCAGGTAGGAGATACAGAAGCCTGAAGGCACACACTCAGCGATTCAGGAACAGCTTCTTCCCCTCTGCCATCCAATTCCTAAATGGACATTGAAGCCTTGAACACTACCCCACTTTTTTTAATATATACTACTGTATTTCTGTTTTTGCATGATTTAATCTATTCATTATACATATACTGTAATTGATTTAGTTATTTATTATTATTTTTGTTTCTTCTATGTTATGTATTGCATTGAACTGTTGCTGCTAAGTTAACAAATTTCATGTCACAGACCAGTGATAATAAACCTGATTTTGATTCCGATTCTGACTACCTCTTTTTTTTCAATATTTTATCGATATTATGTAAATTATATGAATACAAATACAAAATTCATAAGGATACAAGTAAATAATACGAATTACATTACATTTAAATCACAGTGATATGATCACAGTATCCCATATTCCAGAACAATCATGTATAAAAAAAGATTGAATTATGAAATAAAATAGAATAAAATAATTCTATTTTATTTAAAAAAATCTGCCCCCACTATCAAAATAAGCTGGTTGGTAAAAAAAAAAGAAGAAAAAAGAAAAATACCTTATCGTATGATATTATAATAATAATGGCTCAGATCCATACTTTAATAACAGTTCAAAGATTGTGAAAATAATTCAGAAAGGTCCCTATAACATTAGAATCAGAAATCGAACAATGAATCTTCTCTATATCAAGGCACAACATAACATCAGATAGCCATTGAACATGAGTGGGCGGGGCGGCCTCCCTCCACTTGAGCAAGATCGCTCTCCTGGCCATAAAAGACATAAAGGCCAATATTCGCAAATTAGATGGCTTCAATTTTGCAGTACTAGCCTCAACAATACCACACAAGGCAGTCAAAGGATTGGACTTAAAGCTGACATTAAAAAGTACTGAAAAAGTTTAAAATACATCTTTCCAGAATTTTTCAAGGCTCGGACATGTCCAAAACATATGAATTAGTGTGGCCACTCCATGAGTAGATCTATCACAGTAAGGGGAAATATCAGCGTAGAAAAGGGAAAGCTTATCTTTAGACATATGAACTCTATGTACCACTTTGAATTGCAATAAAGAATGATGAGCACATAATGATGAAGAATTAATCAATTTTAAAACAATCTTCTAGCTCTTATCAGATATAAAAATCTGTAGATCCTTTTCGCAGTCTCCTTTAATTTTATCTAAAGAGGCCATTTTCAGTCCCAACAGTAGACCATAATTGTAAGATGTTGAACCGTTATCAAAGGGTTTCAGATTAAAAAATGTATCTATTATATTTTTATCTGGACTTGTAGGAAATGTAAATCATTGAGACCTTAAAAATCTCTAATCTGTAAGTATCAAAAAAAGTGAGTGTTGGAAAGGTTAAATTTTGTTGCAATTTGCATGAAAGAAGAGAGATTCCCTCCATCAAACAAATCCTGAAATCGTTTAATACCCAATCTATCCCATTCTTTAAAAGATGAGTCAATTAAAGATCGTTTGAAAAAACAATTAGAAAATATGGGACTTGAGAGGGAAAATCTCAATGAACCAAAATGTTTTCTAAACTGTAACCAAATCCTCGATGTATGTTTAACCACCACATTGTCAATTAGTTTATTTAGAGATAAAGGAAGCGAGGATCCAAGTAAAGAAATAATGGAAAATTTTATAACAGAGTTGACTTCAAAAGAAACCCATATAGGTCAATTCTCATGGTTAATGTAATATATCCAGAACGTAATATTATGTATATTAACTGCCGAATAATATAACCTAAAATTGGGTAAGGCAAATCCTCCATTCTGTTTGTTTTTTTGAAGGTGAGCTTTATTTATACGAGCTTTTTTATTCTTTCATATATAGGAAGAAAGAATTGAATCCAAAGAGTCAAAAAAAGATTTAGGAATAAAAACAGGCACAGCTTGAAAAAGGTGTATAAATTTAGGTAAGATATTCATTTTAATAGAATTGATTCGGCCAATCAGTGATAAAAAGAGAGGCGACCAATTGGAAAGTGTTTTTTTAACATAATTCAATAAACTTAAAAAATTTTCCTTAAATAAATCTTTATAATTCTCAGTAATTGTTACAGCTAAATACATAAACTCTTTTCTTAAAATTTTAAAAGTAAGGTTAATATCAGTTGGTATTAAATTGTTTAAAGGAAACAGTTCACTCTTCTGTAAATTTAATTTATATCCTGAGAACTGACTAAAATTAGTCAGTAAACGATACAAATGGTAAGGAGGTTGTAACATTAGATATAAAAAGCAATTAATCATCAGCATTGAGCGACACTTTATGAATAGTACCTCTCCTTAAAATACCAGTGATATTTTTAGACTCTCGAAAAGCAATTGCTAAGGGTTCTAATACAAATCGAAAAGCAGAGGGCTCAAAGGGCAACCTTGTCTAGTTCCACATTGGAGTTTAAGGGTTTAGAATTCTGAAAATTAGTAAGGACCCGAGCGGAGGGAGATAGATAAAGTAATTTAATCCAATGAATAAAATTAGGTCCAAAATTAAATTTTTCTAAGGACTTAAATAGAAAGTTCCATTTAACTCTGTCAAAAGCCTTCTCCGCATCCAAAGATATCACACATTCCGATATTTCCTTAGATGGAGAGTACATAACATTTAACAAACGCTGTATGTTAAAATGGGAATATCGATTTTTAATAAATCCTGTCTGATCATCCAAAACTATAGAAGATATAATATTTTCAAGTCTGCGAGCCAATACTTTAGATAAAATTTTAGTATCAAAATTGAGTAAAGAGATAGGTCTATACGAAGAACATTCAATAGGATTCTTATTCTTTTTGAGAATCAGCGAAATGGAAGCTTCGTAAAAAGACTGCGGTAATCTTCCTACCTTAAAGGAATCAGTAAGGGTAGAACTTAAGTGTGGTATAAGCAAGGAGGAAAAAGTCTTATAAAATTCTGCAGAGAATCCATCGGGTCCTGGGGACTTCCCAGAATGCAATTCCCAAATAGCCTGAGCAATTTCCTCCTGAGAATTAGGTTGATCCAATTGCCTATGATCATCTAACGCAAGATTAGGAATATTTAATTGATTTAAAAATTATTGCAATATTATCATTAACAGAGTCAGAACTATACAATTTCGAATAAAATTCCTTAAAAGTGTCATTAATTTCAAGGTGGTCAGTTGTCATGTTCTCATTAATTTTACGTATTTCTTTAATTTGCCACTTGGCTGAAAATGGCTTCAATTGATTAGCTTACCAGTTTTATCGCCGTGAATATAAAATTGACTTCTATCTTTCAGAAGTTGGCTTTCAATGGGATACGTTAAAAGAAGATCATATTTAGTTTTAGTTTCAATATGTCTCTTTGTATGCTTCAGGATCAGGTACCAAAGCATATTTACGGTCCAGTTGTTTTAACTGATTGGCTAATTCATTTCTCTTTTTGTTAGCTTTTTTAATGACGTTTGAAGTATAAGAAATAATTTGACCCCGGATGTATACTTTATTTTATTTTTTATTTATTTTTATTGAAGGAATGACACAATACAGAATATATAATGGATTACATTTTCCTCCATTTTGCTTTAGTATCGTACCCCCAAAACAAACCTCCCTCCCCCACCCGCCCTCCCCGAACATATCATGGCAGCTAATATATCTACAACACAACAATTCACAAATACAAGTACGGACATTTCACAACCGTACCCCCACACTACTTCAATACGACAGCTCATACACATCTGCAACATGTCAGATGATCCAAAATACACTCATATTTACAATTCATCAACCACCCTGTGAGGTAAATTATAAGTGTGTTAAATGGGAGGCAACTTCCTAAGTACAATCAAATGCCCTCAACTAGTAGGTAATTCCTTAAGACTCCCAAAATATGATAAGAAAGGTCCCCATTTCGAATAGAACTTTTTCACAGACCCCCTCAAAGTGAATTTAATCTTTTCTAATTTCAGAAAAAACATTACATCTTCTAACGAAGCAGCAGCAGTTGGGGGAGTGGCAGATTTCCAAACCAGCAAAATTCTCCTACGGGCCAATAGCGATGTAAATGCAATGATATCCGACTGGCTTGCATTTAAACCCAAATCATCATCTGCCACACCAAATACAGCTATAAGCGGGCAAGGTCTCAGTGTCACCCCCAAAACCTCACTGATAATTTTAAAAACCAGTGCCCAATAGTCATCAAGCCGAGGGCATGACCAAAATGCATGTATTAAACCAGCCGGAGAGAAGGAACACCTGTCACAGCCAGCGTCTGTCCCAGGGTATATGTCTGCCAGTCTGGCTTTACTTAAATGTACCCTGTGTAAAACTTTGAATTGTATGAGCCCCAGTCTAGCACATGATGATGAGAAATGAACCCTATTCAATACTTTTGCCCAATATTCTTCCGCAAGGTCCATACTGAGGTCGTCCTCCCACCTACTCTTAGTTTTGTTTAGATCTTGAACTCCCAAAGACATCAGCTGAGAGTATAGTTCAGAAATCAGCCCCTTATTGTTAAAGCTAAGAGTGAATTTTTCCCATAACATAACAGGTGGTAGAACAGGAAAAGAGGGAAATTTTTCCTTGACAAAGTGGCGAATCTGCAGGTATTTAAAAAAATGATTATGCGGAAGGCCATACTTACCGCGCAGGTTATCAAAACTATCAAATATGTTATCAGTATACATATCCTTAATGCGCATAAGACCGTTCAAACCCCATTGTCTAAAAGCTGAATCGAATGTGGAGGGAGGAAATAAATGGTTTTTATGAATGGGGCCCAAAACTGAAGCTGATATGAACTTATAGTGGCAGCGAAATTGATTAAAATTTTTGAGGGTGGAGAGCTCGACCAGGTTAGGTGTGAATTGAGAGAATTTCAATGGTAAGGAAGAATACACCAAAGCTGGGAGAGACGAGGAGTGGCAAGACCGTGACTCAAGCAGGCACCAGATTATATCTGGCCGGTGGAGCCAAAATAATACTTTTGAATGTTCGATGCCCAGTAATAATGAATAAAGCTGGGAAGACCCATTCCACCTATGTCACGACCTCTTTGAAGAATGCGCTTATTAACCCTTGGGACCTTATTTTCCCAAATAAAGGAGGTTATAGCTTGATCAACTGATTTAAAAAATAACTTAGATAAGAAAACTGGCAAACACTGAAACAAATAGAGAAATCTAGGAAGTATAGTCATTTTCACTGACTGAATTCTCCCAGCTATAGTAAGGGGTAAACTGCGCCATCTCTCGAAATCAGCCTTCATTTGGCTAACCTGAGGCCTGTAGTTAGCTTCAAACAGAGATGTAAAAGAGCGAGTAATATGCATTCCTAGGTATACAAAACCATCTTGAGATAAAGGAAAGGGCAAGGATTCCTGTCGGATCTGTAGGGCCAAGTTATTAATGGGAAAGCATTTGCTTTTTTGAAAGTTCAGTTTATAGCCAGAGAAGGCTCCAAATTGACCTAATAATGACACAATAGCAGGACTACTACCTATAGGGTCGCTAACATAAAGTAAGAGGTCATCAGCATATAGGGAAACACGGTGTTCCATGTCCCCTCTTCTAACACCTTGAAATAATGTAGTTGACTTAATTGCAATAGAAATAGGCTCAATTGCAATTGCAAAAAGAAGAGGGGACAGTGGGCAGCCTTGGCGAGTGCCACGTGTTAATGGGAAATAGTCAGATCGAAAATAATTTGTCTGTATACACGCTGAAGGCGAGTGGTATAATAGCTTAACCCAAGCTATAAATATTCTGCCAAATCCAAATTTCTCCAAAACACTAAATAAGTATACCCATTCCACTCTATCAAATGCCTTCTCCGCGTCCAAGGCGATAACAACCTCTGGACTTGGAGAATCACTCAGTGAATAAACCACATCAGCCAGTCGATGGATATTAAAAAAAGAATAGCGATTTTTAATAAAACCTGTTTGATCATCTGAAATTATCTTGGGAAGGGGATGTTCTAAACGACATGCAAGCACTTTAGCCAAAATTTTCACATCTACATTCTAACCATCAGGACCTGGGGACTTACCACTCTGCATAGCCATAATGGCATTATTAATCTCTTCCTGCCCAAGAGCCCGATCTAGGTTCTCCACTTCCTCTGGTTCAAGAGTTGGTATTTCCAAATTATCTAAAAAACGTTCCATATTTGTTTTATCTGAGGGGAACTCTGAGGCATACAGAGAGGAATAAAAAGTTGCAAAGATGTTATTAATCTCTTTTGGATTGCTTGTCAAGTTCTGGTGCATGTCTCTTACCTGAGGAATAAGTCATGATGCAGCTTGACGTTTCAACTGATGAGCCATAAGCCGGCTCGCCTTGTCACCATATTCATAATAGAGGCCACGTGTCTTAAGAATTAATTGTTCTGATAGGTTTGTAGATAGAAGATTAAACTTCGCTTGCAAATCAACCCAACTTTTATATAATTCCGCAGTGGGTGCCTCAGAGTATTTTCTATCCAGGTCCCAAATAGATTTCAATAACACTTGCATTTCCTTCCTACGCTCTTTATTGGCATGTGAAGTATAAGATATTATTTGACCCCTCAAGTAAGCTTTTAAAGTTTCCCAAAGTAAAGAGTACGATACCGACTCAGTTTTGTTAGTCTCGAAGAATGTGTCAATGTTAGCCGATATATAACTACAAAATTTCTCATTAGAAAGCAAAAGGGGGTTAAGTCTCCACAGAGGCCATTCTCTAACATTTAAAGGAAAACATTGGTCCAGTTTCACGGGCGAGTGATCAGATATAACTATAGCAGGTTATTCAATTTGTCTAATCATAGGTATCAAGGAATTATCTATAAAGAAATAGTCTAGCCTGGAATAGGAGTGGTGAACATGAGAGAAGAAAGAGAATTGCCTAACTGATGGATTCAAAAATCTCCAAGGATCCATATAACCATTTTGTTGCATAAACATCGAGAAGGCCTTTGCCATACCAGAATATGTTCCCCTAGGGCAAGACCTATCAAGCAGTGGGTCAATAGCACAGTTCAAATCTCCGGAAAAGATTAGCTTATGTGTATTCAGGTTAGGTATTAATGACAAAACCCTATTTGCAAATTGGACATTGTCCCAATTAGGAGCATAAACATTTACCAAAATAACAGGTATCTGAAAGAGAGAGCCAGAGACTATAATAAAGCGACCATTAGGGTCACTGATTACATCAGATGGTGTGAACTGCATTCTTTTGGTGATTAATATTGCCACCCCCCTGGACCTACTATTAAATCTGGAATGAAAAACCTGACTAATCCATGCTTTACGAAGTCTATTATGGTCCTCCACTCTTAAATGTGTCTCTTGTAGAAATAGTATATCTGCTTTTAATTGTTTCAGATGAGAGAAAACTTTAGCTCTTTTAACCGGACCATTGAGCCCCTTTACATTCCAAGAAATAAACCTCACAGGGTGGCCTCCATCAGCAGCACTCATGTTAACCATATCAAAAGACATACAGGGCCTACAATCCAAAACAGTGCGAGGGTATAAGTTGCACACAATAACGCACAATGAAAAGAAAGACTGATCAATCCGTAACACACAAAAGAATAAACTGCCATGGTAATCCCCCAAAACACTCCCCCCACCCCTTTACACAAACAAAAAAACCCAATAAACCCCCGAAGCCTAGATCTACCTCCCCAATTGAGGATGAACGCAGGCAGTACCCAACAAAAAACTTCCAAGACGTTCCCCATACAACCCTACTTTCAATCTAATCTAGGGTGGCTCCCCTCCTTAAAATTTATCCTATCACTTATACTACCTTTAATATAACATATAGGCTAAAGATAACACAGGTCAAGCTAAGCATTAAAAACAAAAAAAAACACACTGGGCAACTTAAACACCCGAGATATAAATCCCAAATATTTACATTTTGCCGGTTGAAAGTTTTTGTTAATCAGTTTCGGCAGCATAGCAGTTCGACCCGATCGCATTCCACAAATTAAACTGGAAAAAATGAACAAAGAAGTGGATTGTGAAAATTAACAGTTTGCTTCGGCATGAGGCCCCTTCAACGCTGCACCAATAACCTAAAAAAAAGTCATTGCTCTTCTTGTTCTTCTTCTCCCCAGCGTGAATGGTAAAACTCTTTGGCCGCCTCTGGTGTATCGAAATAATGCTTTTTACCTTCATGCATAATCCGGAGCTGGGCAGGATACAAGAGGCCGAACCTGACCCCTTTCCCGTAAAGCAGGGATTTCACCTCCTTGAAAGCTGCCCGTTTTCTCCCCAGCTCCGCACTAAAATCTTCATAAAAAAACACGCGGTGTCCATGGAAATACAGCTCCTGCTTCCGTCTGTTGATGATGCCTTGCTTATCTTGAAAGGAGTGAACGCAAACCAGGAACGTTCTTGGTCTCGTTTGCTTGGCTCCAGAGACACCGGATGGTTTAGGCCCAACTTGGTGAGCACGCGAAAGTACGAGAGGACTTGGGAAAAAATCTGCCCCCAGCACTTCGTCAAAAAACTCGGTCATAAATTTAACAGGGTCCGAACCTTCCAAATTTTCAGGAATGCCGACCACTCTCAAAGTGGATCTCCATGACCGATTTTCGAGGTCATCTAGCTTTCCCTTCAGAAACGCGTTTTCGCTCTGCAACGCTGCAATGGCGGCTTTGGCGCTCACCAGTCGGTCACTGTAATCGTTCAGGCCGTCTTCAACCCCACAAATGCGTTCATCGTGTGACTCGTAAGAAGACATACTTTGTTTCATGGTAGCATTTACTGGTGATAAAGCATCTTCAAGTTCTCTTTTTAGGGCAGAATGCACCGCTTGCATCATGTCAGTAATAAGCACTAAACGAAGCCTCTCCAACTCAGCGGGTAGGGCAGGTCCGGGTCCAGCTCCAGCAGCGTGCAACGGCGCCATTACTGTAACATCCGCCTTCTTGCTCGAGGCTTCGTTATCTTTTTCCCCAGCTTTACTTCGAAGGTACATTCTACTTGCCATTTCAATGTCCAGCTATGTCCCGCGTTGTTCACAATGGTAAGTATCCAGTTATCTCGAGCATACGGCAAAGATAAACAGGTAGATTTTCAATAAAAATCGGGAGCCACACTCACACGCACCAACTCACTCCATACTTGACCCCGGAAGTCCATACTTTAAAAGTATCCCATATAATAAGGCTAGACACGAGGAAATCTGCAGATGCTGGAATTTCAAGCAACACACATAAAAGTTACTGGTGAACGCAGCAGGCCGGGCAGCATCTCTAGGAAGAGGTACAGTTGATGTTTTGGGCTGAGACCCTTCGTCAGGACTAACTGAAAGAAGAGCTAGTAAGAGATTTGAGAGGGGGAGGGGGAGATCCAAAATGATAGGAGAAGACAGGAGGGGGAGGGATGGAGCCAAGAGCTGGACAATTGATGGGCAAAAGGGATATGAGAGGATCATGGGACAGGAGGCCCAGGGAGAGAGAAAAGGGGGAGGGGGAAAACCAGAGGATGGGCAAGGGGTATGGTGAGAGGGACAGAGGGAGAAAAAAAAGAGAGAGAAAAAGAATGTGTGTATATAAATAAATAAATAACGGATGGGGTACGAGGGGGAGGTGGGGCATTAGTGGAAGTTAGAGAAGTCAATGTTCATGCCATCAGGTTGGAGGCTACCCAGACGGAATATAAGGTGTCGTTCCTCCAACCTGAGTGTGGCTTCATCTTTACAGTAGAGGAGGCCGTGGATAGACATATCAGAATGGGAATGGGACGTGGAATTAAATTTAGGTGGCCATAAGTTATTAAAACTAGAAAGGAAACCATAAAGTAAGGTATTCAAACAAACAATCATATATTCAACCCAACACAGAAAAATAGGCCCTGCCCCCTCCCCCACTCAAAGCGAGATAGCTGACCAATAGACAGTCAGCGTGCTAAGAACTAAGTACCCACCCCAAAAAATCCTGTTGACAGAAGAAACTCCATTCCTGCAAGGTCATTATGTCCCTCCCAAGACACAACATAAAAAGAAAAATAACTCAGTATTCGAAAATATGAAAGGATCAGTTTAAATAAATTCAAAGAAAGCTGTATTAAAATAAAGCCTCAAAAAGGGATAAAATACAGAAGTGTCAAAAAATATATAAGAGAAGGCAATATATGAACAGCCAAAACGTAAGCTTAATGAAACCTTACTTCAAATTCATACTATCAGAAGAAAAAACTTGATCAAGTAAGAAATATAACAGTTCAAATATAACTTCATCCTTCAGAAACTCTTTTGCATCTTCAACTGAGTTTATTCTTTTTCACAATCTGTTCTTCAAAATAATACTCAAGACAGGCGGGGAACCGAAGGGATAGTTTATATCCTTTATTGTATAATTCCGACGTAACTTCTTTATATTTCATGCGATCAGCCATCACTTCAGGTGAATAATCTTCCACAAAGCTAACCTTGTAATTTTGGAAATCGACCATTCCTTGTTGACAGGTATGGCGAATTAAAAGGTCCTTAATACGAAATTCATGAAGGGTTAGTAGGACCGATCTGGGTTTTTCCGCCGAGGACAATGGCTTTGAAGTCGGAGAGCGATAAGCTCAATTGAGCTTCAGCTTGGAACTGAATAAAGCAGGGAAAAACTGTTTCAGAAAGTTTGCAAACAACTTCGTAGGGTCAGTGCCTTCAATTGATTCTTCAAGACCCAGAATTCGCAAGTTATTTCTCCTGTTTCTATTTTCAAGACTGATGATCCTTTTCAGCATTTTATCATTGGATGAAGATAACTGGTTGCAGAGTTTAATTGTATCTTCAACGTCCTCTTCAAGTGTTATCAGCTTTGTATTATTTTCCTGAATTCGGTTCTCATGCTCAGATAAAGTTTATTGAATTGTATCCAATTTGCTGTTAAGTAGTTGAAACTCCTCAGAAAATTCCGATTTTTGCCGTTTAAGGAAGGCACTGATTGAATCCAAAGTGACTGGGGATTCATCTTCTGTTTCCCTTTCTTTTGCAGACGCTTTGGTTCTTTCCCAGCCATAGTAAAGCAGTATTAAAGTATTATAGTAAGGTTTCAAAAAAAAAAACTGGTAGGAGACAATTAAGTAAACAGGGTAGGAGCAATCGAAAAACGATGCTACTTCATCAGCTGCCAATAAGGCTCTCGTCCTGACTACCTCTTAAATGTTCTCCTTTATATCTGTAGGTAGCAGTACATACAGTAAATACATCCTAGGAAATGTATCGATTTTTCAGTTCTTTGAATTTGGGTATCTGGAATTCACAGATGTATTGACAGTTATTCTTTTGTAATTTCCTGTTGGTTCAGAAGAAATTACCAGAAGGTGAAGGGTAGTCTGCAGCTTTGATCGCTGGGAACGTAGTGTTCACCTGCAGATCTATACTGATGAGTTGATAAGAGGAGCAGAGAATAGGAGATAGATGTCAATCCTGAAACATGTGAGGTAATGTATCTGAGAGCATTAATAAGACTAAGATATATGCAGGGAATGGTAGGACCCTAGAACTGCTCAGGAATAGGGAAACCTTGCTGAAGGAACTCTGAAGGCAGAAAGACTCTGAAGACATATGGGATACTTGCCTTTATTAGCAAGGACATGGAATATAAGAGCAGGGTGGTTATAGTACAACTTTGTTCATTCGTTATGTGCTGTGTCATAGTATAACTATATGTAACATTGACTGGGCCACAGCTGAAATGCTATGTTTTGGTTGTTCCACTGTAAGCTGGATATAATTGCCCTGAAGAGGTGGAGAATCATTTCACCAGGATGTTACTGGAATGGAGCATCTCAGCTCTGTGGGGAGAAAAACTGGGTAGAGTGGGTTTGTTTTCTTGGAAGCGTGCACAACTATAGGGTTCAGAAATAGGGTGGGCAAGAATAAACCATTTCCCCAAGTAGAGCAGTCACTAACACGATGTGCTGAATGACCAGTGTCCATGCTAGATTACTTAAACCCAGGTTAATTAAACCCAAAGAAAGCTCCACCTGTGGAGGGATGAAGATGAAGTTTACCAATTTTTTTCAAAAAAAAAAGAACTTGGAGATAAAAAAGCTATGCAAGAACAAAGCATGGGTGACTCAGGCACGGATATGAGAGAAATTCAGCAAACTATTAAAAACTAAAGACATAAACTGTTAGAAATGTAATCTTCTAGATCTGTTAGAAGTGTAACTGTTAGAAGAGTATCTCTTTCCCATTTACTTGAAAACCTCAGGGTGGAACCCCTGGAGGAGAGATGATAGCATTAAAAGATCTATTGAAGCTACAGCTACGACAAGCAGCAGCTATAACGAGATGATATCGGCAGAGACGAGTGTTCAAGATCTCTACCGTGTAATTGGGAATTAGTTCTGTTAAATTATACCACGGGATTTTGTGAGTTAAAACTTTTACTGTTCCATTTGTCTAATTTGTGGGTGAAGTATGTTCAGTAACGTTGTAACAGAGAAATGTTTGGAAATGACAATGTGATATTGAGTTATTTTGAAATAGAAAATAGAATGTATATAAAAACTTATGGACTATAATCCTGTTGTATACAGGTCAATTTTTTTTGAATATGATTGTGAACCGACTTTCCATGGATGATGAATTACTTCATCCAAGGAAACAAGAAACAAGATGGCGAGCCTCCCAAGATCAAAGAACCAGCACAGGAATGAAATGTTTAATGATGTAGGGTATTTAATACGGTTGGATGTATAAGTTTATTTTTATTTGAAGGATTTGAATTTAATTTTTGCAAGAACTGAATGATTTTACAAAGACTTTGACAAGTTACTGTACGAGATTTACGTTGTTTAAAAGTTGTGATCTTGGAGAATTGTCATGAAAGGAGTTAAGCTGTATAGATATATAATTTTTGAATTTGTAGGCACACTGACTGGAACTGAAATTGAAGTTAACTATAACTTAAGAATAGGAATTCAATTAATTTCCTAACTAAATAGAGATTAATAAAAAAGGAAAGGTTAGGCTGTAAACTTTAAATAAGGAATAATACTAGATCTAATTAGTTAGAGAAATTGAAGTAATAAAGGTTATTCTAATGAATTTCACTGATTCTAACTAAAAAGGAATTTGTTTTTGGTTGATATCTGAGATTTGGAACCTAAACAGAATGTTGGAATTTTGAATTGTTCTTACTCTTGTAAATATTTTGTATATATTGCTTTTTTTTAATAAACAAAATTTAAATCCAGAAGTGTGTGTTTTCTATTCACTGCCTCCTTCCGATACCTAGAGCTTCTGATGGTCCACTAGCACTTAGTGTAATACTGTCATTTGATTTTCTTCAAAAGAGTGTGGCGACCAGTCACATGAGATAAGACCAGCGCTACATGGGTATTACACAATAGTTGTATTGCATGCAAGCTAACTCCATTTGGTCATATAGACTTTTAATTCTCTCCTTCTCTATCAGGCCTTGTGATGGTAAAGTCTGAAAAGAGCTTTTTTTTATGTTATTACTTCTTTCCAGTTTTCTCTTACAACTTTTTTTCTGAACTCTTATGAAGTTTTGTACTTTTGGAGTGTGTCAATGAGGTAGGACGCTGGAATGCTATTTTGGCACCAGAATGTATGGCAACACATGCAGGCTACCTCCAGCACATCCTTAGGTAGTGTTTGGTCTTAATGCAAACAATGCATTTTACTGTGTTTCGATGTACGTGTGGTAAATAAATGAATCTGAATAGGATATGTTTGTATTCCTGTGACAGTAAACATGAAGTCTTGACTAATGACTTGGGGATCCTACCCCAGCTGGAAAGTTCAATTCAGGAAAGCAGACAAAATGTATTAAAATTTCGTATCAGCAAAGGTGGTATAAGGCTACTCGATTCAACTACGGAAGACCTGAGTGTTCAATGGGTAAGAAATCTGCCTTCTTTACCTAGTCAGGTTTATACGTGGCTGCAGCTCCCATCTGTGGTGCTCTAGCAATGTACCTCCTTGTGAATCAAAGTAGGTGGACTAACCAGCACCAAACTCAGTTCTGGATTCTATAAACCAAAAGATGCATCCTTTCTGTGAATAATGCAAACTCCTCCTCACTGAAAACTGCAGGCTCTTGCCTAAATTCAGGGCCTGTATGACCTCCTCCTCTTTTTTATCTTTTCATATTCTTAAGTTCTTGAAGGAGTAAGGAATTTGATTACAATATTATAAATGATTATGTTTTTAAAATATAGTGGTTTCTTATTTTGATTATTAGGCATATCAGTTCAGTGCATCTTCAGAGGGAAACTGATTCATAAACAATTATTACTGTGAAACATTGTCATATTTAGTTAGTGTTTCCCAGTGTCATTTACTCAGTTTAGTTCAGCGTGGTTATGAAGGATGTTTCAGTTTGAAATATAGGTTTCCCATTTTGACAGAATAACAAGTAAATGCTTGCAGAAGGTACACTACATATAAAAAAAAAGTAGATAATATTTCCTTTTAACTGCTGAAATTACCTGAAAGCTTTCACTCCACTGGGTCATGTAGAGGACTCATCCAGCAGAAGACTTCAGAGACCAGTTGGCTCTGAACAGAATTGTAGAAGAGCATTCTAAAATGGCTGCTTCTAATCTACAATCTAAATTGCTCAAAGCTATGAGCTGAACGTTTGATCATTGACATCAAGAGTATAAATTAATATGAGAAATACTTGATGAAAAATAATGTATTAAATAGTTTTCATTGTACGCTATCTATAATATATTTCACTTTAGCAGATAAACCTGTGGTGTGGATTGCAATGTTATTTTTTAAATCAGTTTGCAGCAACTCAGAATCCATGAGTGGAATTAGTTTTGTACCTAGAGCTTTGGTACTTGAAAGCTTGAATGCATCAATTCAGCACTTGGTATTTAAAGGAAGTGGATCAAAATTAATTAAGAAAAATAAAGTATATGGAACTGAAAATGGAGTTAAAGATTATTCTGTGCTGCAGAGGTGGAAGGAAGAGGCATTTAACAAAGGAAGGTGCTGGAGAGGGATTCAGCTCATGAATTACTCTTTATTCTGCTAAACCAAGTTGAACATTTGTGTGAAAGAAAAGCACTGATCAAGTATTATGGAACGGAAATTAGTCTGCAGAGTGTTGTTTATTTCAGTGCTGCTTGAATAAAGACGAAACACTTTCAGAGTAGGCTGAAATAGCAGTCCTTCCCAGATCATTTCGATCTTGCACTTTCTATTGGGTATTGTGCATGCGGAAATGGTGCGTTTCCACATTGGACACATTCATAATGTCATTCCAAGTACACTGTGTTATTTTGGGGGGTAAGAGCTACTCTCCCCTTGTCTGTTTTTCTGCTATGAGGCAGAGCACCACTACAGTGCAAGTCACAGCATTTATCCTGTCGCTAGTCTGCCACTATATATTTCAAATGCGTTTCAGTAGCCTGCTCTAAACTAAAAGATTCTGAAGCATTGCATTCCTGTCCCAATGGAAGCCTACCAGGGATACATGAAAGGATAGCTTTGAAGTGTACTCGTCTTATGCACCTGGATGTTGTATTATGCACCACCTAGGTAAAGGTAACCTTCTAAAGCAAAGGCTGAGCGTTCCCATCAGAACAGGTGATTTATGCTAAAAGGAGCCCATTTTGATGCCAGCTCCAAATAAATGCACGTGGCAGCACATCAGCTTTGATCCATTCCACTTGTGATTATGGGCATACTTCTACAGAGAGAAATCTACAATCAGTTACTCATAACAATCTTCCATCAGGATGATGTCAAGAATTTGATGAAACATGACAGTTAAAAGGGTAAATGAGGCAGCAACTTTAAAGTATCTGTATGAAGAATGATTAACACCAGGCAAGTAATTGCCAGTAAGCTGTCTTGTGAGTTTTCTTGAACTACTATTTTGAATTACTGCCAACCCTATCCATGTTGGTCACGTAGTCAGACTGTTAATTGAATAATATCAAAATTGAATAATGTGAGATTAAATATATTTTATATGAAGATCACTGCAGGTAGTTTAAAGTGTTCCTTTCGTCTGAAATTTGCTTTGGATTTGACAGTACCTTCGACCCTGACACAGAGATATAGAAATCCACAACTAGCGAAGGAAAGAATCCCATTACTTTTTGCTCATGGAGGCTGCACTGTTAAATGTGTTGTCTCTGCAGCCAGCAAATCAGGAAAATCTGCATCATCACGGCAGATTTTTGGAATTATCGAAGGGTAAAGGCTTAAGGAAGGCAACAGAAAGTGCATGAATGAGCCATCCAACACAAGCTATCATACTCTCTCCGCATTAAATCTGGTCTTCAGTGAAGTAACTGTGGAGCTGGGCAAAAACAAGCCATGTGAGTGACTTATCCTTTCGTACACTTATTTAGAAGCCTACACAAAGTTGTAAAACCTGAGCCTCTTGTAACTTTAGTATAGTTATTTATCAATGCCCATGCAAATAATTGAATAATCTTAAGGAACTATCATGTTTACAATCCTATCACACTAGGGCCTGTAGGTTTGAAGACACAAGAGACTGTAGATCTGGAAATCTGGAGTGACAATTAAGAACCTGGAGGAACTTGATGGTTCAGGCAATATCTGTGGAGGGAAAATGGGCAGGTGACATTTTGGGTCAAATGTGGACTGAAAGGTAGAGGGGAGATAGCCAGTATAAAAGGGTGAAGGATAGAGATGGGGCAAGAGATTGGCTGGTGATAAGTGGATCCAGGTGAGGAAGAGTGATAGGCAGATGGAGAAGGGAAGAGTGGAAATCATAACAGAGGCTGGCAGGTAATACCTGAAGCTGACATGTAGGTTCACTTGACCTACTATTATGTCTCTCAGAGCCAGTATTGACAAAGGTTGCCTCGTTTCCCTAATATGATAATCAAGTGTCTATAGTGTATTCCCCGTTTGCCAGTTCCATCCCACCATGAGTGATTCAGCCTGGGATAGCTGGTTGCAGAACACAGGTGAGGCCACAACTTGAGAGTTGGTGCTGAGTGGTGAAATGTGGACACCCTGAGAGAGACCAGCAGTTTCATACAATGTCACTGGCCTCTTTCAGGACTGAACAGACAATAGGTTATGAATCTGCTCTGATACACTTCCCATGTTTCTCTTCAGAGCTCACAGCATTATGCCTCCTCTGACAACTAAATCACGCCAAGTTCCTCTTTTTTTTCTGTGGGTTAAACTCTTGGTAGTCAGCTCTCAGTGAACATCAATCTGCTTCTGATGGAGACCAATCTGTTGCAATTTCTACTATTAACTCCATCTACCTATTGCCCTTCCTCACCTGGATCCACCCATCATTTGCTATCTCTTGTCCCACCCTTTCCCTTCACCCAGATCTGCCCATGGAGAACTTCAGTCTAACCCCATGACAGCAACATGCTCCTGGCTGATGATCCACAAGTTCTGGTGGGCGTGGCATGTCTCCACATAGAGAGGAGAAGACCATGAATGGATTCAGCCTCTGCTCCAGAGCGATGCTCTTTTTGTCCCACATGCAGTACGTCGTTGGGGACAGACTCTTCCATGCCCCTTGCTCTTTGATACACGGCATCTGCCAAAGCAGGTAGCATGCCAAGCATTTGACTATACACACTGTCATGTGTGAAGCCAAGCAGAGCTGCAGAACGGATGATTCTAATGAGAGAGATAACAAGAGACAATGGAGAACCATTCAAAGTGCTAATAAGAGAGAAGAGAGAGATTAACAAGAAAGAGACACATATTCAGATGTTGACATCTGCCATAGTCAGTTTGCTTTGAACCTGAACTGTTTGAAATTTGATGGACAGGTGATACCCCATCAGGGGGATAAAAATAGCGGTTTTGCTAAGGCACAAGACACACACCACGAGACCCTGGAAAGAGCATTGTGCCCCACAAGTTGGTGGGAGTTTGGAGGACCGGTTCGCGGGAATCGGTTGGAGGCTGACAGGGTGTAAAGGTACGATCGGTGGGATCCTGGTGTGTGTCCGCCCTTGCCTGGGTGCCAGGTTCACCATGGAAGAATGATCGCATCCGGAACAGAGTGGTCACAGCCGGTGACCACAGCGGGATCAGAAGGCATCGAAAGGTTTGCCTGAAACCAACTGCATCTCTCACTCTCACTCTCTCTCTCTCTCTCTCCAACGGTACAACAACAGCGATTACTTCGAACTGCACTAGACTGAACTGAACTCTGCTTCACCTTAAGACTGATCATTTTACCCCTAGACTGTGATAGAGCTTGGTTGATTCCTATTACCCTATTTCTGTGTATATGTGTATACTATCATTGCTAACCTGTTACATTTATATCCTTGTGGTTAGTGTACTGTATTACTTATTTCTTTAATGAAACTTTATTAGTTCCTAGTAATCACAGACTTCAACGAGTGTTCCATTTCTGCTGGTTTGACAACCCAGTTACGGGGTACATAACAACACACACTGCCTACTTTTTTTATACATTCCTATCATGCATTTTATCTGAATTCCCTAGGGATATTGTAATATGTATTGTTGACATCTTCCAGCATTTTATGATCCCATTGCTTCTGCAGCCCCTTGTCACAGAGTGGACATGCCTGTCCTCCTGCTGTGCACTCCTTTACCATATCATCTTCTGCCTTTGTACGATAAGCATCTGATATCTCACTTAGGGAGCTTGAACACAATGATGAGGGGTGTCCATCTTCTTCTACATTTTAGTAGCCTCAGAGATTACTCTTGCTGCCACTCCCTCATCTTCTTCCTGTTCTTGAGTGTGTATGTGGGGTGGGGAATGGATTTCTCCATGCAGTGACATCAGTAATAAGTAAGAAAGCAATGGAGTGGTGTTGCTGCTTTCATTGTCCTTTGGCAGAATGTGGGCAGCAACTACAATGATTCTCTTAGATGGAGCAGGCATTTCAATAAGGGACGGAAGGATGATGAGGGTATATAATGCAAAGATTCACATTTCAGTAGTGCCTTTAACATAGGGATCTCCCACTCCAAATCTATTCTCATCAAGCCTGGTCTGACCCTGAGCACAAGAGGGGGTGCCCTTCTGACAACTGGACTAGCTTCTTTTTTTTCACAGTTTTGACCTCAAAGAAAAGAAGGGACTTTTGAACAATGGACAATAATTACATTGCCACTTCACTTGAGTTATTTGTGATTTTGTGCATGTGTTGGGATAGGTGTTAGCCAAAGTGGGCGGTAGGTGGTTAGAGGTGGGGTTGTATTTCTGACAATGCAATCTGTCTCTAATTTTGGAGGTATGTGAGTAAACGGTGTTATCTGATTTATAGCTGTTGGCAGAGCTATTTCAGAGCAATTCAAAGCCCTGCTCTGACCTTGACGCATCTGTTTTGATGGCTTCAAGCTGGCTATGGGGCACCATTGTCCTGTAGGCTTCTAGCTCCTGTGGCACAGTATCTTCTTCTCCAGAATTGAAATCCATCCATCCCAATCTGAAAAACCAGTGCACGCATCTTGCATGGAGGAGTACAAGATGGGGGAAGATGGGGGAATCTTGCCACCAATTCTGTTGTGTTTGTGCAAAACTACATATCGACTAAGTAAAAGCATGCACATGTCGGATGGCTTTAACTTTGCAGCGAGAGAGAGAAAGAGAACAATATGCATGTGTAGCCAACAGATCAATAGGTAGTGCTAAAGGGGAGAATGTCATTGCTTTAAAAGAAATAGATCCATACATTAAACTTTCTCTCCCTTAGATTAATGCACCATAAAACTATATACGTACAAAACATTCAATTTCCCTTTCATAAACCCATATTCCAAATAAAAATGCTTTCACAATAACAGTTCATAACTAACTTCACAGTTCTAAAGGTTCAGTCTTTTGGGCGGCACTTCTTTCAGGATAGTGCCTTTGGATCTGTGTAGTGATATCAGGTTTGGCAAGTGTCCTGTCAACGATAACATTCTCTTTGCGCCTCTGGACCTGTGGCGTGGCATAAGGTTTGGTAGGTAACTTGTCTAAGACAATGTTCTCAGTTTCCAGTGTCACGTTGCTGTCAGTGACATGATCATCATTGAGTGGTAAGTCTGGTGACTGTAATGTGTCTGTCTTGTTGGATGCAGTTGACTCAGGTGTGTTCTTCGGCTAAGCATCCAATATCTGGTTCACATGACATCTACATGTCTGATCTCCAACATCCACTGTGCATATCAGTGGTCCAGTTCTTGTAGCTATCCTAGCAACACACATCAAAGTTGCTGGTGAATGCAGCAGGCCAAGCAGCATCTATAGGAAGAGGCGCAGTCGACGTTTCAGGCCGAGACCCTTCGTCAGGACTAACTGAAGGAAGAGTGAGTAAGGGATTTGAAAGCTGGAGGGGGAGGGGGAGATGCAAAATGATAGGAGAAGACCGGAGGGGGAGGGATAGAGCCGAGAGCTGGACAGGTGATAGGCAGAAGGGGACACGAGAGGATCATGGGACAGGAGGTCCGGGAAGAAAGACGGGGGGGGGTGACCCAGAGGATGGGCAAGAGGTATATTCAGAGGGACAGAGGGAGAAAAAGGAGAGTGAGAGAAAGAATGTGTGCATAAAAAAGAGTGACAGATGGGGTACGAGGGGGAGGTGGGGCCTAGCGGAAGTTAGAGAAGTCAATGTTCATGCCATCAGGTTGGAGGCTACCCATACGGAATATAAGGTGTTGTTCCTCCAACCTGAGTGTGGCTTCATCTTTACAGTAGAGGAGGCCGTGGATAGACATGTCAGAATGGGAATGGGATGTGGAATTAAAATGTGTGGCCACTGGGAGATCCTGCTTTCTCTGGCGGACAGAGCGTAGATGTTCAGCAAAGCGGTCTCCCAGTCTGCGTCGGGTCTCACCAATATATAAAAGGCCACATCGGGAGCACCGGACGCAGTATATCACCCCAGTTGACTCACAGGTGAAGTGATGCCTCACCTGGAAGGACTGTTTGGGGCCCTGAATGGTGGTAAGGGAGGAAGTGTAAGGGCATGTGTAGCACTTGTTCCGCTTACACGGATAAGTGCCAGGAGGGAGATCAGTGGGGAGGGATGGGGGGGCCGAATGGACAAGGGAGTTGTGTAGGGAGCGATCCCTGCGGAATGCAGAGAGAGGGGGAGGGAAAGATGGTGGGATCCCGTTGGAGGTGGCGGAAGTTACGGAGAATAATATGTTGGACCCGGAGGCTGGTGGGGTGGTAGGTGAGGACCAGGGGAACCCTATTCCTAGTGGGGTGGTGGGAGGATGGAGTGAGAGCAGATGTACGTGAAATGGAGGAGATGCGTTTAAGAGCAGAGTTGATAGTGGAGGTATGCAGAAACGAGTTCGGTGGGGCAGGAGCACTCCGAACAGCACCTCGACACTGTTTTATCACCCCTTGTTCAATCCCTTCCGACCTATGTTCGTGACACTTCTCACGCTCTTAAACTTTTCGATGATTTTAAGTTCCCTGGCCCCCACCGCTTTATTTTCACCATGGATGTCCAGTCCTTATATACTTCCATCCCCCATCAGGAAGGTCTCAAAGCTCTATGCTTCTTTTTGGATTCCAGACCTAATCAGTTCCCCTCTACCACCACTCTGCTCCGTCTAGCGGAATTAGTCCTTACTCTCAATAATTTCTCCTTTTGCTCCTCCCATTTCCTCCAAACTAAAGGTGTAGCTATGGGCACCCGTATGGGTCCTAGCTATGCCTGCCTTTTTGTTGGGTTTGTGGAACAATCTATGTTCCGTGCCTATTCTGGTATCTGTCCCCCACTTTTCCTTCGCTATATCGACGACTGCATTGGCGCTGCTTCCTGCACGCATGCAGAACTCGTTGACTTTATTAACTTTGCCTCCAACTTTCACCCTGCCCTCAAGTTTACCTGGTCTATTTCCGACACCTCCCTCCCCTTTCTAGATCTTTCTGTCTCTGTCTCTGGAGACAGCTTATCCACTGATATCTACTATAAGCCTACTGACTCTCACAGCTATCTGGACTATTCCTCTTCTCACCCTGTCTCTTGCAAAAACGCCATCCCCTTCTCGCAATTCCTCCGTCTCCGCCGCATCTGCTCTCAGGATGAGGCTTTTCATTCTAGGACGAGGGAGATGTCTTCATTTTTTAAAGAAAGGGGCTTCCCTTCCTCCACTATCAACTCTGCTCTTAAACGCATCTCCTCCATTTCACGTACATCTGCTCTCACTCCATCCTCCCACCACCCCACTAGGAATAGGGTTCCCCTGGTCCTCACCTACCACCCCACCAGCCTCCGGGTCCAACATATTATTCTCCGTAACTTCCGCCACCTCCAACGGGATCCCACCACTAAGCATATCTTTCCCTCCCCCCCCCTCTGCATTCCGCAGGGATCGCTCCCTACACAACTCCCTTGTCCATTCGTCCCCCCCATCCCTCCCCACTGATCTCCCTCCTGGCACTTATCCGTGTAAGCGGAACAAGTGCTACACATGCCCTTACACTTCCTCCCTTACCACCATTCAGGGCCCCAAACAGTCCTTCCAGGTGAGGCATCACTTCACCTGTGAGTCAACTGGGGTGATATACTGCGTCCGGTGCTCCCGATGTGGCCTTTTATATATTGGTGAGACCCGACGCAGACTGGGAGACCGCTTTGCTGAACATCTACGCTCTGTCCGCCAGAGAAAGCAGGATCTCCCAGTGGCCACACATTTTAATTCCACATCCCATTCCCATTCTGACATGTCTATCCACGGCCTCCTCTACTGTAAAGATGAAGCCACACTCAGGTTGGAGGAACAACACCTTATATTCCGTATGGGTAGCCTCCAACCTGATGGCATGAACATTGACTTCTCTAACTTCCGCTAGGCCCCACCTCCCCCTCGTACCCCATCTGTTACTCATTTTTATGCACACATTCTTTCTCTCACTCTCCTTTTTCTCCCTCTGTCCCTCTGAATATACCTCTTGTCCATCCTCTGGGGTCACCCCCCCCCCCCCCGTCTTTCTTCCCGGACCTCCTGTCCCATGATCCTCTCGTATCCCCTTTTGCCTATCACCTGTCCAGCTCTCGGATCTATCCCTCCCCCTCCTGTCTTCTCCTATCATTTTGCATCTCCCCCTCCCCCTCCAGCTTTCAAATCCCTTACTCTCTCTTCCTTCAGTTAGTCCTGACGAAGGGTCTCGGCCTGAAGCGTCGACTGCGCCTCTTCCTATAGATGCTGCTTGGCCTGCTGCGTTCACCAGCAACTTTGATGTGTGTTGCTTGAATTTCCAGCATCTGCAGAATTCCTGTTGTTCTTGTAGCTATCCTACTGGGTCTCCACTTGTCTTCTCATAAATACATGCTAAGATTTCCTTGAAGTCCTTGAAGCTCCTTGCTGATTTACTTGGCAACTAGCTGAACTGTTTATTCTGCACTTCCCTCTGAAGATCTATTTTCAGGAGGTCTATGCAAGTCTCAGATTCCTGCTCATGAACAGCATTGCAGGAGTTTGACTTGTCACATGAACAGAGTTCCGATACACAAAAAGGAAGTTGTCCACCTTGTAATGTAGAGAAATATCCTTCTTGCCCATCGCTTTAATGGACCTCTTAAAGGCTTGGATAAACCTTTCAGCTAACCCATTTGTTGCTCGGTGGTGAGGAGCTGACTTGAAATGTCTGTTTTCTTTATGAACAGTTGGAATTCTTCCGATATGTATTGTGATCTATTGTCACCCACAAATTGTTCTAGTAAGTCACTTCTGGTGCAGATAGTCTTCAGAGCATAGATATTCTTTGCTGAGGTGGTTGACTTCATTGGTATAACCTTCAGCCACATCGAATGAGCATCCGCAGCAATGAGAAACGTGGAGTCCATGAATGGTCCAGCAAAATCAATATG
The DNA here is from genome assembly GCF_963921235.1 of Mobula hypostoma. Lineage (NCBI taxonomy): Eukaryota > Metazoa > Chordata > Chondrichthyes > Myliobatiformes > Myliobatidae > Mobula > Mobula hypostoma. Next base: position 49,172,843 of record NC_086119.1, on the reverse strand, counting down.
GACTCTTTGCCTTAGCGACGACAGCCACACCCACAGATGTAATGGTGCCTGTGGAATTTCATTTTGAACTTTTAGGCATCCCGGACAGCTTTTGGCCAAGCCCTCAATCTGTTTATCTATTCTTGGCTACTACACACAGCTCCAGGCAAAACTCTTCATCTTGACTGTACACAGGTGTCCTTCATGAAGTTTTTCTAACATTCTGGTGTGCTGTTTAGAGCAAGCCACAGCACGAGATCCACAGCGTTCTTTGACATACCGACTGTTGGACTTCTCTTGCTGAGAACTCGGGAAACATAGGGTTACCATGAGCTGGTCATCTTGCATTGTGATCTCATAAACTTCTGACAATGTCGGGTCATTCCTTGTTTCCTTTTGTATTTTGGAATTTGTTACCGGCAACTGGCCCAACAATGCGGTGTGGAACACTTCTGCTGGGTCATAGTATGAACACTTTGCTTCTGCAGTTGCCAACAGTAGAAGATGTGACAAGCCATCTACATTGCTGTGTCGTTTGGTATCCTTGAACTCTATGTCATAAGAGTGGGCTCCTAAGAAAAGTGCCCAATGTTGCAACCGGGTAACAGTCATTCCCTTCCTGGGACTGATAATGGACACATTATCCCAGTAGGGTAGCTTCTTCCACCAGGCCATCAGACTGATTAACTCACGCAGATTTGAGTGTATTTTTATATTACATTGACTGTTCTATTTATTATAAATTATTATAATTTACTGTGATTGCGCATTGCACATTTAGACGGAGACTTAACGTAAAGATTTTTACTCCTCATGTATGTGAAGGATGTAAGAAATAAAGTCAATTCAATTCAATTCAGAGAAAGGGAGCTGGTGATCTGCCATTAAACTTTTGTCTGTAGAGGTAGTGCTGGCACGTTTTTATTCCCAAGACTAGACTAAAGGCCTCTCGGTCAATCTGTGCATAGTTGTGTTCTGTGCTCGTTAGTGATCTAGAAGCAAATGCAATCGTGCGTTCAGATCCATCTTTCGTAGTCTGTTATAAAATGGCATCAGTAACATAAGGGGACATGTCACACATCAGTCTAATGGGCAGGAGTGGGTCATAATGGGTGAGCAGTTTATTGGATGTTATTAGTCTTTTTGTTTCTTTGGAATCTTTTTCACATCTTTCTGACCATTCCCCCGTTGTTTCTCTCTATTACGGCGTGTTCAATGGATGCGGCACTGGAGAAACTGGTGGTAGCAGTTTACAAGGCCCAAGTATGACCTGAGTTGTGACATATTTTCCAGTGTGGGTGCCCCTGTAGCAGTGTTTCAATCTTCTTTTGTGACTTATGTAAGCCATATTTGTCAATGGCATGTCCACAATATGAGATTTCATTCTTGAAAAACTCAAGTTTCTCTCTCTTTGCGCACAGACCATACTCACTCAGCCTGGTAATTACTTTACCAAGATTCTGGAAGTGCACATCATCATTTTTGCCAGTCACAATGATGTCATTTTTTTCCTGGGATATCTTGGAGTACTTAGTCCATTGCTCTTTGCCAAATTTCTGAAGCTGATGTGATGCCAAAAACGAGACAATTATACTGGAAAAGTCCCTTGTGAGTATTGATTGTGGGGAACTTCCTGCTTGACTCTTCAATCTCCATTTGCAGATAGGCTTGTGACAAGCAAATCTTCGAAAAGCTCTCCCCACCTGCCAAAGATGCAAAAATATCTTCTATTTGTGGCGGAGGGTACTGCACAGTACGTAGTACCAGGGTGATGCTCACCTTGAAATCCCAACATACGCTAACAGCTCCGGCCTTCCTTTTCTTGATCACTGGGACAATGGTTGTGGCCCAATTGCTCCACTCAACCTTCGCGAGAATTCCAGACACGTCCAGGCTCTGCAGTTCAGTATCCACTTTAGGACATAGTGTTAAAGTACTGGATGCACCTTATGGAATCTTGGTGTTGCTGTTTTATCCAGTTCATTTCAGGTCTTCATACCTTAAAGTTTACCAATCCGCTTCTCAAACACCTTCTCATTAGCATTAAGTAGCTGTGCCAGTCTCTGGTTAGTGCTACCATCTGGGCTGCAGTTGCCTGTTGATGTCACGCTGAGAGCTTTGACTGAGTGCCAGTCCAGTTGGATTTTTCTCAACCATTTATGTCCAAAGACTGCTGGCCCTTCACTTTTAAATATATAAGCTCTAACTGTTGTGTTTGGCCTCCATACATCACATTTACTTCCATTTTGCCTTTGGGAGACACTTTTTCTCATTTATAGGTCTTTAGCATCACAGAGATCTTTTCTAATGGTATGTTAGAAAACAGTCTGTTGTAGTCAGCCTCTGGAATTATAGACAAAGCTAACTCTGTATCCAACTCCATTTTCAGTTTTATACCAGACACATCTATTGTGATCCAGATGATTTTGTGATCTGATTTGGTTATACTGTGCCCTTCTAGGCATGACAGACTCTATGTTGTCTAATTCTACTTTACATTCAGTAACTTTATACATTTGTTTAGTTTTGTGTTTGAGACTTTTCACTGGATTGTGCTTTTTGTCTGCCTTGCATGTTCTCTAAGTGACCTGTCTGTGACACATTCTGCAGTCCTTTTCTTTGAACCAACAGTCATTTGCCTCATGGGAGGATTTGCCACATCGATAACATTTTTGGCATTTTCCGCCATGTGCGTTTCACATTGTAAACTCTTTTTCTGTAGTTCTGCTGCATCCTTTGCTGCAGTCTCTAACGATATTGCAATGGTCAATGCCTGTTCTAAGGTTAAGTCTCTTTCTGCGAGAAGCCTCATTTGAGTGCTTTGACTATGCATGCCACATACAAGTCTGCCCCTTAATGCATCAGAAAGTCCATCTCTAAAGTCACAGTACTGGGAAAGTTTGCACAGTTCTGCAATGTATTCAGAAAGGCTTTCATCTTTTGACTGGTTCCTTTTGTAAAATCTAAATCCCTCAGCTATTACCAGCAAGAGAGAATCTGCAGATGCTGGAAATCCAAGCAACACACACAAAATGCTGGTGGGACTCAGCAGGCCAGGCAACACCAATGGAAAAGTCAGTGTTTTGGGCAGAGGCCCTTCACTGGGACTGGAGAAAAAAAGATGAGGAGTCAGTGTAAGAAGGTAAGTGGAGGGGAGGAAGAAACACAAGGTGATAGGTGAATCTGGGAGAGGGAGCTGTGAAGTAAAGAGCTAGGAAGTTGGTTGGTGAAAGAGATACAGGGCTGGAGAAGGCCATAGAAGAAAGTAAAGAGGGAGGAACAGCAGAGGGAGGTGATGGTCAGGTAAGGAGATAAGCTGAGAGAGGGAAAAGGCAATGGGGAAAGGTGAAGGGGAGGACATTACCAGAAGTTAGAGAAATCAATGTTCATGCAATCAGGTTGGAGACTACACAGACTGAATATAAGGTTTTTCCCCTCCAACCTGCGTGTGTCCTCATTGCGACAGTCAACAGTGGGTGAGACCATGAACTAAACCTCTTCCCACCCTTTTAATCGTAAAAATGCCATCCCCTTCTCTCAATTCTTCCATCTGCACCATATCTACTCTCAGGATGAGGCTTTTCATTCCAGATGTTCTCCTCCTTCAAAGAAAGTGGCTTCTCTTTCAACACCATCAACACTGCCCTCAACTGTATCTCTTCCATTTTGCTTATGTCTGCTGTCACCGCATCATTGTGCCACCTCACCAGGGATAGGGTTCCTCTTGTCCTCACTAACCACCTCACCAGCTTCCGCATCCATCACATAATTCTCCATAACTTCTGTCATCTCCAATGGGATCCCACCACCAAGCACACCTTTCCCTTCCCTCAACCTTTCTGCTTTCCCCAGGGATCGCTCCCTAAGCGACTTCCTTGTCCATTCATCCCTCCCCATTGATCTCCCATGTGGTACTTATCCTTGCAAACAGAACAAGTGCTACACCTGCCCCTGCACCTCCTCCCTCACTACCATTCAGGGTTCCAAACAAACCTTTCGGGTGAGGCGACACTTCACCTGTGAGTCTGTTGGGGTTATCTACTGTATCTGGTCCTCCTGATGTGGCCTCCTTTATATTGGTGAGACCCGATTGGGAGACCGCTTCGCCAAGCAGCTATGCTCCATCCACTAGAGAAACCACTGGCCACGCATTTTAATTCCACTTCTCATTCCCATTCCGACATGTCAGTCCATGGCCTCCTCTACTGTCATGATGAGGCCACACTCAGGTTGGAGAAACAACACCTTATATTTTGTCCGGATAGCCTCCAACCTGATGACATGAACGTCAATTTCTCGAACTTCTGGTAATGCCCCCCCCCCCCACCGCCCCGGTTCCCTCATTTTCATTTCCTTCTCTCGCCTTATCTCTTTACCTGCCCATCACCTCCCTCTGGTGCTCCTCTCCCTTTTCGTTTCTCCATGGCCTTCTGTACTCTGCTATCAGATTCTGCCTTCTCTAGCCCTGTATCTCTGTCTCCAACTTCCCAGCTCTTTACTTCACCCCTCCCTCTCCCAGTCTCACCCATCACCTTGTGTTTCTTTCTCCCCTCCCTCCACCTTCCTACTGTGACTCCTTATCTTTTTCACTCCAGTCCTGATGAAGGCTTTCAGCCTGGAACATGGACTATACTCCTTTCCATAGATGCTGCCTAGCCTGCTGAGTTCCTCCAGCATTTTTTGTGTGTCTCTCCACTATTACCAGCGGTTTAGGGCTCAGGTGATTTTGCAAAATTGTAACAATTTCATTGAACATCTTGCTGGCTTTGCAGGGGTTACTAGGTTACCTAAGAGATTGTACGTCCTTGCACCCATTAAGCTAAGAAGTGTACGGGCTTTCTTTGGCTCCTCCATGTTGTTCGCGTTCAATACAATTCCACCCTCTCAACATGTGACTCCTGGCCTTCATTAGCGCTATCAAATTCATTAACTTTCCCGACTGAAGCCATCGCCAAGTTATTTTCACTTTAAGTTCTAGGTGTCTTTCACTGTGTATGATGCACTGTACTCCCGCCTTTGTTAGCATCCACGACGCCTTTCTCATACTGTTTAATTCTCGCTGTTATGCCCCGTAACTGTTGGTGCAGTTCCTGACATTTTCTGACATTCAGATTTGTATTCATCACCAATTTGTTGTGTCTGTGCACAACTACATATCGCTTAAATAAAAGCAGGTACGTGGGAGATGGCTTGAAATGGTGGATTCACATTGCAGTAAGAGAGAGAACAATGCACATGCGTAGATAACAGATCAATACATAGTGCTAAAGGTGGGTCATTGCTCTACAAGCAATAGATGCATACATTACAAATTCCTCTACTATTCCTCTAACAAAAATCTCCAATTATTTCACTTTTTCTATATCTTTTGCTTGTTCTTTTTGCCTTGTTTGTGTCATGGAAACTGTAGGAGCCGGTGACGTACAGATTGGAACTCGATCGAAGGATCCAATGGGATGCTGTGTCTGGAGAGCTACCTCGTGGAGATCGGAGAATGGGGGCCATAAGACCGAGAACAGAAATTGGCTCATGGAACAGTCCAGAGACGAGGCGCAGGGTCATGAACGAGTCCATCTTGAAGTGGTGAGGAAGATTGAAGCATTGAGGAGATTGCAGAGTGGATCAGTGATGGCTCCCTATGGAGTCGGTCAGCAGCTGGATCGGCGACGTTTGGAACCGGGTGGGCGGTCACTCGTTATGGACGGACTGAGTTTGAGCAGCCACTCTCCTCGTATGCAGACAAAAAGATGTTCCCAATTTTCTCAGATTTATGTGATTATTGGACTGTACTTTATATTGGTTTCATTCAGTTTTTCGGTGTTTTCTTTTTTGTGAACAATTGGCAGATGGATGATCTATTAATTATTTGTGTGTAAGGGGGGGGATTGGGGGTTTTGGTGGTACTGTTGCTGTTTCTTTTCTGCGAGCGAGGGGGTCCGGGATTGTTATTGTCACTGTTTTTCTGCAAGTGAGGGGTCGGAGAGTGTTATTATCGCTGTATTTTTCCTGTGGGTGAGGGGGTTGTGTTTCATACTATCGCCGTTTGTTTTGTGAGTGAGGGGGCTGTTATTGTCACTTTTTTTCTGCGAGTGAGGGGTGGGGGATTGTTATTGTTGCAGTTTTTATCCTGCCAGCGAGGGGGTCCGGGACTCTTACTGTTGCTGTCTTTTTTCTGAGGGGGAGGGGGGATTTTGGGGTCCGCGAGTTTCGTTTCTTTCCATTTTCATGCCGGGGCGTGGGGGGGGGGCGGTGGGAAATGATGATGTCTTTTCTTTCATTAACACCCATGCTCTTTCTGTATTTAACGGCTATCTGGAGAAGATGAATATCAGTTGTATTGTACATACATACTTTGACAATAAAATGAACCCATGACCTTATGAACCAACTACACAACCTGCAGCAGTGTGATCAGTGTGACCTTATGTCATCCATCTCTTTTAAAGGCTATAGCTCTGCACATTAGCTGCATGACTAAGTGCCAGCAGCTGAACAACATTGAATTAGTATTCGTGATTGCATCCCTGCTTCCCGTATTTAGGAGGTATTGCCTTACAAAAGCACGCTTGGACTGTTACACAAGGACTGACTGAAAACAACAACATGACACTCCAGCATGAGTTACTTCTGACTGAAATGTGCAGTAACATTTTAACATTCTGTTCAAGAAGCTAATGAACTTATAATGAATTATTTTTTGGTGTTTTCAGTTTTATCAAATGATCACTTATTTCATAACCTTTAAATCCAGACCAGAAGATGAGTCAAAACTAGGAAAGTACCATGTTTTTAAAAATAGTTATGATTCAATGTGAGTTCAAAGCAGTTTGGGAAATAAAAGCACGAAACCTTGCAAAGCTTTTGGTGCCTGAGCTTTTAGCTATCTGGAAGACGGAGAGCTGACCATGAAGTGGCGGATAACTGTTTGTCAAATTGGAGGACGGTGTATAGCATGTGCCTCAGGGATCTGAACTGGGTCCAATGTTGTTTGTCATATATATTCATGATCTGGATGATGGGGTGGTAAATTGGAGGAGTAAGTATGCAGATAATACTAAGATAGGAGGAGTTGTGGATAATGAAGTAGGTTTTCAAAGCTTGCAGAGAGATTTAGGCCAGTTAGAAGAGTGGGCTGAAAGATGGCAGATGGAGTTTAATGCTGATAAATGTGAGGTGCTACATTTTGGTAGGACTAATCAAAATAGGACATACATGGTAAATGGTAGGGCATTGAAGAATGCAGTAGAACAGAGGGATCTAGGAATAATGGTGCATAGTTCCCTGAAGGTGGAATCTCATGTGGATAGGGTGGTGAAGAAAGCTTTTGGTATGCTGGCCTTCATAAATCAGAGCATTGAGTATAGGAGTTGGGATGTAATGTTGAAATTGTACAAGGCATTAGTAAGGCCAGATTTGGAGTATTGTGTACCGTTCTGGTCACCGAATTATAGGAAAGATGTCAACAAAATTGAGAGAGTACAGAGAAGATTTACTAGAATGTTACCTGGGTTTCATCTCCTAAGTTACAGAGAAAGGTTGAACAAGCTGGGTCTTTATTCTTTGGAGCATAGAAGGTTGAGGGGGGACTTGACAGAGGTATTTAAAATTATGAGCGGGATAGATAGAATTGACGTGGATAGGCTTTTTCCATTGAGAGTGGGGGAGATTCAAACAGGAGGACATGAGTTGAGAGTTAAAGGGCAAAAGTTTAGGGGTAACATGAGGGGGAACTTCTTTACTCAGAGAGTGGTAGCTGTGTGGAACGAGCTTCCAGCAGAAGTGGTTGAGGCAGGTTCGATGTTGTCATTTAAAGTTAAATTGGATAGCTATATGGACAGGAAAGGAATGGAGGGTTATGGGCTGAGTGCAGGTCGGTGGGACTAGGTGAGAGTAAGAGTTCGGCACAGACTAGAAGGGCCGAGATGGCCTGTTTCCATGCTGTAATTGTTATATGGTTATATGGAAATATCACATACTTAGAGTTTTTCTTAAATGTGTTGAAAAGTAAATACCAGAATTACGTTTAAAGCAGTGTTGCAAACTGATTTGATAAGTATTAATAGGTGGAGGGTGCAATTAAAAGTGCAACTGAAATATCTAAAGAAGTGTTTTAACTTCGCACTTCTCCTGAAAAGGAATTTTATATTAATACATCTGTTAAACTGTGAATGCAAGCAGTGTTGAATAAGACTTCACAAAGAAACAAGTGCCACTCATATTACTTTCTGAATTTTTTTTAAAGAAAAGATTATATAAGTTCTCATTGCTTAAAATTTCTGTGGCCTCTCCGTGAACAAAATAGATTGCAGCTCTCCAGGACAGAATAGTCTAATGGATTGGTTGGTAATATTAGAAGATACTTTGAAATTTAAGATAGAATCTGTTTAGTTAGAGTTAAGAACAAACAGAATGATGTTTCATACATCTCAAAACAGTGAGAGAGATACAGTAAATCGTGGAACAAACTCGCAGAGAAATTGTAGTGAGGTAATACTAGGGATTAGGGAATGTCGATGTGGTCATCTTAGAGTAAAGGAAATGTGAGAAATTTCTGAAGTGTTTTTGAGATAACTTCCTTCACTAGCATGTGTACCTAGGAAGGAGAGATTGGTTATGAGGAATGAGGTGACTCAATTGGACCAGATGTCAAAGGGTTGTTAACACAAATGACACGTTTCAATGTACTTGAGATAAATAAATGAATCTGAGTCTAAAGGAGATTTAGTGGATGCATGAGATGGGATTGCTCTGTTGCAAATCACCATGGACTGCTAAGTTAACAAGTTTCACGACACATGCCGGTGATAATAAACCTGATTCTGATTCTGGACACAGTAGATCATTTGGGTAAAAGTGATTATTGTATAATGAAGGGTAAATTTGTAGTGAACAAGAGCAAATAACGACTACCTTCTTTGGAACGAGGGAAGAATCCACCCTGGGTAAAATAGAACCAAATTTTGATAATAACAGCTAACGAAAGCATAGGTTAAGGATAGACAGTATTTCAGGTAAGATTAGGTACAACCCCACAAGAATATCGTTTTTTGGTGAACCCAAGGCAGAAATGGTTGGATGCTGAGGAAGCTAGTGATGATGAATAGAGTGGGTGCATGATGCATATCAGGTGAATTCTTCAATGAAAACCGGGCTCACTGCAATTTAAGTGGGGAAGGGAAGGGGGAAATAAGTGTCGCACAAACTGATGAACTGTTATTTTGAGTCATGGCCTGTGGACAGTTCCTTGGCTTTTGCTACTTGTGGTCTTGTGACCGTTCACAGAATTTCTGTGACAGCGAGCCTCACTGGAGAAAAATGCATCTGCAGGAATTCTGCAAGAGGTGAACATGACGTATGAAATAAGTCAATGTGATCTGATGCATTGTCCTTGGTTCGAACTACAAGTACTAGTCATCCATTGACTACACCTCTGCTTTGGACTTTTGTCTAATGTTAGAGCAGACATTGCGGTGTTCACTAGACCCTGAGATGTGTTTCTGACCAAATACTAGGTGTGTACTTCCATCTCCACAACCTACCTCTGATCAATATCTCAGCCCATCTGCTCCTGAAGATTTACTTATGCCTCACTTAATTTGATATTCCAAGACTTTCCTGGCTGATTTCCCAAAGGAGCAGGTCTCTATGGTACACAGCCAACAGGGACAAGTTGAACAACTTCTACACTAATCTCATTTTATTCTGCCCCATGTTTCACCTTTCACCTGTACACCAGCTGCAATTGACAGCAATTGTGTTAACTTACCTTGATATGGGAGAGAGCAGACACATGTGGTGGAAACCCATGTGGCAAGGTAGGACAGGCAAACTATACACAGACAGCACCAGAAGTTAGGTTTAAACCTTGGCCTATTGGAGCCTTGAGGCAACATCACTTCTGAATTGGATTTAGTTGTTTTTTCAAGTTTATAGCGATGGCTTAGGGGACAGAGAAGGGAGTCCTATCATTAGGTAGTTCTGGGGTCTACTTCCATCAAAGATCAAAGTCAGAAGGCTGATTGGAAGTTCGGAAGTCGAAGCTTGATGGCCTGAATCCTGGGACTATGAGTCTGAATTCCAGTGGGGAAGGCGGAGGTCCATTGTCTACAAGTCTGCTGGAGGTCTGGAGGACTGTCTGTATGGGGTGTGGATGAGTGAAAAGGAGGAGAGGGGCTTGTTTTGCTGCTGTTGTTTAGTTGTTTGTGTAGTGTTTTGTCGTGTCGTGTGTTGTTCTGCCGAGCATTATGGACATGCTACATGATGATGCTTGTGGGCTGCCCTCCAGCACATCCTTAGATTGTGCTGGTTGTTAACACAAATGACACGTTTCAATGTACTTGAGATAAATAAATGAATCTGAGTCTAAAGGAGATTTAGTGGATGCATGAGATGGGATTGCTCTGTTGCAAATCACCATGGACTGCTAAGTTAACAAGTTTCACGACACATGCCGGTGATAATAAACCTGATTCTGATTCTGGACACAGTAGATTAAATTGTCTCTTTCTATGCCATAGTATGTAAATGAGTTTGTAACTGTACCTATGTTGAACGCACAGACTACATAGAACAAAACATAAACATAGAATAGTACAGCACAGTACAGGCCCTTCGGCCCACAATATTGTGCTGACTCTCAAACCCTGCCTCCCATATAAGCCCCCACCTGACCCGGTTCATTACCTAGTACTGGATCTAGTATGGCATTCCCCCTGGTCAGTCTGTCCACATACTGTGACAGGAATCCATCCTGGACACACTTAACAAACTCTGCCCCATCTAAACCCTTGGAACTAATCAGGTGCCAATCAATATTAGGGAAGTTAAAGTCACCCATGATAACAACCCTGTTATAGAAACATAGAAACATAGAAAATAGGTGCAGGAGTAGGCCATTCGGCCCTTCGAGCCTGCACCGCCATTTATTATGATCATGGCTGATCATCCAACTCAGAACCCAGCCTTCCCTCCATACCCCGTGACCCCTGTAGCCACAAGGGCCATATCTAACTTCCTTTTAAACATAGCTAATGAACTGGCCTCAACAGTTTGCTGTGGCAGAGAATTCCACAGATTCACCACTCTCTGTGTGAAGAAGTTTTTCCTAACGTCGGTCCTAAAAGGCTTCCCCTCTATCCTCAAACTGTGACCCCTCGTTCTAGACCTCCCCAACATCGGGAACAATCTTCCCGCATCTAGCCTGTCCAATCCCTTTAGGATCTTATACGTTTCAATCAGATCCCCCCTCAATCTTCTAAATTCCAACGAGTACAAGCCCAGTTCATCCAGTCTTTCTTCATATGAAAGACCTGCCATCCCAGGAATCAATCTGGTGAACCTTCTTTGTACTCCCTCTATGGCAAGGATGTCTTTCCTCAGATTAGGGGACCAAAACTGCACACAATACTCCAGGTGTGGTCTCACCAAGGCCTTGTACAACTGCAGTAGTACCTCCCTGCTCCTGTACTCGAATCCTCTCGCTATAAATGCCAGCATACCGTTCGCCTTTTTCACCGCCTGCTGTACCTGCATGCCCACTTTCAATGACTGGTGTATAATGACACCCAGGTCTCGTTGCACCTCCCCTTTTCCTAATCGGCCACCATTCAGATAATAATCTGTTTTCCTATTTTTGCCACCAAAGTGGATAACTTCACATTTATCCACATTAAATTGCATCTGCCATGAGTTTGCCCACTCACCCAACCTATCCAAGTCACCCTGCATCCTCTTAGCATCCTCCTCACTGCTAACACTGCCACCCAGCTTCGTGTCATCCGCAAACTTGGAGATGCTGCATTTAATTCCCTCATCCAAGTCATTAATATATATTGTAAACAACTGGGGTCCCAGCACTGAGCCTTGCGGTACCCCACTAGTCACCGCCTGCCATTCTGAAAAGGTCCCGTTTATTCCCACTCTTTGCTTCCTGTCTGCTAACCAATTCTCCACCCACACCAATACCTTACCCCCAATACCATGTGCTTTAAGTTTGCACACTAATCTCCTGTGTGGGACCTTGTCAAAAGCCTTTTGAAAATCCAAATATACCACATCCACTGGTTCTCCCCTATCCACTCTACTAGTTACATCCTCAAAAAATTCTATGAGATTCGTCAGACATGATTTTCCTTTCACAAATCCATGCTGACTTTGTCCGATCATTTCACCGCTTTCCAAATGTGCTGTTATCACATCCTTGATAACTGACTCCAGCAGTTTCCCCACCACCGACGTTAGGCTAACCGGCCTATAATTCCCCGGTTTCTCTCTCCCTCCTTTTTTAAAAAGTGGGGTTACATTAGCCACCCTCCAATCCTCAGGAACTAGTCCAGAATCTAACGAGTTTTGAAAAATTATCACTAATGCATCCACTATTTCTTGGGCCACTTCCTTAAGCACTCTGGGATGCAGACCATCTGGCCCTGGGGATTTATCTGCCTTCAATCCCTTCAATTTACCTAACACCACTTCCCTACTAACATGTATTTCGCTCAGTTCCTCCATCTCACTGGACCCTCTGTCCCTTACTATTTCTGGAAGATTATTTATGTCCTCCTTAGTGAAGACAGAACCAAAGTAATTATTCAATTGGTCTGCCATGTCCTTGCTCCCCATAATCAATTCACCTGTTTCTGTTTGCAGGGGACCTACATTTGTCTTTATCAGTCTTTTCCTTTTTACATATCTATAAAAGCTTTTACAGTCCGTTTTTATGTTCTCTGCCAGTTTTCTCTCATAATCTTTTTTCCCCTTCCTAATTAAGCCCTTTGTCCTCCTCTGCTGAACTCTGAATTTCTCCCAGTCCTCAGGTGAGCCACTTTCTCTGGCTAATTTGTATGCTACTTCTTTGGAATTGATACTATCCCTAATTTCTCTTGTCAGCCACGGGTGCACTACCTTCCTTGATTTATTCTTTTGCCAAACTGGGATGAACAATTGTTGTAGTTCATCCATGCAACCTTTAAATGCCTGCCATTGCATATCCACCGTCAATCCTTGAAGTGTCATTTGCCAGTCTATCTTAGCTAATTCATGTCTCATACCTTCAAAGTTACCCCTCTTTAAGTTCAGAACCTTTGTTTCTGAATTAACTACGTCACTCTCCATGTTAATGAAGAATTCCACCATATTATGGTCACTCTTACCCAAGGGGCCTCTCACGACAAGATCGCTAATTAACCCTTCCTCATTGCTCAAAACCCAGTCCAGAATAGCCTGCTCTCTAGTCGGTTCCTCGACATGTTGGTTCAAAAAACCATCCCGCATACATTCCAAGAAATCCTCTTCCTCAGCACCTTTACCAATTTGGTTCACCCAGTCTACATGTAGATTGAAGTCACCCATTATAACTGCTGTTCCTTTATTGCACACATTTCTAATTTCCTGTTTAATACCATCTCCGACCTCACTACTACTGTTAGGTGGCCTGTACACAACTCCCAGCAGCGTCTTCTGCCCCTTAGTGTTACGCAGCTCTACCCATATCGATTCCACATCTTCCCGGCTTATGTCCTTCCTTTCTATTGCGTTAATCTCTTTTTTAACCAGCAACGCCACCCCACCTCCCCTTCCTTCGTGTCTATCCCTCCTGAATATTGAATATCCCTGAACGTTGAGCTCCCATCCCTGGTCACCCTGGAGCCATGTCTCTGTGATCCCAACTATATCATAATCATTAATAACAATCTGCACTTTCAATTCATCCACCTTATTACGAATGCTCCTTGCATTGACACATAAAGCCTTCAGGCGCTCTTTTACAACTCTCTTAGCCCTTTTTAATGCTTGCCCTGGATTTGTCGGCCTGCCACTTTTACTTTTCCCCTTTGTACTTTTTGCTTCTACGCTCACTTTACACTCCTCTGTCTCTCTGCACTGGTTCCCATCCCTCTGTTGTGAACTAACCTCCTCACACCTAGCCGCTTTAATTTGATTCCCACCCCCCAACCATTCTAGTTTAAAGTCACCTCAGTAGCCCCCGCTAATCTCCCTGCCAGGATATTGGTCCCCCTAGGATTTAAGTGTAACCCGTCCTTTTTGTACAGGTCACACCTACGCCAAAAGAGGTCCCAATGATCCAAAAACTTGAATCCCTGCCCCCTGCTCCAATCCCTCAGCCACGCATTTATCCTCCACCTCATCGCATTCCTACTCTCACTGTCGCGTGGCACAGGCAGTAATCCCGAGATTACTACCTTTGCGGTCCTTTTTCTCAACTCCCTTCCTAGCTCCCTATATTCTTCTTTCAGGACCTCATCCCTTTTCCTACCTATGTCATTGGTACCTATATGTACCAGGACCTCTGGCTCTTCACCCTCCCACTTCAGGATATCTTGGACACGATCAGAAATATCTTTCCAAAATCTGCCTCCCAATCTGCTCCTCTGTATCTCTGCTGCTACCAGGGGGCCTATAGAATACCCCCAATAGAGTAACTGCTCCCTTCCTGTTCCTGACTTCCACCCAAATTGACTCAAAAGAGGATCCTGCTACATTACCCACCCTTTCTGTAGCTGTAATACTATCCCTGACCAGTAATGCCACCCCTCCTCCCCTTTTTCTGCCCTCTCTATCCCTTTTAAAGCACTGAAATCCAGGAATATTGAGAATCCATTCCTGCCCTGGTGCCAGCCAAGTCTCTGTAATGGCCACTACATCATAATTCCATGTATGTATCCAAGCTCTCAGTTCATCACCTTTGTTCCTGATGCTTCTTGCATTGAGGTACACACATTTCAGCCCTTCTACCTTACTGTCTTTACACCGTTTATTCTGCTTCTCTTTCCTCAAAGCCTCTCTGTATGTTAGATCTGGCTTTACTCCATGCACTTCCTTCACTGCTCTATCGCTCTGGGTCCCATCCCCCTCGCAAATTAGTTTAAACCCTCCCGAACCATGCTAGCAAACCTACCTGCAAGGATATTGCTCCCCCTCGAGTTCAGGTGCAACCCATCCAATCTGTACAGGTCCCACCTTCCCCAGAAGAGATCCCAATGATCTAAAAATCTAAAACCCTACTCCCTACACCAACTCCCCAGCCACGCATTTAACTGCCATCTCCTCCAATTCTTACCATCACTGTCACGTAGCACTGGCAGCAATCCTGAGAACGCCACCCTTGAGGTCCTGTTCTTCAGCCTTCTGCCTAGTTCCCGAAACTCAGGACCTCATCCCTCTTCCTGGCTATGTTGTTGGTCCCAACATGTATGACGACTTCTGGTTGCTTTCCCTCTCATACCAAGATGTCGTGCACCCGGTCAGAGACATCCCGGACCCTGGCACCCAGGAGGGAACAAACCATGCGGGTGTCCTTCTCACATCCACAAAATCTCCTGTCTGCTCCCCTGACTATAGAGTCTCCAATGACGACAGCTTTCCTCTTCTCCGTCCCACCCTTCTGCACCACAGGGTCAGACTCAGTGCCGGAGGCCCTGCTACCGTGGCTCACACCTGGTCGGTCGTCCCCGCCAACAGTATCCAGGATGGTAAACTTATTATTCAGGGGAATGGCTACAGGGGTGCTCTGCACTACCTGTCTGCTCACCTTCGCTTTCCCCCCTCCGAGTGTCACCCAACGACCAGCTTCCGACAGCCTAGGTGTGACTACCTCCCTGTAGCTCTCATCTATGACTGCCTCATTCTCCCTTATGAGTCGGAGGTCATCCAGCTGCTGCTCCAGATTCCTTACATGGTCTTCCAGATCGCCCAGCCGTATGCACTTCTGGCAGATGTGACTCTGCAGGAGAGGGGAGTTCCCCCAAGACTGCCACATCTCACATGAGAGGCACATCACCGTCTCAGGAGACATCGTAAAAACTAACTACGAGCTAGCTTGTCCTCCGCCTCTTCTCGTCGAAGCCTCTGGAGTCAAAGCCTCAAAGCTCCCCTCCTTCACCGGCCCATTCACTCACAGGCCACTTTCCACTGGCCGCTTCGCTTGAGCTATCCCTCTATTTATCTGTTTGAGCTTTTCAAAATGTTTGGTCACCTGACCTTGACTGCCCAATCAGCTGCTTTCTGTTGAGTCTGAGCTATTCAAATCTTGATTGTCTAATCAACGGCTTTCTGCTGATCTATTCAAATCTTTATTGACTTGATTGCACAGACCAACTGCCAAAACTGCCAGAATCTCTCGAGTCAAAGCCTCAAAGCTCCACTCCTTCACTGGCCCACTCACGCACTGGCCGCTTGGACTCACCAAGAAACAATGAACATAGTACGTTGCTCAGTCATTTAGTCGAGTCTGACTCTTCGTGAGCTCAGGGACGATGGGGCCCATAGGGTTTTCATGGCAAGGTAGAGAAGTAGGTTGCCAGGCCTTTCTCCCACACAGATACTGCTGCTGCCCAGGTTGGGACCCGGCTGGGTTTGATCTCAGGACCACCTGCCCGAAGTCCAGTGCTGATGCCACTACACCACCAGCCAGCATAGTACATTACCACATAGCTAAGATACTTTGGACTGCGATCTCTGACCTGCTGTTCATAAAGCTGGAAACAAGTTCAAAGGAATTCACAACTACTGGTCTGATATTTATGAGAGAATGAAATAATTAGTCTGCTCTTGGCTGCCAATGTTGGATAGATGTCTTTGTTGATCCAAATGCTTTCACAATGTGTATTGGAGTCTGGTAAATAAATAGTTAAGAAAGATATATTAAATTAGCTGACAGACGAGAATAAGAATGCAGAAAAAGGAGAAAATTTATACTGTAGTTGAGGCCTCCAGTTCATTATTTATTTAAAGGTAGAGCCAAAATGAACTACTGTAGATTTGTCCTTTGGGATGTGAACTGTGTGTCTGAATGTGAGCAATATAAATGTAAACAATGCAGTTACTTATTAAGCAGAAATGCAGTGCAAATATTAAAGAGAAGGAAAAGTAAATTGAACATTGTTTTTTTAGAATTTTAAGCATTTATATTACTTTGATCATTGCAATGACAAACTTTCTTTTGAAGTTGCAGTATTTAATATAATCTAATATAATCAGTTTCCCTTATTTTCCAATCAAACTGAATAATAAAAAACACAAAAGGTCATTTTATATTTCCAATAGTGTTCACATCTTCCACTGACTTTCTCATTCATTTTGAAACTGTACATTTAAAAAGAAACAAAATGACAGGGATATTCCACCAGTTCCCTTCTTAAATAATTCATACCAAAATGAAATTTGTTGCTCCTTTTTTGCACATGCCATGGCTGTAGTTAAAATGCCTCAAAGTTAGCAATGTTTTAGTTATGGTACAATTAGAGTCAGCACCTGTGGTGATGCCGCAGTGTAGCAGAGATTTTCTGGTGAAGGGAACTGCACCTGGACTCCTCATAAGATTTACTGCTGAAGTGAAATCACATCAGAAAGAAGAGAACATAGGCTTAAAAGCTTTATCAGCTCAATGGGCTAGAAGGGCCTATCCTTCATTGGGAGTACCAAGCATTGGGAACACCTAGATAGCAAAGTATTATTCCTGCAGTGCTGAACTGCTTACAAGGCAAATAAAATTCCAACATATGTCCCTACAAGCATCCCAGTAGTCCCAGATCCCAGTGATAGTCAGATGATCTGCCTCTTACCTTGGCCTATTCCTATCCATATATTGCAGGGCCCCAAATCTTCCTCTTTAATGGAGGGAGGGACTTCACAATTCCTCCTATTGATGTGGAGACTCCTGGCTGTATTTGTTGATACTGTTATAGAGACATACAATACATAGACAGGTCCTGCAACCCACCATATATATTCTGACCAGCAAATAACTGCCTATAAAATCACAATTGCTTCATGTACTTCTGTGCCTTGGCAATCAATGCACTCTTCTCGAGTGTTCTGAGAGTGGCTGACTCTCCCACTTTCTCATACAGTGCATTCTAGATGCCAGCCATACTTTTAGAAAATGTTCTTTTTTAGATAGCCCTCTTGCATCTTACCCTAAACTGATGCCCTTTAGTTTTATATATCTCTATAATGTGGCAAAATTCCCTGCTATCCATCCTCTCCATCTCCCAAATAATTGTGTAAACCCTGATCAGTTCTCCCCTCCTCCTCTTCTTCAAGGAAAACAGTCTTTCTAGTCTCTCTCCGTAAGTGAAATGCACCATGCCAGCAACATCTCAGAGCTGATTGTGGACTACAGGAGGGACAGAGACCGGCTCGGCCCGATCAACATCAATGGGTCTGCAGTTGAGAGAGTGAGTGGTTTCAAGTTTCTCAGTATGCACATTATCGTTGATCTCACCTGGACTGCACACACTGGCTTTAGAACATAGAATGTAGAAATCTACAGCAGATTACAGGTCCTTCAGCCCACAATGTTGTGCCAACCACGTAACCTACTCTAGAAACTGCCTAGAATTTCCCCAGCGCACAGCCCTCTGTTTTTCTCAGCTCTATGTACCTATCTAAGAGGCTTTTAAAAGACACCATGGTATCCGGCTCCATCACGGTCGCTGGCAATACATTCCATGCACCCACCACTGTCTGTGTGAAAAACTTATCCCTGACATCCCCTTGGTACCTATTTCCAAGCACCTTAAAACTGTGCCCCCTCGTGTTAGCCAATTCAGCCCTGGGAAAAAGCCTTTGGCTATCCAAACGATCAATGCCTCTCATCATCTTATACACCTCTATCAAGTCACCTCTCATCCTCCTTCGCTCCAAGGAGAAAAGGGCAAGTTCACTCAACCTATTCTCATAAGTTATGCCCTCCATTCCAGGTAACATCCTTGTAAATCTCCTCTGCACTCTCTCTTCAGTATCCACTTCCTTCCTGTAGTGAGGTGACCAGAACTGAACACAGTTGGCAGAAACAACATCTCTTCCACCTCAGGTGACTGAAGAAGTTCGGCATGGGTCCCCAGATCTTCAAGACCTTCTACAGAGACACCGTTGAGAGCATACTGACTGGCTGTATCAACGCCTGCTACGGGCACTGCACCAACCGTGATCGCTGGACATTGCAGAGATTGGAACGGACAGCCCAGCACATTTGTGGATGTCAACTTCCCTCCATTGAGGACATTAATAGCAGCAGGTGCAGGAAGAAGGCCTGGAAGATCATCAGGGACACCGGTCACCCCAACCATAAACTGTTTCAGCTCCTTCCATCTGGCAAACACTACCATAGGATTAAAACCAGGACCAGCAGGCTACAGGACAGCTTCTTTCTACAAGCCATTAGACTTTTAAATTCATATGTCTGTACATTGCAACGGAGTCATAACACTAAGATTTTTACTCCCTCACGTTGTGGGACGGATGTAAGATTTAAATAAATTCTAAATTCTACATCTCAGGTACAATCACATCCTCCCTACAGTGAAGTATCTAAAATTGTACAGTACCATCGCTGTGGGCTAACCAATGTTTTTATAAAGTTGCATCAACATCTGTCTGCTGCTTTACAGTATGTCCCCGTTAAAAGGGACAAGTAACCTATATCATACGAGGAATATTTGATGGCTCTGGATCTGTACTTGCTGGAATTCAGGAGGATGAAGGGGGATCTCATCGAAACCTTTCGAATGTTGAAAGGTCTAGACAGATTGGATGTGGAAAGGATGTTTCCCAAGGTGGGAGAGTCTAGGACAAGAGGGCACAGCTTCAGGATAGAGGGGCTGTCTTTCAAAGCAGAGATTTGGAGCAATTTCTTCAGTCAAAGGGTGGTGAATTTGTGAAATCTGTGGAGGCCAGGTCGTTGGGTGTATTTAAAGCAGAGATTGATAGGTTCTTGATCAGACATGGCATCAAAGGTTACGGGGAGAAGGCCGGGAACTAGGGTTGAGGAGGAGATTTTTAAAAAAGGGTTCAGCCATAATTGAACAGTGGAACAGACTTGATGGGCCAGATGGTCTAATTTTACTCCTATGTCTTATGGTCTTGTGGTCTTATATGCTGTCATTACCTCCTTTACTACATACTGCCACCTTTTGTGATCACAAGACCCTGTTGGACATTAACTGCCGCAGGCTTGCGTCCCTGGTTTGGTGGGGAGACAGGCAACGAGGCAGCAGCGTCGCCACTGTTGGAGCTAGGACTAGGCCTCAGTCCTCGGGCTTGTGTCGTTGCGTGGCGTCCGGACTTGGTTAATTGTGGCGGGGGGTGGGGGGGGCTTTCCTGCTAGTACTGCCCTCCAGTAGTGGATTGGGGAATTACAGGCTGGACTGCCGGGAACCGTCAATTTGCAGTCCTTGTCACTCAGGAACTTGGATTAAAAATTTGCTTTCTTTTGTGACTATGTGTGTATGTTTTTGCACCCTGGCCCCAGAGGAACCTTGTCTTATTCAGCTGTATCCATGTATGGTTTGAATGACAATTAAACTTGATTTGATTCTATTTGATTGGATTTGATTTTTAGAGACTCTTTGATTTGTCTCTAGGATTGTTAGTCTTCCCAAAATGCATCACCTTACATCTGCTATTGTCCTATTTGTCTCACCAATTGATCAGTCTCATCCTGTAGCCAAAGACTATCTTTATTATCAACACAGCCACCAACTTTCATGCTATCTCAAACATGCTAATTCATATATTCATATAATTTTATATTCATATTCAACTTGTCAATAATATACTGTACGTAAGAATCAGTAAGGGTATGCCGTTTTCACAGGCTTCTAATCTCAGAAATAATCCTCCCCAACTCATTTGAGAAAATGAGGTATTGATAAGCGCTACAGGGAGGTAGTCACATCTAAACTGCAGGAGGCAGGTAGCTGGGTGATTGTCAGGAAAGGGAAAGGGAATATGCAGGCAGTGGCCAGTCCACTCAATAACAGACATAAGACTGACATGTCAGAATGCAATTGGGAATTGGAATTAAAATAGTTGACTACTAGGAAATCCTGCTTTTTGCAGATGGAGCAAAGATACTTGACAAAGCAGTCCTCCAATTCATGTCAGGATGAGACTGATCAATTGGTGAGACAAATAGGACAATAGCAGATGTAAGGTGATGTAACACCTCATGTAACACCTCATGGCGCAAAAATTATTTCTGTGTCATGGCTGTGCATAACTACTCCCAATTGGTTTAAGTTTTTGTATTTTGTGTTTTCTACTGCGTCTCACTCTGGAAAAACCAACTTTTCAATTGCATCATGCCGAAAAAATAGGAAATTTTCAAGAATAATCAATTACATAGCACCTATATTGTTTAGTATTGTTCTTATAAAAATCAACATACCTTGTAATAGAGAACAATTACGATTTCTAGACTGTTACACATTTTTCCAGAAATTCAACTGGACACTTACAGTTGTGAGTGAACTCTTACTGGGTATGAAGAAGCTGAATCCTAGTTTAACTGAGAAAGAGCTATCAAAAATGAGCAACAGTGTGATTTTTCCTTTGAAAAAATGAGGACAAGAAGTGCAAATTGGGAGCACAAGAGAGATGACATTGGTGTGAGAGTGTTGGAAGGGTTGTTTAGTGTTGTGGCCGTTAGAGATTGAGAAAATACAGTGACTGAATGTGAAGGCTCTGAGATTCTGTTAAGTTAGACAACCTCTCCTCCTCCACTCTCAACCTGAGCACCGGCGTGCCTCAAGGCTGTGTGCTGAGCCCTCTTCTGTACTCCCTTTTCACCTGCAACTGCATTCCTGTACATGGTTCTAACTCCATAATCAAGTTCGCAGACGACACCATGGTGGTTGGCCTGATCAGAGGGGATGACGAGATGGCCTACAGGGACGAGGTCCAGCACCTGGCCGCGTGGTGTGCCGACAACAACCTGGCCCTTAATGCCTAGGAGACCAAGGAGATCATTGTGGAATTCAGGCATGTGAGGAGCCACACTCATGTCCCCATCTACATCAATGGAGCTGTAGTGGAGCGTGTATCAATCTTCAGATTCCTTGGTGTCCACATTTCCAAGGATCTCGCCTGGTCCCTGAACTCCTCCATCCTGATCAAAAAGGTGCAACAGCACCTTTATTTCCTATGGAGCATCAAGCAAGCTCACCTCTGTCCCAGGATACTGACGGACTTTTACTGCTGTACCATTGAGAGCATACTCACCAACTGCATCTCAGTGTGGTATGGCAATTGTCCCGTATGGGACCGCAAAGCACTCCAGCATGTGGTGAAAACTGCCCAGTGGTTTACTGGCACCCAATTGCCCACCGTTGAGAACATCTACCATAAACGCTGCCTGGGCAGGGCGAAAAGCATTATCAAGGATGCATCTCACCCTAACCATGGACTTTTTACTCTCCTCTCATCCGGTATGCACTACAGGAGCCTCCACTCCCGCACCAGCAGGCACAGGAAGAGCTTCTTCCCTGAGGCTGTGACCCTGCTGAACCTCACATCACAGCACTAAGCAGTATTGCACCCAGATTGTACTGTCTCAGTACTTTTATATTTGTCTGCTCTAGCACTTACTTTTTATTCGCAGTTATTTTGTAAATAACACTATTCTTTGCTTTTCTGGTCAGATGCTAACTGTATTTCATTGGCTTTGTATCTGTACTCGGCACAATGACAATAAAGTTGATTCTAATCTAATCTAATCTAAATGTCGTTTTTAGTGAGGGGGGATTTTGATGCCATTTAGCAGAAAGGACACTGCAAGAGAACAAGAGTGCAGAACATGTTAAATCAAAGAGATGTGGCTGCAAGAAAGTCAAGGGGAAGAGCTTTCAGGATCACAGCTCTGGACCCAAATTTGTGAAGAGGAATTTAATTCAAAATACAAGCCACTGAAAGAATTTAGTAGGCCAGGCAGCATTTGTGGAGGAAAATGTACAGCTGATGTTTTGGGCTGCGATCTTTATAATACACTTTCTATGCAACTTGTTTGGTTGTTTTTACTGGTAATTCTATGTAGCTTCACGATACAAAGTTCTGATTTCAAAACAGTAAAAGTGAAAGCGTTTTTGAAGTGTATTGCTTAGATCAGTATTGATCAGTATTTTTTTCAGAAGTCTATTTATAGAGTTGGGATTTGCACTCGTTTATTTGAGTTAATCAGACATGACATCAAAGTTTCATGTGAAACTGATTATAATATTTGTAACATTAAGCTGTGTTATATTTTATAAAAATAGCATATTAGAAATGACTGAAAATTCTTTCCTCTCCGGTATAATCATCTTCATATGCATCACACAGGTCATGCACTGCAAATTGGAAAATGTTAGCAAGGGATTAAATGGATGGATTTAGGTGAACCATTAACTGGTTGGCATTTGCGGAGAGAAAAAAAATGGAACACTAGAATTGCTGCTTAAGAGTGCATGTTGTGTTCCAGTAGCAAAATGAAACAGTTAAAGCTATTATTCAGACTTTAGAAGGAAATAATTTTCATGGAAAGAACTTGTGGTTTAAATATAAAACTGCACTTGGACAACATGTATATTTTAAGTGTAATTATATAGATTACAATGGATTACTGTAGATTAATATCCTCAATATTCTAATCATGCTTCAACCAAAAAAACAGCTCTCCACCCCCTTCCCCTCCACCATACATCTGCACTCACATTCCTTGTTAGAAAATAATGAAAGCTATATGTTCTCAGTGGCAACAAGACTGGAGTTCACAGAGCTGATGCAGAAATAAAGTGACAGCTTATTTTTTGTGTGCCGTATATATTATTTATAATTGCAATTTAATTGCAAAGCATTATCATCCAAATTACTATTTTATGAATTGAAAATAATGTGTGTGGTTAATTTAAACAATAGCTTAGTGACTATACAGAATGGAGTTCTAGCAGAGACTTATACAAAAATTCAAACATTTTATCTAAGGTGTTCAGCATTTATAGTAATAGAAAACAGCAGAAAACATTTAAATCAGTTTTGCGTAGAATGAGTTTTTTTATGATTTGCAGTTTGGTAAGGATTATCACTTAATTAGATAAACGATAAAGCTTTGGTAGTAGAATATAAATCTCAGATGTAGTGAAGGCAATAGTGAAGATTTAAATAATGCTAAAAATATTGAAGGTGTAATAGATAATTTGTAGCATAAGTCTTTAATGCCTTATGATTTTATTGTCCACAAAACAAACTGTTTTAATTATTTTAACATTCTGATAAAGATTCTGCACCTCTCAGTTAAGTTTTCTCTACTCGCTCCTTTTGCACCTTCTTTGCCTAACACCACCATAGTTTTTGTCTTTTGATCTCTTCTAAACTATGTGTTTCACTTCCTCTTCTGCATTTTATTGTTTGTTCTGGTTCTGTTGTAATGTCGTGAACCAGAGCTACCAGCTCTGTCTGTTTCTCTCTGCTTTTTACTACCTGACCCATGAAGTATTTCCACCCTTTCCATTTTTAAAAAATTTAACCTAAGGAGCAATTTACTCCCTATTGGTGAGTACTGAAATTTATAAAATTCCCCTATAAAATATCCTAAGTTGTATCTGGTCATTTCTTTCAGATGGGTTAATTATTAAACCTAAAATAAGAAAACTAACCTTTTCTGATGAATTTTATATGTTTTCCATTCCAATGTAATCAAGCCTTCAACTTGGTGATAGGTAGCCTGGTTGCCTTTTCCACATCCTCCATTTACTGCAAGACCAAAACTGGGCACAGTTCATTTGTAGATGTGCTAGCCTGCAGTATAATGAATCTACTGTTGTAACATGATTAAATCTTCCCCTTGACTGATCTAAAAAATATTCTTCTATTTCTAAAGGAATTTCACCAGATGTCCCTGATTACCATGACAGTAAAGAATTACAAATACAGTAAAACAGGAAAATTTGACGATCAGTCAAAATAGAAATTCCAAATCTAATTAAAGATTAAATAACGTTAATGACCGGCTTGCAGCTTATACATTCTCACTGAAGCACTTCCACATCAGAAAGCAGCAAGCAGTGATCATCCTTACTGCATGCTGTTGGATGAAAATGGTACTGAGACAGAAAGATCAAATTTACATAGGTTATTCCAGTAACATTTATTATTGCAACGTTTTGTCTCAAAACCATTTCGTAAAGGTGTTGCTTATAAGTCATGTTCTTAGAAGATCAACTGACATTACAATTGATCACTATCACTGAGAATGTTGAATATTATCCTTTAAAAAAGAAACTAGTAACTGCTCCAGTGTTCATACATCAGGAAATAGGTCATTCCACCCTGCTGGAATGTTCCTTTATTCAATTAAATTAAAACTGGTCTGCAACTCCATTTTCCCTTCTCCGTTCTGTCTCTGCAGTGCCCTTCCATTTCAATCCTTTATCTGTGTTTTTGTGGCTTGGGCAATCATCTGTTGAAAAGTGGTTTCCTTATGCAATATGCTGTGTTGATGATATTCCGGGCAAGGTTAATAGATCAATCCATTCCCTCTACAATGTGGCGTTTTGTCTCCCCGTTTCTTCTTCTGTAGTTCAGCAAATCCATGATACCTCATCCATTCCATGAACAGGCACGCCACTGTATCCTGAATGAACATGGTTCAGTACTGTTTCACGCAGAATTCCAGAAGCTCAGATCTGTAGCGACAAATGATCGAGTTGGGCAGCATTTGCATCCGTGACTGGGTGGAGTGGTGGTTGTGGGGGGAGCAATTTCCAACACTTGCTATCACCCACCTGCCAACACACACACACACACACACACACACACGTGCGGATTGGTAAGGATTGTGCGGAGAACATGTGATCAGAAAGGGACCATTTCCTTTATTGAAGCTTGGTTCTCAATACTTGAGCAAGATCTTCATACAGTGGGTTCAGGGACAAGCATAAGCTTCCCACCAACATGCACAAAATGCTGGAGGAACTCAGCAGGCCAAGAAGCTTCCCATGCTCTCCAAGTGCCACCAGATCTTTTCTCCATGTGGGGAGAGATATTCAAAATAAGGAGTAACACTTCCCCTTGGCATTGACTCTCATTGGTATCCGAGATGTGCACTCTTTGACATCTCAGGAAGCATAGCAGTTTGGGGATTACCCTGGCTTGCTTTCTTCTCTGGAAATGTTGGACGTTGTTTTCCAGGTATGTTTCAGCAAGCTTCCCAGGATGTCAACTCGCATTGCTATGTTCCTATCAGTATGTCAATCGAGGATGCCTGTAAAAGACCATAGATGTTCCGTTTTTGTTTTTTGTTGTTTATTATTAGCCCGTGAGTTACTAATGCAGAATGTGGAAAGTGAATTACATTTTCAGTGGCGGATTTCAAAATTGAGTCTGCATTCTATATAATCAATGGGAAAGAGGATTCATTTTACAGAAAATTGTTGCAAGGATGGGTTTTCTCGGAAAGCACCCCTCCTATGTGGGGTCGCCTAAATGCCCTGTTCACAAAATGCAGGATGAGGTCAATCTGGCTAATTACCACCCAATCAGTCTACTCTTACTAACAGTGAAGTGAAGGAAGCTGGCATTGACAGCATTGTTGAGACGCTTACTGGACAATTACTCGCTCAATAATACCAAGGCTGACTTTCGCCAGGACTGCTCTTCTCTAAATCTCATTACAGCCTAGATCCAAGTAGAGACAGGGAGCTGAATTCCAATGGTGAGGTGAGAGTGACTGCCTTCATGTCAACATTTGACCAACTTATGGCAGCAAAGAGCCCAAGTAAAACTGATCAAGTTAATATCAAAGGGAAAGTGGTTGACGTTCCTTAAAGGAAGATTATGAAAATGGTGGAGGTCAATCTTCCCAGTTCCAGCACTGCAAGATTTTACAGTTATTGAACACTACAGCACAGAAAAAAGCCCTTCAGCCCATCTAGTCTGTACTGAACCATTACTTTGTCTATTCCTGTTGACCCACACCCGTGCCATACCCCGCTCCATCCATGTACTTATCGAAATTTCTCTTAAATGTTGAAATTAATCGAGCATCCACCTCTTACACTGGCTGCTTGTTCCACATACTCACCACCCTCTGAGTGAAGAAGTTCCACCTCATGTTCCCCTTAAAGATTTCACCTTTCACCCTTAACCCATGACCTCTAGTTCTAGTCTCACCCAGCCTCAGTGGAAAAAGCCTGCTCACATTCACCCTATCTATACGCCTCATGATTTTGTAAACCTCTGTCAAATCTCCCCTGAATTTTCTATGTTCCAGGGAATAAAGTACTAACCTATTCAACCTCTCCCTATAACTCAGATCCTCAAGTCCTTGAAAATTTTCTCAGTACTCTTTCAATCTTTATTACATCTTTCCTGTAGGTAACTGAGCAAAACTGCATACAATACTCCACATAAGGCCTCACCAACATCTTATATATAGGCATCCGTTAGTCTCATGAGTCCATGGATTTGCGCCTTGGAAGGTTTCCAGGGCGTAGGCCTGGGCAAGGTTGTATGGAGGACCAGCAGTTGCCCATGCTGCAAGTCTCTCTCCACGCCACCGATGTTGTCCAAGGGAAGGGCATTAACCCCCATACAGCTTGGCACTGGTGTCGTCGCAGATCAATGTGTGGTTAAGTGCTTTGCTCAAGGAGACACACGCTGCCTCAGCAAAGGCTTGAACTAGTGACCTTCAAATCACTAGATGAACAACTTAACGACTTGGCCATGCGCCAACATCTTACACAATTTCAACAAAACATCCCACTTCCTACACTCATTACATTGACGTACGGAGGCCAATGTGCCAAAAGCTTCCTTTATGCCCCTATGTACCTGTAATGCCACTTTCAAGGATCATAGATCTGTACTCCCAGATCTCTCTGTTGTACCACTCCCCCTCTCTACCCTACCTCTCACTGTGTAACACCTACCCTGGTTGGTCCTCCCAAAGTGCAACACTTCACACTTGTTTGTATTAAATTCCGTCTGCCATTTTTCAGCCCATTTTTCCAGCTGATCCAATCCTGTTGCAAGCTTTGAAAGCTTTCCTCGCTATCCACTTCATCCCCAATTTTAGTGTCATCTGCAAATTTGCAGATGCAGTTTACCACATTATAATCCAGATCATTGAAATAGATGGCAAATAACAATGAACCCAGCACCAATACCTGCATCACTAGTCACAGGCCTCCAAAAAAAGAGGCAAACGTCTACAACAACTCTCTGGCTTCTTCCGTGAAGCCAATATCTAATCTAATTTACTCCCTCATCTTGAATGCCAAGTGACTGAATCTGCTTGACCAATTTCCCGTGAAGGACCTTGTCAGAAGCATTGCTGAAGCCTATGTAGACACCATTCACTGTCTTGCCTTCATCAGCTTTCCTGGTAACTTCCTCAAAAAACTCTATAAAATTGGTTAGACGTGACTTACCATGTACAAAGCTTTGTTGACTATCCCTAGTCAGTCCCTGTCTATCCAAATACTTATAGATCCAGTCCCTTAGAATAAATTCCAATAACATTCCCACTACTGATGTCAGGTTCACCAGACTATAATTTCCTTGCTTATTCTTAGAGCCTTTCTTAAAAAAGGGCTAAGCATAAGCAATCCTTCTCCCCTACGGTACCTCACCTGTGGCTAATGATGTTTTAAATATCTCTGCTAAGGCCCTGCAATTTCTGCATAGGGTCCATGGGAGCATCTTGCCAGGCCCTGGGGATTTATCTAGCTCAATTTGCCTCCAGACAGCAAACACTTTCTCATCTGTAATCTGTATAGGGTCCATGACCTCGTTGCTGCTTTGTCTCACTTCTATAGACTTTGTGTCCATCTCCTGAGTAAATACAGATGCAAAATATCCATTTAAGATCTTCCTTATCTCTTTTGGCTCTACGGATAGACATCATTCTGATTTTCCAGAGGACCAATTTTGTTGCTTGTTATCCTTTTGCTCTTAATATATCTGTAGATGCCATTGGGATTCTCTTTCACCTTGTCTACTAAAGCAACTTCATGTCTTCTTTTAGCCCTTCCAATTTCCTCCTTAACTGTTTTCATACATTTCTTATACTCCTCAAGCACCTCATTTGTTCCTGTCTGCCTATACCTGCTATGCACCTCCTTCTTCTTCTTAAAGCGCGTCAAAATCTCTTGAAAACCAAGGTTCCATAAACCTCTTATCCTTGCCTTTTATTCTGACAGGAACATACAAACTCTATTCTCAAACTTTCAGTTTTGAAGAGCTCTCACTTACCAAGTATACCTTTGGATGTGTCAATCCACACTAGCCAGATCCTTTCCAATTCCATTCTCCAATTTAGCCTTTCTCCGATTTAGAATCTCGACCCAAGGAGCAAATCTAGCCTATTCCACAATCACCTTGAAACGAATGGCATTATCATATCTAGATACAAAGTGTTCCCCTACAAAGTTTCCCATCATCTGTCCTATCTCATTCCCTATTAGGAGATCTAGAATCACACTTTGCCCAATTGGGGCTTCTATATTGATTACCTGACTGGCAGACCACAGTACATGTGTTTGCAACACTGTGTGTCCGACAGAGTGATCAGCAGCACTGGGGCTCCACAGGGGACTGTCTTGTCTCCCTTTCTCTTCACCATTTACACCTTGGACTTCAACTACTGCACAGAGTCTTGTCATCTTCAGAAGTTTTCGGATGACTCTACCATAGTTGGATGCATCAGCAAGGGAGATGAGGCTGAGTACAGGGCTACGGTAGGAAACTTTGTCACATGGTGTGAGCAGAATTATCTGCAGCTTAATGTGAAAAAGACTAAGGAGCTGGTGGTAGACCTGAGGAGAGCTAAGGTACCGGTGACCCCTGTTTCCATCCAGGGGGTCAGGGTGGACATGGTGGAGGATTACAAATACCTGGGGATATGAATTGACAATAAACTGGACTGGTCAAAGAACACTGAGGCTGTCTACCAGAAGGGTCAGAGCCCTTCTCTATTTCCTGAGGAGACTGAGGTCCTTTAACATCTGCCGACAATGCTGAGGATGTTCTACGAGTCTGTGGTGGCCAGTGCTATCATGTTTGCTGTTGTGCGCTGGGGCGGCAGGCTGAGGGTAGCAGACACCAACAGAATCAACAAACTCATTCGTAAGGCCAGTGATGTTGTGGGGATGGAACTGGACTCTCTCACGGTGGTGTCTGAAAAGAGGATGCTGTCTAAGTTGCATGCCATCTTGGTCAATGTCTCCCATCCACTACATAATGTACTGGGTGGGCACAGGAGTACATTCAGCCAGAGACTCATTCCACCGAGATGCAGCACAGAGCGTCATAGGAAGTCATTCCTGCCTGTGGTCATCAAACTTTACAACTCCTCCCTTGGAGGGTCAGACACCCTGAGCCAATAGGCTGGTCCTGGACTTATTTCATAATTTACTGTCATAATTTACATATTACTATTTAACTATTTATGGTTCTATTACTATTTATTATTTATGGTGCAACTGTAATGAAATTTCCCCCGGGATCAATAAAGTATCAATAAAGTATGACTATGACAATGACTATGACTATATACTGATGAAGGAAACTTTTTTGAACTCATTTTATAAACTCTTTCCCATCTAGCCCTTTACAGTATGGGAGTC
The DNA here is from genome assembly GCF_963921235.1 of Mobula hypostoma. Taxonomy (NCBI): domain Eukaryota; kingdom Metazoa; phylum Chordata; class Chondrichthyes; order Myliobatiformes; family Myliobatidae; genus Mobula; species Mobula hypostoma. The sequence continues at coordinate 49,142,466 of NC_086119.1, read as the reverse complement.
CCAGTCAATATGTGGAAAGTCAAAATCATCTGCTATCCCAATCTTATGTTTCTTGCAACAGTCTGTGATTTCTCTACAAATTGCTCCTCTAAATCCTGCGGACTGGTGGGTAGTTTACAATATCATATAATCCAATTACCGTGGTCATAACTTACTTATTCCTCAGTTCTACCCATAAAGCGTCACTAGATGAACTCTCCAGTCTATCCTGACTGAGCACTGCTGTAACATTCTCCTGGACTAGTAATGCCACTCCTACCCCTTCAATCCCACCTGCTCTATCATGTCTAAAACAACAGAACCATTGAGCTGCCAGTCCTGCCCCTCCTGCAATGGCTACAATGTCATAATTCCACATGCTGATCCATGCCTTAAGGTCATCCACCTTTCCTACAATATCCCTTGCGTTGAAACATGTGCACCTCAAACCATTATTCCCACCAAGCTCAACCTTTTGATTCCTGACCTTGTATATAGGCTTAGCAACATTTTTCTCCACAACCACTTCACTATCTGTTCTGGCGCTTTGGTTCCCATCCCCCTGCAATTCTAGTTTAACACCCCCCTTACCCCCATGCAGCACTAGCAAACCAAGTAAACAATCCCACTAGGATATTAGTCCCACTCTAGTTCAGGTGCAAAGCATCCCTTCTGGACAGGTCACACTATCCCTAGAAGACAGCCCCATGATCCTGCACCAGCTCGTCCTAAATCCCTGAACTCACTTTGCAGGATCTCACCACCCATCCTCCCCATGTCATTGGCACCAACATGGACCACGACCTTTGGTTGCTCAACCTCCCACTTAAGCATGCTGTGGACTTGATCCACGATGTCCCTCACCTGGCACCCAAGGCAACAAACCATCCAGGAATCGCATTCTCATCCACAAAATCTTCTTTCTGTTACCTATCTAAACATTTCTAAACAAGTCCCTAATGTATCTACTTCTACCACCACCCCAGGCAGCTCATTCCAGTCACTCTCCGTGTAAAAAACTTACCCTTCGCATCTCCTTTGAACTTACCCCTTCTCACCTTAAATGTATGCCCTCTGGTATTAAACATTTCAACTCTGGGAAAAGATGCTGTCTGTCTACTTTATCTATGCCTCCCATAATCTTATAAACCTCTATCAGATCTCCTCTCAGCCTCCGACGCTCCATAGAAAATAACCCAAGTTTGTCCAACCTCTCATAATAGCACATGCCATCTAATCCTGGTAAACCTCTTCTGTATCCTCTTCTAATCCTTGGCATCCTTCCTATAATAGAGTGACCAGAACTATATGGAATACTCTAGATGTAGCTAACTAGAGTTTTATAACTTTCTGAATTTTGAACTCAATGCGTTAAGTAATAAAGGCAAGCATGCCATATACCTCCTTATCCACCCTATTAACCTGTGTAAGCCCTTTTCAGGGAGCTGTGAACGTAGAGGCCAAGAACCTGCTACTCATCAACACTGTTAATGGTCTTGCCCTCAACAATATACTGTCTCTTTACATTTTACCTACCAAAGCACAATACTTCACATTTGGCAGGTTAAAGCTATCTGCCATCTCTCTGCCCTTATCCGCAACTGACCTATATCTCACTGTATTCTTTGCTAGTCTTCAACATTAACCACGGGAGCATGAAAGCCCAGACACAGATTCAAGAACAGCTTCTTACCACTGCTATCAGTCTTCTGAACCAATTGACTCTTTCGTATTCCACTTCTTGATGATGTTACAATGGAAGTGGCGGGAGGAGAAGATGGCAGCGCATCACATGTGCGCAGCTCTCCGGTGAAAAATGATATCGTATCTGTTAAATTGGGGCCGTGGACATTTCTGATTTGATGGAGAATGGATGTGAAAGCACAGAGGAACATCTGGAGAAATTTCTGAAAGGCCCGTCCGCTGCTGTCGTTACTGTGTGGTCGGGAATCTCTCGGAGGGTAGGCCTCAAAATCCCCGGCCTTGCCTGCTTTTGGCGACCGAGAAGGAGGTTGAATCGCTCGGCAGGGATGCCGCTCAGTACTCGGTGTCAGAGAGCTGATCAGAGCTCGAAGTTTTGGGATGACTCAGAGTCGGATTGTGGTCGGCACGGCAGGGAGAGTTTCTCTTCCTTCTCCCACCTGCGTGAGATGTGGGACATTTGAGAGACTTTGAACTTTACTGTGCTCACGGACTTTCTTCCTCAAGTTATGGTATTGTTACACTGTTTGTAACTATATGTATAATTATGTGGTTTTGTCAGTTTTTTCAGTCTTGGTTTGCCCTGTGTTTTGTGATATCACACCGGAGGAAATAATGTATCATTTCTTAATGCATGCATTACTAAATGACAATAAAAGGGTCTTCATAATCTAAATGTTCTTGGATTCTTGTTTCTATCCAGCTTGATTATTCTGGTATTGTCATTTCTTTTTGGACCACTTCAGATTGCACAACTATATTTGCACTGTTCTGTTCTTTTGCCCTTGTCAGTGGATTCATTGTTGTATTTATTATTACCATTTATATTATATTATTTACTCGGTGAGTTTCATGCGAGCAAGGAATTTCAAGGAATAAACTCTTCTGTAATCTGTGCCACAAGGGTTGGTTGTATGTGCCAAAAAGCTGGGGCACTGACATTGGCTGAGGCATTTTTCATGCAAAAGCACTTGATCAGGTAACAACCAGATGAAGGGTCTCGACTCAAAATGTTGACTCTCCGTTTTTCCCCACAGTTGCTCTCAAAATCATGACAAGTGATTAGTTGAACACAGATGTTGGTGGGATAGAAGGTGAGGTTCAAGGAAGTCTATCTTTGCTGTGCCACGGAAGGGAATTAGAACTAGAGTGCACGAAATGGATGAGATGAGGTCACGAATTCTGTCAAATATGGTAGAGGAAAAGTGTTGTTTATGGAAAAAGGGAGGTAACTTAGATGCATCTATGTGGAAAGTCACAATCGAATAATTAAAAGGAGTCCTTACGGGAAACAATGTGAGAGAAAATAGAGCAACTTTGATGTGTGTTGCTTGAATTTCCAGCATCTGCAGAATTCCTGTTGTTTGAGAGAAAATAGAGTTGAGATAGCTGTGTGAGTTAATGGATGAACTTTTACATCCAGACAGTGTTTGGAATTGGAAAATACTGTCTGTACCTGATAGAAGCAGGTACTCCAAGAACACTTAGAATATGGACAAGCAGTTGGTAGACACCTTAATGTGAGGGAAATGGAGAGATATAGAACTTGTGTTGGCAGAAAGGATCAGTTCAGTTGTATGCCGACATGGTCAAGATGTTCAGTTGTTGTTCAGACCAACATACCAAATGGGGAGGTAATGTGATCTAGGTGACTTTGACTGTGGAATATTGGTGCCAGATGGGGTGGTTTGAGTATCTCAGAAACTGCTGATCTCCTGGAATTTTCATGCACAACAGTCTCTAAAGTTTACAGTGAGCGGTGTGAGAAAGAAAAATATCCAATGAGTGGCAGTTCTGTGAATGAAAGCGCCTTGTTAATGAAAGAGGACAGGAGAATGGCCAGACTGGTTTGGGCTGACAGAGAGGCAACAGTAACTTAAATAACCATGAGTTACAACAGTCGTGTTAAGAAGAGCATCTCTGAAGATAGAACACGTCAAACCTTGAAGTGGATAGGCTACAGGAGCAGAAGATTGTGAATATACACTCAATGGCTACCTTATTAGGCAAAGAGGTGGCCACTAATGTACATATTTTACATGACAAAATAAACAAAAATAAACACAACAACAGTCGTGCAAGGGGAAAAATGTAATCCAAAGTAGTGTTAGGACTTTTAAGTCAGTTTACGAATATTCTATTGAACCTGAGGTGTGGGTGTTCAGGCTCCCAAACCTGTTACATGATGGCAGCAACCAAAAAGAGGGCATGGTGTCACTGGTGAATTTGTAGATGCAATTGGAGCTATTCTTAAGCCACATTATTGTAGGTTTAGAGAAAACAGAGCAGGGAGCGAAGTATAAGACCCGTGTTAATGCTCATTGAGGATAAGATAGTGTTTCCACTCCATACCAATTGTGGCTCCCATCCCTCACCACTATGAAACACGAAGTTTCTAATGATTACAAAAGTAACTGCAATGTGTAGAGGCTAGAAGTTTGAGCAAACTCTCCCAAGTGAAATTGCTAAACAGCTTGGTATAACACAGCCTGTTTAGAGGCGTCTGCTGGAGTGTAATGTCTGTGTTCTAGGTGTATGTGATAATGAAGTGAATGCCTTAAATACACTTTCAGTTATTCAGAGCATCTGTGTGGCTGTTTTGTAACACCCTCTTTGCAATCCAATTTACATTCCAGTCTTAGTTTTTTACTAGACCTGATGCAGAAGTTAAAACTAATAAAAGAATTGAATGCTTCAGAAATATAGATATCAATAGGTAAAAGTCTGCAGATGCTGGAAATCTTAAATAAAAGCAGGAAGAGCTAAAGTGCTCAGCAGATTAGGCAGGATCTGTAGAATCTCCATACCTTCTTAGCCTAGCACAAAGTGCTGCTAGTTTCCCAGAACTCAGTGAACTTAGAAAGACATTTAACCACTGTTCCACTGTTCCTGCATTCACTTCCTTTAAAACACTCCGGTGCAGGCTGTTTGGATCTGATAACTTGTTTGCCTTCAGTCTTCTTAATTTTTCAAATATCTTCTGTCTTCTGATAGTGATTGTTTCAGGTTCTTCACTTGTGTTTGAAAGTAGTCCATCAAAAACCTTTGTAATGTTTGCAGTATCCTCCACCATGAAAGTTGATTGAAGTATTAACATCTAACATCTCTTTCTTTTGTTATTATTTCTCCAATCTCTTCTCTAGGAGTCCCACACTTACCCTAGCTACTCACTTCTTTTTGTATATTCATAGAAACATTATTGTCTGTTTTCATATTACTTCCAGTCTTCTGTCATAATACATTTTCTATCTCCTTATTAACTTTGTAATCTCTTGTTGCTGGTTCTTGCCCTCTGGTTTACTGTTAACCCTTGTCACTATAGAGTCTTTAATTATTATTTTCTTTGAAATCCTTTGCCAACCACAGATGATCCACCTTTCTTCCAGAATCTCTCTTTTTATTTGGAATAATTTATCCTGAGCATAATGATCTGGTTGTTTAATTAACCGCAAGTGCTCCTCCATTACCTTATATCAGTACATTGAGAATCACTGAATTGGAAATGACATGGTGAGGAACCTTTGGATCAACTGATCAGGGACCTAGAAATCAGAACTTCAGGTTCACTGGTCAGGGATCTTGATGATTATGTCATGGTCCGGTCCGTGAACTCTGCATTCCGGTTCACGGTCCGGTCCCTGGACTCAGGACTCCTGGTCTTCCAGCTGTCCCTCATTTGATTGAGTTAATCATAGGCATAGGCACCTGATTTCCATCTTGGGGCTTGGAATATAAGTAGCCTTGGTTTTTCTTGTCAAGATTCCCTGGGAACAACCTGCCAATGGAAGGCTAGAGCGGGCACTTGCCATCTTTAGGCCGCGTTAGAGAACCATCGCTTCATGGAGCCTTGCTGTCGGTAGTCAGAGCCGTCTTTGCGGTATGGATTCGGCTGTTTCCTGGACCAGCTGAGTGGCTGCCAGCCACTCGGAGTTAGATAGGGATCCAGCTGTTTCCATAGCCAGTGGAGGTTGCTGGCCGAGCTGTGACTTGGAGAAACCCTGATGCAGAGAAGGAACTGTCTGTTGTTCTTTGGTGTTTGTCTCTTCTTGTCCTTGCCTCCGTGGGGTAAGTCATGCTGTTCTGCTGTTGCTCTGCGGGGGATCCTATCTTGTCTTGTCCTCACCTCTGTGGGGTAAGTCAGGCTGTTCTGCTGTTGCTCTGCGGGTGGCCCTGTCTTGTCTTCTGTTGTCCTCGCCTCTGTGGGTTAAGTCCAGCCGTTCTGCCGTTACCCAACAGGTGGACCTGTCCCACCTTGGTGTGGAGATAAAGTTGAGTCCTGGCTTTACGTCTATGTACTGTCCAGTCTCGTGTTAGTGTCATGTTAAAGATGAGTCCTGGCTTTTCGATGGATAAGTGCCGGCTCTATGTTGATGTACAGTTCCCAGTCTGTTTCTGAGCTCCAGCCTCTGAATTATCAGCCTCCGCATTCCGAGAGCCCCAGCCTCGAGGATCCCGCGGCCGAGCTCCGAGAGCCCCAGCCTCGAGGATCCCGCGGCCGAGCTCCGAGAGCCCCAGCCTCGAGGATCCCGCGGCCGAGCTCCGAGAGCCCCAGCCTCGAGGATCCCGCGGCCGAGCTCCGAGAGCCCCAGCCTCGAGGATCCCGCGGCCGAGCTCCGAGAGCCCCAGCCTCGAGGATCCCGCGGCCGAGCTCCGAGAGCCCCAGCCTCGATCCCGCGGCCGAGCTCCGAGAGCCCCAGCCTCGAGGATCCCGCGGCCGAGCTCCGAGAGCCCCAGCCTCGAGGATCCCGCGGCCGAGCTCCGAGAGCCCCAGCCTCGAGGATCCCGCGGCCGAGCTCCGAGAACCCCAGCCTCGAGGATCCCGCGGCCAAGCTCAGGCTTCTAGACCCCAACCACGTCCTGTCCTGAAGTCATGTCCTTGCCTGGTTCTGGGGTCTGAGCCCGAGGCAAGACCCAGGTTCTGGGTCCTTGTCCAGTCTCGGGCTCAGAGTTCAAGCCTCGTCTCCTAGTCCATGGTTCCTAGTCCTGGTCTCGCTTTCCCTAGCCCAAGTCTGTGTTCTTGTCCCTGCTCCTGGTCTGAATCCTGTCACGTCCCTACTCCAGTCAAGTCCTGTTCCTTGTACTTCAGTGTCTGTGTCTCGAATTTGGGTCTGTTCCCAGCACCCCATCGTGACAGATTAGACTCTCGGAGGTCATGGGATTGGAGACGTTGGGTCTCAGCCATAGCCTTGGGAGTCAAACAATCACGTTTCCAAGAGATGGGAAATCCAGGGACTTTGAAGATCAAAGATTTGTAGCCTGAACAGAAAGTTACTGAGGTGATTGTTGCATGGAAATTACTATGGTGGTTTTCTGAGGCATCAAGAACACAATGTAAGATTGTACTTGCCTTGGTGAAGTCCCAACAAAGTGATAACTTAGTACACCAGGGAATCACTAATAATAGTGGCTCTTAGGATAATGTGACTAATATTCCTTGCAGTGCTCCAAAATTCTAGGGAATAGCATCATTTCATCTGAAGCTTGTGTTTCGTAAAATAGTTAAACGTGACTCCTTTTGAATAGTTTCCAGATAAATTTCAGTGACACAAGGCAACCTGAAACTGGCTGTTAAGCATTTCACTTTGTCCAAATTTTGTTTCAGTCGAATTGTCTGAAATATAGAATGCAATGCAGTTTAATTTCAAAGATATCATAAGTATAAGTTTGTATATTCCACACACACTATATTATCTTATTATTACAATAGGATTTGAAAATTAAGCTGGATAATTCAATTTTCAGGTTTCAATTTCAAGGGACAAGTTGCCATCTGAACCCCAACTAATTTCTATAATGCTTCATGAAGTTATGGTGCTAGATTTCCTGGAGGCATAGCACGTATGGATGCTTGATGGGATTTCAATACGTTAAAGAAGGTCCTGATCAATTTTGTTTGCCTCACCTCATTGACTATACACTGATACTATGATGACATTTGCCATATCCTAAATCCATCACAGTAGCAGGAAAAAACAGACTAGGCACTGGAAACCGCAGATGAGATTATGCTTTTAATTCATAAGTTTAACAGAAAATGAATTATTAGCAATTGAAAAGTGAATTTCATCTTTGTTAAGACAAGAATTTCTTCACTTCTACTGTGGGATAAATATGAGTTGAGCCACTGCCTTGGGTTCACACTGGAAATTTTTTTGCTGGCCACAGTAAAATCACAGTGGCCAATGCTCAGTTAAAAAATATGGGTGCCTATATGCCATTCCTAATGAAGACAATCAATTTGAAGAGTAAATTAACTAAGCACTTAGTTGCTTACAGAAATCTTCATAATTTAGCCCATGATGTTGCTGTGTTCCTTTTACGTAAAAAGTTAAATATTTCTGCACTGTCACCCATCTTAGGCTTTGAATCTCAGATTTTCCCTCACACAGTCAGACACACACAAACAATCCCCAGATGAGTTTACTCTGGCATCCTGAATGGTATCTCCTATACAACCCAAGTGTTCTCAGTGGTCATGCTGTACTTAATCCTTTTCTCACTGCACGAGTATACTCTGGCATCCCAAACAGTCAGTAACAACCTTCAACAACTGTTAATCCTGTCTGGTAGCTGGTCCCTTACACAAAACATAAAAGCACCCACACACCGTACTTCTATATCTACCAGTTCAGCTCTCTGCCATGTCCTGGGGTACTCCATGATCCCATGGTTGTTAAATGCATTATAAAATGTTGACTGAACATTGTCAAATGGGTGGAGAATTACTAAAGGCAACCAGTAGTTTAGAGGCCATACCTTCTTGCCCACTGGGCTCATCTGCAAAGCTTTTCCAATTGTGCACCAATGTTGGCCTCTTATTAGATCGTCTTACCTCATTCACATAATAGCTTCATCTAAAACGTGATTATCAGCGCAGGGCTGCAAGGCTACTCATGTACCAATTGGACAACAATCCACATAATTCTTACTACCTCTGTTTCTCTCCCTATATTTCACATTGTTACACACACAAACTTTAGTACACAGTGCCTTAGGCAAAACAAAGTGAGTGTCCAATGCTGCCAAAAATCATTGTCAAGTTGAAAACTTTTCCAATTACCAATTCTTACTGAGATGCTATTATTCCTATTTTGGCATAAAGTGCATTCTTAAAATAAAAGCAAGTTCCTGCAGACATACAGATAAAGCATTGTCAATATGTAATGATGATAGGAACAAAATTCAACACCAGCAGCATAATCTGGCTACAGATTGCAGTATTGGATTTTGTTAGCCTTAGTATGCTGCACATGTAATTGAGCTGTTTATCACTAGCTTGGAGTTTTCCTTTCATATTGTGCTGTATTGACTTCTACAAACTGAAAATATTTTGTATGCTTTATTTTGACCATGTTAAGTTAGGTGACCTTTCTGATCTTGGATTATAAAGGAATAAAATACAGAGGGTAAATTCTGTTTTACAAGTTTCTACACCCAGAGGAAAGAAAATGAGTGTTTCTTCATCAGCAAAATCTCGCACTCTTTCTGATGGAATCATACATCCCTGTTTTCCTGTAGTGGTGATGGTTGCAAAAAAGAGAAGATTTGACTTCAAACAACCTATCCCTATTAAATGAAAATTTTGTATAACTTTCCAGATTGAATTTTTTCCCCCACCCCCCAAACTAGTTTAGTTAGATGTCAGTCATCTTTTCAAAAGGATGGGAATTCCAAAATTTCAGCAGTCCCTTAATAATATACTGCCAGAGTATCTCTTTAAGAGCTTAAAAAGTGTACATGTATATTCGTGAGTGTGTGTGTGTGTGCATGTGTGTCTGTGCCTGTGTCCACCCAAAGTAAAAACACTATGTTTAAGAACGGTTGCAGATTTAGCTCAGATTTAAAATTAAAGTCTGTAATGGTTAGATCAAGAGAAGTGTGCTAAACTGACTATACACAGTCTCTGTAACAAAATGCCTTACATGTGTCACACTGAATCATACTGTCAATGAACACTGGCCAAAAGAAATCTGGTGAAATTAGCAATGCAATAACAAATCGCAAACTGGTGTTTATGCAGCAGGTTCCAAGATTACAAATAAACAAGCAATATACTCTACACTGAAATACTATCAATTGTGGACAAAAGTAGATGGCGAAGCAAAACCTAATGCAGAATGTGTAGGTTCCCCAAAATAAATCAATATCTTCATTGGTCTTTGAGACTGTATATACATGTAATATTAAATTGATAAACTTAACAGAAAATTAGACAAACAGCATCTGTAATGTTTTATGTGATCTGTTGAGTTTTGCCTAAAAACAGTAATTGCTTCAGAGAGACTGGAACAATTCTTTTGTTTTCTTCCCTTCCTCTTAACAGTTTCTCATAAAATTATACCAAATTCCTTGGATACAGGTATACCATCATCTTACAGGTGTCCCTCCAAGTTACCCTTCTTTCTTACCTGAACATACCACTGTTCTTTCAAAGTCAAAATTCTGGGACTGGATATCCAACAGATCCAATGTGAATGTCTACAATGACCCTCACAGGTAATGAAAAATACAAGCCACAGTCTCTGTAGAAGTTTTTGTCTGCCTGATTGTCTTCAGATATCCAATATTGCCATATGAGCAATACCTGCTCAGGTTCCCCAATAGACTTTGAAGCAAGGCTGGTAAGCTAAAAGCAATGGCTCTCTATCGTTTGATTTTGTGTATCACTATGAATAACTTTATGCACGGACTCATGACCCTATACTTAATCATATGGTTTGAGTTTTAAAATGACATGTGTTTCTCTTTATTGTGTCTTATTTGTTTACTTTTAGCATTGTATTTACATTTACCCTTCCTGTCATTGCAAAATCCTCCGTAGTCTGGCCTCACCCTCTCATTCGAGCTCTGCAGCTTCAGTCACTTCCGAACTCCTCAAATTCTGGCCTTTCTGCAACTCTGAATTCCATTGTCCTCATTTTTCTGACAATGTGTTCAGCTTTGGAATTCCATCCTGAGACATAGCTGTTTTCAAGATGCTCTTTAATGCCTCCTCTTTGTGTAAAAGATTCTGATTGTCTGTGTTTGCGTTGGTCAGTCATAAACATTGACCATTGATGCTCCAGAGAGGCACCTTTGGGTGTTGAACAATTTTCAACACCATGTAAATGCAAATTGCTGTTGATAGTTTCCCTTAAGAATTTTAATTATTCTTTGAAGTGTACCTTGGTCCCCATATCTTACAGTCTTTCAATCTGATGTTAAAGGAAGTATCACAACAGTTCAGGGGTAAGTATATGGAGAATACTACTTTCACAATATCTCTTCTGGTTCTAATTCATGGCTTCATGAGATCATTGGATCTGTTTTTTTTTGGAATGTTGCATAATAATATGAAATTAAATCTCCTCGAAGGTTTTAGCTGGCAAATAAATTAATTTAAACAGTTATGGAATTCATTGGTTTAAATACATGTTAAATAGTCAGAAACATGTTCAATCCTATGGTATTTATTCTTGTTTTGCATTTTGTGCTTTGTCTCTTCCGACATGTGAACTCTGAACTGAATAATTGCTGCAACAATATATCGCATTAACACGGAGACAGGAAAGGAATGGAGGGTTATGGGCTGAGTGCAGGTGGGTGAGACTAGGTGAGTAAGAGTTCAGCACGGACTAGAAGGGCCGAGATGGTCTGTTTCTGTGCTGTAATTGTTATATGGTTATATGGATGTAATTTTCACCTTCAGAGCAGGCTTTCAACATTTATGTTCTGTAATGTTACACAAAATCCTGCAGCAAGTTAAATATAAGGCATACATTGAAGGCAGAGTTCACGTTAAAGAGGAGTGAATTTAATGACGTAAAATGCATGCAAGAGTCAATCCATAACTACTGAAGAGAGTGTAATCAGTGGTTGCTGTTCGTGTGCCAGTTGAATGTCATCACCCACACCCCTACATTGTTTCTTTGAAGTGTTTGAGGATGTGCATGGCCCTTGCATCTATTTAGCTAATCCTGTCAAATTGTGTATAAATCTGTACGATCCCAAATGTATTAATCTCCTCAATGCTCTTGCCTTTATGCCCTCATCCCAGTTCTTGGGAACACAGTCATCTCCATTACTGTGACATCATAATCTTTGCCTAGGTGTGTGATTAATGTCACGCTACATCTGGCAGTAATAAATAAAATATTTTCACAGTGAAATGTGAACATCTGGTTGGGAAATACTATTCTGAACACAATTGCTAATCTGACATTGCCCGTAGATGTACCAGTGTTTGACATTGAGCTCTTTATTAAATGATAAATGATTAAAGAGATTTAAAAAAAAATAAAAGGCAATATCTCTTTTTAAATGATAACTTTGCTCCAAGTTATAGACAAGTGGCAAAATGATACAAAGCTTGTTTCATGTTTCATATTTTCAAATTCTGTTAGACCTGGCAGAAGCTGACATTTTAGCAAGCAACTTGTCAGCAGTTCCCTCACTTTATCTAAATGGCCAATATAATTGAGTTAAAATTAATAATGTCATATTGGGCAGCTTGTATGAGAAACTGAGAGTTTCTGAAAATCTAAGTCACTATTGCCTCTGCAGGGAAGATGACATGCTGCGTTATGTGATGCTAATTGCATACAGTGCTATCACATTAATCCTGAATGTGACCCAATAAAATCTGATTCCCTTTCAAATAATCTGAGGATTAATCTCTTTGCAATAGGAAAATGACGTGCAGGAAATGAATATTAAATTTAGGACACTCAGTTCTATGTTTTAGATTAGGCCAAAACATTATGTCTGCACAAGTCAGGAATCCACCTCATGGTTAGCATAACTAAGTCTCCTTTAGATTTCACTGCATACAGCTGACCAGTCTCAGATCTCTTCTGCCTCTTCCAAGCCATGTGCTACCTGGTGCAATAAAGGCAGGAGTTCATATCTGCACTGTTCTAACACGGCCTATCCTGTCAGTGATAGAAGTGCAATTCATAGCCTCTCTCTTAAATTGCCTTAACTGTCACTTGTTAGCTTTTTGCATTACAATTAACTAGCAATTTTGAAAATAATAATAACAACAAGCATTTCATGGGATATCACTCTTCCATTTAATAAATGATTAATTTTTGTGTATATAAATGTAAGAGCAGAATTAGGCTATTTAGTCCATCCCATCGAGTTTGCTCCACCATTCCATCATGGCTGATTATTATCTCTCTCAACTGCTTTCTCAGGCCTTCTCCCCATAACCTTTGACATCCTGACTAACCAAGAACCTCCCCTTTGAATATACCCAATGACTTGGCTTTCACAGCAGTCTGTGGCAAAGAATTTCAGATTCTCCACCCTCTGGCTAAAGAAATTCCTCCCTATCTTTGTTTTAAATGGGACTTCCTTCTATTTTGAGGTTGTGCCCACTGGTCCTATACTCCCTCACTATAGGAAACATCTTTTCCACATCCGCTCTTTAAATGCCTTTCAATATTTGATAGGCTTCAATGAGATTCCACCCCGCCCCCATTCTTCTAAACTCTAGTGAGTACAGGCCCAAAGCCATTAAATGCTCCTCATACGTTAATCCATTCATTCCCGGATCTTGTACCCTGCCCAATGCTAACACATCCTTTCTTACACAGGAGGCCGAAGACTGCTCATAGTATTTCAAGTGTGATCTGTCCACTGTCCTATAAATCCCCAGCGCCACATTCTTGCTTTTATATTCTAGTCCTATCAAAATAAATGCTAACATCGCTTTTGGCTTCTCTACCACTGACTGAACCTGCACGTTAACCTTTAGGGAACCCTGCACAAGGACTTCCAAGTCCCTTTGCACCTCTAATTTTTGAATTTTCTCCCCGTTTTGAAAATAGTCTACGTCTTTATTTCTTCTACCAAAATGCATGACCATACATTCACCACAATATATTCCATCTGCCGCTTCTCTGCCCATTCACTTAATGCATCTAACCCCTTTTGCCGGCTCCCTGCTTTCTCAACACTACCTGCCCCTCCACCCATCTTCATATCTGATTTGTTATTTAGTTGGTCAGATGCAAAATTTTTCCCTCTCCTGAATCCCTAAATCATTCTTCCAAGAAATAAAGCAATTAAATGCTACCAACGTTGCACTACTGAAAACCCGTAGCCCAAGCTGTTCCTGAAGAATTATAATGCTGGCATCTACAAATTGTTCAGGTATCATGCGTGTCCAAACGTGGATGAAAGAGTTGCAATCTAGAGGTGTGATGAGAATGAGAGTGACTGCCCCATTGATATCAGGGTGCCCTGCTAAAACGGAGCACTTGAATCACTGACTGGCCACTTTGTTAGGTACAGGAGGCACATAATAAAGTAGCCAGTGAGTGTATGTTCACAATCTTCAGCTGCTGTTGCAAACCCACTTTAAGATCGACATGTTATACATTAAGAGATCCTGTTGTAACATGTGGTTATTTGAGTTACTATTGTCTTCCTGTCAGCTTGAACCAGTCTGGCCATTCTCCTCTGACCCCTCTTATTAACAAGGCATTTTCACTCACTGGATACATTCTGTTTCTCACACCGTCCTCTATAAACTCTAGAGATTGTTGTGCATGAAAATCCCAGGACAGCAACAGTTTCTGAGATACTCAAACCACCCTGTCCACAGTCAAGGTCACTTAGATCACATTTCTTCCCCATTCTGATGTTTGATCTCAACAACAAGTGAACCTCGTGGCCATGTCTGCATGCTTTATGCATTGAGTTGCTGCCACATGTTTGACTGATTAGACATTTACTTTAACAAGCAGGAGTGCAGATGTACTTAATAAAGTGCCCAGTGAGTGTTGAAGATGATGGAACACGTGCTGGTAAACGAGATTGTTGTTTATGGGCATGTTGGGTCAGAGCCCATTTCCCCATATGTATGACCCTGTGGTTCATGAGTGTCAAAGGGAAGACTTCAATAGTTGAAGTTGTAACTTAATGAAGAAGGATGATTATGGTTGTTGACGGTCAATAATCCCAGTCTCAGAATACCACTGCAGTTTCTCAAAGCAGATTCATAGAGACATAATGTCACACAGGATGGAGCCAGGCCCTTCATCCCTAATCACCCTAGGCCCAATCATCTTTAGCTGCTACCTCAATGACCTTCCTTCCATCAAAAAGCCAGAGGTAGGGATGTTTATTGGACGCTGATTCTGTAATATTTGATCCCATTTTGCAATTCCTCAGTAAGTGAAGCCACTCATGGCTAAATACAGCAAAACCTAGATGACATTGGCTGATAAGTGGTGGGTAAAGATGTGCCACATCAGTGACAAGGAAGGAGCATATCCGATAGTAGAGGGCCCAACTACCTATCCTCGATGTTCAGTAGCATTACCACCATTGAGTCCACCAATATCTTGGGAATCAATATCTGCCAGAAGCTCAGTTGGACCAACCATTTTTAGCAAACCAAACTGCTTCACAATTATCAGCAAGTCTGTAGACCTCATTGATGTGAGGATTGAAAACACCGAGTAGTAAAAAGCTGTGGGCTTTCTTCCAAATTTCCATCTTCACATCAACATAAGAACCATAATTGTTTTTTTGCTCAGAAACCTTAGCCAGGATCTAGAGATGTCATTTGACCTGAAATTTCTGTAGGGTGTTGACAGTGCACGTGGATTGTTTAATGTTCAAGTCCTTGCCCAGACTCTCACCACATTCACATAAAAATCATCTCTCAGTTTCCGAGTTGTCATATAAGTACCGCTCTATACCTGATTGAGTTTACCTTGAGATTTTTCTATCCTGGAAGTTATTGTACAGAACTAACCAAGCTCTTGAACTCCATTGGCAAAGTATGCTGAATACGCATAGTGCTTGAAGATTACACCTTTATCATGTGTTGCAGAATTTGTACATTTTCTTATGTTGATTCAGTTAGAAAATGTACTTGTGTCTTTTTCAAAGGAGGGCATTTATTTATAATTTTCTCTATGCACAACCACAGTCCATTGAGATATCTTGACTATTCTCAAATCATTCAGATGATTGGTAATCCATTTCCATAAAGAACTGACAAAGTGACCTTAAACATCATACTCAAAGTATTTTCCATTTGTAATAGAAATGCATGATGGCTCCCATTGCTTTAGCAGAAAGAAAACACAATGGTCGGAATTGTACAGATTGTAGAGTTCATCGATGTTTGAATTATAGATGATCACCTATCCTTCCACTATCTTTACTATTTAGCCCATGTCATTATAGATTGAAGAGTTCAAGGATGTTGTGTGGCAATTCCCAGCCAATCTGAGTCTTTATTTGATTTGAATGTGAGTGTCATCCTGAGTTGTTTATATCCACACAGGTATTGGAAAAATCATCTATCCTTCTCCAAGCCCTTGTCCCAAAGGGTAGTAGCCGATTATTTGCTGGAGCATTGAGCTCAGCTGCCTTTCAGTATTTCAAGGATTTCATGACCATTTATTGCGTAGGTGTTCTGCTGCTGATTGTGGACGTCTTATCTCTAGGGAGTTAGTAGAGGTCATGCTTGACTTTTTTTTAATTTAAATTAATGGGCTGATAAGCCATTTAGGATGAGTCGTGTGTGATGTGGTTCAGTGAAACTGCAAGATTTTGCTATGTCCGTCAGGGTTCAGTCTGTGAACGTTTCCTTGACAGTCCAGCTGTTGCTTTGATCTGCTGCCTCCAGTAGCTGCACTGCTGCTTTTCAATGTTCCTCATAGATGTATACATAGAATTAGTTCACAAGTGCTTCATTTTCCTGCGCTAAACTGCAGCTTTCTCCATGAATAACTATATAATTAGAAATGCATAAAAGGAATTCAAAGCCTATGACACTGGTCTTTTCAAAGGTTCAAAGGTCTAATTTAATGTCAGAGAAATGTATACAATATACATCCTGAAATGCTTTTTCTTTACAAACATCCACGAAAACAGAAGTGCTTCAAAGAATGAACAACAGTTAAACGTAAGAACCCCGAAGTCCCCCCCCCCGTGTGTAAGCGGCAGCAAGCAACAATTCTTCTCCCCCCACCGGCAAAGGAAAAGCAAGCATCAGCTCCACCACCGAGCACTCAAGCACGAGCAAAGCAATAACAGAGACACAGACTTGCAGTTACCCCAAAGACTTCACATTTCACCCAGCATTCGACGTACCACAGGCTCTCTCTGTCTCTCCCTAATAAGGGACAAGGAGTTATCTCATTTTCCCAGCGAGCGGGAGGACAGAACAAACAACTCGCTGGTTTACGATGTTAAAAGCCCATATCGTCGCTTTTTTCAAGCTCTGTGTATGATGAACTCAAAGATCCTGGGTCTTCGGGCCCACAGCAGTAGATTTTCCAACTCCCCCGACGACACACGGGTCTCCTGCCAATACATCGACCCTCGATCCGCCCGTCTCCAGAGCCCCGAGATCGTAAGCTTCCAAATCTGAGCCGCACTCTCAGGCCGAACCCTTGGTATGCTGAACAACGGCCAGTCCTGAAACCCGGAGAATGGGTCCCATTCCCGCAAAGAACCTAATTCAGCGTGTAACTCCAGGTTATGGTCTTCAAAAGAACCCTGAAAGGGAAAAATCAAGTTATTAAAGATGGAAATAGAACTGTTTCCAAAGATGCAAACAAAGGAGTTGCTGTTTAGCGCCATCTTAACTTCACTTCGCCTCCAGGAGCATGGCCTGTTGGATCAAGTATCCAACTTGATGCTGTTACCAGTCTTTAAAGACATAAGAAAGATATAAATCTGTAACTACTATTAACAGCTAAGGCACTTAATAATCCTGAAGTGATTTTATGTCTTTAAAGATGAACTTACATTTGTGTATACCTGTTTAGTGCACTTTTGCATGTTTGTCTGGATTTCTCATTCCTTTACTTTGTCAGAGGCTAATTTTTTGCCATTTTCTGATTAATTATAGAATTTGCTATAGAGAGCAGTTCTATCTACGGTTCACCAAGGTATGTAAATTCTGCCTGTTGATCCACATTCTCTCTATCAAATGTCATCTTGTGTGACTCTCAGTTTATCAAAGGCTCAGTATCCATCCTAAAGGTTATTGTATAATCAGAGACCAGTCCCTGAGATTGGTGTGTGATAGTTGCAATATCAAGATACAATCACTGTCACAAACTGTATCTGAATTAGTTCATAGCCCTTAGATGAAGAAAATGGGAAGTGTATCTGAAGAAAATCAGATTCAAAATAATCAGAGATAATGAGTAGAACAACTTCAAAGTAGAATTGCTTTTCCAGCTGAGTGATTTAATTTAGAGAAGGATAATTGATATCTTCATGATGTATAAAAGGGGTCTTCATTTCCCATACCTGTGACATGTTCATTAAAGCATAAGGTTGTTGTGTGCTACAGTGAACAGTAAATAGAATAGATTTACTTAAACACTCAGTGATTTATATGGTAAAGAAGAAAAAGAATATTATTTAATAAATGGGCAAGCACTGTTTGAAATACATCAGGATTATGAAATATAAATTAGAACAGTTTTCTTGCATCTTTGAGATAATCATCTTGGTAATATTACTTTACCTCTCAGCAGTTTACAGACGACAGTATTAGTGTGATGTAGGGTACTGGAGAAGAAGTGGGAAATGCTATAAAATCGTGGAATCTACATTTGGACATTGCTTCAGGCATGTGTTTCATGTAGTTGCTTGAATTTCTATATAAAGCTTGCATTTGTTATTCTTTCTTCCAGACTTAAGCATGTCCCAAAGCACTTAGTAAAAATGAATTATTGTCAGAGAGTAGTCACTGTTAAGCAGGCCAACACGAGGAGATAAATGATCACTTAATCTGTACTCTATGGCGTTGTTTAATATTGTGGCATCATTTATATCTATTTGAACAGACAGTCTGGGCCAAAATGGTTTCTTTAAACTAATAATATGGAACTGTACCACAGTACCTGCTGTAATAAGTGCTCAAGTTCTATAATGGCCCTTGAACTCACAACCTCGTGAATCAGATGTAATGCCACCCCCATGTAGGTTAAACTTAGACACTTATGTGACATGTCATGGACAAAATGAAATTCTGGCTAAGTTGATCATCAAAAAATAATTTGAATGGTGCCATGTGTCCCTTGACTTATTTTATTATTTCCTGCTTGCTAACTGTTTATCGACCTGGCTTTCTCTCTCGCAATTCATTGATTGTTTTTATATCTGCTTATTCTTCATCTACATTCAGTGGCTAATTTAGTAGATGCAGGACCTTTTGAAGTTGTCCTCAATGTCAGGGGGGCTAGTGCCCATGTTGCAGCTGGCTGAATTTGCAACTATCCATAGCTTTTATCCATCCGGTTCAGTGGCCCCACCATACCAGACACTGATGCAACCATTTACAATGCTCCTCATGGTACATCTGTACAAATTGGCAAGATTCTTTTTGACTTACCAAGTCTCCTCAAATTCTTAATGAAGTGTAACTGCTGTTGTGCCTTCTTTGTATTTGCATCAATACATTGGGCCCAGGATAGATTTCAGAGATGTTGACACCCCAAAAATTGAAACTGCTCATCCTTTCCACTTCTGATCCCTCAATGAGGGCAGGTGTGTGTTCCTTCAATTTCCTTTTCCTGAAATCCACAATCAATTCCTTGGTCTTACTGTTGTTGAGTGCAAGGCAGTACAAGCTGATCTATCTCACTCCTGTATGCCTCCTCGTCACCATCTGAAATTCTGCCAGTGGTGTCATTGGCAAATTTATAGATTGTACTTGAGTTGTGCTTCGCCACACAGTTGGTGTGGAGTGACCAGAGCACTAGGCTCAGCATGCATCCTGTAGGTGTGCCGGTGTTGATCGTCAGCGTGGAGAAGATATTATTTATGATCTGACTTCCGATGAGAAGTCAAGAATCCAGTTGCAGAGACCCAGGTCTTGGAGCGTGTTGATTGGTACTGAGGGTATGATGGTGTTGAGCACTGAGCTGTAATCAATAAACAGCAGCCTGATGTAGGCTCTGCAAGACCGACTGATCCACGGCTGAGTGGAAAGCTTCCACTTTTGACCTACTGCAGTGACAGGCATCTTGCAACAGATTCAGGTCCTTGCTTAGGCAGGAGTTGACTGGCCATGACCAACGTCTTCATCATAGTAGATGTGAGTGCAACTGGACGATAATTGTTGAGGCAGCTCCCCCTGCTCAGTGTACAAGATACACAGAGACTTCAGTACTTATCAGTGTGTTATCAGTATGTGGTTGCTGAAATATGAAGGTTATGCAAGATTTTAAAATGCTGCATTACTATTAATGCTATCAGTAAAAGCTAAAAAGATAGGAATTTATTCCAGAGAGAATTGGTTAGCAAGTTATCAAGTGGATGGTTTTAAAATTCTAAAGAGCTTTAACAGGGAAGATGTAGGAATGATCCCAGTTGTAAAGTAAGTCCAACAAGGAATGCAAGTGAAACTTATTTCAGAGCAGTTAAGTGAAATAACATTGATTCCAGTAAGAGAAAGCCAAGCAGGGATATGAAAGGAATGAGTCAGAATGTCAATAGATTGGCTGAAATCAGAGAGGAGACTCACATGAGATATATAAACTAGTGCTGGCCACTTATGCCAGAAGCCCTATTCTGTACTCTGAATAATAAACAGTTGCCTCTTTTTCTCCTGATGACGCATTCCCAGAAATGAGAGCATTTATCGAATTAGCGCTAAATCCAGCCATTATAGCATGGCACTTGTTATAATTCTGGATGGAATTCCAGTACAAATTCCTGCCCTCTGGTCATATCGCACCAAGGAATCTTCTGCAGGTTGGTATGGAGCTGGCTCGGACTGAGCCTGGGCAAGCGGTGTGCTGTGATATGGGGCTCAGGGCTGTATCCTGGTCAGCAAAATGAGAGTGGGGCACTGCTGCAGTTGGTGGTGGACTGTCACGGTCCTATGGTCACTGTTGTGAGTGCCACCCCACAACTAGGACACTGGTAAAAGATACCCTGCACCTTCTCACGGCCAGATCCCACAAACTGCACCAGTACCTGGAGTAAACGCAAACAAGTTTAACCAAAAACAAAAGCACAGTGGATATCTGCTGAGTTTTCCCAGCACTTCCTGTTGTTATTTCAGCTTCCCAGCATCTCTGTTCCTTTGGTCTTTGAAAGCTGTAACCTTGCAGTTATTTACTGGATGCTCCACCACATTTTAACTGTGAGCCCACACCCCACCATTAGATGAGGAAGCACAACTTCTGAATGAAGGCCAGCGGGAGAAGGAGAAGAACCAGGATGAGTCTTAGAAAGAGACTCCTCTGCTGGAGGAACTGACCCGACAGGGTGAACAAAATATTGTAGTTATCCACAGGCTCTTTTCCTTAAGGGTGAGATTCATTGTTAGCCATAGGCTCATTTAAAGTGCTCCCTCTCGTCACAATGAACATTTACCCATGTCTGTATTACAAGGTGAGATAGGAGAAAGTCTCTGTTTCAGATACAGTACATAAATTATCTCTCACATCATAATGTGCTTGAGTAGGTGACCTCCTGCCTTCCTACAGGGAATTCTGATTATTCCAGTAGATTTGCATTTCTATCACCTGCATAACATTGATTCCATCAGCAGGTTTGTTTACAGAACCTCCTCTCAAATACGCTGTGATCAAGTTGCTCTAAAGATGTTTGGACTACATGGAGACTCTGATTAAATTCCTTGACTCTAAAAGTAATGCAACAAGATCTTTGACAATCAGACACAGTTTATGATTGTAGACTATCCAGAGGGAGTGACCATTCAATGTTAGCAAGCACTTATGCAATCAATAATCTGATTATTTTAGTAGAACTCTGACATGGTCATGTTTGTTTGATAAAATTAAAAGTTAACATCAAGTTTATTGGCACCTAGTCATCTTGGTTGCACTAAAACTCATTGATTGTTACTTTTTTAATCACCTGTCAGATTCTTATTAAGGACCTCAAGCATACAGAGGTGTTCGTATCTGACATTCTGCATGGTAGATCTCTGCAACTTTCTCCAAATTTCAAGTACTGTAGCTCTTGTGAAACCCCGTTCACAGCATTGAACCTCTCAAACAAGAGCTCAGTTGAGGCATAATCATATCATTGTGTGGGGTTGACTGGGATCTGGGATTAGCCATGATGGAATGGTGGAGCAGACTTGATGGGCTGAATGGCCTAATTCTGCTTCTATGTCTTTTCTGTGTCTTATGGTCTTATTGCTTTAAGGAGTGAATCATCTGAAAAAGAGATTTTTATAGAAAGAACCAATATTAATGAGTAAGCGTCAGCAATGAAGCAAATAATTACCTTCTCCAGTCAGTTATCATTGAGAATATAATAGTGGGTTCTGCTTAATGGGTCCATCAGTTAATCAGCCATTTATTTCAAAGGTCAAGGGTCATTTTGTTGTCAAAGTATGCATGTACAATACCACTCTGACATTTGTCTTCTCCAGATAGGCATGAAATACAGAAAAACTGTGAGATTGAAAAGAAAGGCATCAACTGCCCCCCCACCATGAAAAAGAAACAAAAACAAACCTTGCAAACCCCAAAATACCCCTAACAGTCCTTCGCACAAAAACCTGGAAATGAAAACCCCCCACAACCCCCAACCCCTTCCCTCGCAAAAAAAACAGCAATAGTAACGTTAAATCCTCTAACCCCTTCCCTCACAGGAAGGAACAGCGATAATAGAAATAGAAACATAGAAAACCTACAGCACAATACAGGCCCTTCGGCCCACAAAGCTGTGCCGAACATGTCCTTACCTTAGAAATTACCTAGGGTTACCCATAGCCCTCTATTTTTCTAAGCTCCATGTACCTGTCCAGGAGTGTCTTAAAAGACCCTATCAGATCCTCGATAGCATCAAAATCCCAACCCCCCTCTCTCATACACAAAAATCTAAGAGGTCGCCCACACAGAAAAACACAAAGAAAAACATCAGAATTCAAATTCCCAACTCCGCCCTCTCACAAAAAGTAACAGATCATCCATCTGCCCATTGGAAACAAGAAAGAAAACACTGAAAACTGAAGGAGATGACTATAACGTACAGTCCAAAAATGACACAAATCTCTGAACATCAATAGCATTCTCCCATCAACATTCAAGCAGAGTGGCCGCGTAAACTCAGTCCTTCTATGAAGAGTGACTGCCACACCAGGTCCAAACGCCACTGAACATTGTCAGCCCCATGGCCTCTGCTGAGAGCTGCTGACCTCCCCTGCATTTGTATCGACGCTTCAATCTTCATTGACACTTCGAAATGGAGTCGTTCATGACCCTACACCCCATCTCTGGTCTTTTCCAAGAGGCAGCTTATGGAAAGTGTTATTTGGGACAACTCTTAAAGAACAAAAATTAATTGAGAAAATAACTGGGATTCCCTTCATTTATTTGGGACACCATGCCACTTAATTGGGGCAGGAGACTGTGCTTATAATGAACAGTGTTTAAATACTGTTAGTTTCATGTTCAAAAAGCAGTGATTTTTGTCACTAATAGTTGTGGAAGAATAAGCAGTAAGGCAATTCAGAACAGTTTTTCTCACTACAGTTTCAAGCATTCAGGCTTAGAGGCACCAGAAATCATTTCGCTATTTCAATAAGTTAGGCACTATGAAGATTTTGAAGGCATCGACAATTATCTTGAAAGTTACAATGAGAATGAGGATTTGGAGGATGAAATAATGGAAAGCAATATATGAAGGCAGTCCATTATCTGCACTAGGTGCTTGCGCTGATTATGTTCATTTACAATCATTTACAATCAACATACACCGGATGAGTTCCTTCGTTGATAACTACACACAGAACTAATACGAGGTATAATAGAGGTACAAAACAAAATATTGGTAGTGTTCTAATTTATTCTGTATTTCATTTAAAAATACAATTGTTACTCAGCTTGTCTTTTTCTATACCTTTTTAACTACTTCCATGAAACTTCGGCTAATTGAGGTAACTGCTTAATTTGGCCAAAGTGCACTGGTCCCAAAGTGTCCTAATTAACTGGAACCTACTGTACTTTGAATCTGTTTTGAAGGAATAATCATCAAGTATTATTTCTCACATTAAGTTGCATTTTAACTCATTAAGTGACCTGCTGATGTTGGCTGCTGAAGAAAGCTGTCTGGAGATGTTACTTTACTTGTCCCTACAGTGAATTTGGAAGATTTTGCAGAGACAGGTCTTATGGTGTTTTTCCATTACCTTAATGTGCCTGCTGTGGAAGACCAAGGTCTCTGAAGCATATAGGAGTCTGCCATAAGCTTTGTGGCAGGTTCAAAATATTGATCTTCAAACACCACTTTTCCTCAGCCGACCAAAGGTAGCGCTGAAACTTTGAAAGTAGTGGTGAATTACTTCACCAATCTATATATACGTGTAAGGGGGATTCGTCTTTTATGTTACTAAAATGGCTTCTTTGTTATGTTATACTTGGGAATGCTTCTTTGTTATGTTAAACGCTGAGAAAGTTTTGCGTTGTTGTGGGTTAGGGGGTGATAAGAGGATGTTACGAACCAGTTGGGATAGTTGTTATGGTTTTGGTGTATTTGAAGATACTGTATGCATGGGGTTTTGAGGTAGAAGGCGGGAGAGAAAGACAGAGGATGGACCAGGTGCTGTGAGTCCGCTAATGGGGTCGGACTCCAAGGAGGGCGTTCGGCGAGGAGCGGAGACGGAGATGGACTTGTGTGGAGCGTCTGGTCGACCACCGTTGTTGGTCCCAGGCGGCCGGTCAAGGTGGTCCAAGGGGTCGCAGGGTGAAGAAGAAGATCCTTGAGCTCCAACGGTTTTGTGCACGAAGAGATTGAACTTTGATAAGTGTGGCGCCTTTTATTTTCCTTTTATATTTTATTCTCTATGAATTGTATAGTTCCAGTAATATCTATAAACTGTAAATCATTTAATCGTATCTGGTGTATTGTCTGTTATTTGGGCGGGGTGGGGTACATCACACAGCATCCCCACAAACTATTACCCAGTTTGGCGGGGCTGAGGGTTGTTTCCCTAGACGACAGCGAGCCCAGCGACCCTGAAGGTGGCCAGGGGGGCTACATAGGCATCCGTTAGTCTCGTGAGACCATGGATTTGCGCCTTGGAAGGTTTCCAAGGCACAGGCCTGGGCAAGGTTGTACGGAAGATTGGCAGTTGCCCATGCTGCAAGTCTCCCCTCTCCACGTAACCAATGTTGTCCAAGGGAAGGGCACTAGGGTCGATACAGCTTGGCACCGGTGTCGTCGCAGAGCAATGTGTGGTTAAGTGCCTTGCTCAAGGACACAACACGCTGCCTCAGCTGAGGCTTGAACTAGCAACCTTAAGATTACGAGACTGACGCCTTAACCACTTGGCCACGCACCAACACCAATCTGCCTTTACTAAAATGTAACCCCCAAGACATGGGAAGTAGTCCACATATTCAACGTAAGCAGTATGGAGCACATTGTATCGCCACACAATGAGAATCTTACCAGTTTCAGTGCCTAATCAAAGCAGCGGACCAAGATCTTTTGATATACGTGTATCTAAAGATTAAGCTAGATCTATAGTTCAATCGATGAACTGGAAAAACTCATACTCTCTGGAAAGATCCAGGGGAGCAAACCCAGAGGAAGATCTCAGCTTATGTACATCAAAAGCCTAGCCAGGTGGCTACACATCAAGGAAATGGAAGTCATCCAAAGAACGAGGGATAGATCTGTATGAAAAACCATGGTCACCAATATCTGCATTGGATATGGTACCTAGACAGACATAGTTCAATCAAGATAGGAGGAGGGTCATTTGCTGACAAAATCTGATTTCCTTCTAAGTATATTCAGTAAAATCTTTCTGATAAGGAGTAACTTGAATGACTGTAATGTCTTCCATCGTGGAGCAACAACACCTCAAAAAGTCTTGGATGATCTTGAATTATTTATAGATGGATTATCATTTCCTTTGCATGGAGAAAATGAAGTAACTGTATGATCAATAATTTTAATTAAGCAATGAAATGTTCAAATAAATCTTACATTGACTACATAGTTAAGCAGCCCAGTGAGCATTTTGTACATGGGGCTAGCAGGCCTAACTTCTGGCTCATAGTCATTGACAGGCTGTTTACAGGGAAGATCGACGGACATCGAGCAGGATATAGACACTGAGAAGCAGTTAACCCGATGGATCTGTGTGACATTATAGTCTGGGATTTCTGGCAGTGGGCTAGGGTGGGTGTTCTGCCTGACAGACGGTGGTGGGAGGAGAAATGCAGATGCTGTTCTGTTGGGAGAGGTACCATTGAATTTCTCACTGCTACAGTGGTCTATAAGGCTGTGACCTCCTTCACCACTTTCACCTCCAAACAATAGACAGGCAGCTGATACGTTCTACCTCTTGGTCATTTGTGCTCTGCTTTCTTGATGGAAAAATGTATAGCCGCAGGGGCTGGGTCAGTGTAAGCACAAAATACTCTGCAGATGCTGGGGTCAAAACAACACTCACAACATGCTGGAGGAACTCAGCAGGTCGGGCAGCATCTGTGGAAACAATCAGTTTATCTTTCCCCTTACTGGTTTTTCACCTGGAACCTACGAGCCTTCTCCTTCCCACCCTCCCCCCACCTTCTTTATAGGGCCTCTGCCCTTTCCCTCTTCAGTCCTGACGAAGGGTTCCGGCCCAAAACGTTGACTGGTCGTTTCCATGGATGCTGCCTGACCTGCTGAGTTCCTCCAGCGTGTTGTGAGTGTTGCTGGGTCAGTGTGGTGGGCATCTCCCTAACCCTGGACAAACAGTTCTTGGGGACCATCTCCCTGTCCAGTGAGAACTTCAAGAATCGGACAGATGACATTTTGCTGTTTGCGAAGGAGAATAGCTTGGTTCTGGGTGGCTCGGCATAATGGCATGAGACTCGGTGGAGGAACAAATACCTTGTAGTCTATGTTTCCATGGCAACTACTACCTGATCCAGTAACTGCTGTGTAGCAGGATTATCTCTCTGCTCTGTACGTCTGTGGGTATTTGGAAGTGGTGGTCTCCTGACTCCACACATGTGGAAGGAAGTGTGCTCCCTGCCATCGCATTCATGCAGGCAGGGCTAACCATCAAATGCCACCTCAGCAGGCATTACACCTGCCTGATAAAGTCAAGTTCAAATTCAGTTCATTGCCATTCAACCATAAAAGTGTACACTGCCAAAAGAAACAATGTTCCTCCGGACAATGTGCATGACACAGTACATACAGTATAACTCACAAACAACACATGAAGTAATATTACCTCAATTAAATTAAATAATAAGCTGCATATACAGTACAAGTTAAAAAGCAAGCAGTATAACACTATTGGCACTTCATGTGTGATGAGATGTAGGTGGTAGCAGGGAGCTCAGTTGTCTCATGGCCTGGGGGAAGAAGCTGTTTACCAGCCTAACAGTTCTTGTCCTAATGCTACGGTACCTCCTGCCTGATAGTAGGGGGTCAGAGAGATCAAAGAACGGATGGGAGGGATCTTTGACAAGGCTAAAGGCCCTGCGTGCGCAGCGCTCCTGGTAAGTATCTCTATGGGTGGAAGAGAGAACCGATGATCTACCCAGCAGACTTTCTAATCCTTCGTAGGGACTTGCGGTCAGATGCCTTGCAGTTCCCGTACCAGACGGTGACGCAGCTGGTTAGGACACTCTCAGTGTTGCTTCTGTAAAAATGGTTTAAAATGGTGTGGTGTGGGGTGGTGGGGGGGGGCCTCACACACCTCAATCTCCTCAGGAAGTGGAGATACCACTGTGCTTTCTTGACCAAAGATGTGTTGTTGAAGGACGAGGTGAGATCGCCCATTTTGTGAACTCCCAGAAACCTGGTGCCCTTAATGCTCCATGCAGAAGCTAACTATGTGCAGTGAAGAGTGATCAGCCTGCACCTTCATTAGGTCCACAATCATCATTTTGGTCTTGTCCACATTGAGACTCAAGCTGTTATGCTCGCACCATCCTACCAGCCACCTTTTATCTTCTCTATATTCGTCGTCTCACCATTGTAATTGATAAGGCCACTGTTGTGTCATCAGCAAACCTGATGATTTGGTTTGAACTGGATCTAAAAATGCAGTCATGCATGAGCGAAGTGAACAGCAGTGAGCTGAGCACTCCACCCCGCCCCCCCCCCCCCCGGGGGTCGCCAGAGCTCAGCGTGAATGAGCCAGAGATGTTTCTGCCAACATAGACTGACTGGACCCTTTCTGTCAAGAAGTCCAGGATCCAGTTACAGAGAGAGATGTTGAGACCTAACGAAGGCAGTTTACCGACCAGCTTCTGAGGGACGGTCATATTAAATGCTGAACTGAAGTTGATAAACAACATCCTGGTATATGAGGCAGCATTTTCCAGGTGGGACAGGACGAAGTGGAGTGCAGAGGCTGTGACATCACCAGTGGACGGATCTGAGCGCTAAACAAACTGGAGAGGGTTCAACCTAGCAGAAAGATGCAATTTAATGTGATCCATAACCATTTCATAATTGTTGAGATCAGTGCCACTGGACAGTAGTCGGTAAGATAGGTTTCTCTTCTGCTCTTGGGCACCAGGATGATGCTGACCACCTTGAAGCCTGAGGGGACAGTAGATGGTTTCACAGAGATGTCGAGGACGTCTGTTCGAACCTCAGTTAACTGGGCCTCAGCACCTGACCAGGTATGTTAACAGGGACCCCGAAGCTTTACATGGGCCGGCCCTGGCAAGGGTCTTCCTCACATCGGCTGTGGCCAGACAGTGGCTGCTCCTTGGGGAGTGGGGAGGCGGGGAGGCTGGCCTTCCTTGCCAGCACATCGCTCTGTGCATCAAACTGTGTGTAAAAGACTCTCAGCCTATCAGGAAGAGAAGTGTCACTGTCGTTGATGAGCAGGATGGATTTCTACTCTGTTATGAACTGAATTCTCTGCCATATGCGCCTCTCGTCTTCATCTGGCAATAAAAGTCTTCACCTGAGTCCTTGATGGCAGATCCTATGTGTGGCTTCCTTGTTTCTTGAGCCTCCACACCAGTTTCCCCACAACCCCAAGCCATCTTTAGATGGAGACCACCCCCTGCCTTGTGATCTGTTTCTTCTCTCTCTCATATTGCCAGTATTTACAGAGATATTAGGCAGTGTAAGGCATAATCACTGTTCTTAATTAGCATCTTCCAACACCTTCTCATCCTTGTTAACTTAATAGAACACAGGAGGAGGCCATTCAGCCCAAGAGATTCATGCAAGCTCTTAAGGGAGTAACCCCATCATTCCCCTTCCCTCTCTCCTTATTTTATAGTAGCCCTTCCACTTAATTTCTCTCTTACTTTCCCCTCAGTTCGCCTTCGATTTTTCTCACCTAGATTAAGGAATAGTTTATAGCAGCCACTCAAGTTCATCTTGGTAAGTGGCTGGAAACTCAAGCACTCAATGTAAAAAGGGAGTACATGGGCAAACACTGTCCAGGCCGGCTGTTCCTGAGGTGAGGAGTGACCTTAGGTGCCCAGAACCGTGAGACAGTGATGCCAGCTGCTTTGATATCATGCAGTTCCAGTGCTGGTTAAAGTGTGGTGGGGAGAAGGGGAGGCCAGTGAAAGAAGGGACTCCTGTACTTTATGTGCAACCATAATACTCAAGTGAGGTGCTCAAGTATGCAGCTTCCGTCTTGCATTGATGCAGGTTGTGACGCGAAATATCAACATTTCCTTCCCCACCCCAACAAACACACGCTGCTGAACCCACTGAGGTCCTGCATCTGCAGTCTCTTGATTCTCTGTATTTCACACAGACCAGCATGTAGGGGTATTGGTCAGGAAAATCAGATCACCCCATGCTCTCAATCCAGCCTGGGCCTGTGCGGATCCTCCATCCACGAGCTGCAGGGCCCTCTGATCGCCAGCTTTGCAAGGATTCTCCCCCAATCTGGCAGCTTCCTCCCTGTTGCTTGTCAGGCTTGTTGGGAAGCTTCCTAAAACGAGGACGTATAAAGGAATACTTGGCCAGGTTACAGAATCTTTAAGTTAGTAGCTCTATCCTCTTCAGTATGCTGCCTTATTAGGTAATAGAAGAGGTTGAACAAGCATGGATTATTCTCCTTGAAGCATTGGATGCTGAGGAGAGATCTCACAGAGGTTTATTAAACTTTGAGATACTGGAGGACTTAGTTTTAAGCTGAGAGGGGGGTAAGCTTCAGAGAGCTGTGCAGGGCAAGTTATTTTTTTAAACACAGAAAGTGGTAGGTGCTTTAGAATGTGCTGCTAGGGGAAGTGGTAGAAGCAGACAAAATATTTAAGAGGCCTCTACACAGATACATAAACATGCAAGAAATGGAGGGATACAAACCCCGTGTAGACACATGTGTTTATTTTAATTGGACATCATGGTTGTCACAGGCATCATGGGCCAAAGGCCTGGCCTGTTCCCGGACTGCACTGTTCTATGTTCTATGTGTGAATGGAGTGTCTGTGCATGACCGCGTGTTTTGTGTGATTGCGGAGCAAATGAGAGGCTCTGGATATTGTAGTACTACCCTGACATATCCGGTGCCTTTTTGCCGCATTGCTTGTCCCCTGGTCTCCTGCCCCACGTGGAAGGAATTTCCTACCGACCTGATGTACGACATCTCCCTCTCATCATACACATTCCCCAGAGCCATTTTTGTGTCCTAGTCGGTGAATCTTGGGGCTCCTTCTGTTTCACTACTACTCTCTTCTTCGTGGCAGGCCTAATGGTATATCTGTTTGGTTGCCCTGGGGAGTGTACTCTTATGGATTGGGGTGTGCAGTCAAAGAATGTAATCCATTGAGTGACAAATGGAACCCCACTGCCTCCCGTACACTGAAATGTTTCCCCAGATCCAATGATTCCTTGTGGCCTTCTTTACTAAACCCACAAGCAAAACCAATGAATTTCTAGGCATTTTCAACACCACCTTTACGGTAATCAAATCTAGTCCACTGGAGTATAATTCCTCTACCGTACATGCCACTTTCATGCATAGAGTTTGCAAATACATTGTGGAGCCTGTATTGATTTCATTCCTGTAGACAGCATGAATGCGACATAATGAAACACAATATTGATTATGACCAAGATTATTTAGGACTTGACATCTCAGCAATTGACACATTAGTACAGTGGAAATGGCAGTTCAGATTGCCATCAGGAGCACTGCCGTCTCTTACTGCAAAACGTGCAGTGTATGACATTGTTCATGAGTAAAGCCAAAATAGTTACCCTTTTTTCCTATCAGAAATTTCCTAGGTTTAACCATTTGTGTTTCCTTTTTTTTCCATATAATGATGTACCTAAAGGGCCTATGAATAGAAAGGAGGAGCACACAGTTTTAGTTTAAAACAGAATTTAATCAACTATTTTTGAAATGCATCCCAGGAACTGCTATCAGACATTTTCTCTGGGCAAACAAATATGCTGGTTGGATACAGTTTGAATTAAAACTGTTTTCTTTAAATACAAGCTGGATTATTCATTGATGTTAAGGCCAAGGAACTGTGTAGGAGTTCTAACTAATGATGTGTGGCAGACCACAAAATGTTTTGACTGAGGACTGGCAGCTAAAAGCTCCGTAAGCACAAGGCCAAAAGCATCGAGAGCAACTCAACAGGCCTAGCAGGATAGGCCTTGTCTTAGCACATTTTAAATGGCTGCAGACCTTATTGGATGCCTACCAATGACCTTGTTGCAGGCTTCAAGAAGATTCAAACCAGGGATTGGAGGTGGTATCGGAGCAACATGTTAATAGACGGATTGGGCCTGGGATCAAGTCAAGTCACTTTTTATTGTCATTTCGACCATAACTGCTGGTACAGTACATAGTAAAAATTAGACGTTTTTCAGGACCATGGTGCTACATGAAACAATACAAAAACTACACTGAACTACGTAAAACAACACAAAAACTACACTAGACTACAGACCTACCCAGGACTGCATAAGGTGTACAAAACAGTACAGGCATTACAATAAATAATAAACAAGACAATAGGCACAGTAGGGGGCAGTAGGTTGGTGTCAATCCAGGCTCTGGGTATTGAGGAGTCTGATGGCTTGGGGGAAGAAACTCTTACATAGTGTAGTTGTGAGAGTCCGAATGCTTTGGTGCCTTTTGCCTGATGGCAGGAGGGAGAAGAGTTTGTATGAGGGGTGCGTGGTTTGCTTTGCGGATGCAGCTTATACTGTAAATTTCTCTAATGGCGGGAAGAGAGACCCTGATGATCTTCTCAGCTGACTTCACTATCCGCTGCAGGGTCTTGCGATCTGAGATGGTGCAATTTCCGAACCAGGCAGTGATGCAGCTGCTCAGGATGCTCTCAATACAACCTCTGTAGAATGTGGTGAGGATGGGGGGGGTGGGAGATTAACTTTTCTCAGCCTTCACAGAAAGTAGAGACGCTGCTGGGCTCTCTTTGCTATGGAGCTGGTGTTGAGGGACCAGGTGAGATTCTCCGCCAGGTGAACACCAAGAAATTCGGTGCTCTTAACAATCTCAACGGAGGAGTTGTCGATGTTCAGTGGAGAGTGGTCGCTCCATGTCCTCCTGAAGTCAACAACCATCTCTTTTGTTTCGTTCACATTCAGAGACAGGTTGTTGGCTCTGAACCAGTCCGTTAGCCGCTGCACCTCCTCTCTGTATGATGACTCATCATTCTTGCTGATGAGACCCACCACAGGAAAATCAGGACAGAGACCTAACCATGGATAAGTTAAGGCAGGGATCAAAGGGAAAGATAGAGGTGACAGAGGGGTCAGATTGGCAGGTTGGCCGCTTGGATCATGGGTGGTGGGTAAGTTTATACATAGCTTGTGAACATTGTTGGCAAGGGCTGTAATTATTCCCCATTATTAATTGCACCTCAACCAAAGAGCTTACTAGGTCATTTCAGAGTGTAGTCAAGAGACAAACATTATGAGTTTGGAGTCAAATTTTATGATTATTGGGATGAGCATTTATTGTCTATAATAAATTTCCTTTGAATGAGGAGGCAATTAGTAGTCAAGCTTATTGCTGAGTGTAGGGTGACATATAGGACAGTCTGGGTAAGAACACTAGATTACATTCTATGAAGATTGTCAGGGGTTTTAATAAAATCCACTTTTTTTTAGATTATGAGGACACTCAGTCCTCATTTATTGTCATTTAGAAATGCATGCATTAAAAATGATACAATGTTCCTCCAGTATGATATCACAGAAACATAGGATAGACCAAGACTAAAACTGACAAAAAACACATAATTATAACATATAGTTACAACAGTGCAAAGCAATACCGTAATTTGATAAGAGCAGACCATGGGCACGGTAAAAAAAAGTATCAAAGTTTCAATAGCCCCAACATCTCACGCAGATGGTAGAAGGGAGAAACTCTCCCTGCCATGAGCCTCCAGCACCGCAAACCAGTATCTCACTGTGTCACATAAGGATGGCAGATTTTTCTTCTGAAGGACGGTGTTGAGTCAAATGATGTTTTAGTGGTAATCTGATGGTTTTGTGATCACAATTACTTCTGCTTGTCTTTTATTCCAGATTCATTTGAATTACTAACTTGGGTTTGAACTCCTATCTCTAGAAGCTATTTAATAAGGGGCCACATAAAAAAGTACTGCATAATGTAAGAGCATATGGAGTTGGAGCAATATTTGAGCATGGAGAAAACAGGAAGTCAGGATTAATGGATATTTTTCAGGTAACAAGCTGTAACAGAAGGAGTGGCAGAGGGATCAACGCTGGGTCTTTTCGCCACCATTATCAGAGATACCGACCATCCAGGCCATGCTCTCTTCTCGCTGGCGCCATCAGGTAGAAGGTACAAGAGCCTCAGGATTCCCACCACCAGGCTCAAGAACAGTTACTACCCCTCAACCATCAGGATTTTGAATGAAATGGAATATCTACGCTCACTCGCTCCATCATTGAGATGTTTCCCACAATCAATGATCTCACTTTAAGGACTCTATCTTGTTATCTCATGTTCTCATTATTTATTACTATTTATTTATACCTGCATTTGCACAGCTTGTTGTCTTCTGCACTCCGGTTGATCTTTCATTGATATCCTATAGATTTGCTGAGTATGCCCACAGGAAAGTGAATCTCAGGGTTGTATATGGTGGCATATATGTACTTTGATAATAAAATGTACTTTGAACTTTGAACCTTGAATGCCTATGAAGGGAGCAAAGATTCGGAAGGAAGATGTGCTGAACTGGACATTTGGAAATGCATGGCACTAAGTCAGTGAGAAAGTTTAAAGGGAACGTTAGGAAATACATTGAAGTGGTCATTGATGTTTTCGCTATTGCAGAAGAATACTTTGAAGAAGGTTAGGACTTGCAACTCCACATTCCTGGTCATGGGTATTTCGGATGAGTTAGAAAGGGACATATAAAAGGAGGGGCTGAGTAATGTCAGTTAAAGAAGCACTCATATGAGAGGCATGATATGTTTGAAGGAACATGAATGTATTATACTTTGAACCATGGAACTGTACAACAGAGCTCCAAACAGTGCAAACGAAATAGAAGAGCAAATTTCTGTCAAGTGCAAAAACGGCAGGATAGTGAAA
Source organism: Mobula hypostoma (assembly GCF_963921235.1). Lineage (NCBI taxonomy): Eukaryota > Metazoa > Chordata > Chondrichthyes > Myliobatiformes > Myliobatidae > Mobula > Mobula hypostoma. Next base: position 49,108,292 of record NC_086119.1, on the reverse strand, counting down.
ATGAGAGATTTCAATTACCTAATAATGGACTGGGTCATCTGACCCAACACTCAGATGTAAGGGTATAGATTTTCATTAAAAGTTCTCTGCTTCATTTAAATTGATTTCAATTGCTTTTGTTAATTAAGAGTTGGAATATCAAAAAAAAACTCCAAAGTTCCAATGTTAATTGCACTCTAGGGTGGTTTGCAGAACCCTGTTAAAGAGTGTAACTGTCTCATTTAGGTCTCATTAAATTGCTAATTCAGTTTAATATTTAAAACAGTTTATAAAATCTTTCATAGGATGTTTGGTCCTGCATCTTTTAGTAGTACTGTTCTCCTTCTGGAGGAAGACCTGTGCTTGTGATTCTGAGACTTCCCACCATCTACCATTTAAGTTGCACCGAAAAATCTCAGTGAACTCTGAGTTGCTGGAAGTGCAGAAGGATTGTACTTGCAAGGGCCTTGAGCTTTAGTTCTCTGCAACCCAGAAAGGGACCAATATCACCAGCAAATGGGAGTCAGAAGGTGGGCGTCTCATCAATCTGCGTGGCTTTTGAACCAAAACAGTGATAAAACAGAAGCCAGTTTCAGCAGAAGCTGAAGGTGGATCAAACGATTGACTGCAATTCAATTAGCATCAAGTTCGCACAGGCCATACAGTTCCTAAAGTGCAGTCAGGAGCTACGTTTAGCCGATAAGTGGCAAGACCAACAATAAGGATTGGGGAGCACTTCTGGAATGGGCTTTAAGGAATGAGACAGGGCAGTCAGAGGGGTCATTAGTGGAAGAGCAAATTGACTCAGGTTTCCTGGTTATTTAAAAGGACAGAGTAAAGGTTCCGACTACAGGAAAGTTAACTCCTTGAGAAGGTGAAGTGATTTGGCCAAAGTGAACTGGAAGCAGATACTTAAAGATAAATCAATCCTGGATCAGTATAAACTTCTATTTATTTACCTGTTTGTTTATTTAGCTACTTATGTGGGCATCACTGTCAAGACCACCATTTACTGTCAAAGCCTAATTGCTCTTGAGAATGTGATGGTCAGCAGCTTTCTTGAATCACTGTAATTCTTCTGGTGAAGGAATCCTCATAGTGCTGTTAAGATTTCTTAGATTTAGACCTATCAGCAATGAAGAAACAGATATAAATATTTTAGTGGATGCCAGATTGTGAGCTGCCAGATCAGTTTTAGGTATCCCACTGTAGCACAATTGTAGTACCACCAAAACCATACGGGTTTACCACAGTGAGAGGGCAGGATTTTGTCATGTGCCCCATCTCAGAATTAAATCTGACACCACAGCTGCAAACAGTCTCATCTTACCACAATCTCATTTTACCGCACTGGGCATGCCCAATCAATTTGGTGCCTACCCCAATGAACGTCAAAAGAGTTTACAGGATCGCTTGGGCTAAGAGCAGCTTTGCTCTGTCAGATTTTGCTACCCAGACCGATGTCCAGTGGTTCACCCAGCTCTACATTTTTCCTGTATCAGTGTACAGTAATAGTACAACTGCCAGCCATTTCAGAGGATACTTACGTGTTCACCACATTAACTCCTGAATGAGCTTGGAATTACATACAGTTCAAAGCAGACATACAGTAAATAGTAGGTTTCCTTCCTTGAGAGACATTAGTGAGTCATATAGCTATTTACAACAATCCAGTAGCTTTGACATGATCATTATTCAGATTAATTGCTTTTTTCTCTCCCAACTCCCGAATTTCATTTCCTTACCTTCCATGATTGGATTCAAACTTGTGTCTCTGTATTATCACTTCATGCGTCTGGATTGTTATTGAACCCATCTTTGTCCTTTTACATAAGATCTATTCATAACTGGTGGCTGGTTGTGCTTATGGTATTGTGGTTTCCTGATGAGAACTGGAAATATCATATACCTGACAGTTCATTTGCTACTGCTCACTGGCTGTGTGTGTCCGCAGTTCACTTCAGAAAAAAGAATGTACTGCGATCTCAAAAACCCGAAACAAAATGACCCAACAAAGTGGTGAGGCTGTATGAATGAACTTTTTAATAAAAAGACTAGGCACTTCACTTGATCTATGTTGATAAGATATTACTTCAATTTTGGTGTGTGTGTGAGAGAGAGAGACCGATGTGATGTGATCCTTTCCACTGAAGTTTGAGTGTCAGTAACTGCTTGAAAAACTAGAAGAATAACAACAATTTTATTTACTTGGGGTGCACCTGAGCTTTCGTTTAGTGATAGTTGAGGCTGGCAAGATGGTTTGCATCATTAGTGTCATAATTGACTCTGAGTTGCAGCATATCTCCACTCCAAAGATAACAGTACCAGTCCCACATCTGTGATATTACCTGCCTTGGTTCCCTTTTAAAATTAGCTGCTGCTGAAATCGATACCTGTGTCATTATTAACTCTCCCCTTGATATTCCTGTCATCCCCATGATGTTGTCCAATCTAAAATTAAGTATGTCCAAAATTATGTTGCTTGTATAATGTTGCTTGTACTCACTGCAAGTCCCTTCCACTGTCACTGTTATGCTTAATGACCCGACATTGACTTCCTGTCCAACATCATCACAGTTTTAAAATTCCCTTTTCTCCAAAGCCATGACTCTCCCTATCACTGACTTCAGAATAATCTCTTGAAACTTCTATATCTTCTAATTCTCATTTCTACTGTATCCTATTTTAACTGTTTTACTACTTAGACCTTAAGACAGTATCTAGAACAGTGTTGCACAGAAACAGGCCCTTTGGCCCATGATGTCTGTTGACCATGATGCCAAATTAAATTAAATCTCTTTGCCTATACATGATCCAGATCCTCCATTCCCTGCGCATGTGCATATCCGAATGCCTCTTAAAGGCCACTACTGTATCTGCTTCCACTGCTATCCCTGGAAGTCTGTCCCAGGCATCCGCTCTGTAAAATAAAATCTTGCTCCACTTATCTCCTTTGAACTTTCCCCATGTCACCTTAAATTTGTGTCTTCTAGTACTACAAGCATCCTCTAGAACTGGAATTCTCTTCCAAACCTGTCTGTTACTTTCCTTTGTTAAGATATTTCTTTAAACGTACAGTACCTCTCCAGCCGAATAAGGTTAGTCTGCTAAAACCAGGAAAACCAGGAAAATCAAGAGCCAAATAACAGTAGGCTACTGGAAAAATTTCTTACTCCTCTTGGACATAAGTTGCATGTGCTAAAGACCTGGCATTGACCATGCACTGAAAGGTATTCACAGAACTTAAAGGTAACCTGACAAGAGGACCCCTCAAGGAGATCAGTGCTTCAGATTAGCAGATGGTGAACTGGATCAGCAGATTTGCAGATGACACCAAGATTGGGGGTGTAGTGGACAATGAGGAAAACTATCAAAACTCACAGTGGGATCTGCATCTTCTGGAAAAATGGGCTGAAAAATGGGAGATGGAATTTAACGCAGACAGGTGCGAGGTGTTGCACTTTGGTAGGACCAACCAGGGTAGGTCCTACACGGTGAATGGCAGGGCACTGAGGAGTGTGGTGGAACAAAGGGATCTGGGAATACAGGTCCATAATTCGTTGAAAGTGGTGTCATGGGTATATGGGGATATAAAGGGAGCTTTTGGCACATTTGCCTTAATAAGTCAAATATTGAGTACAGGAGATGTGATCTTATGTTGAAGTTGTATAGGACTTTGGTGAGGCTTAATTTGGAATATTGTGTATAGTTTTCTTCATCCAACTCCAAGAAAGATGTCAATAAGGTTGAAAGAGTACAGAAAAATTTACCAGGAGGACCTAAGTTACAGGGAGGAGAAGATGGCGGCGCGACGCAGCGCGCGCGGCCTCTCTGGTGAATGATATCGGTATCTGTCAAGTCGGATGCCTTGCATAATCCTGATTTGACGGAGACAGACGTGAAAAGCACGGAGGAACATCTGGAGAAAACTTCTGAAATGCCCTCTTCGCTGCCACTGCTACTGTGCAATCGAGAATCTCCGAAGGGGAAGGCCCCGAATCCTCGGCCTTGCCTGTGCTTGGCAGCCGGGGCTGGGGTAGAAGCGCTCAGCAGAGATGGTGCTCAGTGTCGGAGGGCTGGTCGGAGGCTCGGAGTTTTCGGACGGACTCAAGAGTCGGCTGTGGTCGGGTGCTTCCAGGGTGCTGCATCAGCAAGTTTGCGGCGCTGGAGGTTCATGGTAGGGAGAGTTTTCTTTCTACTTCTACCGTCTGCGTGAGATGATGGGACTTTCGAAACTTTGAGATTTTTTTTACCGTGCCCGTGGTCTGTTCTTTATCAAATTACGGTATTGTTTTGCACTGTTGTAACTATATGTTATAATTATGTGGTTTTATCAGTTATTTTTAGTCTTGGTCTGTCTTGTGCTTCTGTAATATCATACTGGAGGAACATTGTATCATTTCGTAATGCATGTATTACTAAATGACAATAAACGAGGACTGCGTGTCCTCATAATCTAAAAAAGAAATCTAAGTTATAAGGAAAGATTGGATAGTTTAGGCTTGTAGTCTTTAGACATAGAAGATAGAGAGGAGATCTGATAGTGATTTACTAAATTTTGAAGGGTACAGATAGAGAAATGCAAGCTGGCTTTTTCCACTAAGGTTGTATGGGACTATAACTAGAGGTCATGGGTTAAGGGTGAAAGGTGAAAAGTTTAAGGGGAACATGAGAGGAAACTTCTTCGCTCAGAGGGTCATAAGAGTGTGGAATGGACTGCTAGCACAAGTGAATATGAGCTCGGTTTCAACATTTAAGTTTGCATAGGTACATGGATGACAGGGGTATGGAGGGCTGTGGACCTGGTGCAGGTCAATGGGAGTAGGCAGTTTAAATGGGTTCAGCATGGACTAGATGGGCCAAAAGTCCTGTTTCTGTGCTATGACTATAATTCTAAGATTAAAGTCATTTCTAGTGCACAGTGCTAGCGCACTTCTTCAATTCGAGCCTGTGGACACATCCCACAAAGTCTGTCGTCAGTATTCCATCTCACCATGGCAAAATCAAAGGAGGTGAAAACTACATGATACAACAAAAAGTAATAGACACACAAGTAGGTTTGGCCATTTGAATCTCCTGCATCAAGGTTCTGGGTGATCATCCACGTCAGCACCATTTTCTTGCTCCTGCTCCTTGATTCCTTGAAGTCCAGAGATCTATCATTCTCTTTTTCTAATATACTCAATAACTAAACCTCTTCAGCTCCTTCCCAGAGTAGAGAACTCCAAGGTTCATCACCATCTGCACAAAGAAATTTCACCCCACTCCTCAGCGGCCTACCCCTTATTCTTAGACTGTGCACCCTGGTTCTAGACTCCCCAGTTGGGGAAATATCTTTCCTGCATCCAGCCTGTCAGTCCAGAGAGAACGTTGGAAGTTTCAATAAAATCATCGCTCATTTTTCTCATTTCTGCAGTCGTGCTGTGCCAGTGGTTAAGTGAGTGACTGTTTACAGTCTGGATGGGGTGCTGAGCAAATGAGCTGCTTTGTCATAGATGGTGACAAGCTCCTTGAGTTTTGTTGGATTTACATTCATCCAGGAAAGTGGAGGGTATTTAATCGTCATGGAGAAGTTTTGGGTGCTAGGAACTGAATCGCTCACTGCAGGATACCCAGTCTCTGACCTGCTCGTCTATAAATATGGCTGGTTTATTGTATTTCTGTTAAATATTGACTCCTAGGATGTTGAAAGAGGGGAACTCGTTGATGATAATGGCATTAAACATTCAAGGACCTGTTCTTCCTCCCAGCGTTTTTGTAGTACAGATATTGGTAGAATTACAGAATAGTAACAGCTTAGAGAGAAAGCTTTCGGGCCTTTGAGTTTGTATTGCCTCTAGATAAGAGCAATCCAGCTAGTTCTGGTTTACCATCCTTTCCCTCTTCTTTTCCGATAATAGCCATTTCCTTTATGAATGCTGCAATTCAGTAAATGTTTTTGTGCTTCCTCTATAGTTTTCACATTTTTTCTTCAAGTATGACACTCAAAATACTCGGTTAGTGGGAAAACCAGTTATTTATTTTCATGCGGATGGCTGGTTTCTCACTTGAAAAGATCAGGGGGGAAGGCCCTCAGGAGTGATGGCACGATGGACGATCGTTGGTGACTGTAGAGGCCAATTCTGGAGCAGTAGGGACACAGGAACTGCTGGGATGCAGGCACTTGGGTAGTAGGATCCTTCCTGAGTCACCTCTTCTCTTCCGCAGTTGCTCTTCTGGATTCCTCTGTGGATCAGCGATCTCCAGCGGTCTGTGCCGCAAGCCAGCTGCTGCCACTCGTTGACCTTGATATTTTCCTGAGAGAGCTGCTGCTTAAGTTAGTCTTTGTACCTCTTGGGCGGGGCACCGTGATCTCTCTTGGCCCTGAGGGAGTTCCCCGTAGAGTACTGCTTTCAGTAACCTGGAGTTGTTCATGTGGGACAAGTGGCCTGATTAGCGTGAGCAATAAAATGGCTTCACTGCTCGGAAACTGAATGTAGGTGCTCTCTGAGACAGTCTCTTTTGCTTCCCATAGCATCATGCTGGAAAGATGGCAAAGAGGGTTTCTGCCAAAACACAGCTTTGCTTCATGCTGGTACTGATGAGGAACAGGTCAGACAGGTCGCGTTGTGTTTAATCTGATTGCTTTGGCCTTCGTGGAGCTGCTGTAGGATGGTGAGAAATTTCAGGGGACAGCCGAGCTTCAACAGAACCTTCCAGAGACCATCGTGGCTGACGGCCTCAAAGGCCTTGGTCACCTCAATGAACACCATGTACAGTCCCATGTTCTGTGTGTGACACTTCTGCTGTATCCAGCTCAGGACGAAGATCAAGTCGGATGTGCTTCTGTTCGATCTGAATCTGCATTGACTCTCTGTCAGGTTGCTTTTGGCAATGGCAGGGATGATTCTGTCCAAAAGAAGTCTGGCCAAGTTCTTCCCAGCAGTGAACAGCAAGGTAACCCCTCTGTAGTTTAAGCAATCTGATTTCTCCCCTTTGTTCTTGAACAAGGAGACAATTACAGCGTCGCATAGGTGATTCGGGACTGAACCTTTCTCCCAACAGAGTGTGAACAGGTTTGTGAGTTTGCTCAGGAGAATGTCTCCACCATTGTGTACACTTCCGCTGGGATCCCATCAATGCTTGGGACTCTATGGCATTTCAGCTTGGAAACAGCGGCTTTAACCTCGTCCAGAGTTGGTGGACCATCCTTAAGCCTGACCTCATGCTGGGGATCATTTCAATGGATGCTTCTTGCACTTGACGATTATCCTTGAAAAGGCTCTCATAGTGGCTCTGTCTATCGCCTCATGATGGCTTACTTGTCTGTCAACAGGCTGGAGCTGTCAGATGAGGGTAGAGGGGCTTGAATCCGTCAAGGTAGACCGTACACTACACGCAGTGATTCTTAGAAGGCTCAAGCATTGGCGGTGTTTGCATAGTGCTGTGTTCATTCTGCTAGGTCAGTCCACCAGTCGTTTTGCATCTGCGTCAGTTTGGCTTGGAGGGTGCTGCTTGCAGCTCTATATTCTGCCTTGGCTGCGTGGTCATTGGGTCTAGACAGCAACACTTGATGGCAGGAGTGTTTGTTCTGGAGCAGGTTCCAGATTTCAACGTCATTTTCATCAAACTCAGAAGTGTCAGTATTACAGTTGAACAAAGGGAACTATGGTGCTATGAGGGAGGAGCTGGCCAAAGTTCAATGGAACAATACCCTAGCAGGGATGACAGTGGGACAGCAATGGCAAGTGTTTCTGGGAATAATGCGGAAGGTGCAGGATCAGTTCATTCCAAAGAGGAAGAAAGATCCTAAGGGGAGGCCATGGCTGACAAGGGAAGTAAAGAACAGTATAAAAATAAAAGAGAAGAAGTATAACATAGCAAAGACAAGTGGGAAGCTGGAGGATTGGGAAACTTTTAAAGAGCAACAGAAGGTAACTAAAAAGGCAATACGTGGAGAAAAAATGAGGTACGAAGGTAAACTAGCCAAGAATATAAAGGAGGATAGTAAAAGCTTCTTTAGGTATGTGAAAAGGAAAAAAATAGTTAAGACCAAAATTGGGCCCTAAAGACAGAAGTGGGTGAATTTATTATGGGGAACAAGGGAATGACAGACGAGTTGAACAGGTACTTTGGATCTGTCTTCACTGGGGAAGACACAAACAATCTCCCAGATGTAATAGTGGCCAAAAGACCTAGGGTAATGGATAAATTGAAGGAAATTTATATTAGGCAGGAAATGGTGTTGGATAGGCTGTTGGCTCTGAAGGCTGATAAGTCCCCAGGACCTGATGGTCTGCATACTTAAGGAGGTGGCATTAGAAATCATGGACGCATTGGTAATCATTTTCCAATGTTCTATAGATTCAGGATCAATTCCTGTGGATTGGAGGGTGGCTAATGTCCCTCTCTTCAAGAAGGGAGGAAGAGAGAAAACAGGGAATTATAGACTGGTTAGCCTGACATCGGTGGTGGGATGGATGCTGGAGTCAATTATAAAAGATGAAGTTACGACACATCTGGATAGTAGTAACAGGATTGGTCCGAGTCAGCATGGATTTACGAAGGTGAAATCGTGCTTGACTAATCTTCTGGAATTTTTTGAGGATGTAACTATGAAAATGGACAAGGGAGAGCCAGTGGATGTAGTGTGCCTGGACTTTCGGCAAGCCTTTGATAAAGTCCCACATAGGAGATTAGTGGGCAAAATTAGGGCACATGGTATTGGGGGCAGAGTACTGACATGGATTGAAAATTGGCTGGCTGACAGAAAACAAAGGGTAGTGATTAACGGCTACCTTTCGGAATGGCAGGCGGTGACCAGTGGGGTACCGCAGGGTTCAGTGCTGGGACCGCAGCTGTTTACAATATATATTAATGATTTAGATGAGGGAATTAAAAGTAACATTAGCAAATTTGCCGATGACACAAAGCTAGGAGGCAGTGTGAAATGTGAGGAGGATGTTATGAGAATGCAGGGTGACTTGGACAGGATGGGTGAATGGGCAGATGCATGGCAGATGCAGTTTAATGTGGATAAATGTGAGGTTATCCACTTTGGTGGTAAGAACAGGAAGGCAGATTATTATCTAAATGGAGTCAAGTTAGGAAAAGGGGAAGCACAACGAGATCTAGGTGTTCTTGTACGTCAGTCACTGAAAGCAAGCATGCAAGTACAGCAGGCAGTGAAAAAAGCTAATGGCATGCTGGCCTTCATAACAAGGGGAATTGAGTATAAGAGCAAAGAGGTCCTTCTGCAGCTGTACAGGGCCCTGGTGAGACCACACCTCGAGTACTGTGTGCAGTTTTGGTCTCCAAATTTGAGGAGGGACATTCTTGCTATTGAGGGAGTGCAGCATGGGTTCACAAGGTTAATTCCCGGGATGGCAGGACTGTCATATGTTGAAAGATTGGAGTGACCGGGCTTGTATACTCCGGAATTTAGAAGGGGGAGAGGGGAACTTATTGAAACATATAAGATTATTAAGGGATTGGACACGCTGCAGGCAGGAAGCATGTTCCCGCTGATGGGTGAGTCCAGAACCAGAGGCCACAGTTTAAGAATTAGGGGTAGGCCATTTAGAACGGAGTTGTGGAAAAACCTTTTCACCCAGAGAGTGGTGGATATATGGAATGCTCTGCCCCAGAAGGCTGTGGAGGCCAAGTCTCTGGATGCTTTCAAAAAAGAGATGGATAGAGCTCTTAAAGATAGCGGAATCAAAGGTTATGGGGATAAGGCAGGAACTGGATACTGATTGTGGATGATCAGCCATGATCACAGTGAATGGTGGTGCTGGCTTGAAGGGCCGAATGGCCTACTCCTGCACCTATTGTCTATTGTCTATTGTCTAAACGAGTCAGTCCTTGTTTCTTCCTGAGAAGTACCCACTAATAGTTATAGTATTGTAGTAGTATTGATAATGTTCTAATTTGTTCTGTATTTCATTTAAATACAAAATTTGTTACTCACTAAAATGGTAGTTTATCTTTCCATGAATCTTTGGCTAATTGGGGCAGCCATTTAATTGGGCCAAAATGTGCAGGTCCTGATATGTCCCAATTAACTGTTATTGGCATTGGAAATCCACTGTATTTTCAAGTATACAATGGCCAAAGTGCCAGCTTCTGGTGAAATAACCTTCAATGTTTATTTCTGTTTACTGTTAGTTGGCCAGTTTTATGTCCATGTTTTACCACCTCTTTTTATTCCGGACTTTGATATTAATAGTAGGTCTATTACGTAGCATTTTATTTTCATATATAGGAATGCCATACATTGATACATAATTTGGAAGCCCAGATATACCACATTAGTTACTTTACCTTCATTGACACTCCCTGCGTCTACTCATATCCTTAGCTGTGACAACAAAGAGGTAGCAAACCACCTTGCTATCATGTCTGTAGCTACAGTAACATCTGTCTTCTTTACTAACTGAAGAATCATCTGTGACTGTCGCTTTCACCCATTAGGACCTGTACTGTATACTAGTTAAAGAGCAAGACTCCCCCTAGCAGTCTGCCGAATGACCTGTATGCTTTTTAACCTCTGCTGACAGACCGTTTATCACTGCCTGCACTATTTTGAGCCACGGGGTGATCACCTTAGAAACGTCCTACTACCCACAGAACATGCAGAATGAACGTCAGCGTCACTAGCTGCTTCTGCAGCTCTAAAGCCCAGATCTCGGTCTCCTCCACTTGACGTTTACTACAGCTGTGGGGTCCAGAACACAGAAAACACCCTGCAGTTCTCACACAGCACTGAGTTCCTCCAACAATATATTTTTTTTCTTGTTGCAGTTCAATGGCTTACTGTTTTATTTATCCTGAATAAACTCTTAAATTTCCTGACTTCTTGCTTAAACAAAATACTTGTTTCAACTCACCAGGATTCTGTTGCCCATATTTCTTTTATTCTGTGAGATCTGTTTTCCAGCCTCTGCTTAATCAATATAACTGTCTCCTGTGTTCTTTCTATTTCACTTGACATAAAAGATTCAATACTCAATTGTTTAATGTCATTTCCTGTATACAAGAGCAAAGGAGAATGGAATAATTATTACTCCGGATCTGATGCAGAAGAGAAAAAAAGATAAAGACTATAATAATAATAAAAATATACACAATCAATGTAACTGCATAAGATAGCTTATATACGTCGATTATGTCCATAAAGTGGCACAAGGCACAGGTGTATCTGTGTCTAAGGTGACTGTCAAAAAATGATAAAGTAGTGGTGGTTGGGGGTGTGAAGGGGTGGGATAGTGGGTAAAGATGTTGATCAGCCTCACTGCTTGTGGAAAGTAACTGTTTTTGAGTCTGGTGGTCCTGGCATGGATGCTACATAGCTTCCTCATGATGGGAGTGGAACAAACAGTCTAAGAGCTGTGTGTGTGACATCCTTACTGGCCCTTTTCTGGCACCTTTCTGTATTTCTGTCTTTGATGGTAGGTAGGCTGGTGCTGGTGTTGGTTGACAGTTTTGATCACTCATTGTAGAGCCTTCCTGTCCACCACAAGGCAGTTTCCGTACCAAGCAGTGATGCAGTTTATTAGAATGTTGTCTACTGAACATCTGTGGAATGATGTGAGCACGGATGTACAAAGTCCAGCTTTCTCCAGTCTCTTCAGAAAGTAGAGTCGTTAGTGAGCTTTCCTGACTGTGTAGGAAATATTCTGGGACGATGAGAGGTTGTGTGGAACATGAATTCCCAGGAGTTTGAAACTGCTTGCTTTTCCACCGCTGTGCCGCTGATGTAAAAGGGGGTATGAGTGGTGCAATTTCTCCTGAAGTCGATAACCATCTCCTTTGCCTTGTTGACAATGAGGAGGAGGTTATTTACCTGGCACCAGGCTCCTCTCTGTAGGCACATCATTGTTGGTGGAGAGCCCCTCCACTGTCATGTCATCGGCAAAGTTGACGATGTGATTGCCCGTGTCTGGCCATGCAGTCACGTGAGAGCAATATGTGCACAGCTCTGACGGACACCCATATAGAGGATGAAGGGGAGAGAGGAGTGGTTGTCCATCCTGACTATCAGAAGCCTGTTCTTTAGGAAGTGCAGCACCCAGTTGCACAGTGGTGTATTGGTGCTGAAGAGGAGGAGATTTTCCCTGGAGGTCTGTGGGACAATAATGTTGAATGACGAACTGAAACCCAGAAACTGCATTCTGATGTAACTGATGCAGGGGTGTCAGGGCCAGGTGAATGCCAGTGCTATGGCATCTGTCATAGAGCAATTCTGTCAGTAAGCAATGTTAATGAGTGTCCAGTGTGGCAGGAATAGAGTTTGTGATAATGTGCCATTATCAGCCGTTCAAAGCACTTCATGATGATTGGTATCAGTTGCACTGGATGATAGTCGTTTAGTTCCGAAGGTGTAGAGTTCTTTGGTCCAGCGATGATTGTGGCTGATATGAAGCTTATGGGGACAGCAGCCTGGATGAGTGATGTGTTGAAGGTGTCAGTGAGCTGGTGTGCACACTCTGAGTACTCTGCCTGGGACGTGTTCTGGCCTGACCACCCTGCGGGGGTTGACCCTCTGTAGAGTCCTTCTCACTTCTACTGCTATTACAGAGAGCAGCCGCTCACCTGGGGGTGGGGTAGATTTCATGGCTGGTGTTGTGTGGGATGCCTCTAAGCGTGCATAAAAGAACTTTAGGGAGGGAGGAGTCACTGCTACAGCTGATGATGTTTTTCCTTGCGTACGTAGTCAGAAATGGCCTTGATGCCCTGCCATGTAAGCTGGGGATCGTTATCAGACAGGTGTTTCTGATTTTTTTGTACATAGGTGGCCTTTGCCCTCTTGATGCCTAAAATGAGGTTTCTTCAGGGTTCTCTGAGAAGTGTTTTGTCACCAGACTGGAAGGCAGCTTCCCAGGGTTTTAGTAGGGAGCACACCTCTGCATTCAGACAAGGCTTCTGGTTGGGCTGTAATATGACTGTTTTTGAGGTACCAATGTCACTTACTGATGTGGCTGAAAGGAGGCCATTCTGTCCATTGAGTCAATGCCAGCTCCCAAACTATCTTTGTCGGTCTCATTGCCCTATTCATTAACCTGTAACCTATTCCCATATACATGCCCTTTTAAACTCACTGGGGTTCTAGCTTACACATTACCTTAAAGCATGTTAGGCACTGTTTCTGTACTCCTTTTAAACCCTTTCCCAATTTGTAACTAATTTGAACTAGAAATTGTTCTGAAATGTATTTTGCTCTTGGAGAAAGTTTTGGACATTGCACCTTGCCACTTAACAGGAGGAGGTAAAGAGAGGTAATTTGCATTGCTAATCAGGAAAATTCCCACTTCTACACCCAGACGAGACATAATGGGGGGCTCGTCCTCTGAGTCTATGTGAGTGAAGATCAAAAATAAGAAAGGTGCAATCACTCTGATGGAATTGTTCTACAGAGCCCCTCCCTCCCCCCCCCCACCCACAATAGCCACCAGGACACTGAGGAACAGATATAGGAAAAGTGTAAAAGCAATAGGGTTGTTCTAATGAGGGACTTCATGTAAGCTGGGATCTTCTAAGCACAAGAGGTTTAGATGGGGCGGTATTTGTGAGGTGCATCCAGGAGGGTTTCTTAAATCAATGTGCAGATAGTCCAACAAGAAGAAGGTCTCTACTGGAACTGGTGTTGGGTAAAGATCCTGACCAGGTGACCGACCTTTCAGTGGGTGAGGGAACAGTGACCACAACTTATTGATTTTTATGATAGCTATAGATAAGTATGGACCTTGTGGGAGAGTATTAAATTTGAACAGGGCAAATTACGAGAGCATTAGGCAGATACTTGGGAGTGTTAGTTGGGGACAGGAGTTTTTGGGCAAGTTGGGGTGTTCAAAGATCAACTACACAGAGTACAGGGCAGCTATGTTCCAGTCAGAAGGAAGGACAAGGATGGCAAGATAAGAGAATCTTGAATGTCAAGGAGGTGATGACGGCAACTAGAATCAAACAGAGCCCTGGAGGACCAAAAAGAAGTAGAAAAGGACTCAAGACGAAATTAGGAAAGCCAGAAGAGGCCATGAAAAGTCCTTGGTAAGTAGGGTCATAGAGAATCCCAAGGCATTTTATGTATACATTAGAAGCAAGAGGATATCTAGAGATAGGATAGGACACTCAGATATAAAGAGGGAAACATTTGCTTGCGTGCCCTTAATACTTTACATCAGTATTTACCAAGGAGAAGAACATGGACAGAAGGAAGATCAGTGCCAAGCATAATAATATGATAAAGTATTTTGAAGGAGGAAGTCGTTAGGTCTCTTAAAGAGCAATAAGGTAGATAAGTCCCCAGGGCCTGAAGGGATTTACTGCAGGTTATTGAGAGAGACCAATGATAAGATTGCTGGGGCCTTGACCAATATCTTTGTTTCCTCTCTAGTCACGGGTGACATCCCAGAGGACTGGCGAGTAGCTAATGTTATTCAAGAAGGGAACGAGGGATAATGCTGGAAACTATAGATGTATGAATCCCACGTTAGTAGTAGGGAAGTTACTGGAGAGAATTCTTAGGGATAGGATTTAAAAGCATTTGGAAAACTGTGGCCACATGAGGAAGAGCCAGCATGGTTTTGTGCAGGGCAAGTCATGTCTCACTAAATTGATTGTGTTTTTTGCCGAGGTGACGAGGGTGATTGATGAAGATAGAGCTGTGGATTTTAGTAAGGCAGTTGACAAGGATCTTCATGGGAGATTCATCCAGAAGATTAAGGTGCATGGGATTCTTGGTAAATTGGCTGCTTGGATTCAGAGCTGCTTGCCCGTAGGTGACAGGGTGTAGTGGTTGAACGGACATATTGCTGTTAAAGTTCTGTGATAGGTGAAGTTCCAAGGGATCTGTGCTGGGGCACCTGCTATTTGTTCTGTATATAAATGTCCTGGACGAAACTGGAGATGGGTAAGTTAGTAAATTTGTAGATGATAGGAATATTAGTGATGTTTTCAATAGCATAGATTACTGCCAAAGACTATAGTGGGATATAGATAATTTTCAATATGGGCAGGGGAATGGCAGATGGATTTTAAACCAGCCAAATGTGAAGTGCTTTAACTCGGTAGGTCAAATACAAAGAGACAGTGTACTATTAAGGGCAAGGCCCTTAAGTTATGATGAACACAGTGATCGTGGGGTCCAATTTCATTGCTTGCTGAAAGTTGAGACGGCCTACAGAGAGGAGGTGTAAGAGCTCAAGGCTTGATGCCAGGCAAATAACCTCTTCATTACTGTCACCAGGACAAAGGAGAACTCACGCCACTTACCCTCCCCATCCCCCTTTTACATTGGTGGCACAACAGTAGAAACCACAAGCTGTTTCAACCTCCTGGGTCTCATGGTCCCAGAACACATCCTACAGAGACAAGAAAGCTCACCAGCGCCTCTACTTTCTGATCCGACTGAAGAGAGCTGGGCAGTGCACAACCATACTCATGTCATTCTGCAGATGTACAGAAGAGAGCATCGAACAAGCTGTATCCCTGCTTGGTACGGACACTGCACTGCAGTGGACAGGAAAGCTCTTCAACGGGTGGTCAAAATTACCCAACACATCATTGGCACCAGCCTGCTCACCATTAAGGACATTAAATGCAGAAAGGTGCCAGAAAAGGGACAGTATCATCATGAAGGATCCCACACACTCCCTTCATGGTCTGTTTTTCCCACTGTCATCAGGGAGGAAGCTACCAGGACTACCAGACTTAAAAGCAGTTACTTTCCCCAAGCATTACAGCTGATCAACACCTCCACACCATATATGCAGCGTAGCATCACCTTATGGACATAAGGTATACATAAGACATAAGACATAAGACATAAACTATACATAAGTTTATGTATAGAAGCTATCTTGTATATTTATATTTATTGTGGTTTTTAAAAATATTATTATTGTGTTCCTCATCCATTATGTTTTTTTGTGCTGCATTAGATCTGGAGTAACAATTATTTTGTTCTCCTTACACTTGTGTTTCGGAAATGACATTAAGCTATCTTGAGTGGTTAAAAAAGTATAAAATAATTGTCTTTATTAGTTGAGGCACTGAGCTGAAACGTCAGTAGGTTATGTTGCAGCTTTATAGAACTCCAGTTAGACCATCGTCTGGAGTTTTGCATACAGTTCTAGGCTCCTAATACCTAGATTCGATCTTTCGTGACATAGTGCAGTAGACATTCAAAACTTCATGACTACACACAATTTTATGTTATTTAGTTATGAAGGCCTGGAGGTCCAGAGGCTTGGGTAGGGAAACTGAGAGGGAGGGAGGGAGGGCGGATAGGGGCTTGTCCTGCAGTTGTTGCTTATTTGGTGTTTCCTGTGGTGCTGTGCTGGGCATTGTGGGCATGCTGGAATGTGGCGACAATTGCGGCCCAGCACGTCGTTCGTTGTGTTGGTTGTCAATGCAAGCAGTAGATTTCACTGTACATTTTGATCTACATATGATAAAGAAATGAATCTGAATTATGATGTAATTCCAGGATCTGCAATTAATTATTCTGTTAGAAGCTCTGTGTCCTGTCCATATAACCAAAACATCCCAGGAACATTTCACAAATGCCAGTCTTCCCCCAACTTCTAGAAATATTCTTTTCATGAAGGGCTGTGGGTTTGAGTGTTCTGGAGCTAAAAAGAGTTATTTCCTTTTTCACAGGATACTGCAGAATTGCTTTGGAATATCAGCCATGAATTATCCCATCAATGATCTTCATACAAGGCAAGAAGACCTGCAGCCTCACAAATATTTATAAAGGCTGTATTTTGTAAACAGAAAATTTGACTTCAAGGCTCCTTAGGGGGTGACATTACTGAATCTTATGTGTGGCTGTTACTTACTTTTATTTAATCCCAACACCTCTACTGGGGCATAGGCTACGGACAGCAGCTTGACGGAGTCCTCTGTCCTGAGCCAGTGTTTCAACTTATCCCAGATGTCACCCATCTTCTCCTTCCCCTCCCAGAGATGTGATCTTTGGAGCTTCTGTTGGTCTTTTTGTAGCACTGATTTTTTACAGGATGGAATTGTTGCCCAATGCCCAAACCTCCTCCCCTCACTGCCAGGCTTGCTACCGTCCATGGTGGAGCTACGTGTGGTTGTTGCATAGGATTTAAGTCCCTAAGTAGTCGTGTGATTATTGTGATATAATGATGTTGAATGATGTGCTTCACATTCAGAGTGCATCAGATGCTTATCTGTTACTTGATACAGGCAACAAATATACTGATAAGTACAGTAAAATGACTTTTAGCTTATGTCAGTTAGACTGTGCCAAGATTGAACCAGTGATAAAGGAACATTCTAATCGAAACAGACGTAAATCCATCTGAAGCTTTGCTAATCAGGTGGATTTTAACGTATTGGCAATAATGTATTGCTGAATGGATATTTGAATAATTTAATATCACTAATGTATGTATTTTTAGACTATTTCAAATGATCATTATGAATCCGATACACGTTTTGTTTACTGTAATGGAGCTTCAGTGGATAAAAAGAAACCTTGTGACTGTGAATTAATACATTCAGGGTGATAGGTAACTAGGTAATGTACAGTGCCTATAAAAAGTATTCACCCCCCCCCCCCCAAGTTTTCATGTTTTATTGTTTTACTGTGGATTTAATTTGGCTTTTCTGACACTGAATAACAGAAAAGGACTCTTCCATGTCAAAGTGAAAACAGATCTCTACAAAGTGATCTAAATTAATTAAAAATATAACTCACAAATATCTGATTGCTTTCACCCCTCCCCCTAGTATTACACACGTAATCATCACTGGTGCAGCCAACTGGTTTTAGAAGTCACATAAGTGGTCAAATGGAGATCACCTGTGTGCAGTCAAGGTGTTTCAATTGATTGTGGTAAAAATACCCTGTATCTGGAAGGTCCAACTGCTGGTGAGTCAGTATCCTGGCAAAAACTACACTGTGAAGACCAAAAAAAAACCACTCCAAGCAACTCTGTGAAAAGGTTATTGAAAAGCACAAGGTGGATACAAGAAAATTTCCAAGTCACTGAATATCCCTTGGAGTACAGTTAGGTCAATCATAAAGAAATGGAAAGAATATGGCACAGCTGTAAATCTGACTAGAGTAGGTCGTCCTCAGAAAACTGAGTGATCGTGCAAGAAGGGGACTAGAGAGGGAGGCCATCAAGAGACCTATGACAACTCTGGAGGAGTTACAAGCTTCAGTGGCTGAGATGGGAGAGACTGCACATTCAAATACTGTTGCCCGGGTGCTTCACCAGTCGCAGCTTTATGGGAGAGTGGCAAAGAGAAAGCCACTGTTGAAAAAAGCTCTCATGAAATCTTGGCTAGAGTTTGCCAGAAGGCATGTGGGAGACTCTGAAGTCAGCTGGAAGAAGGTTCTATGGTCTGATAAAACCAAATTTGAGCTTTTTGGCCATCAGACCAAACAGTATGTTTGAGGTAAACCAAACATCACACATCATCAAAAACACACCACCCGTACCATGAAGCATGGTGGTGGCTGCATCATGCTGTGGGGATGCTTCACTGCAGCAGGCCCTGGAAGGCTTGTGAGGTAGAGGGTAAAATGAATACAGCAAAATACAGGGAATCCTGGAGGAAAACCTGATGCCGTCTGCAAGAGAACTGCAACTTAGGGGACGATTTATTTTCTAGCAAGACAATGACCCCAGGCATAACGCCAAAGATACACAGGAATGGCTTCAAAACAACAAAGTTAATGTCTTGGAGTGGCTAAGTCAGCGTCCAGTCCTCATGCCAATTGTGAATTTGTGGCTAAACTTGAAAAGGGCTGTGCACTCACAATCCCCATGCAATCTGACGGAGCTTGAGCAGTTTTGTAAAGAAAAATGGTGAAAAGTTGCAGTGTTCAGATGTGCAAAGTTGATAGAGCCCTATCCACACAGACTCAAGGCTGTAATTGCTGCCAAAGGTGAATCTATTAAATACTGACTTAAAGGGGGTGAATACATTGGCAGTCAATTATTTTGCATTCTATTTTTGTAATTCATTTAGATCACTTTGCAGAGATCTGTTTTTTCTGTTGATCGGTGTCAAAAAAACCAGATTAAATCTACTGTGATTCAATGTTGTAAAACAATAAACCATGATATCTTCCAAGGGGGGTGAATAATTTTTATAAGTACTGTATGAAGAGAGAATTTATAGATTGTGTTCTACTTATGACTTCATTGACAGCAGAACGATGGTATTTTTATAGTTGCAGTTCATGTTGTGTTATGATTTGTTATGAAGCATTTCAGATTTTAACCAAGAAATCCAATGACCTTTCTCAGCTACAAAATATAACTCAACTCCCTCTTCCATCTCTGCACCATGCAATATTTATTGCTGATCTATATTACACAGTGTTTGCTTGGCCTATAGGCTCAGTTATAGAAACATAGAAACATAGAAAATAGGTGCAGGAGTAGGCCATTCGGCCCTTCGAGCCTGCACCGCCATTTATTATGATCATGGCTGATCATCCAACTCAGAACCCCACCCCAGCCTTCCCTCCATACCCCCTGACCCCCGTAGCCACAAGGGCCATATCTAACTCCCTCTTAAATATAGCCAATGAACTGGCCTCAACTGTTTCCTGTGGCAGAGAATTCCACAGATTCACCACTCTCTGTGTGAAGAAGTTTTTCCTAATCTCGCTCCTAAAAGGCTTCCCCTCTATCCTCAAACTGTGGCCCCTCATTCTGGACTTACCCAACATCGGGAACAATCTTCCTGCATCTAGCCTGTCCAATCCCTTTAGGATTTTATACGTTTCAATCAGATCCCCCCTCAATCTTCTAAATTCCAACGAGTACAAGCCCAGTTCATCCAGTCTTTCTTCATATGAAAGTCCTGCCATCCCAGGAATCAATCTGGTGAACCTTCTTTGTACTCCCTCTATGGCAAGGATGTCATTCCTCAGATTAGGGGACCAAAACTGCACACAATACTCCAGGTGTGGTCTCACCAAGGCCTTGTACAACTGCAGTAGTACCTCCCTGCTCCTGTACTCGAATCCTCTCGCTATAAATGCCAGCGTACCATTCGCCTTTTTCACCGCCTGCTGTACCTGCATGCCCACTTTCAATGACTGGTGTATAATGACACCCAGGTCTCGTTGCACCTCCCCTTTTCCTAATCGGCCACCATTCAGATAATAATCTGTTTTCCTATTTTTGCCACCAAAGTGGATAACTTCACATTTATCCACATTAAATTGCATCTGCCATGAACTTGCCCACTCACCCAACCTATCCAAGTCACCCTGCATCCTCTTAGCATCCTCCTCACAGCTAACACTGCCACCCAGCTTCGTGTCATCCGCAAACTTGGAGATGCTGCATTTAATTCCCTCATCCAAGTCATTAATATATATTGTAAACAACTGGGGTCCCAGCACTGAGCCTTGCGGTACCCTACTAGTCACCGTCTGCCATTCTGAAAAGGTCCCATTTATTCCCACTCTTTGCTTCCTGTCTGCTAACCAATTCTCCACCCACACCAATACCTTACCCCCAATACCGTGTGCTTTAAGTTTGCACACTAAATAATCTCACATGCTAACAACACCTTTTGCACTTGAGAGAAAAATTGCAAATACTCAATCCAGTGCAATCTTTAGCAGATTTTATTGTGGGTATGGCAACCTGAGCAGTCTGTAAGTCTGTAGGTACGGCAAGCAGTAAGTTCTTTCTCTGAACTAACCTTAACACACTTTATTAGGATTAAGTCTCGTAGGAAATATCTTTTATTTATAGAGAAACTTGTGTTTGTAGAGTCCCAAATGACTGAAAAGAGACTAATGATGATGCATTAGCAAGGGATTTCCCAGGAATAAAAGTACTGCCAGAGGATGGAACATGCCACTATAAGGTTTCCTTTAAATTAAGAGTTCCAAGTCACAGAATGATCGAGTGCATCCTTGCAAAAAAGAGTTCCACTTATAGTGTGCCTTTTGCAACCTTAAGTCTTCTCACATACTTACAGCCAATAATGTACTTTTGAATGCCATCCAGTGTTGTCATCTAGTTGTATTTAGCAACAGCCAATTCAAGCATGGAAAGTTCCGCTATATTCAGCTAATATTTTCTTGCAATGCTGGCTGAAAGTCAAAGTAAAGCATAAAATTAGATGAACCGTACAATTTCTCCAGCTACAACTTTTTTTTTAAAATCAAAAGTGCATTTTGGAGGTGCAAAATAGCAAATATTAATTTCAGCAGCAACCAGCCTTTAGATCTAATATGGATTGTAGATTGAACTTAAAACACAGATAGGAACAATGGTCTTCCTGAATCTGCATTTTAGAGTAAATTGCAGACCAGCAAACACCTAATTGACTGATATGTCTGCATATGCATGAATGCAATCAACACCCTATTGCACGAAAACAACTCAGAGACCACAGTAATTCATTCTCTCTCCCTCTCCCTCCTAAAACGGCTGTCAGCTCATTGTGTTCCAAATAAAGACTTTTATATCTACCAGCTGCATTTCTCCAGTGGCTTCGTTCACAGTCACAACAGAGAGCTGCGCTAAAAGTGAGGAAAAAGGCACGTTCTGGCTGAATCCATGTTGCCTCCTTGAAATACAGGAGACAGGGGCTAGATGTATCATATTACAAGGATGTGCTGATGCAGATATATACATAGAGCATTTTTAAAAGCATATTTGGCAGGTAGGATTCAGACTCTGTGCTACACAACATCTAAATGAACACTCAACCGTGATGTGCATACATTTTATGTATTTGACTCAGAATTTGCAATTGGTGAATTATAACACGCCTGATGTATAGAACCATGAGATCTACATGCCAGAAGCACACAGAGATGGTATCAGTGCATAGCTGAAGCTTGATAGACCACACTTAGTTTCTTATATGCAACTAACACTTGGTGTGGACCGGACACAACAATTTAGATTGGAACAGTTTCTGCTCAGTCTAAGTGCTTCTTTAAATCCCTGGAGAATTACTTTGGATTGAATTCTCGAGGAATTCATTTTAGCACTTTGATCCTAGCAGGATTATAAGTTTCTCCTGCTCAGTTAATATAATGGAGGTTGCACTAATTTTAGAGAAATATGGTTGCCTTAGTTGTGGTTCAGCTGAACATTGAACAGGCCAGAGGTGGCTAAAAGAGGAAGAGAGAAGGGCCCCTCCCAGGGATACCTATTCTGGAAAGTCTTCTTGAAGCACATGTTCAAAAAGCAATTTATCAGTGCTAAAGTTTCCAAAATAAATCATCATTGACATCTGCTGTCTCCTGCAGTCAGCACTTCAAACACACATGCAACTTCTCCGTGGAGGTGAAAGTTGCTATAACTTTGAAGTGCTTAACTTCCCTCTCATCCCATGTGCCCATGTGATGGCAGGTGATATACACCAAATTTCACTCCATGAAACACGAATTGCATGCACAAGGTCACACTTGAGGAAATTTATCTCCTACTACTTGAGTAGAGTGCAGGAAGAAGTGTGGAGTGGCAGATTTTCCCAACTACGAGCAGGGTTTAGAGGGAGCTGAGAGCTCTGTAAGTGACTCCTAACAATAAACAGGACAAGAAGTCACTCCTTGAATGTGGAATAGGTATGTGATCACTATCAAAAAGTCCCCATGCTTACGTACCTGAGAAGTGCAGGTGATCCATTCATTCTAAGGCAGACTGCTGCATTTATCGTATTTCAGCTGTCACGGTATCTTACATATGGAATGATCGATTTGGATGGAATGAAAATGAAGTATTTCACTGCATCTTGGTTTGCTGTTGTCACGTGCACTGGTTATCAGAACAATTGATGGCTCCTATTTAGCTAGGGCTTCTGGAAGTACACCCACATCCATGGGGCCAGCAGTTATATTGTGTAGCCTCTGTTAGAGTCTGCGCTGAAGAGGTGCTCCACTTCAATACCTTATGCTGTATTCACTACATTGCAAAAGGGAAAGGAGATGCATTATTCAGCTGAGAGAGCAATTACAGTGAGTGAGGACAGAAATGAAAGGCCTTGAACAGAAAGATCGTGCCGAACTTGAAGTGATAAGCAGTGGGCTACTTCTGTGCTACACAAGTACCTGCCAATTAGGACTTCCAATCATAAGAAGATTAATAATCTTTGTTAGCATTTAATAACATCGATAGTGCTACTGTTATTTAGATTCCTACCAAGGTCACTATTAAGAAGGAACAGATCTGGACCAGACACTTAACTACCAGGGCCTCAGGAACACATCAGATATGCAGGTGCTGCAGTGAAAGTCAGTCCCTGACCTTGCCAAAACGTCTGCTTGGGCGAATGTTCTGGTTGGGAAGAATATTCTCCACACATAAATGCTCAAGCAACTTTTGCTTGTTCAGCCTACTCTATTGACATTCAGTCAAAAATGTAAGGCATTGGCCATCAATGCACTGCCTGCTGTTTGCACTAAATAAAATAAATAGCAATAACTCCTCGGGTTGTTCTCTCCGGTGCATGGAAAACTGCTGTCACCTGAAAGATTGCAGTCAGCAAGCAACTGAACTTCTAATATTTCAGGGGGGAACTCTGCTACACATCATTAAAACCATAGCTAGTTGCTTACTGATTCATTATACAGGAGATGCCCCTTCAACTACATTGTCAGATTTCCTTCACCCTAAGCACTGCAGATGGTTAGATAGGTAAGATCTTACCGACCTCAATGGCAATTAGGAATTATCAAACATGTTGACCTCCCAGTGATATACACCAATCATGGGTACTTACAAATAAAGAAACACTAAATCTCAAGGGTGGCAAAATTCCCATATTATTATGCATTTTAATGGATCATCGCAGTGTCTGCATAACATGACAAGCAATGGTGTATATTATTAATATAACCATGCAATTGATAATCATTTATCCTAGTGGTTCACCTTGGTGCCTGTTCCTGAGTGGCTTTATCTTGCTGTTCTTCCATGGAGACCAAATTCAGTGGCTGTGGCCAAGCTACTGGATGGTTGCCATGTCTTACAGTGGAGGAAGTCTTACAGATGACTGAAAAGAATGAAAGCAGGCATCTTCGGGATTGGTCCATTTGGCTTTGAATTTACAATACCATGAGCAGTAGCTGTCTGTAATAAGTGCTTAACGGGCATCAGGGAGGGCACAGTCAGGCTGGCACTGACGCAAATAAAGATCATGAATACGTTCATCCTAAAAGAGAGCAGGACATAGTACTCAAGGAAACACTTCTCCTGCCCAGCCATAGCTTTGGTTATCTGTGGTGAGACTGATTGTTGGAGCTCTGAGATAACCTGGAAGTTAAAACCAGCTGTGAAATTCAGAACTACGATGGCTCTGATCTCAGCTCTGATGAAAAACGTGAAGTGCTTCCCTCAGCAGTGCACAAGTGTTGGAAGCAGAAAGATTATCCATTAGATTCGTGTTCACAAAGAGCTCTTTTTCAAATACTGCTACAAGGATATCAAGGTCATTGGCTGAGAACCATGAGAGGCTTGCTGTGATTGTGCTCATCGGATAGCGAATGACATGGCAGTGGTTATATCAATGAATGACATTTCTTTAAGTGATGTGACTTGACTTCAGTCACCACTGACTTGTGCATGAAACCCCTACAATTTCCCTTCATTACTGTCCACTAATGAAAAAAAGTGCAAAATGTTGTTCAAATACACAAATCATTACCGGAGGTGCACATGTAAACAAATGGTCTACACGTACTGTATGTGAAGGCAAGAGAATGACCAAGGTGAGGGTAGGACTGATCATAGATAGAAGAGGACACAAGCCTGGAGTCGGAGGAGATAGGGGATGTCCTTATAAATTCATTGCTTCAGTATTCACCAGTGAGGGCGACAGCATAAAACAGGCTGATGTGCTAGAACATGTCAACATTAAGAAAGAGGATATGCTGGAACTTTTGAAAAACATCAGAATAAATAAATCCTTGCAGCTGGATGGGTATACCACAGGTTACTATGGGAAGCCAAGGAAAAGATTGCTGCACGTTTGGCGATGATCTTTGCATCCACAGTCGTAACCAGTACCAGAAGACTGCAGGGTGGCAAATGTTAGTCCTTTGTCAAGAAATGGAAGGGATGACCCTGGGAATTATGGACCAGTGAATCTTGCACCAGTGGTGGGCAAAATATTGGAGACGATTATTAGATACAGGATTTACCAGCATTCAGAGAAGCATAGCCTATTTAAGGATAGCCAGCATGGCTTTGTGAGAGGTAGAATGCAGCAGTTTCTCATCTCTTTCTGTGCATTCATTCTCAGTCTCAGTGAGTGCATTTTATTTTCTAGTGAGCAGATGTTGGTCAGGAAATGCAATGGGACCATCAACCTGGTCGGGGTCCATCTGCCAGTCCCCCAGCTGAGCTGTCTAGGCTGTGTTGCTGTCACCAGGTCTGGTGTCCATAGAATCCCTAGTCCACTGAGCACAACTATTAAATCTACTGCTGGCAGATTAAAACTTATTTTATCTAAGAGTTCAGCGGTGCTGTATTCACAGAGCTTTGGTTGACCGAAATCGTTGAGTAGCAACTTTGAAACAATACCTAAGAATCTAAAACTAGCACCATTATTTTGAGCTGGAGAATCTGCAGATGAAGTTCAATCTGGATAAGTGTGAAGTGATGCACTTTGGATGATTGAGCTGAAGGCAGATACAGGGTTAATGGCAGGATTGTTAGTAGTGTGGAGGAACAGAGGGATCTCAGGGTCCATGCCCATAGTTCGCTCAAAGTTGCCACATAAGTTGATAGGATGTCTAGAAGAAGTATAGTGGCTGGCTTTCATTAGTAAAGGGATTGAGTTCAAAAGCCGTGAGGTAATGTTGGAGCTCTGTAAACCTCTGGTAGCCCACACTTAGAATATTGTGTTCAGTTTTGGTCACCTCATTATAGGAAATGTGGAATTTTAGAGATGATGTAAAAGGAGATTTACCAGAATGCTACCTGGATTGGAGAGCACGATTTATAAAGATAGGCTGGGTAATCCAGGGCTTTTCTCTTTAGAGCTAAGTAGGATGAGAGGTAACTTTTTTTTTCCCCCAGGGTGGAAATGGCTAATACGAGGGTGCATAATTTTAAGGTGATTGGTGGAAAGTATACGGAGGTATGAAAGGTAGGTTTTTTTAAAGAGAGAGTGATTAAGAGTGGTGGTAGAGCTAGATACATTAGGGACATTTAAGAGACGCCTAGTTAGGCACATGGATGAAGGTAAAATGGATGGCTGTATGTGAGGGAATGGTTAGATTGATTTTAGAGAAAGTTAAAATGTTGTCACAACATCATGGGCCAAAGAAGGACAGCAGGACAAAGAAGTTCACGCCCCTATTCATAGCCCAACCCTATTTTCACATCACTGTTTCAGAGGATAGTTTGCAGCACAATCCTCTGTTGATCTATTTTGTCACATTACTATTTCAGGGGCACATAGAAATCAGTGCAGAAATTGTGTATTTTTAATATTTAGAGATAGTATTGTTTGTCACCATTCCAGTCTTTGGAACCGTTAATCTCTCTTTTTTCTAACTGATTGCTAGCCGGTTGCAAAATGTACATGCTAACCCAAGGGATAATAGCATATGGATCTATGGGAGTGCTTTACTTCCTATTATTTTTAATGAATGATCCTATTAAATTTGATATTGTTTTGCAATTGAGCACAGCTAGGTGCTGGAAGAAATGAATGAACAGCATAAAGCAAAATGTTTTGCTGTCAGAGAGGTTTATGGTGTGTGAGTCTATTTCAGACATTACTTCTGTGTTGAAATCTGGAACTCTAACTTACTACTCTGTCCTATCTCCACAAGCCTGTATCACTGCTTCAAATGCAAGTTATTATCTTTTCCTTAAAAGCTGCTTTTGTTTTTAGCGCAATCAGAATCTATGATGGAAGTTGCAAACAATATTTTCCATGTCTCTTTGCCTTCAGGCTCTGACAACTTGCTAAATATTACACTGGTAGAGGTAGTTTGACATCCAAATGTCCTTTACTGTAATATAAACTATTTTGGTGTCACAGCATGAGAATTAAATCAATTAGCACAAAGCCAAGGGAGTCTAAATTTCTCAAGACTCTCGTGGAATCTAAGAATTAAATTTAAAATTTTCAACAAAAAATCTATTAGAAGGGACTGTTTCTTAGCCTTTGATAGATGAAGCCCCAAAGAGCCACTGTGAATAACACACCAAGAGCAAGAGTGAACAACAGGAGCTTGGCCAATCATATATTTTGTTGCCAGCTTCACAGTCAATATTGCTCTGTTTTTTTTAAGTGAAGGAAAGCAGCTCAACAGAAATGCCGCAAGTGCCCAGCAGGTCAGCTATGGAAAAAGAAAACAGAACTAGCATATCCTGTCAATGACCTTTCACGCAAACTCTATCTGTTTACACTAAGTAAATGACCATCAAATATCTGAGGATTTCCAGCCTACACAATATGGTGGTCTTGTGAAAATAATGTAAATACTTTAAAAGATTGTTTTAAAATTCTGCTTTCAGTTAACACAACAGGATTTAATGATAATGCTTTTAATTATTTGGTCGCATCTAACTTGTGAACTACATTCCACAAAGCAAAAGATTTGACTAGACTAGGCTAAGTAAGTCACTTCACTAGCTTCACGGATGGGCCTCCAGAACAGGAAGTTGAGGGAATCTCTTACTCTTTATTTTTATGTCACATCCCAGCCAATTTGTTTATTTGCTCAAGGAAATGTGAACATCATTAGCCACCTTTGTTTCCATTAATTGTTCGAACCGAATGCATTTTAGAGGTGACTTCAAAACTAACACCTTTGACAGGTTGAGAAGTTAAAAAAAATGCTTAATTATGCCAGATTTCTGGACTTGAAGGATATAAGTGAACCAGAAGCTTTTATCAAAAATCTGGCACTCTCATGATCTGGTCCAGTGGTACCCAAAGTGGGTGATATTGCCCCCTGAGGGGTGACAGGGGACTGATAAAGACAAGGCGGGTTTTAGGGCTGCTGAGTACATTGCTGCTGCTTCCTGCACCCATGCTGAGCTCGTCAATTTCATCGACTTTACTTCAAACTTCCACCCAGCCCTCAAATTCACTTGGTCTATCTCTGACACTTCTCTCCCCTTTCTCGATGTCTCGGCCTCCATCTCTGGAGACAGACTGTCCACTGACATCTTCTACAAGCCCACTGACTCTCATAACTACCTCGACTATACCTCTTCCCACCCCGCCACATGCAAAAATGCCATTCCCTATTCCCAGTTCCTCTGTCTCCGCCGCATCTGCTCCCAGGATGAGGTTTTCCATTCCAGGACATCTCAAATGTCCTCTTTCTTTAAGGATCGTGGTTTTCCTTCTACGGTGATCAACGATGCCCTCACCCGCATCTCCTCCATTTCCCGCACTTCGGCCCTCACGCCATCTTCCCGCCACCACAACAGGGACAGAGTTCCCCTTGTCCTCACCTACCACCCCACCAGCCTCCGGATCCAGCACATTATCCTCTGCAACTTCCGCCACCTTCAACAGGACCCCATCACTAAGCACATCTTTCCCTCTCCACCCCTCTCCACTTTCCACAGGGATGATCCCTCCGCGACTCACTTATCCGCACGTCCATCCCCACGGATCTCCCACCCGGCACTTATCCCTGTAAGCGTAAATGCTACACCTGTCCCTGCACCTCCTCTCTCACCACCATTCAGGGCCCCCAACAGTCCTTCCAGGTGAGGCAACGCTTCACTTGCGAATCTGTTGGGGTCATCTATTGCATCCGGTGCTCCCGGTGCGGCCTCCTCTACATCGGTGAAACCCGACGCAGATTGGGGGACTGCTTTGTCGAGCACCCCCACTCCATCCGCCACAACAGACAGGATCTCCCGGTAGCCATCCACTTCAACTCTGCTTCCCACTCCCATTCAGATATGTCCATACATGGCCTCCTCTACTGCCATGATGAGGCTAAACTCAGGTTGGAGGAGCAACACCTCATATACCTTCTAAGTAGTCTCCAGCCCCTTGGTATGAACATAGAATTCTCCAACTTCCGGTAATTCCTTCCCCCTCCCTTCCTCTATCTCTATTTCACATCACCTCCCTCATAGTTCCGCCTCCTTCACTACTGCGCACTGTTCTTCTGCCAATCACCTCCCTGCTTCCCCTCCCCCACCCCTTTGTCTTTCAAATTACTGTTTTTTTCAACTACCAGCATTCTTCAAACCCTCCCCAAAGTTCTTCCTTCAGTCCTGACGAAGGGTTTCGGCCTGAAACGTCGACTAATCTTTTCAACTGATGCTGATTGACCTGCTGAGTTCCTCCAGCGCATTGTGAGTGTTTCTAAGGGGTGCTTGATAGCATGAATGCAGCTGAGAACTTATAGGCTTCATTTAAGAGATTAATTTGCATTTGACGTCAGTGCCTCATATTAGATTACAAAGAAAATGTAATCACCTCATCTTCTGCTAACCCACCATTCTCTCAGACTTTGCCCGAAGCCCATTTGAAAAGCGATAATGACACTTCTTTTTTTGGCATATCCTGAGAAATATGAATTGAAGAAATTGTGTTATTTATCGGCCTGACCCACACATTATTACCATCCACTACTGTATACAGTGTTGGCTAGTACAATTCCCATACTCTAATTACACAGTGACACAATTCTTGTGAAAGAGGCTATGGTGTTCAATGGGGTAAAGTTCAGAATCTGCCCTTTCGAATGGTCTTGACTACATTTCTAGCCAATGGCCCAACTGAGATATCGTTGCACCACTTTATGTATCTTCAGGCAGTGGGTCAGGTATTGCCTGAGCTATGAAAGTGTCATAACTTTCTCCTTTATTGATCGCAGTGCTTGAGGTTAGACTTAATCAAAGGTGATTGTGGCCATTAATCACTAAGCAACCAACAACAACCAAAGTGTCTGTTGTGTGAATTTTTTTTTCAAATGAGACTATGAAACCATCCAGGCTCCTTGAACATTAGAAGAGAATACACTCTGATAAAGCAAACAAGAACTTGACTTATTTTCAATCACTTCATGCAAAATTTTCAGAAATGAAAAACACTTAAAAATGTTTTTCAGCACTTCACAACAAAACATTGATGGTTTGCGAGCTTCATACAACGTTTCGTTCTTTTACAATACAATTGTAAAAAAACTGATTCTGACAGCAGTAGAAGAGGTTCTGAGTACAGTTTTGCATATGTCACCAGACCAAATAATTAAAGTAGTAACTCTGCTCGGTGACAACTGTGTTCAAAGATGAACTTAGGACAGAATTTGCTCTGCAGTTGGATGAGTCAACTTTGCCAGGCAATGATTCTTTGCTACTAGATAATGTCTGCTTCATAAAAGATTAAAGCGTGGTGCAGGAGTTGTTATTTACAAGGGGACTAGAAACAGATACGAAGGTGAGTCAATATGTTGGGTTGTCGGGCAATTTTTCAAAGAGAAGGACATTCCATTCACCAACACTCTTGTTTGTGCAACAGATGGGGCACCATCAATGGCAGAATGCCTCCTTGGGGTTATTACTTTCTTGAACCATTACTTTATTGGAAAAATGCCATACCTAACATATTTACCATTCATTGTGTAATTCTCGAACAACATCTTCTTGCAAAAGACCCAAGTGATCGGCTGCACAAATCATTAAATACTGTTATCACAGTGATAAATTAAATCTTGTCCCATGCTCTCAATTCTCGCCTATTTTGAGAGCTTTATATTGAGAGTGATGATAAGTTTGAATGCTTGTGCTGTTGCACAGTGAAGTCAGATGGCACTCAGAAGGAAACTGAGACACTTGTATGTGCTTTTTGAAACTGATAAAATTCTTTGAAGACTCGAGTGCTTCATTCAGCAATCCAATCCACTCATTAGGTATGACATTGCTTATCTGTCAGAATTTTTCACAAACTTTAATGAAATCTATCTTCAATTGCGAGGAAATAATATGAAGCTTGTCAAAGTTAAAAAAAAAGTCATCTCCATATTTGAGCTAGGCATAGCTCAAATACCATCTACAAATTTGCTGACGATACAACCATTGTTGGTAGAATCTCAGGTGGTGACGAGAAGGCATACAGGAGTAAGATATGCTAACTAGTGGAATGGTGCCATAGCAACAACCTGGCACTCAACGTCAGTAAGATGAAAGAGCTGATTGTGGACTTCAGGAAGGGTAAGATGAAGGAACACACACCAATCCTCATAGAGGGATCAGAAGTGGAGAGAGTGAGCAGCTTCAAGTTCCTGGGTGTCAAGATCTCTGAGGATCTAACCTGGTCCCAATGTACTGATGTAGTCATAAAGAAGGCAAGACAGCGGCTGTACTTTAGTAGAAGCTTGAAGAGATTTGACATGTCAACTAATACACTCAAAAACTTGTACAGTTGTACTGCATTCTGACAGGCTGCATCACTGTCTGGTATGGAGGGGCTACTGCACAGGACCGAAAGAAGCTGCAGAAATTTGTAAATCTAGTCAGCTGTATGTTGGGCACTAGCCTACAAAGTACCCAGGTCATCTTTAGGGAGCGGTGTCTCAGAAAGGCAGTGCCCATTATTAAGTACCTCCAGCACCCAGGGCATGTCCTTTTCTCACTGTTACCATCAGGTAGGAGATACAGAAGCCTGAAGGCACACACTCAATGATTCAGGAACAGCTTCTTCCCCTCTGCCATCCGATTCCTGAATGGAGTTTGAAGCTTTGGACACTACCTCACTTTTTTAATATACAGTATTTCTGTTTTTGCACATTTTTTCATAATCTATTCAATATATGTAATTTACTTGTTTATTTATTATGTTTTATTTATTATTACTATTTTTTTACTGTCTTTGCTAGATTATGTGCTGCATTGAACTGCTGCTGCTAAGTTAACAAATTTCACATCACATGCTGGTGATAATAAACCTGATTCTGATTCTTTCCAACTTTACCCTATATAAGTGCGACATTTTCCAATTTCTGAGCCTCTCTGATTTGGGAGAGAAAGAAACAATACCGGATAATGATCTTCAGGTATACTGTGCCCACCTGGGTGAGCTATATAAAGACGTGTCAGAGAAATTTCATGATCTTCTCTTGATCAAAATTCCAGATTGGGTAATAAATTCATTGCTGAACACTTGTAATGAGGAAGAACTGATCTCACTGCAAAATGAATTTGAGCTGAAGCAGAGGTTCAAAATATTATAACTATATTTGTAGTTGTAGAAAGAAATCTCAGAACACTATCCTGCACTGTGGAAAAAGGTCAAGATGTTCTTTATTGCCTCTCCAACATCTTGTTTAGTGGAGTGTGGTTTCAGTACAGTCTCCCAACTTCACTCAAAGCAATGAAACAATCTGCAAATTACTGAATGTGGCGATCTGAGACTCTGAGACATTCAGCTTGATATTGAGAAGCTGATATCACTGCACCAAACCCATCCATCTTATTGAAAGGTGAAAAAGCAATGAAGTAGTGTATAGTTGGACTACTAATGTACACTCTAAAACTGTTGACGAAAATTGTCGTTACTGGATTTAAATAAATAAATAATTTTATTTGTAACTTTAAATAGATGTGAATAATTTTTGCAATTATTTGTTACTTCTTTGAATTTGAAGTTCTTATTTTCTTTCACTGTGCATTATAAATCAAAATTATTTATAGCTTTTATGCAATGGCCGGAAAGGGAGAGGGGGCACTGGGGATGTGATCTGGGAGCCAAGGGGGTGGTAACCCATAAAAGTTTGGGATCATTTGACCTAGGCAATTAGTTTTCATTACTCAACACATGAACATCCCATAAAGATAGCGATGAGCAATCTGTAAAAGTACTTCTCTGATACAGTCTTGCCTCATAACCTTGGATTGGTTTTTGAGTTGCTGAGATGTATTGGAGGTACAATACTTCAGTTTGATGAACTATCAGAAAGCAAAATGTGAGGAAGAGGGGGCTTTGATAGAAGGGTTTAGATTACAAAATGCATCTATATCTGTAATATGTAAAAATCAGAACAGATTGAGTAGGTCCTCTATTACATTTTATATATTGCCACGTGCTTGTAGAACTCAGAATGGTTTCAGACATTGTCAAGTCCATTGATCTATTGGGGTTATCTGCAAGCGTGTTGACCTATATGCCCTCCATAGTCTTTGGCTGTGAATGATTCACAAATGGAGCATTGCTAAGCATTCCATTTCGTCTTTATGTTGCACGAATGAAATGATAAGTGAGAGACCTTGTACATCTTTCCTGGTTTAAAACCCCCACTGGTTATGACAAGCACTCTTTGGCATTCTCAGGTTATCAGCTGTTTGAAGCATATTTAAAATATATGGATCAAAATATTACATTGTAGAATATCAGGGTTTGGGTAAAGCACAATGAAGCTGTAGAATCCTAAACTGGAAAAGAAGAGGAAAAAGAGGAAAGGTGAGGGGAGGGGAAGAAGGATAGCTAGAAGGTGAAGCCAGGTGCATTGTCCTCTCGAAATGACGGCTAACATTGCATTTGCCTTCCTTCCTGCAAGTTAACTATTAGGAAATCCTGCACAAGGACTCCCATGTCCCGTTGCACCTCTGATTTTTATATTTTCTCCCCCTTTAGACAAAAGTCTATGCCTCTATTCCTTCTACCAACTTGCATGACCGTACACTTCCTTGCACTATATTCCATCTGCCACTTCTTTGCCCAGTCTTCCAACCTACACAAGTCCTTCTGAAAATTCTCTGCTTCCTCAACACTACCCACCCCACCACCTGCTTTTATATTGTCTGCAAACTTGACCACAAAACCGGCAATCCCATCATCCAAATCATTGACATATAACGTGAAAAGAAGTGGTCCAATACTAGTGGCTGTGGAATTGTCACTGGCAGCCAACCAAAATAGGCCCCTTTTATTCTGACTCTTTACCTCTAGCTAATCCGCCAATCTTCTATCCATGCTAGTATCTTCCCTGTTACACCACGGGCTTTTATCTTGTTATGCACCTTCATGTGCAGTACCTTGTCAAAGACACTCTGAAAATTCAAGTAACTAATATCCACTGACTCCCTTTTGTCTATCCTGCGTGTTAATTCCTCAATGAATTCCAACTGATTGGTCAGGCAAGATTTCCTCTTAAGGTAATCCTGCTGCCTTTGGCCTTCTTTATCAAGTGCCTCTAAAATACCCCAAAACCTCATCTTTAACAATGGGCTTCAACATCTTCTCAACCGCTAAAGTCAGGCTAACTGACCCATAATTTCCTTTCTTCTGCCTCCCTCCCTTCTTAAAGAGTAGACTGATGATTGCAAATTTTCCCTTCCTCCGGAACAATTCCAGAATCTAGTGATTCTTGAAAGATTGTTACTAATGCTTCCACTAACTAATCAGCTACCTGTTTCTGAACCATGGGGTGTAGCCCATCTGGTCCAGCTGAGTTACCCACCTTCAGACCTTTCAGCTTCCCAAGCAACATCTCCTTAGTAATAGCAACTGCACTCAATTCTGCCCCCGAAACTCTTGAATTTCTGGCATACTGCTAGTGCCTTCCACAGTGAAGTCTGATGCAAAACACTTATTAAGTTTGTCGCTATTTCTTTGCCCTCCATTACTATCTCTTAAGATTAGATTAGATTAGATTATGAGGACACACAGTCCTCTTTTATTGTCATTTAGTAATGCATGCATTAAGAAATGATACAATGTTCCTCCAGTGTGATATCACAGAAACACAAGACAGACCAAGACTGAAAAACTGACAAAAACCACATAATTATAACATGTAGTTACAACAGTGCAAGCATTACCGTAACTTGATAGAAGAACAGACCATGGGCACGGTAAAAAAAGTCTCAAAGTCTCTCGAGAGTCCCAACATCTCACACAGATGGTAGAAGGAAGAAAAATCTCCCTGCCATAAGCTTCCAGCGCCGCAAACCTGTTGATGCAGCATCGTGGAAGCACCCGACCACAGTCCGACTCTCAGTCTGTCCGAAAGTTCGAGCCTCCAACCAGCCCTCCGACACCGAGCACCGAGTACCATCTCTGCCGAGCGCTTTGAACACAGCCCCGGCCGACAACAACAGGCAAAGCCGAGGATCTGTGGCCTTCCCTCCGGATCTGTAGCAGCGGCAGCGAACCGGGCATTTCAGAAGTTTCTCCAGATGTTCCTCCATGCTTCTCACGTCCATCTCCATCAAATCAGGATTGTGCACGGCCCCTATTTAACAAATATGATATCATTTCACCGGAGGGGCTGCGCACGCTGCATCGCGTCGCCATCTTCTCCTCCCTCCGAGCCACATTTAGCCTCATTTTCCAGCAGTCCCAAATCCACTCTTGCCACTCTTCTGCTCTTATATGTATGAAGAAAACCCTTGGGCTTCTTTTTGATATTTTTTTCTAGCTTACCTTCACTTTTCTGTTGTTACAGTTTTTTTTAGTAGCCTTCTGTGGTTTTTAAAATCTGCCCAATCCTGTAGCTTCCCACTAAGTTTTGCTATATTATTGATTCATATTATAATCAGAAGTATATTGTGGATTGTGAGGTTATGTACTGTGAAAGTCCCTGTTGTAGAATGCTAAGTTTGTATTTTGCATTGAGTAATTGAATGTATTGAGCAATTAATGATTTGTGTATTGTACAAGTGTATACTCGAACTTAAGAAGTATATTTAGAATTTGAAGTTCAAGTATAATGTGAAAACCTTTTGTAGAAATTGGGGATTAAGTGGTGCATACAGCTATATTGTAGAATATTGAAATTTATGTGGAACACAAAGTATATTATAGAATCTGAGGTTCATTTATTGCATGAAGACATACAGTAGAATGTGAAGCTTCATACATCCTGAAGTATATTTCATTTTATTGGAATTTCTCTCTGGCACATGAAAGTACTATATATTGCAGAATTTGACTGTTTTTATAGTAAATTGTAGAATAGCTGGTATTAATTTTGGAGTATTGGAATAGTGTGTAATAAATGTTGAAATCAGTACATAAATGAAAAAGTTCCTGTGAATATTCAATTTACATGAAATGTGCAGCATTATACTGAACATTTAGATATAAATACAGCAACACATTGTAAAAGATTGGGTTTGATTTCGGTCAAAAATTCGATGTGAAATTGAGAGTTTGCATGGAAAATAAAAGGGTATTATATACTGCAGGAAATTTGTATAGAACATAAAGGTCCATGCAGAATATTGGGATATATAACGAAAATAAGAGATATATTGGAGAACATATCAAGTATACACTATTATGAGCATATTGAACACAAAGTTATTTTGTGTTATCAAGTAACAGTCAGTTGTAAATATGTACATCTATTTACTGTGTATATAATAATATACACAAGTGTGTGTATAAAAGACATTGAGAATATTTGGTAGTAATTCTCTGACAGAGAAAATGGATAAAAACAGAATAAAATTAATAAGTTGCTATATAAATCTGAACATAAGTTGTGAAGAATAACTGATCTTCAGAGTCAGAATCAGGTTTAATATCACTGGCAAACATCATTAAATTTGTTGCTTGATAGCGTTTTGAATGATGAATGTTCCCTTTTAGAGACATCGCATTTTGAAGGTGTCCCCTCAATGCTGGGGAGGCTAGAGCCTGTGATGAAGCTGGCTGAGTTTACAACTTTCCGCACTGTTTTCTGATCCTGTGCAGCAGTGCATCTATACCACACAGTAATGCAACCAGTTAGCATGCTCTCCAGCATAGAAACTTGTAGAAAATTGCGAGTGTCTTTGGTGACATACAAAGTCTCCACATCTCCTAATGAAATTTATCTCCTCTCATGTCTTCTTTATAATTGCATCAATATATTGGGGCTAGGGTAAATATTCGGAGATGGTGACACCCAGGAACTTGAAGCTGCTCACCCTTTCCACTTCTGATCACTCTAAGGACTGCTGTGTGCTCCCTCTTCCCTTTCCTGGATCCCACAATAAATTTCTTGGTCTTACTGACGTTGTGTGCAAAGTTGTTGCGACACCACTCAACCAGTTCATCTGTCTCGCTCACATACGCCTCCTCGTCACCATCTGAAACTCTACCAACAATAGTTGTGTTGGCATCATATTTAGAGATGATATTTGAGCTGTGCCTAGCCACGCGGTAGTGGGTGTAGAGAGAGTAGAGCTAAGTGCATATCCTTGAGGTGTGTCAGTGTCTGCAAGGAGGGATGTTATTTCTGATCCACACAGACTGTGGTCTCCCAGTGAGGAAATCAAGGATCCAGTTGCAGATGGGGGTACAGAGCCCCAGGTTTCGGAGCTTGCTGATTAAAATCGTGGGTATGATTATGTTGAACGCTGAGTTGTAATCAATAAACAACAGCTGGGTTCAAGTTTTACTATTGTCCAGGTGAACCAAGACCGAGTGAGATTGCATCTGCTGTAGAACTATTGTGGTGATAGGCAAAATTGCAGTGGGTTCAGATCCTTGATTAGGCTGGTATTGATTCCAGCCATAACCAACCTCTCAAAGCACTTCATCACAGTAGGTGTGCGTGCCACTGGATGATAATTATCGAGGCAGCTCACCCTGCTCTTCTTGAGCATTGTCACCCCAGAAGATTGTTGCCCTTTTGAAAGGGGTGGGGACCACCGACTGGAGCAATGAGAGATTGAATATATCCTTGAACACATCCTCCAGTGGGATGGCATGGAATTTCAGAGCCCTACCAGGTGCACCATCAGGACCTGATGCTTTGCCAGGGTTCAGCCTCTTGATAGAAGTTCGGACATTGGCCTTTGCAACAGAGATCACAGGGTCACCAGATGTTGCAGGGATTCACACTGGTGTCGTTTTATTCCCCCTTTCAAAGCGAGTATAAAAGACATTGAGTTCATCTGGGAGTGAAGTATTACAGTGTAATACCCAGGTTCGGTGGGCTGCGTAAGTCTAGGGAAAGATAGTCGCCGCCCCCACCAAACTGATGAAATGTCATTTGTGTGGATGCTACGTGTTGCGTTCCCCTGTTACAACTCAGTACCATGAAAGATCAGACAGGACACCATATGCAATTAAACAACTGAGCTTTATAATTATTAAGTTGGCTATAGGGTTAGTACAGAAAACAAAAAGAAAAAGGGCCCATTTTAATGAAACAGTCTATTGCGCAAGTTGGAGCTCATGATTTTCCATCCTTGAATTCCCCATTGATTTCCTCCGAGCATCATTGACTCCCGGACCCTCACTCCGAGTCCACTCCACACAGTTGTCTACCAGCTCACTCCTCTGACGCCTCCTTTCTTCATCTCTCGCCGACAAAAGACCGTGAATACCTTCTCTCAGACACACAAGAAAGAGACAACACACCTCTCATTGGATGGCAGACATTCCAAAGCCCCTGTTATCTCTAGTCATAGCTCAAACACTGCTGCTACAGAGAAACCATTACATTAACAGTGAAACATTACAGAGAAACCATTACATTAACAGTGAAACCTTACAGAGCCTTGCAACAGCTATTCATGATCTATAGGAAGAGGCGCAGTCGACGTTTCAGGCCGAGACCCTTCAGTCCTGACGAAGGGTCTCGGCCTGAAACGTCGACTGCGCCTCTTCCTATAGATGCTGCTTGGCCTGCTGCATTCACCAGCAACTTTGATGTATGTTGCTTGAATTTCCAGCATCTGCAGAATCCCTGTTGTTTGAGCTATTCACGATATTAGGTTTCGCTTTGTAAGAAGTAATGGCCTGCAAACTCTGCCCAAGTTGACATGCACCCAATTCCATCTTTAGCCTCAATTGGAATTGATTTTTTTTTGCACTTAAAATAGCCTTCTGTAGGTTGACCTTGGAGTTCTTGTATAGTTCCAAATCACTAGTCTTAAATGCCACAGATATGACCCTCAGCAGACTACAAACTTCCTTGTTCATCCATGGCTTTCAGTTTAGGTATGTCCCGTATGTTCTCAAAGGCACACACTCATTCACACAGATCTTGATGAAGTCAGTGATAGCTGTGGCATATTCTTTAAGATTTGAAGATGAATTCCTGAATATTGTCCAGTCCACTGACTCAAAGAAGTCATGTAAGTACTCGTTCACCTCCCTTGACCCTCAACACTGGTGCTGCGGTCTTTAGTCTCTGCCTACATGCTAAGAGTGGAAGTCCAGCCAGGTAATCAGACTTTCCAAAGTGTGGGTGTGGGATGCCACAATAAGGATTCTTGATGGTGGTATAACAGAGGTCAAGTGTGTTGGCTCCTCTTGTTATGTTGGTGGTAGTTGTTCAGAGACTTCTTCAAGCTGGTCTAGTTGAAATCCCCCATAATGATAGAGAAGGCATCAGGGTGCGCTGTTCCACACCTGCTCATTATGATGCTCAACTCCTCCAGTGCTTGCCTGACATCTGCCTGAGGTGGAATGTACCAAGATGATGGCGGAAAACACTGTTGGTAGATATAAAGGATGATATTTGACCGCTAGATGTTCCAAATCAGGTGAGCAGGACTAAGCAGGTGAGCAGGTGAGTGTACCACGATGAGTTAATCATAAAACGTACTCCATCTCCTCTAACTTTAATAGACTGAGCTGACCTGTCTTTGCCCAGAATGGTGAAGCCATCGAGCTGCAATGCTGCATCTGAAATCACAGGGGGTAGCCATGTTGCGTGAAGCAAAACACACAGCAATCCCTGATGTCCCTCTGGTACAGCAATCTTGCTCTGAGGTCTTCAGATTATTTTTGAGACTGTACATTCACCAGCTGGTTAGTTGGGAATGGGTGTCTAAAGCCTTGGCAATCAATCCTACTTGTAGACTGGCGTGTGGTCCCCACTTCTGTTTTCTTAAAGAGGAACTGCATTCACAACCTGAGTCTGTCGTCCAAGTTTCATCAATTTTGAGTAGTGATAGTTATTTAAAGGGCTGGCTGGTGGTGTAGTGGCATCAGCACTGGACTTCAGGGCAGATGGTCCTGAGTTCAAACCCAGCCAGGGTCCCAACCTGGGCAGCAGCAGTATCTGTGCGGAAGAAAGGCCTGGTAATTTACTTCCGTATCTTACCATGGAAACCCTATGGACCCTGTGGTCCATGAGGTCACGAATAGTCAGACTCAATTTAACGACTGAACAACAAAGTTATTTTAAACATCTTATAGCAATGCTGCTTACTGAAGTACCCATGGCTGTGACTGTGGATTTCAGCTGTAGTAGTATTGAATGGGAATACTTAATGATTCCATCAAAGCAGCTCGCAAAAAGTCGCCACTTATCGGTGACATCTTAAACTGATAGAGTCACCTAAAACTGCATTGTAAAGGTTCAGTTAGATACTCCGGGTTTACTGTTTTATGTCCCTTTACTTCATCTCAACCACATTCTCCTATGCCGTCCCTAAATTCTTAGCAGGTTTCTTATCTACATTTGGAATATTTTGCGGTCTCTTCTGTTTACTGATTTTACATCTTTCCAATTATAAAATAATACTGAATTATGCCAGTTTGTTTCTGTTTACAGTCTTGATCAAAAATTGTTTTATGTAAATCAGGATTTAAAAAAGAATTATTTTCTTGTGACATAAAAGGAGACCCTTGGCCTGTTGAGTTAATGTTGGCATTTCAGAACAAGCTTATCAATCCACTTCTCCGTTTATTTCCCTCTAATGTATTCTCTCTCACATTCTCATTAACACCCCCCAGATTCTGCCACCACTACCTATATTAGCTATAATTTATAACGGTCTTTTAAGCAACCAGCACATCTTTGGGATGTGTGAGGACAGCACAGTGCCCAGGGGAAACCCTGTGCTCGCAAGCAGTTCGTACAATGAAAGCAGTAAAAGGACAAGGAGGACAAAACACATTTTAAATGCATTGTTTTAGTTCCATCTTACTTATGAGAATCTTCTAATTTCTCAGCTTTAGTGCATATATGTGCTTTTTGCAAAGGATTCTTTTCAAATTATAGGATCCAGCTACTTTTCTCAAAATGCTTCTGACTTTGAGTTCAAATGCCATTCACTGCTTTACCAAGTGAAGTTAAAAAATATAAATTTATGGCATTAAATCCACAGAATTATTATCAATACCACAAAAATAAAAAAAACTCAAGCATCTCCTTCGTTGGAAGTCTGAAATAAAAGCAGAAAATACTGGGAGTACTCAGCAAGTCAGGTAGTATCTATGAAAAGAGGAATGGAATTAGTATTTCAGGTGATAAGTTTATCTGCAACATGAAATATCACATCCCCAGAAGCAGCCTTAACTACCGAGGGTTTCCAGAACTCTCTGTTGTTACTACGCCCTATCAATTTGTAAATAATATGTTGCTTGCAGGGTCTCTAACCTTATAGTTTCCCCTGACTAACTTTTTTGTAAATGTTAGTCCATAAGACATAGGAACAGAATTAGGCCATTCAGCCCATTGAATCTGCTAAACCATTCCATCATGACAGATGCCAGATCCCACTCAACCCCATACACCCGCCTTATCGCCATATCCTTCAATGCCCTGACTGATCAGGAAACTATCAACTACCTCTGCAAATATACCCATGGATTTGGCCTCCACTGCAGTCTGTAGCAGAGCATTCCACAGATTCACCACTCTCTAGCTGAAAAAAATTCCTCCTTACCTCTGTTCTAAAAGGTCACCCCTCAATTTTGAGGCTGTGCCCTCTAGTTCTGGATGCCCCCACCATAGGAAGCATCCTTTCCACATCCACCCCATCTAGTCCTTTCAACATTTGGTAGGTTTCAATAAGATCCCTCCACATTCTTCTAAATTCCAGTGAGTACAGGCCTAAAGCTGTCAAACGCTCCTCATATGTTTACGCCTTCATTCCCGGAATCATCCTCGTGAAACCCTTCTGGGCTCTCTACATGACAGCACATCCTTTCTGGCATATGGGGCCCAAACCTGTTGGAAATACTGTAAGTGCAACCTGACTAGTATCTTGTAAAGCCTCAGCATTCTCTCCTTGCTCTTATATTATATTCCTCTTGAAATAAATACCAAAATTTCATTTGCCTTCTTTACCACAGACCCAACTATAAATTAACCATCTAGGAGTCTTGCACGAGGACTCCTAAGTCTCTCTGCGCTTTTAATGTTTGAACCTTCTCCCTATTTAGAGAATAGTCCGCACTATTGTTCCTTTTACCAAAACGCATTTCCCAATACTGCATTTCATCTGTTTGCCCATTCTTACAATTTGTCCAGGTCCTGCTGTAATCGCATTGCTTCCTCAGCACCACCTACCCCTCCACCTGTCTTCGTATCATCCGCAAACTTTGCCACAAAGCCATCAATTCTATGACCCAAATCATTGAGAAAACAATGTGAAAAGCAGCGGTCCCAATACTGACCCCTGAGGAACACCACTAGTCACTGGCAGCCAAAAAGAAAAGGCTTCTTTATTCCCACTCTCTGCCTCCTGCCTGTCAGTAATTCTTCTATCCATGTCAGACTCTTACCTGCAATGCCAATGGATTTTATCTTGTTAAGCAGCCTCATGTGTGGCACCTTATCAAATGCCTTCTGAAAATCTAAGTAAATGACATCCACTGTCTCTCCGTTGTCCACCCTGCTTGTTATTTACTCGAAGAACTTGAAAATTTTTCTCAGACAAGATTTCCCTTTATACAGCAGTCCCCAACCACTGGGCCGCGGACCGGTACTGGGACGCAAGGCATGTGCTACCGGGCCGCGAGGAAACGATATGATTTGGCGATATGAGTCAGCTGCACCTTTCCTCATTTCCTGTCACGCTCTGTTGAGTTTGAACGCACGCGAGGTCATTACGCATGCGAGGTCATTACCCGCGCATCATCCTTGTCAGCGCGGGAAAGAGATCAATTCCTCAAACTTGCAAATGACGGCGGGTTGAAAAGTATGTTTGACATAACATCTCTGCCGGCATTCCGGATCAAAGTCAAGGCTAAATATCCTGAGATAGCCACGAAAGCACTGAAAACGTTGCTTCCATTTCCAACATATCTCTGCAATGAATGCAATGAAAACTAAATTGCGGAATAGACGAGACATAAGGAACCCCCTTCAGGTACTGCTGTCTCCCATCACACCTCGATGTGATCGTCTTGTTGCAGGGAATAAGTATTTAGCCCAGAACTCCCACTGATTCAGTGATATTGGTGTGTTGCAATGATTTCATATGTTCTTATGGGGAGAATATGTGCTG
This sequence comes from Mobula hypostoma, assembly GCF_963921235.1. NCBI lineage: Eukaryota > Metazoa > Chordata > Chondrichthyes > Myliobatiformes > Myliobatidae > Mobula > Mobula hypostoma. The sequence continues at coordinate 49,065,195 of NC_086119.1, read as the reverse complement.
TGTGTTTAATATCCAAACGTTACTTAAAATGTTATGATGCTATTGACTTATAAGTGACTTATATAACCATATAACAATTACAGCACGGAAACAGGCCATCTCTGCCCTTCTAGTCCGTGCCGAACGCTACTCTCACCTAGTCCCACCGACCTGCACTCAGACCATAACCCTCCATTCCTTTCCCGTCCATATAGCTATCCAATTTTTCTTTAAATGATAATATCGAACCTGCTTCCACCACTTCTACTGGAAGTTCCTTCAACACTTACTTCAAGCTCCCCTGTCCTCCCCTGATAATTGACTTGTCACAATATTCATGCGAGGAAAATATGCGCTGTGTGTTTAATATTAAATTCGTTAGATAAACCCTTTTAGAAATGAAATTGAGTGTATTAGCCACTTATCACCTATATTCCGGTCGTGATTAACACCCCCACCCTGAACAGAATCGCCAAAAATGATTAGTGGAAAAAAATCGGCACGTACACACATGTGCACTTGTGCCTGCGCAAGGCTTCATGGTCATTGTAGTCTTTCTTGGGGTAAACACAACGTATTTGACTGCTACTCTTGTTCATTGGCAACCCCACCACCACCCGCACCCCCCCCCTTCCGGGTTGGCCAGTCAGCAAGAATATTGTCAATAATAAACCGGTCCGCATTGCAGAAAAGGTTGGGGACCCCTGTTTTACAGAAACCATACTGACTTTGATGTACTTTATCATTAGTCTCCAAGTACCCTAAAACTTCATCCTTAATAATGGACTACAACACTTTCCCTACCACTGAGGTTAGGCTAACTGGTCTGTAATTTCCTTTCTTTTACCTTCTTCCCTTCTTAAAGAGTGGAATAACATTTGCAATTTTCCAGTCCTCCTGGACCATGCCAGGATCAAGTGATCCCTGAAAGCTCCTGACCGATGCATCTGTTATCTCTTCATCAATCTCTCTCAGGACTCTGGGATATAGTCCATCTGGTCCAGGTGACTTATCCACCTTCAGACCTTTTAGTTTGCCTCGCACTTTTTCCTTTGCAATAGTAATGGCATCACTCCTGTTCCCTGACACTCACTGACTTCTGGCACACTGCTCGTGTCTTCCACAGTTCTGCCCATTAAGTTCATCTGCCATTTCTTCGTTCCCCCTTGCTACCTCACCCGCCCCATTTTCCAGTGGTCCAATATCAACCCTCACCTCCCTTTTATTCTTTATAATTGAAAAAAAAACTTTTAGTATCCTGCTTTATATTATTGGCTAGTTTGCTCTCATATTCCATCTTTTCCCTTTTCATAGCATTTTAGTTGCCTTTTAGGTACCAATGTGGAACATGTTGTTGGTACTAATATGAACCATGACTTCTGGCTGCTCATCTTCCCTTTTCAGGATATTGGGGACACGTTCAGAAACATCGCGGACCCTGGCACCTGGAAGGCAAACTACAGCCGTGTTTCCTTTTCATGTCCACAGAATCACTGTTCGTCCCCCTAACTATAGTCCCCTGTTACTGCTGGCTTCCTTTTCAGTTCCCTACCCTTCTGAGCCACAGGGCCAAACTCAGTGCCCGAGGCACGGCCACTGTTGCTTCCCCTAGTACTCAAAATGGAGTATGTATTGTTGAGGGGGAACGGCCACGGAGGTGCTCTCCACTATCTGATGTTCTCCCTTCCCTCTCCTGATAGTCACTTATTTATCTGTCTCCTGCAACCTTGGGGTGACTACCTCCCTGTATCTCCTATCTATCACTGCTTCACTTTCCCTAACAAATTGAAGGTCATCGAGCTGCAGCTCCAGTTCCCTAACATGCTGCATTCCCTAAGGAGCTGCATCTCGATACACCTGGCGCAGATCTGGCTATCGAGGTGGCTGGAAGTCTCCTGGAATTCCCACGTCTGACACCCAGAGAAGAACACTGGCTCTACAGGCATACCCACTATTCATTCAAGAGTTAATTCTGAAAAAAATAAGTAAGAAATAAGGATTGAACTTGCCTACTTAACTAGCCTCGGCCTGTGCTCACTGAAAACGTTACTAAAACATCAATCATTCTACATGGAGAGGTTACATCAATTAATATCATTAATCCTGTGTTTGTTACTTTAAATACTCACATAATCCCTTACTGTAGATTTTCTGACAATTCCTTCTTTTGAATCATGATTCCTGCATTTACAGATTTGTTATAATGCTGTCTTATGAAAATGAAACCCAAATTAATTACGGATTGGATCTTATACAGTTATTTTAGAAGGCACACAGAGAATTGGAGGTTCAAAAGCTATCAACCATGGTACTTGCCACAGAATTGTAAGTTAGGGGTTTAGACCCCACTCCTGAGATTGGAACACTGAAGGTAGGCTGTCTGTTGAGGGTGGAACTACTGCAGCATCAGAAGAACAGATTTTACACGTCCCTGTGTGAATATTAATATCCTTATCATTTCATCAAAACTTGTTTTCTCTTAAACTCCAATCCCACAAAGATGCACCTTTAATTGCTTTCTGCGCTTGCTAACATTTTGAAGTGTACATCTAAGGACACCCGGATTTCTGTGAGTAACAATACCTACAATGCTCTGACCCGGATCCTGCTGTTCCATATTACATACCGAAGTGGATAATTCCAAAGAGGAAGAAGCTTTTCTGGAAATGTTGGGTGTGCACCTTCAGGCACCTGTTCCTCCTCCCTGATGGTAGTAATGAGAAGAGGGCATGTTCTGGATGGTGAGGGTTAATGATGGATGCTACCTTCTTCCTGTTCTTCCTTCAACCTCGCACTCAACATTAGCAAAACCAAAAAGCTGATTATTGTCTACAGGAGGAAGAAACTGGGGTTCATGAGCCTGTCCTTCTTTGGGGCATTGGAGGTATGGAGGACCAGTAACTTTGAATTCCTTGGCATTATCATATCAGAGGATCTGTCCTAGGACCGGCATGTAAATGACATACAAAGAAGGCATGGCAGTGCCTCTACTTTCTTAGAAGTTTGCATAGATTCAGCATGTCATCTAAAACTTTGACAAACTTCTATAGATGAACTGTGGACAGTGTCCTGACTGGTCGCATCATGGCCTGGTATGGAAATACTTATGACCAAGAACAGAAAAGCCTACAAAGAGTGGTGCATACAGCCCAACCCACCACAGGAAAAGCTCTCCCCACCAGTGTGCGCATCTACAAGGAGAGCAGGCACAAGAAAGCAGAATCGGTCATGAAGCATGCTCACCACCCAGGCATGCTCTCTGCTCAGAACTGACATCGCGAAGGACATACAGACTCTGTAGGTCCCGAATCACCGGGTTCAGGAACAGTCATCACTCTACAACCATCAGGCTCCTGAACCAGCGTGGACAACTCCATTCACCTCAACACTGACCTATGGACTCACTTTCAAGGACTCTACGGCTCACGTTCTTCGTACTATTTCTTATTATTTATATTCTTTTTGTATTTGCACAGTCTGTCTTTCTTTCCCACGTTTGTTATTTGTCAGTCTTTATTTCTGCCCTCCCAATGCGAATCTACAGAGCAATGCAGTAAGTAAAACATTCTCAAAAATCACCTGAGATGGAAGCTTTCTTCAGGGTTTTTAATGAGATCTCTTACTTGACAAACTGCAGAACATTAAGTAAAATACGTCTTAAATTCAATGCAGAATTCTGGCACGCCTGAATATACGTACTAATACTGTCAATTCTCACAATCGGTGTTAACCAAGTTAATACACATACTCGATATTCAATAACTTTGCCATGTAAACAAGTGAAAACTCATGGTGCAATGATATCTTAATAACAATAAACATAATACTTCTTTCAAAATATATCTACTAAATATTTAGCAATATTATTAAAAATTTAAGACTCACAGATATTGTTGTTTCAAGGGCAAATAAAGAGAGGAAATGAATGTCCTTCCATCATGTGCTTCAAATCAGATAAAAACTAACCCATACAGGAAATGATGTAAGGAACTGCTTGTGTACAGGAAGTGATGTCCATACAAAATGAACTGCGCCTCTAGAGGGCAGAACATTACCTGCCTGTGATGTCAAATATAACTACTGAAGCTGAAAGTCAAGTGATCATTTCACACATTATCCCTTTGGTAAAAGAAGGACAGTCTCAGAATATGGTCTTGAAAACAACCTTACTGTTGTAATTATTTTCACTTTGAAAATACCAGCCTTGTTGACTTTCCTGGTGGAGATCGGTAAGAAATGCTGGGACAGTTAACCATGAGGAGAAGGTGATCTGTTTAGCTTGGAGCCCTCTTGTGGCTTGATTAGCTGGACTGAGATCAGTACGAACGTTGTTCCGTTGGCTCTTCTAGGTTGATCGTTGGATCCTATTATGTACATAAACATAGAATCTCCTTGTTTTATTAAATATATAACCGAGCACAACCTTGCTGTCAGTAAAGAACTTGATATCATCCAGTTCTGTGTCCAGCTCTTTGCTTATCATCTCAATTGCTAGAACTGTAGCATAGCAGTTAGCGTGATGCTACTGCAGCTTGGGTATTGGAGTTCGTAGTTCAATCCTCTGTAAGGAACCTGTTCATCCTCCCTGTGGAATGCAAAGGTTTCCTCTGGTGCACAGTCCAAAGACTACCAGTTAGTAGGTTACACACATCAAAGTTGCTGGTGAACACAGCAGGCCAGGCAGCATCTATAGGAAGAGGTATGGTCGACGTTTCAGGCCGAGACCCTTCGTCAGGACTAACTGAAAGAAGAGCTTGTAAGAGATTTGAAAGTTGGAGGGGGAGGGGGAGATCCAAAATGATAAGAGAAGACAGGAGGGGGAGGGACGGAGCCGAGAGCTGGACAGGTGATAGGCAGAAGGGGATACGAGAGGATCATGGGACAGGAGGTCCGGGAAGAAAGACAAAGGGGGGGGGAAACCCAGAGGATGGGCAAGGGGTATATTCAGAGGGACAGAGGGAGAAAAAGGAGAGTGAGAGAAAGGATGTGTGTATAAAAATAAATAACAGATGTTATTTATTAGTTAGTAGGTTAATTGTCATTGCATGTAAATTGTCCTGTGATTAGTTTAGGGTCAATTCGGAGGTTGTTGGGGATTGCTGGGCAGCATGGCTTGAAGGGCGGGAAAGGCCTGTTCTGCACTGTATCTCTCAATAAAATAAATAACAACAGCTCCAAGTTCAAGCTGTGGAACAGTGAGATCCGGTTTGGGATTTGCCTTGCCCGGTATGAAGACAGTTTCAGTATTTCCAGCAGCGATTGTGACCTTCAGGTATAACAGCAGCAATAACTTTAAATGACATGTCACAGAAGATGCAGAATTCATTCTTTAGAGCTGTAGGCAGTGGAGTCATCATGTAGGTTATTGGAATTGTCAAACCTTTAAGATCCTGAAGGGAAGAACAGCACTTCTCCCACTGCTCATGTATCTCTTCAGGGAGTGGGACATCCCATCCACAACTGTCCGAGGTCGACTCTCTTAACATGAAGTGTCTCTGGATACTGACTGGAGCAGCAAATCCAAGAGGGTCAAATAGTCGATAGAATGCTACAACGTGTAAAGGGTCTTTCAGTATCTGTGACTTGGAAAGTAAGGGTGGTCAGTACCGAGGTCCCACCCAAAGCCCAGACTGCACTGCATAGGAGGGAGGTCCTGTCGAAGATCAAGATTCTGTAGACTTTTGTCTCAATCTTCAAAGATTCGAAATACATTTATTATCTAAGAATGTATAAATTATACAACCTTGAGATTATTTTGCTTACAGGCAGTCACAAATCAAGAAACCTGAGAGAACCCAATTTTAAAAAATCAAGACGATCAGCAGATGTACAGAGAAAGCAGAAAAAAAACCACAAATTATGCAAACAATAGAAGCGAGCAACAGCATCCTGAACCAAAATGAGTCCTTAGATCCAAACCCTGGACAAGTCAGCCCAGGCCTCGGTATTAATCCATCATATTAGCAGGCACAGAGCAAAGCAGCAGGGGGCAGTCTTTGTGGCCTTGGTGCCATAGAGCAAGCAAGATCAGCTCTTGTCTCCAATCCTGATGCCCTTGGCTTTCCAGTACATCGTTTAAATTGTCCAGACAGAGTATTGTACCTCATATGAGGACCCAGCGACCGCTGCAGCAAAAGTCTCTAGGCCTAGAACACGCCGCCCAATGACTCACTCCAGCCCAGATTTCACCACCTGGACCAAAGCCGCTCTCGATTTCTCCAAATCGGCTCAGCACCCAGAGCGATCCAACCTTGCACCTGGGCCAGTTGAACGGGCATCAGAACTCTTTGCCTCAACCTCTCTTCTCCAAATGGCTCACTCCATCTGCGTCAATTCTGCAATGTACCCACATGGTTCATTCCTCAAATTTGTTTCACCTTCGCTCACCTCTTCGTTGTTTGCAATGATAACCTACTACAATTTACTTCAGAAAAAGGTGTTATTAGTAATGTTTTTGGTCAAATTCCTTGTCTTTTGAACTGCCAGTGAGCTGTTCAGTAGCGCCATCTTAAGGTGAGAAATGTTGCATGACCTCTGCACTGTTGGATGCGATCTTATGCACTCTGAGCTTAGACTGTGCCAACATGTTTTACGCTGCTAGCAGCATGCTAACTGCACCTTCTGCACTAGAAAATAACTTAAGACCATCACCAACATAGAGACGCCTCTCTATGTACCTCCGTGTTTCAGTGCTGAATTCTTTCTGTCCATCAATAGCTGTCGTACTAAGGCCATAGATTGCCTCAATTGATGAGGGACGATTCCCAATTTCTCTCATACAGTACTCCAGACTCTTGTTGTCCAATTGGTGGTCATGAAACTACAGAAACTGAGGTAGCTTCGATGATCCTCTCTCGCGAGGAAGCTGTGGAACATTTGTCAGGCATCACTGCAACAGACTCAGTTCTGAAGCACATCAGACTGTTATTGAGGTCTGACTGTTGCGAGAGCACTCTGTTCAGTGATAGGCCTTTGAACTGTGCACTTGAACTGTGCACATTTGTACAGTTTTTTTTTGGGTGGTAACCACTGGAGTTGGGCAAATACCTGACGAAGGGTCTCGGCCTGAAACGTCGACTGCGCCTCTTCCTACAGATGCTGCCTGGCCTGCTGCGTTCACCAGCAATTTTGATGTGTGTTGCTTGAATTTCCAGCATCTGCAGAATTCCTGTTGTTTTCTTTGTTGAAATCTGGTGGAGGCACTAACTCAGCATGATTGTTCCTGAAGAGTCCCTCCATGAACTCTGCGTAATGATCTTCCATTTCTGATTTCTTTCTCAATGTGCCCCTGAGGGACATGAGTCAGCTAAAAGCCCGCTCTCTGTTTGGTAGGACTTGTCATGGAGAGTGGAAAGGAAGGGAGGCTACCCAGCTACATTATTTGCCTTTGCTAAACTCTTTGTTCATGATCTGAAGGATAGAAGGTGCTAGCTTATAATCATCTTCCAAGTGTCAGAGGATCAGCTTGCCTAACTCTGGTTGAGCAGAGGTAAGTATGTCAGGTCGCTTGGTTTGTTTACCTACTGTACAATCTTCTCTTTCATACAGATTCATTCTCACAGGGTCTGAAATGACTTAAATGCACTGACGGCGGGCTGATGAGCACCACTGAGGCCGACTACACCCACAATAACCCAACCCAGATCCACTTGTTGGGCATAAGGTGAGTTGTGCTGATCATTGTGCAGTTCATGTACTTTGTGTGCACAAATAGTGTCTCTGTCAAGCAAAAGGAGAATCTCAGCAGGAGAGTCAAGTGGGGAAATCTTATCAAGTATGGCCTGTAGATGTGGATGACCACATGATTTCATCCCTGCTGTTAGACAGGGACGAGGTCCAGCACCTGGCCGCGTGTTGTGCCGACAACAACCTGGCCCTTAACACCCAGAAGACCAAGGAGATCATTGTGGACTTCAGGCATGCTAGGAGCCACACTCACGTCCCCACCTACATCAATGGAGCTGTAGTGGAGCATGTACCAAGCTTCAAATTCCTTGGTGTCCACATTTCCGAGGATCTCACCTGGTCCCTGAACTCCTCCATCCTGATCAAAAAGGTGCAACAGCGCCTTTATTTCCTGCGGAGCAAGAAGAAAGCTCAACTCTGTCCCAGGATACTGATGGACTTTTACCGCTGTACCATTGAGAGCATACTCACCAACTGCATCTCAGTGTGGTATGGCAATTGTCCCATATGGGACCGTAAAGCACTCCAGTGTGGTGAAAACTGCCCAGCGGATTATCGGCACCCAATTGCCCACCATTGAGAACATCCACCATAAGCACTGCCTGGGCAGGGTGAAAAGCATTATCAAGGATGCATCTCACCCTAACCATGGACTTTTTACTCTCCTCCCATCCGGTAGGCGCTACAGGAGCCTCCGCTCCCGCACCTGCAGGCACAGGAAGAGCTTCTTCCCTGAGGCTGAACCTCTCATCACAGCGTTAAGCAGTGTTGCACCAAGATTGTACTGTCTCAGTACCTTTATATTTGTGTGCTGTAGCACTTACTTCTTATCCACAGTTTTTTTTGTAAATAACACTATTCTTTGCATTTCTGGTCAGATGCTAACTGCATTTCATTGGCTTTGTATCTGTAGTCGGCACAATGGCAATAAGGTTGAATCTAATCTAATCTAATATGGTTGCACTGAATGAGGGTTGGCAAGTGTCAGTAGAGCTCCCCTGCCATGGACTCCACAAATCTTCTTCCAGGAACTTCTGCGATTTCACAACATGTCTTTAGAGTGTATGGGGAAACAGAACAATGAACACTGAATTTATCAAAGGGTGTTTTTACCAACGACGCATTGCTCTGATGATCTAATATGCCTTTATGTTTTGCTCAGGATGTCCTTTTGGGTAGATGTTGACAAGATATACTTTAGAGCAGGAGTTGCCTTTCAAGCCTTCCCTGCGTACTTCTGTGCATGAGGAAGTAACTATGTCTGATGGGTGCTGAGCTGGTTCCCCGCCGTGCCCTTCTGCAAGGGTGCTGGAACCAGTAGTAGCCCAAGGCACTGGCACTCAATAAAGTGCTGATATATGCTGGTCACTGTTGTACTCAGTGTATGATAACTTTACAGTCTTTTGCTTGGTGTGCTGTTGAAGCACAGCAATTGAAACATATTGAGTGCTCTTTTAGAAAGCGTCCCCAGGGCATTGTCAATGGGGGTTCACGATAAGGGTTTTCTACTTCAGTTCTGTTGACAGTGATAAGGGTTCTGGTTTTCTATGCTTTTCTTGGAGACCTCTCTTTGAATGATCTTTTACTGGAAGTGCAGAGCATAAAACTGAGGTCATTATGCATTTCTGCATGGTGGCAGATGAAGTCCACAAAAAATGAAAATAATAGCTAAGAGGGATGATGCCTAATTTTATACATGAAGCCTTCGATTATCTACTGTTCTTGCATATTGTTCAGTAGCTTCTCCACTATAGGGTTTTTCCTTTTGTTGTGTGCAAGGAATGCAGTCCCAGTAAGAAACCCTCGTTTTTTTTGCTGCTTGCAGTTCCAACAACAGATCTGCAATCTCCTGTAGGTTCTGCGGTTCTTTGTGTGAGAGCTTTGGAAAATTATCAAAGCTGCTGACAAGCGGTTCTTTGATTGCCTCTGGAGAGCCATAGCATTTGTCCAGTCTTTGCTGCAACATTTGTAAATCCTTAGCAGGATTATTAATGTCCTAACCCTTCTTGCATGTTGAAGTGACTCCTCACCAAGCCGCTTATAGAGAAAGCCTAGCTTTTTGCTAGTTTTGAGTCTTAGTCTTTCCACAGCATTGCGAAGACATCCAGGACAGATAACTGGCAGACTGCTATCTAACACTTCAGTCCTGCTGTGACTACGTCTCGCTGAGTTAGATACCAAGCCAAATCTAATGCACCTGCAGCTCCTGAATGAGAACATTGCGGAGACTGGTTTGCCAAATGTGTGTCCTAGGATGAATGGAAGTCTGCCCATGTTTGTGCAGATGGGATTGGCATCAGTAGCAACTCTTGACTGAGATTTTTCTTGTAGTGGAACTGCAGAAAGGGGTGCTGTGGGTCTTTGCTGCTGTAGACCTGGACTGTCAATACCAGGACTATGTACAAGTATGTTGGCTGCTTAGTGTGGACAGCTTCTCCTCTTGGACTACTGTATTCTTTAGTGTGATGCATTGTCGGTTGTGATGGGAAAGCACGGCTGATTTTGGTTAAGACTCCCTACCATCAAAATCAGCTGCTGCTTCATATACCTTTGCTTCTGCTGAGACAGGCTCAAATTCACACTTTCCCTGAGTGCACTTAATGTAGCCTGTACACATACTTCTTCCATGACTATACAGTCGACCCTTCGTATTCAACCAACCGCGGACTGAAAATATTCAAAAATAATTCCAGAAAGTTCCAAAAAGCAAAACTTGAATTTGCCGCGCGCCGAGCACTACGCTGAATCCACACGAATGAAGTGATGTGTAGGCATACCCTGCTGTAGCCTCCCACCATTCCACAGATCCTCCGTCTCTCTCCAGCACTCGTTGTTTGAGCATTGTTCGCCTCGCGTCTCGTTCGTTCGCTACTTGTGTTGTGAGCGAGAGGAAGGAGTTTAAGGCTAGTAAGGGATGGCTGGCTGGCTATGTAAAGCACTACAGCCTCAAGAACTTAAAGATCACGAGAGAATCAGTATCGGCTGATGTGCGTAGGTGCGTAGGTAGGAAACTTTGTCACATGGTGTGAGCAGAATTATCTGCAGCTTAATGTGAAAAAGACTAAGGAGCTGGTGGTAGACCTGAGGAGAGCTAAGGTACCGGTGACCCCTGTTTCCATCCAGGGGGTCAGTGTGGACATGGTGGAGGATTACAAATACCCGGGGATACGAATTGACAATAAACTGGACTGGTCAAAGAACATTGAGGCTGTCTACAAGAAGAGTCAGAGCCGTCTCTATTTCCTGAGGAGACTGAGGTCCTTTAACATCTACCGGACGATGCTGAGGATGTTCTACGAGTCTCTGGTGGCCAGTGCTATCATGTTTGCTGTTGTGTGCTGGGGCAGCAGGCTGAGGGTAGCAGACACCAGCACAATCAACAAACTTATTCGTAAGGCCAGTGATGTTGTGGGTATGGAACTGGACTCTCTGACAGTGGTGTCTGAAAAGAGGATGCTGTCTAAGTTGCATGTCATCTTGGTCAATGTCTCCCATCCACTACATAATGTACTGGGTGGGCACAGGAGTACATTCAGCCAGAGACTCATTCCACCGAGATGCAACACAGAGCGTCATAGGAAGTCATTCCTGCCTGTGGCCATCACACTTTACAACTCCTCCCTTGGAGGGTCAGACTCCCTGAGCCAATAGGCTGGTCCTGGACTTATTTCCTGGCATAATTTACATATTACTATTTAATTATTTGTGGTTTTATATTGCTATATTTATACTTTATTCTTGGTTGGAGCAACTGTAACGAAAATCAGTTTCCCTCGGGATCAATAAAGTATGACTATGACTATGACTATGACTATATGTAAATACTACACCATTTTATATAAGGGACTTGAGCATCTGCGGAGTTTGGTATCCGCGGGAGGTCCTGGAACCAATCCCCCGCGAATACCGAGGGACGACTATATATGCTTTCTCTATGTCTCTACAAGCATTTTCTATATGCCTCTCAGCTTTGTCTTTAGCATAAGGCACTATCGTTCTTACTGCTTCAGTTCTGGCACGAACTCATGCTGTAGCTATGCTCGTTGTGGTTTTGTTTGAGTGTTGCGAAGGTGCGATCGATGAGCCGCATTCTGACCTGATCTCCAGGTCTCGGTGATCAACGTTGCTCGGGTCGGAAGCTGACATTATCACCTATGGCTTTTCGTGGACAATGCCTTTGAAGACAGGTTACCTTTTCACTTTCCTTCCCTTGCAGCATGTATCTACACAGTTATGCAGTGAGTGTAATACTTCCTCAAAAATCACCTAAGACAAGCTTTCTTCAGGATTTGTAATGAGATCACTTAATTGTGAAACTGCAAAGAGTTAAGAAAATGCATGTTGGATACAGAATCCTCACATGCCTGAATATATTAATACTGACAATTATTCTCACAATCGGTGTTAACCAAGGTAATACCTTTACACAAAACTCCACAACTATGTCATGTAATAGTGAGTAAACTGTGGCACAATGATATCTTAAATAACGGTAAACATAATACTTCCTTCAAAACATATTTGCTAAATGTATACCAATATTAACAAACCTTAAGACTCTAATATATTTCTGTTTTAAGGGCAAAGAAAGAGACGATGGAGACAAATGTTTTTCCACTGCGCGCTTCAAATCAAATAAAAAGTATCCTGTGCAGGAAATGATATAAAAAGCAGCTTACATACAGGAAGTGATGTTCATGCAACATGAACTGTGCCTCTAGAGGCCGACAATTTGTGTGTAGATTTCCATTGATTCTATTTTTGTTCTACTGTGAATGCCTTCAAGAAAATGAATTTCAGGGTAGTACGGGTTAAGTACTCCTTATCCAAAATGCTTGGGGCTGGAAGCATGTCGAATTTCATATTTTTTTTTGAATTTTGGAATAGAAAATTAATAGCTTGGGATCGCCACCTTTTCCAACTCTGAATTTATGTGCTACTGGTGAGCAGTCTTTGTCATACACTTGTTCATCTCACATATGTACTTAATAGTAAAAATTATTACATCCCATTAATATAAAGAAAATATAATGCGTGCAGGGTAACAACAGCACCACTACGGCTTCGGGAGACTACCTGGATCAGCTGTTGAACACAACAAAAATAAAATGAGCTTTCAGTCTCCACCTACAATGCCGTGTTTTCAATAGTTCAATAGTTCAATTTAATATCAGAGAATGTATACAATATACAACCTGAAATTCTTGCTCCTCGCAGACATCCACAAAAACAGAAGAGTACCCCAAAGAATGAGTGACAGTAAAAATGTTAGAACCCAAAATCCCCCCACTCCCTCCTCCCATGCAAAAGTAGCAGCAAAGCATCAACCACCCTCTCCCCCTCTATTTCAGCAAAAAGCACCACCACCCACTAAGCAAGTAATAGCAAAGCCCCCAGGAAAGACCATGATCTGTAGTAGAAGAAAAACTAATTGTTCACCTGTCAATTCGACATGCCACAGGCTCTCTCTCGTCCTAGTAAAATGGTAAAGAGGTGTCACTCAGCAAGAGGGGAGACAGAAACAAAACAATTTATTGATTATGGTATTAAAGTCTGCCGCGTCGCTTTTTTACAAGTTATCTGACTTGAGAATCAGCAGCAATCTCTCCCCCAGCAACGAGAGAAAGAGAGCGATTTGCCGAGTACCGAGACCTCTGACAGCTGATTTGCCATTCCCGATACTCTGTTTTCTCTTGGAACGTTTCAGTCAGCAATACCAGCCAGGAATCAGCTTCTCTGCAGAGCCTCAATGCCTCGGAGTCCCAAGGATGCGTTCGTCTTTTAGGCTCTTTCTTAGGTTATTGGTCGGTGAGCCCCAGGAGAGGGTCCCATCACCATAACAACTGCAATTTGAGTGCAGCTGCAGGTCAAGGGCACTGGCAGAACCCCATCCACCTTGAAAATGAAAAAAAGAGATATTAAAGGTAGAAATTAAGCTGTTTCCACAGATGAGTTCAAAGAAGCTGCTCTCTAGTGCCATTGTAGCACCACCCAAACTCAAACCTTTTGATTACAAGGTTACAGTACAATGAATTTTCTGAGTTTTATGTAAGTTATAATAACAAATCAGCATTGTGGACTTGTTCTGGTGTTAGATTTTCATCAACAATCTTCGCAACTCATCAATCAATTTTTCTGATTTTGTGATGAGCAGATGCTTTACTTTTAAATTTTTTTAAATCTTTCAAAATTTAATGCCATGTCTTTTCTTAAATTTCTCCAGCGAGCCTGCTGCATATTCACAATTGCCTTCAATTTTCAGTTCACGGTGATAGATATTTGCTTGATTCATGATCAGCATACTGTTAAGCGGCATATGTTCCCTCCAACGCTGATGAATCCATTCTTTCAATTATCGATTGACGTCTACATTTTTCAGTTTATGGAGCGTTTTTCATTAAATTTTGTTCATTATGCCTGTGAGGTCATTTCTCAAAACTGTCTGTGATACGCAGAGAGCTGCACAATGCCTGGGAACCTTCCCAGCGCCTTGTGGAATTTTCCATTTGTGACATCATGTCAGCACTCAAGCGAACTTCAGATTTCGGAGGTTTTCATATTTTGGAATTTCGGATAAGGGGTACTCAACCTGTATGTGGTGACATATATGTACTTCGATAATAAGTTTATTTTTGAACTTTAAACTTCCTTGAAGCACTGTCTCTTGAAGGTGTCCTCAATGTTGGGGAGGGTTTTGTCCGTGATGGAGCTGGCTGGGTCTTCAATCCTCTGTAACCTCTCGTGATGTTGGAACCTCCATATCATCTGTCATGCAGCAAGTCAGGAATCTCTCCACCGTACATCTGCAAAACCAGCAAAAGACTTTGGTGACGTAGCATATCTCCTCAAATCTTAATGTAGAGCCACTTGTCTTCAATGTGTTGGGCCCAAAAAAGATCCTCTGAGATGTTGACACCTAGGAACTTGAAGATTTTTCGCCACTGACCTCTCAATGACAACTGGTGTGTTTTCTTCCGAATTCCCCTTCCTAAGGTCCCCAAGCAGTTCACTTGTCTTGCTGATGTTGAGTGTAAGGTTAGTGATGAGACACCCGTCAACCAACCAATCCTCCTCTCTTCTCTATGTAATCTTGTCCCCAGCTGAGACTCTGCCAACAGCAGTGGTGTCAGTGGCAGATTTATAGATAGTGTTTGAGTTGTGTTTATCCATCAATCGTGAGCGTAGAGAGTAGAGCAGTGGGCTAAGCACAGGCTCTTGAGCTGTGCCCATTTTGATTGTCAGTGAAGAAGAGATGTTATTATCGTTCTGCGCTGACCGTGGGCTCCTGATATAGAAGTTGAAGATCCATTTTCTGAGGGAGGTACTGGAGGTCAGGGATTGAAGTTTGTTGATGATGGTGTTGAATGTTGAATTGCAATGAATAAGCAGCAGCCTTGTTGTATGTTAATGGTGTCCATGTCTAATAATGCCACTGATTTAGATTTAAACGCAATGGTCATGACTAAGGCACGTGTAGATGATCATTGGTTTCTACAATAGAAAGCTAAAGACTGATAGTAAGGCATGTGGAGAAGAGGCAAAAAAATCTGTGGTAATGCATGTGACGTAGAGAAACAAGACAAGGTGAAGCACAACAGATAGTGAGTTTAGAGGAAATGATCTTGGTGTGCATGTCCAAAGATCTCTGAAAGAACTAGCAGAAATAAATGGTTATGAGGATTCATGTATGTATAACAGTACAGCAGAGGTCCCCAACCTTTTTAGTGCCACAGACCGGTTTAATATTGACAATATTCTTGCGGATTGGTCAACGGGGGGGGGGGGTTCGAGTAGGGTTGCCAACTTTCTCACTCCCAAATAAGGGACAAAAGTAGCAGTCAAATACGGGACACTTGTGTTTACCCCGAGAAAGACTACCATGACCATGAGGCCTTGCGCGGGCACCTGTGTGCGCATGCGTGTAAATCTCGATTTTTTTTTTCTACAAATCGGTTTTGGCTTAATCTTTCCGATTCTGTCAAGTGAAACTACACTGTACATACATTATTTCTACTTTATATAGGCTGTGTATTTATCATATCATTTCTGCTTTTACTATAGGTTAGTGTTATTTTAGGTTTTATGTGTTATTTGGTATGATTTGGTAGGTTATCTCAAGTTCAACGGTGAGTGACAGGGAATGAGGAAAGGTGCAGCTGACTCATATCATTTCATATCGCCAAATCATATTGTTTCTTCGCGGCCCGGTACCGGTCTGTGGCCCGGTGGTTGGGGTCCTCTGCAGTACAGCACAGGAATAGGCCTTTTTGCCTACGACGTATGTACGTTATGAAGCCAACTAAACTAATTTCTTCTGACTACAGATATTTTTTTATCGCTCTATTCAAATGTTGCTATTTTCCCTTTTATCACCTTCCCAGGCAGAGTGTTCCAAAAGCCTATCATTCTCTGTGTAAAAGAAACTTGTCTCATACATTTTCTTTAAAACTCTCTCCCTCTCACCTGAAAGCTCTGCCCTGTAGTATTTAACATTTCACCCAAGAGGAAAGGACTATATCTCTCCTCTCTATGCCTATCATAATGTTGTGTACAGTACTTCCATCAGGTTGCCTCTCAGCCCCCGACACATCAGAGAAAATAATCCAAGTTGTCCAACTTCCTCTTAGAGCTGATACATTCCCATCCAGACAACATCCTGATGAACCTTTTGTAAGGGTTTCTCTTTTTTATGTCACTGCGTAGTCTAATTAAAATGGCTTCTTTGTTATGTTAACTGCTGAGAAAGTCCTCTCGCTAGCAGTTTGTTTGGATCACGTTACTGATAAGAAGGTGTTACGAACCAATTGGGATAGTTGTTATGCTTTCGGTGTGTCTGTAAGATATTGTATGTGCGGGAATTTGGGGCAGAAGGCAGGAGAGAGAGACAGAGGATGGACCAGGTGCTGTGAGTCTGCTAATGGGGTCGGGCCCCGAGCGGGAGACTGAGATCCAGGATGAGGAGAGGAGACGGAGATGGACGTGTGTGGAGCATCTGGTCAACCACCGTTGTTGGTCCCAGGAGGCGGGTTGAGGTGGTCCGAGGGGTTGCAGGGTGAAGAAGAAGGGTCCTGAGCTCCGACTGTGCACGAAGAGATTGAACTTTGATAAGTGTGGCGCCTTTTATTTTCCTGTTATATTTTATTCTCTATTAATTATATAGTTCCGGTAATATCTATAAACTGTAAATCATTTAATCCTATCTGGTGTATTTATTATTTGGGCAGGGTGGGGTACATCACATAGCATCCACACAAACTAATTACTCAGTTTGGCGGGGCCGAGAGCTGTTTCCCTAGACGACAGTGAGCTGAGCGACCCTGAGGTTGGCCAGGGTTGGCTACACTTTTCTACACCCTCTCCAAACTGTCCATAACCTTACTATAGTTCGATGACCAGAATTGCACACTGTACTCCAAATGTGGCCTGATCAAAAACTTGCATAGCTGCAACATCACTTGCCCACAATATCCTGAGCAATGAAGTACTTGGGACGCACGGTAGCATAACAGTTCGCACAGCGCTATTACAGCTCAGGGCCTGCCGGGGTTTGGAGTTCAACCCTAGTGTCTTCTGTAAGGGAGTTTGTACATCCTCCACATGGTCACGTGGGTTTCCTTTGGGTGCTCCGGTTTCTTCCCTCAGTCCAAAGATACACGGGCTAATAGGTTAACTGATCATTGGAAATTGTCCCATGGTTAGGCCAGGGTTAAAGAGGGGGGCTGTTGGGTGGTGTGGCTCAAAGGGCCGGAAGGGTCTACTCTGTGCTGTATCGCTAAATAAATTATGTTATTTATCAACGTAACCACATGTGTTACCACTTTAGGGAGCTGTAGACTTGCATCCCGAGATCTCGATGAACATCGGTGCTCCGTTGGGTCAGCCATTTACTGCATAATTTCCTCTTGTATTTGACCTTTGATTGACTGAGTCAGGAAATAAGTGGAAGGGTAGTGATGCAGGAACTGTACAAAATACAAGTTAACCTACCTGTACTAGATTGATGGGATACAGAGAGAGATGATGATGCCAGTTCCAGACAATTTGCTTTCTTTGGAACAATATAGACTGAAATAAGGAATATAATATTATACAGTGGCTTTGATAGCATAAATAGGAAGGAACAATTATCCTTTGAAGGCAGCTCAGTATCATGAGGAATAGATTTAGATTAAAAGGGAAGCCAGAGATTGGTGGAGGTCCAGCCCTCATGACCGAAAGGACATAAGAGGCAGAAATCCTTATTGCATTGAAAAAGCACGTTGATGAATTGTTAATGCTTGTAGTCTTCAAGGCAGTGTGCAGACAGCTAGTGTGTCTGATTAGGCTGTGATTGTTTTTAGATATTATCAGTTGAATGGCTTCTTTCTGTCAAAAAATTTATATGATCCCTGAATAAATATGCACTTCTAGTCAAGAGGATAATAAGCACCTTTTATCTGGCTGTTTTTTTTATATAACAGAACAGGTAGAAATGATTTGTTAACAGCAAATATGTTGTAATGATAGTCAGGCAATGAAATACAATTGACAAGAGGCTGAGTACAATAAGATGTAAGGCAAAAGAACACAACTTTGTTCTAATTGTATATTAATTTGTGTACAAAAGCTTAATTGTAATCAGGTGATATATACAGTTTATGTGTGTTACATGAAATTGAGCAATATGAAATATGAAAGAAGCTTTTCAATTACTGACTGATTAAACTAATGACTTATTTGCCTCAATTAAAATTTCATGGTTTTGGTTGACAATTTTGTTCAATGCATTCAAGGGATGTTGGGTTTTGCGGGCTGAGCCAGTGTTTCATTGCCCATCTTTAATTACCCTTGAGGAGGCCTTCTTGAACCACCGTAGTCCTTGGGGTGCGGGTATATCTGCAATGCTATTAAGGAGGGAGTTCCACCCAGGGTTTTGACTCTGGGACAGTGAAGGAATGACAATGTATTTCCAAGCCAGGACTGTGTGTGGCTTTGAGGCTAACATCCAGGTGGTGGATTCTCCATGCGTCTACTGTCCTTGTTCTCCTAGCTCTTGAAGGTTGTCGGTTTGGAAAGTGCTGTCCAAGGAGACATGGTGAACTGCAGCTGTGTGGTGACTGGTAGAGTGATTGAATGGTTGTGGATCAGGTGCCATCAAGCGGGCTGCTATGTCCTCTTATGCCGTTGAGTTTCTTGAATGTTAGACCATAAGATACAGGAGCAGAAGTGGGCCATTCGGCCCATCAAGTCTGCTCTGCCTTTCAATCATGGGCTGATCCAATTCTTCCAGTCATCCCCACTCCCCTGCCTACACCCCATACTCTTTGTTGCCCTGGCTAATCAAGAACCTATCTATCTCTGCCTTAAATGCACCCAGTGACTTGGCCTCCACAGCCGCTCGTGGCAACAAGTTTCACAGATTTATCACCCTCTGACTAAAGTAATTTCTCCACACCTCTGTTCTAAATGGACGTCCTTTAATCCTGAAGTTGTGCCTTCTTGCCCTAGAATCCTCCACCATGGGAAATAACTTTGCCATATCTAATCTGTTCAGGCCTTTTAACATTCGGAATGTTTCCATGAGATCCCCCCTCATTCTTCTGAACTCCAGGGAATACAGCCCAAGATGTTCCTCACAGGGTAACGCTTTCATTCCTGGACTCATTCTTGTGAATCTTCTCTGAATCCTCTCCAATGTCAGTATATCCTTTCCAAAATAAGGAGCCCAAACCTGCACACAGTACCCCAAGTGCGGTCTCATGAGTACTTTATAGAGCCTCAACATCACATCCCTGCTCTTATATTCTATACCTCTAGAAATGAATGCCAACGTTGCATTCACCTTCTTCACCACCGACTCAACCTGGAGGTTAACCTTTAGGGTATCCTGCACAAGGACTCCCAAGTCCCTTTGCATCTCTGCAGTTTGAATTCTCTCCCCTTCTAAATAATAGTCTGCCCATTTAATTCTTCCACCAAGCGCATGACCATACACTCTCGCACATTGTATTTCATTTGCCACTTATTTGCCCACTCTCCTAAACTATCTAAGCCTAAACTGTTGAGGCTACTCTCACCCATCAAATGGAAAGTATTTCATCAAATACTGACTTAATCCTTGTGTAGGGTGCACAAGAGTTAAGCAGTTAGGAAGTGAATTACTCACCACAGGATTCCTCGTGTCTGAGTTGGACTGGTAGCCAAATTATGTACTTGGCTACTCCAATTCACTTTCATTAAATGTCAGCAGGTGATGGCCAGATTGTCCAATGCTATATATGATCACTTGTCAGGTGCAGTGTTACTTTCCACCTGTCAGCCCAGGCCCGGATGTTGCCCTGGTGTTGTTGCATCTGGATGTGGATTGCTTTATTGTGAGGAGTTGCAAATGGTGCAATCGTCTGCCAGCATCCCTATTTGTGACCTTGTTGGGCCTAGGCTACTGCCCTGAGAAGCCCCTACAGAGTTGTGCTGTGGCTGAGATGATTGACCTCCAACCATCACAACCATCTTCCTCTGTGTTAGGTATGATTCCAACCAGTAGTCGAGAAAATACTTGAAGCTGTCATCAAGGAAGAAATAGCGAAACATTTAGAAAGGAGTGGTTCCATTAGACAGACGCAGAATGGATTCAGGAAGGGCAGGTCCTGTTTGACAAACTTACTGGAGTTCTTCGAGGACATAATGAGTGCAGTGGATAGAGGGGAACAAGTGGATGTCGTATACTTGGATTTCCAGAAGGTGTTCGATAAGGTGCCGCACAAGAGACTTATAAATAAGGTATGGATGCATGGAGTCGGAGGAAGTGTATTGGAATGGATAGTGGATTGGTTAACCAATAGAAGGCAGAGAGTTGGTATAAATGGGTGTTTCTCCGGTTGGCAGTCTGTGGTGAGTGGGGTGCCGCAGGGGTCAGTGCTGGGCCCGCAGCTGTTTACCATTTACATTGATGATTTGGAAGCGGGGACTGAGTGTAGAGTAGCAAAATTTGCTGATGACACTAAACTGAGTGGAAAAGCAAATTGTACAGAGGATATGGAGAGTCTGCAGAGGGATATAGATAGGTTAAGTGAGTGGGCCAAGGTCTGGCAGATGGAATACAACGCTGGTAAATGCAAGATCATCCACTTTGGAATAATAGAAGAGCAGATTATTATTTAAGTGGTGACAGATTGCAGCCAGCTGTTGTGCAGAGGGATTTAGGCATGCTTGTTCAGGAATCACAAAAAGTTGGCTTGCAGATACAACAGGTTATTAAGAAGGCAAACGGAATGTTGGCCTTCATTGCTAGAGGGATTGAATTCAAGAGCAGGGAGGTCATGCTGCAACTATACAGGGTACTGGTGAGGCCGCACCTGGAGTACTGTGTGCAGTTCTGGTTTCCATTCTTGAGGAAGGATATACTGGCTTTGGAGGCATTGGAGAGGAGTTTCACCAGGTTGATTCCAGAGATGAAGGGGTTAACCTATGAGGAGAGATTGAGTCACCTGGGACTATACTCTCTGTAATTCAGAAGAATGACAGGGGATCTTATAGAAACATACAAAATTTTGAAAGGGATAGATAAGATACAAGTAGGAAAGTTGTTTCCAATGGTAGGTGAGACTAGAACTAGGGGACACTGTCTCAAGATTCAAGGGAGAAGATTTAGGACGGAGATGAGGAGAAACTGTTTTTCCCAGAGAGTGGTGAATCTGTGGAATTTTCTGCCCAGGGAAGCAGTTGAGGCTTCTTTACTAAATATATTTGATTGCTCATAAAATGATAACTGTCGACTGGCTTAAATCTCACCCACCCACTTTGGAACAATGGATATGGATTTTAAAAGAAGTGAACTGCATGGAAAATTTCACTGCAAGGTTACAACTGAAAATGAGCTCTTACTTGGAAAAATGGAACTCTGTTATAGTGTACCTGGCACAGTGAAAGGCCTATACAGGGGCCTGGTAAAATGTAGGACTTGAGTTGATTTAATGAGGACTGTGATGTTATTTAAAATAGATGTAAGTCTACATTGGGGGTGATGTAAAGTATGTAGATCATGTGTATGTTTGTGTTTGTATGTAATTGTATGTATGTGCTCTTCGTTTCATCTTTCTTTTGCTCCTGCTCTTTTCTACCCTGGATATTGTTAATATAGGTATTTACCATTGTGCAGAGAACTGTGGACTGATAGCCAATGCTTGTTTGTAGATATGTGTTTGTTTAATAAAGTTCAAAAATGTATATATTTAAGATACAGTTAGATAGGTTTTTACATAGTAAGGGAATTAAGGGTTATGGGGAAAAGGCAGGTAGATGGAGCTGAGTTTATGGACAAATCAGCCGTGATCTTATTGAATGGCAGGGCAGGCTCGATGGGCCAGATGGCCTACTCCTTCTCCTATTTCTCATGTTCTAGGAGGGCTTTCTCCTCATTCCATTGATTGCAGTTTAACCATATGAGGTCAAATGCCACTTTGACGTCTAACTTCATCTCTGGAGATCAGCTCCCTTATTCATGTTTGGACCATGGCTGTAAAATAGTCAAGAGCTGAGTGTTGTTGGGGGAATCTGAACTTGAGTGAGTTGCTGCTGAGCAAATGCCTTTTGATAGCACTGTCGATTATCCCTTGCATCACTCTGCTGACGATCCAGAGTAGACTCATGGGACAGTGCTTGGCCGGGCTGCATTATCCTGTTTCTTGTGGACAGGACATATCTGGGCAATTTTCTGAATTGCCAGGTAAATACCCCTGTTGAAGTTGTACTGGAACTGCTTGGCTAAGAATGCAGCAAGTCCTGAGCACAAGTCTTCACTATTATTGCCAGAATGTTGTCTGGATCCATCACCTTTGCTGTATCCTTCGTCATTTCTTGGTATCACATTGAGTGAAGCAAATCAAGTGAAGACTGGCATCTACCGTGCTGGGGACCACCAGAATAGGCCAAGGTGGATCATCCACTTGGCATGTCTGGCTGGAGATTCTTGCAAATGCTTCATCTTTCTCTTTTTCACTGATGTGCTGGGTTCCATGATCCTTGAGAATGGGGATATTTACGAAGCTTGCTCTTCCATTGAATTGTTTAATTGTCCATCACCATTCATGACTGGATGTGGCAGGATTACAGTGTTTAAATCTGATCCATTTGCCCATCACCTAGTCCCACCAATCACCTATCAACCCCTTTCTTCTTTATACTGTCAGCCCCGCTGCATGGCCTTGATTTGAATGTCAACTCCATCGATGTTGCCTGACCTGCTGAATTCCTCCAGCTGTTTGTATTTCACTCCAGATGATGTCATCTGAAGTCTCTTGTGTTTCCATTTCCGAAGGATAGTTCATTTTGTTCCAGTATTCAGGTTGAATATTATTTAATTCTCTTTTCTCCCCTCTCCCGTTGGGCAGAGATACGAAGGTGTGAAAGCACATACTACCAGACTCAAGGACAGCTTCTACTCCACTGTTATAAGACTCTTAAATGTTCCCTAGTATGTAAATTGAACTCTCAACCTCACAATCTATCTTCTTACACTTTGTTTACCTGCACTGCATTTTCTGTGCAGCTGTTCCACTTACCATGTTATTGTTGTTTAACTCTGTTCCTCCTCAATGCACTGTGTAAAAGTTTGATTTGTATGAACACATGCAAGACAAGCATTTTACTGTACAGTACCTTACAGAAGTCTGAGGCAACCTAGATTTTGTATGCGGTCTCAGATGGTAAGACCTCCACGAAGCCCTGATCTCAACATCATCTGAGATTACCTGAAGAGACAGAAGCAACCGAGGCTGCCAAAGTCTGATGAAGAATTGTGGCAACTTCTCCAAGATGCTTGGGACAACCTACCAGCTGATTTTCTTAAAAAACTGCACAGCAGTGAACCTAAGATGCAATTTTATGGGCAAAGGGTAGTCACAAAAAATTGATTTGATTTAGTTTTTTTACTGTTTACTGCTCTTTATCGTATTTTTTGATATTTAGAAACTTTTCATTTCATTATTTTTGAAAGCACCTTTGTTTTACAGAATTTTTTACATGTGGCTAAGACGTTTGGACTGTGCAGTATCTTGGAACATTTGGGATTAATAAACTAATAACAATAAACTTAATACCATTCTTTTTTGTCTGTGTGCACCATCTTTTGAACATTATGCATTCCATAGCGTGAATCCAGTTGCAAAGATTAGTAGCAAAACGGGGCAGTTTGTTGGCTTTAAAGATGTATCTATCTTCAATTGTTTTCAATATAAAATTCATTAAATGATATTTGGAGATTTTCAGAGAGTGTTTGCATTCTGGAAAATCAATTCACACTACATTCAGAAGAAAAATATCATAGCAAATTAAGTGTAAATGATAAAGATCATTCAACCTCTTTAATTCATCTAATTATGAGGGATAGTGGATGCACACAGCACACATTTCTTCAATGTTATTCAGCCACAAGAGGCCAAGATATGAGTCAAGATGGGCACACACATTTCCAGCAGGTAGAATGCTGGGCAATTTTCTCGATTGCTGAGTATATATGTTAGTGGAGCAACTTACTGCAACTAACTTGATTGGAGTCGTATTCTAGTGGCAAATCTCTGGTACTACAGCCTGCGTGACCTTTGTTGTATTCAGTTCCGTGCACTGTTTCTTAGTATTACACAGAATAGATCAAATTGGCTTCTGTAATGGTGAAGATCACAGGAAGGAGCTGCTTTGGATTATCAGGTCACACTTCTGGTTGAACATATTCAAAAATGTTTTTGTCTTTTCCTGGACTGAATGGAGATGTTTTGGAGTACTCTAATGCTCTACCATTAACGATAAGAAAGACTAGAACTTTAATCTGATTTGTTGGATAAGGGGTCACTTAACCCTGCCTATTTATTCACCTGCATGCAGTCCCGTGTCGCAGCTTCGCCAGGTTAATATCTAATGTTTTGATACACCTGACACCAGTCCAAGTATGCCCCTCAACACTACTTATTGAACCAGGGTTAGTTTCCTGGTTTGTTTGTAATGGTAGACAATGATTGGCAGCACAGGTTGAATTTGAATGTAATTATACTGCTACTGATAGTCCACAGAGCCTCATCAATACTAATTTTTTTAGCTGCCAAATCTATTATGAATCTGTTCCATCTTGCAAGATGATAGTGCCACATAATGTGAGTTGACATGTCTTGCTGGGAAGTTGAGCCTTGTTAGAACTGTATCAGACCAAGGACCAAAGACAGGTCAGAGCTGGGGGTGGGATAGGCAACCAGACGTGCAATTGAACTGAATTGTTTTGCAATCTTCATTTAGACATGTCAAATTAGGGCAGACCTCATTGCGGGCTCTAACTACAGTTTCGGTAAATTGGAAGAGCTGCAAGTGAGTCACAGCTTTACTGGAAAAGGTATTTGGGCCCCTCGATGATAAGAAAGCAAAAGGCAAATGGTGCATCATCCATGGATGCATGGGAAGGTGCCATAATGAGGGAAATGAGTGTTAATATGGCAGATAAAAGCAGGAAATTGTGGAAGAAACACTTGTGGAGGGAGAGGCATGTCTGATTCTGGAATCCCATTGAAAATGGAAGTTACAGAAAATGATCCATTAGATATGGTGGAATAGAAGGTAGAATGAGGAAACCCCTTAACCCTGTTCTCATTGGGAAAAGAGGAGACAGCAAGTAGAACAGAGATGATGGAGAAGCCTGTCTACTGTGGCAGAGGAGAATCATGGTTAAAGGAAAAGGCGGATGTATCAGAAGCAGTTATGGGAAGATACTGTCACCAGGATAGATATGATGAAGCTAGGAAAATGGAGAGAGTGGAATGGGGTCCTCATATAAAATAGATCGGAGTGTAGTTTGGGTACCTGTGTGCTGACAGTGGATGCTGGTTGTTAGTCTATATCACTGAGACAGAGGGAGGGATGCTGAGAAAAGAAAAGGCTTGTGTGATAGTGTGGGCACAGTGGACATTGACAGAGGAGATGTTGACATTTTGGAGTTCATTTTGAGAGCAGGAAGCTGCACCCAATAGCATCAATGTACCTGAAGAACAGGTGAGGCATGAATCAGGAATATTGGCCTTATTTTTTTTTCTCTACCCTTATCTCTTAAAGCATTCTACTTTCCAATCTCTCCTCTCTTATAAACCTGAAATGCTTTCCCCTCAGCTGCCCTTGAATGACTGATTATCTCCTGCATTAACTGCTTTTATTTTAAGTAGGATTTGTCACGAGCAAGCTTCTTTTGTTACATATCCAAATGAACAGTGTGGGCAATGTGAGTATTTCACATCAATCAAGTGAAGCAGCAGGAAATAACTGAGCATGCTTTAACTCTATAGTTTAATCTGCTCTATTTTGTGGACATAAACAATCCCACGAGACACCTTTCAAGCAGAGCTCTCAGTCCACCATTTGCCTTTCAGCCAACATATAAAAGGACTCCTCCATATGTCCAAATCTTTATTTAGGTTGTGGGAGCTTCTTTGCACAGGATATAATTTGCTAAAATTACAGTTCAAAGTTCTGCACTTCCAAAGCTTGGAAGCTTTGATGTTATGAAATGTTTACACATCAGACACTTTCTTTGCTTGTTCCATCATTCAACATCAGGAAATTATTGGGCTTGCTCTCCAATGATCTGCTCATTTGGATTTGGCCAGGATCTCTTAGTACAAAGCCTTATTGTAGCCCTGGATCAAAATGGAACAAATAATTGATTTACCAAGGTGAAGGAAGTTCACTGTCCTTGCCCTCAAGGCAGTATTTGATCAAGTGTGGCATCAGGAATTCCTGGTAAAATTGAAGTCAATGGGTTTCATGGAGATAATGCTCCCATGGTTGTAGTTATATTTCGTACAAAGAATGGTTGTGTTTGTAGTTCTATTACCAAGTCATCTCTGCAGAATTCCTCGGGGCTGTGTTCTAGTTCCAATAGTCTTCAGCTGCTTCAGCTATGAGTTTCCTTTCCTTGTAAGCTCAGAAGTGGAGGTGTTTACTGATGATTTCACAGTTTTCAGTTCTATGCAAATGAAGCAGTATATGCCTTCATGTAGCAAGACACAGCCAACATTCAGGCATAGGTTGATATATGACATGCCAGGCATAACCATTTCCATAAAGAGAGAGTCTAACCACCTTCTCTTGATATTCAGCAGGATTGTCATTGCTAACTCCTCCACCATCAACATCCAGATGCTCATCAGTGACCAGAAAGTTAAAAGGACCAGCCATGTAAATACTGTGACTATAAAAATAAGTTAAAGACTGGATATCCTATGACAAATGACTCAGTACCTCAACTCTAATAAAACCTTTCCACTATCCATAGAATCTACCCAACCAAGAGCAGTTTCCAACAACCTTCAAAGCAAATCAGACCAACGGAAACTTGAGAAGCATCCCATTCTCTCCACCATAAGTTCACCATGGTAGAAGTGGGTGCAGTCTGTATTATATACTGTAGTTACTTAGCTAGGTACTCCAACAGCTTTTCACAAGCTCAATATATCTACAACCAAGAAGAATGAGGTAGGAGGGGGACATCATCTTTTATTTAATCACAACTTAGAAATACACTCAGTAGCCACTTTGTTAGATATCCTGTATGCCTACTTGTTACTGCAAGTATCTAATCAACCAATCGCGTAGCAGCAACTCAATGCATGTAAGCATGCAGATGTGGCCAAGAGGTTCAGTTGTTCAGACCAGACATCAGCATGAGGAAGAAATGTGATCTAGGTGACTTTGACTGTGAAATAATTGTTGGTGCCAGACTGGGTGGTCTGAGTATCTCAGAAATTGCTGATCTCCTGGGATTTTCACACACAACAGTCTCTAAAGTTTACAGAGAATGGTGTGAAAAAATCAAATGAGCATCAGTGCTGTGGGTGAAAACACCTTGTTAATGAGAGAGGTCAGAGGAGGATGGCCAGACTGGTTCAAGCTGACTGAAAATTGACAGTAACTCAAGTAACAAAGTATTAAAGCAGTGGGGTGTAAACACACAACACTTCGAACCTTGGAGTGGATGGGCTACAGAAGCAGAAGACCACACTGGGTTCCACTCAAACAGTCCTTCCAGGTGAGGCAACACTTCACTTGTGAGTCTGTTGGGGTCATCTATTGCATCTGGTGCTCCCGGTGCGGCTTCCTCTACATCGGTGAAACCCGACACAGATTGGGGGACCGCTTCGTCGAGCACCTCCGCTCCGTCCACCACAACAGACAGGATCTCCTGGTTGCCACCCACTTCAACTCTGCTTCACATTCCCATTCAGATATGTCCATACATGGCCTCTTCTACTGCCATGATGAGGCCAAACTCAGGTTGGAGGAGCAACACCTCATATACCGTCTGGGTAGTCTCCAGCCCCTTGGCATGAACACTGAATTCTCCAACTTCCGGTAATTCCCTCCCCCTCTCTTTCCCCATCCCAGTTTCACTCTGCCCCCTCCTCCAGCTGCCTATCACCTCCCTCATGGTTCCGCCTCCTTCTACTACCCATTGTGCTGTCCCCTATTCCTTCTTCACCTTTCCTGCCTATCACCTCCCTGCTTCCCCTCCCCCACCCCTTGATCTTTCCCCTTACTGGTTTTTCACCTCGCATGTACTGGCCTGCTCGTTCCCACCCTCCCCCTACCCTCTTTATAGGGCCCCTACCCCTGCCTCTTCAGTCCTGGCGAAGGGTCTCGGCCCGAAACATTGACTGTTCGTTTCCACAGATGCTGCCTGACCTGCTGAGTTCCTCCAGCATGTTGTGCGTGTTGGGGTCCACTCCTGTGGCCACTTTATTAGGTACACCCCTGTGGTTAATAAAGTAGCCGCTGAGTGTATATTGATACTTCTTCACCTTCCCTGGGTGTCATTCCTAGAACTACTTACTGAGCAGCACAGTGGGCACACCTTCACCAGAAAAACCTGCAGTGATTCATGAAAGAGACTCACTGCCACCTCCCTGAGGGCAATTATGAATGAGCAATTGATGCTAGCCTTCTCTGGAAAACCCAGATCCCACAACAGGAATAAATAAAATTGGAAAAAAAACAATTCCTGCCAGTAGCAACAGAGAAAGTTATACACAACGCACCCCTTCTCTTTCACTAAGTGAGTTGATCATTCAATAACCTTCATCATATTCTGACCATGGAGAGCCCTTGCTCTGAACTGGGCACCAGGCAGCATTTACAGTTTAACCAGGGTTTTGTGATTGTTCGCCTCGCCACATAAGAGATCAAGAAAGAAGGAACCATTCTCATAGATATTCAACGAAAAAGGACTCCAAAATTTATTTGAATAGAGCAATTCACTGGAAATTTGAGGCCACACTCATTCTGTTGCTGCAGCTACAAATGGTACCATCCCACAGTGACTACCCGTGACCCCATACTGAGTACTGTTTTCATGACTCATGTATGACTCACATTTTTAGCACCCGAGCTGTTTAGTTACTCTCTGAATCTCGGTAAATTCAAAGTGTTGTCTTTATTCATCTAAGATTCAGCATTATGCACAGAACAGAACCATACAGCACAAAACGGCCACTCAACTCATTGCATCTGTTCTGGCTTCTGATTCAGTATTAGCAGATTAAACTTTCTCCCTTACTCTCTCTATAGTCTGATAAATTTCTCCTTCTCATGTACTTATATAGCCTTTTCAAGTTACTATTGAACTTTATTCAAGCGTGACTTTAGTCACCTGAACTTAATTATCATCTGGAGGCTCATATTGCTAATTAAGCTGGAATCTTCCTTTGTTATCAAACTTCACAGACTGAGTCCATATGAGAAACCTAATACTATTCATGAATACATTACCTTCCTGCGTGTGTCATCAGATTTCAGGAAGTATATCTTCAAAATAAGAGGGAAGGGCATTCAAACATATGCCAGGAAAATATTCTTCACACAGAGAGTAATGAAGTAGCTGGAGCTCTCTATTCCTCCCTATAAATGCTGCCTGACCTGCTGAGTTTCTTCAATATTTTATGTGCATTAGCTCTCTCCTCAAAATTGGGGAGGAGAGAGAAAATGAACAGATTAAGTTTTTTTCTTGTCCCGGTAACAAGGGATGTGGAAAGGCCTGTAAATGGAGCTGTGACTTGGATCTGCCAGGATCTAATTAGAATTAATCTAACCTTACGCAGCAGACTAAATAACCTGCTCTTGTTCCTGTCAATGTTTATCAAAATATTAATTGTAGTAGTCCTACTGTACCTCTTGGTGATTCAGGAAAATGACTTTGTAGGTTTGCTAAAGTGGAAATGGTATTCGTTCAAGAGTTGCTCAAGTTCAGTGGGATGGGTGGCAAACATATCAGCCTTTGGCAGAAAGCCCCATAGGAAACTGACAGTGAAGTGATGTTGGTGTTTCTCCACCTAAGCTTCACAAATGTCAGAAACAATCTAGAGTCAGTGGCATTGCATCTGATCTGCTGCTGGGCTCACCAGTGAGTTCTAAACTGAGGAGTTGGATGTCTTTCCCATCTGACACCAGCCATGACCAACAAATATTGAGTGGTCCCAGCTATTTGAATGAAATCACCTGCCATAATGGTATAGGTGAGTGGAAAGGTTTTTTTTTGTTTAATTAAAATATTGGAATGCATTCATATAATTTAATTTTTAAAATGTTTTATGCAAACATGTTTGTATCGTTTTTTCAATTCCTTTGATTCCCAGTGGCCACTTAAAAAGTTATGAGGGCATTCTGAGAATCCACAAGCTAAGGGCAAGTCAGCACTGGCAGATTGCTCTGCCCCAGGGCTGAGATGAGCAACAGAAAATAAGTGGTGGAGTCAGGAATAGTATGGGGTAAGAGACAAACATAAACAGAAGAGTATAACTTACTTTACAGTGACATTTCTTACGGGTCAATGATTCTACAAGTTCAAAACCAAGCTGTGTTGTACTGTGTTAGGTCCACTAATACTAACACTTAATCCAGTTTTACCTTTATGCAATACAGAGAAACCTGTGAATAGTGGCCAATCTTTATGCACCCTTCGTACATCTTTGTATCTGAGATACAAATTCATTGTAGTCATAGCAAGTTAACTATGTAGAAATGGAATATATAGCTACACACCAATTGATGGCATCTCTATACAGCCCTATTTTATGGCTTTTAATCAAAGTATGGCAAGGATAACGCAGAAAATTCAGGACAATATCTTGATTGTTTATTAGCACCCTAAAACCAGCATTAGGGTTGGGTTCTACCAAAGTAATGTGAAAAGGATGCTGGGTCAAGGGTTCACCTTGTGCTCTGTCATTTTACTTTGACTTCATTTCGTCCCCACCATACATCACCTATATTTTATTTGATACTTTCTATTGCCTAAACAATTTTATCAACTGCCTGGAATCTGGAGCCCACTTTCCTGGTTTACTCAATCTGTGCTGAAGCAGAGAAATCGATAAACTAGATTTCCTCTGCAAGAGGCGACACTTAGAAAGAGGATGTTCAGACTGCCTGCTCCATTACCATGGATGGCGACTTACAGTGCCACTCACATGGCAATGGGGAAGTTCTCTGGAGGCATGCAAAACTTTCAACGTGTTCGTCAGTCCCACAGATACCTAGCAATTGTTGACAATGGGTGCTTCTCTAGTAACCCCTTCCTCTCGCACAGTGGTTCCAAACAATAGTAGAGGTCCATTGCATAAAAAAGGTTGGGAAGTCCTGCACTGAGTCTCGCAGCATATTTTGAGTAGGAGCTTTAGGCAAGGTGTTGCTGGACCCTCATTAAGGTCAGAAGCCCCAGGGGTGGGGTCACAAAATAGAAAAAGAAGGAAACAAAATGTCCCATCCTCCTCATTGAAAATAAACGTGAAGGAAATCCCTGTTCCTGCACAGTAGCATGCCCTTGATCTATGTAACGTTGCGCTACGCAAGATGACACAGATTAGCTGAAGCCATTTAGAAAAAGTCCAAGAATGGGAATAGAGGGTGCCTTTGACCTCCATGGTTAGAGCCACTACGTGGCTGTGGATGGCTGAAGATCTATCTATGACATGCTATCTTACTCGGTGACAAGTCACTTGGTAAATCCGAACATGCGAAGGATTGTTCTTTAAGGAGATCAGTACAGGAACATGTGTTCTTATGTACTCCATTATAAAAGAATCCTTGAATGAGTGGATTTCTGTGCCTCATCCACTAGAGCTTCCTGAACTTACTCTGGGTCCAGAAACATGTGCTGCTACTGCATTTACTGCATTGGCAGCTGAGGTCAGTAATTGCTAAGTGCTGTGCTGCCCTGATCAGGGATACCCGAGCACAACACTCAATTTGCCATTCATACACTCAATTACCTTGTACCCACACACCCTCATATTTACCTGGTGATCTTGCACACAGGATCTAAATGCTCCAGAGAGTGAAGATGGTTAAGTGCTTGGTTGAGAGGGTGCATAATAGCAGATCCACAATGACTATGAATAATGTACACTTTAATCTCTGTAGGCACTGAGTTTCAAGAGGATAAGGTACTACTATAAGGGGTTTCTTACCACTTATATTGCGTTGGGCACGTGGCCAAGTGGTTAAGGTGTTCGTCTGGTGATCTGAAGGTCGCTAGTTCAAGCCCCAGCTGAGGCAGTGTGTTTGTGTCCTTGAGCAACACACTTAACCACACATTGCTCTAACGCCCCACACAGACTTCCAATCTGCGCCTTGTAAGGCATGAAAATGCCCAACGCAGGCTTCTCATGGTCTGAGTCGACATTCCCTCCCTCCCTCCTTTATCAGTATACTTTCTCAATCAACTGTTGAAAGTACCCTCACAGAAATCTGCCTGTTTACTTATTTTCGGGTTTCCAATTAGGGAAAGTCGCAAGCTGCCCTTAAAGTAATTGAACCCAATGATGTCAACTAACCATTTAATAGGCAACTATTGATTTGTGTTCAATCCGGTCTCAGCTTAGTAACAATCCTCTAGGCTAAGGGTTTCCAACTGTCTTTATGCCATGGACCAATACCATTAATCAAGGTGTCCATGGACCCCAAGTTGGGAACTCCTGCTCTGGGCTGAATAAAAATTCCTGGGAAACTGATTCCCTTTGGACCAATACATTCAGATTAATGCATTTAGCACTAAAGGTCTCATAAATATAATGCTGCAGCAGGGCCCATAAAAACAGGGGATGTCAGTCTTTCTAATAAAGCCTTGTTTATTGTATATAGTTGATTCAAAGCAAGGGCTTAGTGGATGCAATTCTTTGAAGATTACTATTGCGAGTTGGGGAGTCAGTTTTCAGTCACTGGACTTTAATTCTCAAATATGTAAAGTTAACAATGTTCAGTATAAAATTATATTGGAATACATGTACCCAAAATATCCAAGGTTGAGTGTTTAGAGAATATACATCTTATAATTATTATGATTATGAAGACACTCAATCCTCTTTTATTGTCATTTAGTAATGTATGCATTAAGAAATGATACAATATTTCCTCCGGTGTGATATCACAAAACACAGGACAGACCAAGACTGAAAAAACTGACAAAACCACATAACTATAACATATAGTTACAAACAGTGTAACAATACCATAACTTGATGAAGAAGTCCATGAGCACAGTAAAGTTCAAAGTCTCTCAAATCTCCCACATCTCACGCAGACGGGAGAAGGAAGAAAAACTCTCCCTGCCATGCCGACCACAATCCAACTCTGAGTCATCCGAAAACTTCGAGCTCTGATCAGCTCTCCAACACCGAGTACTGAGCGCCATCTCTGTCCGAACGATTCGACCTCCTTCTCGGTCGCCAAAAGCAGGCAAGGCCGGGGATTTTGAGGCCTACCCTCCGAAAGATTCACGACCACACAGTAATGACAGCAGCGAACGGGCGTTTCAGAAATTTCTCCAGATGTTCCTCTGTGCTTTCACGTCCATTCTCCATCAAATCTGAATTGTCCACGGCCCCTATTTAACAGATATGATATCATTTTCACCGGAGAGCTGCGGTGCCATCTTCTCCTCCCGCCGAGGCAATCAGCAGAGCTGCACTGTGGATGTTACCTTACATTCAGTTTATACCCTTATCGTAAATGATCAAAACAAGAAACACTCGACTCTGGAGTGCTACAAGATCATAATTTTTCATCACAAGCTGCTGTGTAGTGTGAATAGAAGTAGAAAACACCTTGCTTATTGGCTCCATCACACAGTGGTGTGTACGCCAGCCACTATGGTGGTGAATAGAATTCATTTTTTCGAACTATGTTTGAAAGGCAACATGAGTCATCTGAATAATTATATAGCATGTCCCTCGAAAGAGTTACAACACTGAGCCTCAGCTAATTATAGTTATTCGTGTCAAAACCATCCTAGCCTGGCTAGGGTAGATATGAACAAATTTGTATCAATTAGTGGAGAAACAAATGTGATAAGGTTGAAAATAAACACCTTTACAGTAGATGACCACAGTGTTATCACCTCATGAGTATCATTTGGGTTGGGACTAGTGGACACTTTGGATGTAGCTAGGCTGCTGGCAAGATCATCCCTTCCACTTGGGGAGTCTGCAGAGGACCAAGCTAGAAAAACGCAAGTGATGGTCGAGTTTCAGAATGCTACGTTCCACCATATCATACTATGGACTGGGATCCCAAACATGAATATGTTGCCTGTGAGGCAATGGTGACAGGATCACAGCTGACCTGAGGAAAACATCAAAGTACCATGGAATCTCTCAAGGAAGTGGGTGAATCATAGTTTTCCAGTCTGATGTTGATCAGACCACGTACTCATCACTTCAACCTTCGTATTCATCAAACACATTTTTTAACCACGGGTACTTCTCCTGGAAGTCGTCCTGCTGTTCTATCTGAGCAACAGACTGCTCCCCATAGAAAATCTACATGGGCAGCTTTCTATTCCTGGAGGTGAGTTTGTTAGTGCTCCATCTCTATTCCTGCAGAAAGCAATCCTCTGAAAGGTGGTATTTGTTCCTGCAGAATAGTATCTCTGTGTTAACTCAGAGCAGCAGGCTGCTTGCGATTGGCATCATTCCACACTTGGAGAATTGCAACCTAGTCCTGCACAACAAAATGTTGAGATCCGAGTGGATCAGCCAAAGTCTACATTAGGACTTTAAATTACTTCCTTGGCAACTACCACCTGACCACATGGCTGCTCTGTAATGACATCTTTGGCAGATGCTTACACAAAGTGTATGCACCTCCACAGTGAAATTGATCCTATCTTCACTGCCCACCCCATCTGCAAGACAGAAGCTCACTGGTCCTTAAGAACTGGAGCATGGTGAATCCACCAAATGCTGGAGGAACTCAACATTTCTCTCCATAGCTACTGAGTTGCTCTAGCATTTGGTGTGTTGCTCTATATTGTCATCTTCTTGTGACTTCAGAGTGAGTGCCCAGCCCTTTATCTAAACCTGGTGCAACTTGAAAATTGAAGCCTATCCCAAGTCTTTTATGATATTCTACTTCAGAATGTTCAGCAAATCATGTGATAAGTACTTACATACAAAAGTTGTAAATCTTAAAATATGTTCAGAGATACATAAAGTAAAGACACAGTTAATTAATGGCACATGTCATTTTTGAAATCACAACACATATTTCCGTAAATTACTCATTGAGCGACTTAAAAGTTTTCAAATTACATTCATTTGTCCATAGTCATGTGTGAAAATATCTCCTGCCCATTAATGGGGCATACATTTATCTTAGTATTAAGAAACTTGTATACATTGGTTGATTTCTAACATGATAACGTTTGTGGCACGTGGCAAATTAATCCTTGGAGGCCAGTAGGCTAGCAGTCTGGCAAAACAACTTTATAATACTCCAGAAATAAAATAAATGAATTTCTGTGTTCATGCACCTTCCTACAAAAGCTCAGTCACAGCTGAATGAAACATACCTTCCAATTGGAAGTAACTAATATTCAGTGGTGTTGCTGTCAAATCATACGGACAGCCTTACTGTATTCTCATGGTGCTGCACAGAAATTTATTACTTAAGAATTGTTTGTTAGTACAGTTGCTGTTATTAGATTTGTAAAATGTGGGGGTTATGTTGTGTAGAATTGAGTTTCAGAAACAAAAATTAATGAAAGCCCAGATCATCAGTTTTAGTATTGACAGTGAAGGAACGATTATTTGCTCAGGCATTGAGGAGAATGCTTGAATTCTCTTCAAGTAGTGTCATTAGTTCTAGTGTATCCATTAGAATAAGTAGATAGACTAAGCTTTAGTTTAATATCATGTCTAAAACATAGCACCTCAGACAAAGCAACTGCCTCGCTGTATTTCATTAGATTACATTGAAGTGCTGCAATGCAAAGCCTTCTGAGCCAATAGTTTATAATTTGACCTCCAGTATCTGCAGACTTCTGCTTTGTAGTTCCTTTCCAGTCTGATGTAGCTCAGTTTTCACCTCTCCACAGGTGTTTCCTGAGCTGCTGGGCTTTCTCAGCATTCACCTTTATTTAATGTTCCTCACAACTGCTTTGTTTTGTAACTCCTCGCTCTGACAGAATTTTGTTCTCTTCTGTCGTTCCTCTGTTCATCTCTCCGAAACAGATTAGCAGCCATCTCAGTTCCCTCTACGGGTCCACAGCAACTATGTAACACCTATTGACGTCAATGGGACTGTAGTTGAGAGGGTGAGTAGTTTTAAGTTCCACAGTGTACACATCACTCAGGACCTCATGCGGTCTGTACATACCGGCTGTGTGGTTAAAAAAAAGCACAACAGTGCCTCTTTCACCTCAGACAGCTGAAGGAGTTTGGCAAGAGTCCCCAAATCCTCAGGACTTTCTACGGGGGTGCCATTAAGAGGATCCTGACTGGCTGTGGTCACTGCCTGTTACGGGAACTGTACTTCCCTCAATCGCAGGACTCTGCAGAGAGTGGTGCGGACAGCCCAGCGCATCTGTGGATGTGAACTTCCCTCTGCTGAGGACATTTACAGCGGCAGGTGTGTAAAAAAGGCCTGGAGGATGATCAGGGACTCCACCCACCCCGACCACAAACTGTTTCCGCTGCTTCCAGCTGGCAAACAGTACTGCAACATTGTCAGGACCAGCAGGCTACAGGACAGCTTCTTTCACCAGGCCATCAGATTTTTCAATATACTTTGATCTAACTGCAAACAAGAGAGAATCTGCAGATGCTGGAAATCCAAGCAGACAACACAAAATGCTGGAGGAACTCAGCAGTCTAGGCAGCATCTATAGAAAAAAGTACAGTTGATGTTTCAGGCCGAGACCCTTTGGCAGGACTGGAGAAAAAAAGCTGAGGAGTAAATTTGAAAGTTGGAGAGGGGGAGAGAGAAACACCAGGCGATAGGTGAAACTTGGAGGGGGGGGAGGGATGAAGCAAAGAGCTAGGAAGTTGATTGGTGAAAGAGACAGAAGCCCATGGAGGAAAGAAAAAAGGGGGGATGAGCACCAGAGGGAGGCAATGGGCAGGCAAGGGGATAACATGAGAGAGGGACAAGGGGATAGGAAATGGTGAAGGCGGGGGGGGGGGTGCGGGGGAGGCATTACTGGAAGTTTGAGAAATCGATGTTCATGCCATCAGGTTGGAGGCTACCCAAATGGAATATAAGATGTGGTTCCTCCAACCTAAGTGTGGCCTTATCCCGTCAGTGGAGGAGGCCATCAATGGATATATCGGAATGGGAATGGGAAGTGGAATTAAAATGGGTGGCCACTGGGGATTCCAATTGTTCTGACAGACGGAGCATAGATACCCGGCGAAGCGGACTCCCAATCTACATCGGGTCTCACCGTTATACAGAAGGCCACACCAGGAGTACCGAACACAGTACATGACCCCAACAGACTCACAGGTGAAGTGTCACCTCACCTGGAAGGACCGTTTGGGGCCCTGAATGGTAGTGAGAGAGGAGGTGTAGGGGCAGGTGTCGCACTTGTTCCTCTTGCAAGGATAAGTGCCAGGAGGGAGATCAGTGGGGAGGGACGATTGGAAAAGGGAGTCGCATTGGGAACAATCCCTGTGGAAAGCAGAAAGTGGTGGGGCGGGGGGAGGAGGGAAAGATGTGTTTGGTGGGATCCAGTTGGAAGTGGCAGAAGTTTGGGACAATTATGGGGAGGCTGGTGAGGTGGTAGGTGAGGACAAGAGGAACCCTATCCCTGGTAGCGTAGCGAGAGGATGGGGTAAGAGCAGATGTGCATGAAATGGAAGAGGTGCAGTTGAGGGCAGCATTGATGGTGCAGGAAGGGGAGCCCCTCTCTTTGAAGAAGGAGGACATCTCCTTCGTTCTGGAATGAAAAGCCTCATCCCGAGAGCAGATGTGGCAGAGGCGGAGGAATTGAGAGAAGGGGGTGGCATTTTTACAAGTAGCAGGGTGGGACGAGGTATAGTCCAAGTAGCTGTGAGAGTCCTGGATTCCACACACCGATGTAGATTGGGAGACTGCTTAGCCAAGCATCTATGCTCAGTCCGCCAGGACAAGCGGGATCTCCCAGTGGCCACCCATTTTACTTCCACTTCCCATTTCCATTCCGATATGTCCATCCATGGCCTCCTCCACTGTCGGGATAAGGCCACACTTAGGATGGAGGAACAACACCTTATATTCCATTCAGGTAGCCTCCAACTCAGCATAAACATCGTTTTCTCAAACTTCCAGTAATGCCTCCCCCCCCCCTCACCATTTCCCATTCCCTTGTCCCTCTCCATGTTATCTCCTTGCCTGCCCATCGCCTCCCTCTGGTGCTCCTGCCTCCCCCCCCCCCCACCTTTTTTTTTTTCTTTCTTCCATGGGCTTCTGTCTCTTTCACCAATCAATTTCCTAGCTCTTTGCTTCATCCCTCCCCCTCCAAGTTTCACCTATTATGGACAATAGACAATAGGTGCAGGAGTAGGCCATTCGGCCCTTTGAGCCAGCACCGCCATTCACTGTGATCATGGCTGGTCATCCACAATCAGTATCCAGTTCCTGCTTTATCCCCATAACCTTTGATTCCGCTATCTTTAAGAGCTCTATCCATCTCTTTCTTGAAGCATCCAGACACTTGGCCTCCACAGCCTTCTAGGGCAGAGCATTCCATACATCCACCACTCTCTGGGTGAAAAGGTTTTTCCTCAACTCCGTTCTAAATAGCCATCCCCTTATTCTTAAACTGTGGCCTCTGGTTCTGGACTCATCCATCAGCGGGAACATGCTTCCTGCCTCCAGCGTGTCCAATCCCTTAATAATCTTATATGTTTCAATAAGATCCCCTCTCAGCCTTCTAAATTCCATAGTATACAAGCCCAGTTGCTCCAATCTTTCGACATATGACAGTCCCGCCATCCCGGGAATTAATCTTGTGAACCTACGCTGCACTCCCTCAATAGCAAGAATGTCCTTCCTCAAATTTGGAGACCAAAACTGCACACAGTACTCCAGGTGTGGTCTCACCAGGGCCCTGTACAGCTGCAGAAGGACCTCTTTGCTCTTATACTCAATTCGCCTTGTTATGAACACCAGCATGCCATTAGTTTTCCTGGTGTTTCTGTCTCCCTCCCCTCCAACTTTCTAATATACTCCTCAGCTTTTTTCTCCAGTCCTGCCGAAGGGTCTCGGCCCGAAATGTTGACGGTACTTTTCTCCATAGATGCTGCCTGGCCTCCTGAGTTCCTCCAGCATTTTATGTGTGTTGATCTGATTGCATATCTGACTGTACATGCATGTATACTGAACAATTATGTATACAATCTTAGTGTCTGGGTAATACCCTCCCACAGTTCCCTTCCTTATTGCTTGTACACAGCGACGGGGACGCAACATAAAGATTTTTACTCCCTCATGTTGTGAGATGGATGTAAGAAATAAAATTCCAATTTTAGTTTAATGTCAATAGTGTCTCCTCCTTATTGCAAAATTTTATTTGTTCCTTCATTCCTCTTCCTTCTCTGCAAGTTTATACCTGTCTGTTTTCACCTTCAACGCATGGACAAGGTTTTGAATGAATTATTTCTTGAGTTTACATGGAGAAGGTCATAAAAGCTATGGAAATCAGAGAAGAGAACAGTGATATCCTAAAAGATATTAGTTTATGAAAGTGGAAGTGTTGGCAGTCTTGAGGTTAATAAATCCTCAAGCTCTGACTAACTGTATCCTAAGATATAATGGGAAGTAAGGAAAGAAATTGCTAGAGCTCTAATGAATATTTTTGTATATACCTTAGGCATAGGTAATATACTAGAAGACTGGAAAGTGGCTAATGTTGTGCCCTATTTAAAAAGGTCAGTAAGGGCAAACCAGGGAATTTCAAGCCAATGAGACTTAAATTAATAGTTGTTAAGTTACTAAAGGATTCTGAGAGACAAGATATATTTGCAAGTGGAACAACAAGGACTAATTAGGGATAGTCTGTTATGGCTTTGTTCATGTCTCACAAATTTGATTGAGTTTTTGAAGAGGTTTAATGAGGCCAGGATGGTAGACATTGACTACATGGACTTCAGCATGGGTTTTGACAATGTCCTGCATGGTAGGCAACCCAGAAAATGAGATGAGGAATCCATGGTGACCTAGCCAATTAGATATATAATTGGTTTAGTAAAAGGAGTCATAGGAAGGCTGTAGGGGGATTTTAAGATTGGAGGACTGTAACTATTAATGTGCTAGGTTTGAGTTCTCTGCTCTTTGTCATATATATTAACAATTTGGACAGGGGTGCAGCTGGCTTGATTAGTAAGCTTGTAGATGATACCAACATTGGTGATACGGTGGATCGTGAATTCTAAAACAAGTAAAGTGAGCAAAGGAGTGGCAGATGAAAATTAGAAAAGTGCAAAGTGATGCATTTTAGGGGGATAAACCAAGACAGGACATACACAGTAAATATCAGGCCCATGGGACGTGAAGGTGTGGAGGTATATTGTTTCCTAAAAGTTGTGACACGGATAGACAAGCTGGTGAAGAAGGTATATGGCATGCTTGCCTTAGTAGGCTGTGGCATTGAGTACACAGTACAACACATTGACGATACCATGTCCGGAATATTCTGTGCACTCCTGGTTACCAGACTATAGGAAGGATGTGTTTAATCTAGAGGACATGCAGAAAAGATTCACAGGCCTTGTGGACCACAGGGTTTGAGTAACAAGGAGAGACTGTAGGGTCTGTGTCTGTTTTCATTGGAGTGAAGAAGATTAAGGAATGAGCTTATTGAGGTTTATAAAGTCATGAGGGGCATAGGTAAGGTGGATGGGTACAGTCTCTGCCCCAGGTAGGAGAGTCTAATAGTACAGAGTATAAGTTTAAAGTGAGAAGAGAAAGATTTATAGGGTATAGAGCATGGTGGGTATGTCAAACAAGCTGCTACAGGTAGCAGTAGAGGAGGTTTCAATTACAACGTTCATAAGATATTTGGATAAGTTCATTAATAGGAAAGATTTGAAGTGCAGGGAAACGAGACCAGCTCAGGAAGACACCTGGATCAGCATGAATGAGTTGGGCTGAAGGGCTTATTTCATGCAGTGTAACTATATAGCTGTAACACCACATTTTCTGTTTCCATCCTGTAATGAATTACCAGACAACTGAAAAGGCATTTGACCTAATTGTTCATTCATAATAATTTGAGGAGCTTTTCATGACAAATTAACAGACACTGCACTGAGACAAGGCAATTAGATCAAACTTTAATGGATGTTCTGTTGTAATCACAGACAGGCACCAATGTAGCTGCACGAACAGTACTCTAACACACGCCTAGAAGCCAGTCAGATTAAAGGAGGAGACTACAGCCCAGGAGGAGCTCTGAAACTTCTGTAGAGGAGATGGGGGTTTTTCAAGGCACAGGTGGATGTCTACTCCCAGAGCAAGGCAGGTAGCTGATAGTCAGGTTTTCCAAGGAGGGCAGCAAATTTTGGGAACTTTCATCTGGGGCTTGTTTATGCTCAGCTGATTTTGTCAACAACCACCACCCAACCTGCCTATTACATAAATTGTCGATTCTCCATCTAGAAGCAACGAGATGCACACAGTGATAGTTATAGAGGCAGTTAGACTAGGCAGACTGAGAGAAATTCTGCTTCAGTTGGCTTAAGCTCTACACTTTCCAAGATATGACAGCATGCAGAGCTGGCACTCTCCTCAATTCTAAATATTCACATCCCTTCCTGTGCACAGTGGCTACAGTGTACACCAGATACAAAATGCATTATACCTACTCACCAAGGCTACTTTGACATTCATGACCAGGACTACTGAAAA
Source organism: Mobula hypostoma (assembly GCF_963921235.1). Classification (NCBI taxonomy): domain Eukaryota; kingdom Metazoa; phylum Chordata; class Chondrichthyes; order Myliobatiformes; family Myliobatidae; genus Mobula; species Mobula hypostoma. The sequence continues at coordinate 49,023,363 of NC_086119.1, read as the reverse complement.
AGTACACAGGGATAACCACTACCTTCATGTTCTCCAAATCACCCTTTGCTCTTCGCAAATCCCATTGTCACTTAGGCCCTTCCTACCAACAACATATTGGGAGCAATGTCTTTGAAAAACTGTAGATGCTCCAGAACGAGATTCATTTCCATCTTTGGAATTGTTGTTTTCTTTACTTAACACTTTATTGTGGCCAAACAATTGGTACTAGAACGTACAATCATCACAGCGATATTTGATTCTGCACTTCCTGCTCCCTGGATTACAAATACTAAATATTAAAAATATTAATAACAGTACAAATTAGTAAATACTAAAAATTTAAATTATAAATCATAAATAGAAAATAGAAAAATGGAAAGTAAGGTAGTGTAAAAAAAAACCGAGAGGCGGGTCCGGATATTTGGAGGGTACGGCCCAGATCTGGGTCAGGATCCGTTCAGCAGTCTTATCACAGTTGGAAAGAAGCTGTTCCCAAATCTGGCCATACGAGTCTTCAGGCTCCTGAGCCTTCTCCTGGAGGGAAGAGGGACGAAAAGTGTGTTGGCTGGGTGGGTCGTGTCCTTGATTATCCTGGCAGCACTGCTCCGACAGCGTGCAGTGTAAAGTGAGTCCAAGGATGGAAGATTGGTTTGTGTGATGTGCTGCGCCGTGTTCACGATCTTCTGCAGCTTCTTCCGGTCTTGGACAGGACAACTTCCATACCATGTTCTGATGCACCCTAGAAGAATGCTTTCTATGGTGCATCTATAAAATTTAGTGAGGGTTTTAGGGGACAGTTAGGGATAGGAGTAAAAGCTGGGCTATGTCTGACACATTCCCATTCCAAAAATAAACCTCAGAAGACAAATTACATCTGATGAACATTTTTAGGTACATTTGACCTGAAAGCTAAATCTTTTTCACTTCCCAGATTTTATTTTATTTTTTATTATTGGCATACGGCACAGAATCGGCCTTCTGGCTATTTGAGACATTCTGCCTAGCAGTCCCCCAATTTAATTCTAGCCTAACTACAAGACAACTTACAATGAACAATTAACCTACTAACCAGTATGTCTTTGGATTGTGGGAGGAAACCGGACCATTTGGAGGAAAGCACATAGTCACGGGGGGACCGTACAAACTGCTTACTGGGAGTGGTGGGAATTGAACTCAGGTCACCTGTACTGTAAAGCGTTGTGCTAACCACTATGCTACCATGCCACCTCAATGATGAAATGATTTATTGAAATGTCTTCGATGGGAAATGTTAGGACCAGTTCTCTGTCCACAGATGCTCCTTGACCTGCTGAGTATTTCCAGAATTTTTCTTTTTTGTTTCAGTTTTCCAAATCAGAACCACGTTCATTATCACTGCCGCATCATGAAATTTGTTGTTTTGTGACAGTAGTACAGCTCAAGACATATAAACTATTACAGTTACAATAGGTAAATGTATAGTGCAAAAGAGAAAAAGTGAGATAGTATTCATAGGCTCACAGACCATTCAGAAATCTGATGACGGAAAAGAAGAAGCTGCTTCTAAAACATTGGGTTTGGGTCTTAACGCTCCTCTACCTCCTCCCTGATGGAAGTAATGAGACGAGGCCATGCCCCGGATGCTGAAGGTTTTAATGACGGATGCTACCTTCTTAAGGCACTGCCTTGTGAAGATGTCCTTGATGGTGGGGAGGGTAGTTCCCATGAAGAAGCTGGTTGAGTCTACAACCCCCTGCGGCCTCTTGCAATCCTGCGCATTGAAGGCTCCACACCAGGCGATAATGAAAACAGTCAGAATGTTTTCCCCTATAGAAATTTGTCAGTGTTGTTGCTGACATGCCAAATCTCATCAAACTCCTAATAAAGTATGGGCACTGGCATGCCTTCTTTATAAACTATTCAAAGTGTTTGGTGCAGGCGATGCTAATTCCAAGGAATTTGAAGTTGCTGACCCCTCAATAAGGACTGATACGTGTTCTCCCAGTTTATCCTTCCTGAAGTCCACAATTAATTCTTTGGTTTTGCTGAGGTTGAGTGTAAAATTACTGTGGTTACAACACTCAACCAGCGGATCTATCTCACTCCTGTACATCTCCTTGTTGTCAACAGTGGTTTCATCATCAAGATTGTAGATGGCATTGGAATTGTGCTTAGCTACATTGCATGAGTTCTTTTTGTTTTTTTGCTTTCCAGCTTTGGAGTTGGTAATGGAAATGAGTGCTGCCCAAACCAGTAGAGCAGCTGAATTCTCATTCCTTCTGTAAGGAATACCAAATTAACAAAATGTCTATTTGAAATTTCCAGTTAACAGATTGTATTTTGTTGACTGTGATAAATTTAATCAACAAACTGGTGAAGGAAATCAAGCAGAAAGTGCACAAAATGATCAGGCAGCTCCTGTGAAAAAAATATTAGAGTTAATGCTTTGGATCAGAGTCGAGAAAAATTTAGGGATAAGAAAAGATTTGAAGCTGCAGAGGAAGGGAGAGCAATAATAATAACGAAAAGAAGGATCGGTGAAAGGGTGGAGAGCAGGGGAATCGATCATTGAAATATATTGTGAGGATGTATTCACTTAAAGAATGAAAGCTCGGAATAGGTTCAATCAAATTATTTTTTCTCCTGGAACACTGTCATTGATGAAGAATATTGATATCTTTGTGATGGATTACCTCATTCCTGAAACAGCTTCACATTTTGCTTTACTTGGAAGCGTATCAGATGCTGGTTTACAGCTGTGGCCTTTCTCTTCTAATTAATCTCCATCAGTCAAGCTACATCATGCCCATCTCATTTGGATTATTCCATTTTCTGATTGATTGGTGCTTTTTAAACTTAAATTCATTCAATAACAATCTAAACTAAATCCTTTATTTTGCAAAGAACTCTAACCCTAATGCTGATCTGTCATCAAAAGATTCTAGTGTCATGTCCTTTTATTCACTGACTGGTAATTATTCATCTAGGAATACAGCTTGCCGGCTTGTACGGACTGGGAATGACTCATCTCCATAGTATTAAGGCATTGAAGTTACATGTCTGTAAACTCATGAATGATTAGTGCAAAGTAAGTGGTTGGAAAAATAATCATAAAAAGTATTGAATGCAGTGCATACAGGTTCCAAAGTGAGCGTGCTTCCACTGTAAACACCTTCAAGTTCTGATGATTTCTTATTTAGTGGAAAATGTTGCATTTTATCCTCAGCAACAGACCCAGAAGGTACAAAGGCTTCTATTCTGTTGATTGTTAGCTGTGAGTATTCTATTGGGATCAGTGATCCAGAGCAAATGGTGTGTTCTCATATAATTTATATGCAGTTTCTTTTTCCAAATTCATCAGCTGAGCAGAGCAAGCATAACTAAATTTGTAAGGTAATACTGAGCAGGAAAAAGAATTAAATAATTATTAAATAAAAATATGGATATATCAAGCTTAATTTTAAAGGCAAAGATAAAGGCATTGCTACAATGTTTTAAAGGAACATTATATTAATGTAGTAGGTTCATTGAGCTCACTGTAAGTGATTTTACTGGTGTTCTTTCAGCAGATAGCTGTTGTTATTAATCTATTTAATTCTTAATTAAAATCAGCATTGTGGATTTAACTAGAAATCCCATTCATGTTTTGTGAAGCTCCTCCTTTTGCTTATTTTTCTGAATCAAACATAAAATGTTGGCACGTGGCTAAGTGGTTAAGGCATCGGTCTAGTGATCTGAAGGTCACTAGTTCGAGCCTGAGCTGAGGCAGCGTGTTGTGTCCTTGAGCAAGGCACTTAACCACACATTGCTCTGCGACAACACTGGTGCCAAGCTGTATCGGTCCTAGTGCCCTTCCCTTGAACAACATCGGTGGCGTGGAGAGGGGAAATTTGCAGCATGGGCAACTACCAGTCTTCCATACAACCTTACCTAGGCCTGCGCCCTGGAAATCTTCCAAGGCGCAAATCCATGGTCTCACAAGACTAATGGATGCCTAAAAAAAAAAAACAAAATCAATTTTGTTGTAGACAGAGAAAATATGAGGGGTTGTTTTAAGACATTTCACTGATGCCACATCTTCTGAGGGCACACTGCTATTTTGATTTTCTTCAGGCAAAATACAAAATTCAGGAAGCAGAACATCTGTCATAAAAGTGGTGCATCTGAAGAATTTGCTGAATATTTTCAGCATTTTTTTGAGGTAGATGGAAATATCTATCCTCACCATTCTGGAGGGGGAACTGCTTCAGGTTATTTTTGTATTGCAGGGTACAAAGTGAAGTGGAGCACTTGGATAATGATGACTGTTTACTAATGTTTTGATTGGGTTTCTTTTGAAATATTGACGTTTTTCCAGGATAATGCTTAACTGCAGTTAATGTTATTGATGAGCTGCATTTCTTTGCCATTTCATAAAGAAGACTGTAACTTCATATCTAATTATTTCGAGTTAGTGGCACAAATAAGGTAAGTGCCAGAACTATTATTCAGGATTGCTGCATAAATCATCCCATGACCCTCAAAGAATTGCTGAATGATCAAATGCAAATACAGTTTGCTTTTATCTGGGGTAAGAGATTTGTGTGGGCTTGATTGAAACGATGGGAATGATTATAGAAAACTGGGTTTCTTTGCTTATTTGTAACAAATTATATATTATGGATAACTCAATAAAATCCTATAACCATTCCCTTTTTTTGAATTGTAACTTTTTCAGAGCTCTGTTGATTTAGGAGAAGAAAATACCAATGCAGGTAAATTGCCTTTCACATTAAGACAAATAGTAATAATAATTTTGTTATATTGACAATAATTCAGTGAAGATAATATAATGAAAATGATTATTCCTCACCATCTTAAAAACAATTTCTTGAACACATAAGGCTGTCCAACCTGATGACATGAATATCAATTCCTCCTTCCTGTAAATGAAATTCACCCCCCCCCCAATTCCCCACTCTGAACTTTCAGGTCTAGTACTTCCCCTGGATCCCCTCCTCCTTTCCTTTCTATAGTCCACTCCTTCTCTCCTATCACATTCTTCCTTCTCCAGCCCTTGACCTTTCCCACCCACCTGGCTGCACCTATCATCTTCCGGCTAACCTCTTTCCCTTCCCCCCCACCCCATCTTTCTGTTCTGACATCTCTCCCCTTCCTTCTCAGTCCTGAAACGTCGAGTACCTGCTGTTTTTCATGACCTTTTTCATGCTGCCTGACCTGCAAGTTCCTCCAACATTTTGTGTGTGTTGCTGAGGTTATCTTCTAATATATTTATACAGTTAATCTCTATCTGTATTTAATCTCCATATTAACCTTTTCCCCACCCCTGTTCATCAGTATAACTTTCTATTCCTTTATCTCTTACATATTTACTGAAACTCCTGTCAAACACTCCATGCTATTTACCTAAACTATACTTTGCACAAGTACATTCCACAACTGAAACCTTTTGTGGAAGAAACTTCTTGTGATTTCTGCTGAAGCTGTTTGGTTATGGGGTGTTGGTCCGCAAATCAATTGATGTTGCCTTAATGCTCACAAGCGGTAACAATGCATGACCAGAGAGAAGTGATCATTCGCATCAAACTTTGCATTTACAACAGCATTGATTCACTACCCTGCAGAGTTCATTAGTGCAGAATGAAGATAAAAAAGAATTGTCCCTTTATAGTTGCAGTACCAATAAGTATCATGGACTGAGATATTAACATTAACACTGACATGTAAAAAATTACAAAGCTGCCATATGGAGCTACTTCATTTGCTAGTTGAAAGTTTGTCAGAAAGACAGTTATCTCTTATGTTTTGTACATAATAGCAAAAAATAGAGAAATAGTTTTGAATGTTGTGATAGGATGGTCAGTAGTTAACACTCCTATCAAATTACATTTTCTGTAGTTTATTTCTCTAATTTCACAAATTCATCTCATTTTGAATAAACAGGCAGAATCTTGGGTTAGATAGGAGAATAGGGTTAAAAGGAAACAGATATGGTTGAATGGCAGAGCAGATTTTATCCATGTTACAGGCCCTTCTGGTCCAATGAGCACATGTCCTCAATGAACCTACTAACCTGTACCTCTTTGGACAGTGGGAGGTAACTGGAGCACTGGAGGCAGCGCGCATGGTCACAGGATGAACATACAAACTCCTGACAGACAGCAGCAGGATTGAACCCAGGTGGCTGGCAATGTAATAGTGTTATACTAACCACTACGCTGCATATAATCCTGCTTCTATATCTCATGGGTGTAGATAACAATAGCCTGCTGCATATTAAAACCTATCAGAAATCATGTGCGCAGTGCTTTAATCACAGAAGTGTCCAACATTAACCTTGCAATAGGCTTTCCAAGAGCTCCAAGCTCAGCTATGCCAGCGTGAGTCTCCTTCATTGGCACGTTTCATACAAAACGATAGCAATTATTGCATTTTCCATTTCAGTACAAACAGCTTCATCAAAGGGCCAAGTGCTACAGCAGAATCTCCCTCTGTTGGTCTATAGGCTCAGTTGTTGTCAGCATAGGCTTAGATACCATTGTTTAAAGCAAGGGTCCCCAACCTTTTTTGCACCAGAGACCAGTTTAATATTGACAATATTCTTGCGGACCGGCTGACCTGGGGGGGGTTGGTGGTGTTCAAGTAGGGTTAAACTCACCTCAACATGTCTTTCACAGTTAGGGTTGCCAACTTTCTCTCTCCCAAATAAGGGACAAAAATAGCAGTCAAATCCCGGGACACTCTACCTCAGACTACCATGACCATAAAGACTTGCGCACGCACCTGTGTGCGCATGCGCGTATGTGCCGATTTTTTCCTCGCAAATCGGTTTTGCCTTCATCTTCCCGACTATACTCTACATAAGTTATTTCTGCTTTACATAGGCTGTGTACTTATCATATCATTCCTGCTTTTACTATATGTTAGTATTATTTATTTTCGGTTTTATGTGTTATTTGGTAGGCTATTTTTTGGGTCTGGGAATGCTCAAAAATGTTTCCCATAAAAATTAATTGTAATTGCTTCTTTGCTTCACGCCATTTTGGCACAAAAGGTTTCAAAGGAACGCTCTACCTTAGCGGGGGAAATACGGGACAAACCAATTTAGCCCAATGTACAGGATGTCCCAGCAAATAATGGACAGTTGGCAACCCTATGTTCAAGTTCAACAGTGCGTGACAGGGGATGAGGAAAGGTGCAGCTGACTCATATTGTTTCCTCACGGCCTGGTAGCACCTGCTTTGCGGCCCGGTGGTTGGGGACCGTTGGTTTAAAGGAGATTCCTGGGTACCTAAATAGTCTGCGAATGTTGATCATACAGACGGCATGTGATACAATTTGGACAAGACCAAACCAAAGTTAAAAGCCGCTGACCTCAGATACTACAATTCAAAGAGGGAATTCAGAAGGAGCTTCCAGAACATTGTGGGAAGGTACCAACATAAAGAAATGTGTGAGGGTTTGTGGAGAAAATGATATAGCATCTGAGGGAGAAGGGAACAAGCAGTTAGGCAAATAGTCTGAGGTTGGGAAGCAGCTTCAGTGGCTTATGAATACATCTGTGGGCCAGTTCAACCACATCATTTGTTTCTGAGCTGTATGTTGAGTATTGCTTGGAATAATTCTCCACTGCTCTTCAAGGACAGATGGTGTAAGGAATTCAAACTTGCAAATCTTTCTGAAAATGGCAGTGTTCCTGCTCACAGCGTTGCCACACTGCCAGTGTTTCATCTGCTTCCCTCAGCCATCCACCCGGAATTTTGCAGGTCATACATTAAACTGGCTTTTTCGAGTTGAGATTCTTCTTCAAGGCCATCTGCAAACTGCTTAATTGGAGGTTTTTACTACCCAAGCTACAGGTACTGAGAAAACAGTTCATTGGTTATGAGGCTAACCAATGGTACACAGTGTCAACGACCAATACTGCATGGATATAGGCCCTTCAGCCCAACCAGTTCCTGCAACAATGGTGCCCGTTCGGCTAGTACCAACTTCCTGTGTTTGGCGCCTATCCCTCCAAGACTCACCCCTCTGTGTATTTATCCTACTGCTTCTTAAATGATAATGTTGTACCTGTCACAACCACCTCTCTGGCAGCAGATTCCATATACCCACCATCTTCTCTGCAAAAATCTTTCTCCTCATATATATGTGAAAGGTCCATGGAGATGAGCAGTAAAAGTAGGGGCAAAGCTAATTGGATTAAATTTACACACACAATTTAATAAATTAATAGGCAAAATTAGTCTAGAAAATAAAACTACTAGTGTATGTTAATTTCCTGCCAGTTCATTCATTCATTATGTGCTATGTGGTATGACATGGGCAATCAAGCTCTTTCCATGACCATAATTGTTCTTGGCAATTTTTTCTGCAGAAGTGGCTTGCCATTGCCTTTTTATGGGCAGTGTCTTTGCAAGACGGGTGACCCCAGCCATTATCAGTAGTCGTTAGAGATTGTCTGCCTGCTCTCAGTGGTTGCATAGCCAGGGCATGATATACACCAGCTGCTCAAACGACCATCCACCACCTGCTCCCATGGCTTTACGTGACCTTGATCTGGGGCTCCCAAGGGTGACCTGCAGGCTAGTGGAAGGAAGGAGCACCTTACACTTCCTTTGCTAGAGACATATCTACGATCCAGCACCCACTTCTGTGTCAGTAGAAGCAGCAGGTACTGAGATGGTTGAGAGAGAGTTAGGGCGAAATGGCAGGTTTGCTGGTGGATGTGTAGTTCAGGTTACTGCTGTCCCTCATGAACAAATCCCTGTTATATATGGTCTTGCAGTACCGTGGCTGTTCTTTCTACCCCTTTTCCTCAATTTCCAGTTGTTCCTCATTTTCTTCAACCACTCCCTCAAACTTCTGTTTCTTGGTTTTTCGCGTCAGAGATGATGGGAAAAGAAATCGCTCCATAATAGCAAATTTGAGCAGCAGAAGGCACTTCTCCACAAACCTTTGTGCTCGCTGAGAACTGCCCAGTGTGCTGTGGGACCCCAAAATGTTGCTTGTGGATACTGATGCAGTGTTTGACAATGTTCATTATAGCCTAGTATGAACATATGCATATGTTCCAATCTGGTCATTTCATGAAGGTATTACCCATGTTGCCCAGCAGTCAGTCTTTGACTTGCTGATATATGTTGTTGTTTGTCCATCGTCGTCGATGAAGACCCCGACACCATTAATGATGATGATGGTGTCGAGACTAGAGCTTGATTTGGATTTAAGTGAGGGAGAGTTGCGCAGCGTCAGCCTCACTCTCTTTTCCCAATTCCCGTCTGAATCCAGTGGCAAGACAAGAGTTGAGACGGCTGGAGATGGGACTAGGTGCAGTGGATGACCAGGACAACGCTTGCAGAGACCGCCTTCTTGACCGTTGGACCTTCCATTGGTCTCGTTCGCTCAGTCCGCTGGAGTCTGTCTTCACATGCTGGGATAGACAACTCCCTATCTCACCGAGGGTTTGAGACCCGTCGGCTACCCTCACCTGGTTTAGCCGGCTTGTCGAGACTGTTACCTGGGGTGTGGCCACTGTCACATGCAAACAGCTACGGGGAGCCACAGGTGAGAGCTGAGTGCCAGGTGGGGACCAAAGGTGGACAAACCGCCTGAAAAGGACGTGGCATGTTCCCCCACCAGAGGTGATACCCCTCCCTGACACCCCATATATGTAGCATAAAGGAGCAGTATAGAATGAACATATTGTCAGGGTAACAACATAATTTACTCTCTGTGATCGATCATCAATTGCATATTCAGGAAATGGAGTTACTCCTAATTCACCAAAGTGTCCAGGTCAATGAGTGAGCAGTTAACGGCACCCTATCCAATGGGCACTCCTACACCTGCATCTAACGATGCCTCATAATCGTAATGAACTTCTGTCAGGTATCCCTTCAGCTTCCACTGTTCCGGAGAGAGCAACTCGAGGTCCAGCCTCTCCCCATAGCGCATGCCCTCTAATCCCAACAGCATCTGGTAAACAACAGGAATTCTGCAGATGCTGGAAATTCAAGCAACACACATCAAAGTTGCTGGTGAACGCAGCAGGCCAAGCAGCATCTATAGGAAGAGGCGCAGTCGACGTTTCAGGCCGAGACCCTTCGTCAGGACTAACTGAAGGAAGAGTGAGTAAGGGATTTGAAAGCTGGAGGGGGAGGGGGAGATGCAAAATGATAGGAGAAGACCGGAGGGGGAGGGATAGAGCCGAGAGCTGGACAGTTGATTGGCAAAAGGGGATACGAGAGGATCATGGGACAGGAGGTCCAGGAAGAAAGACGGGGGAGGGGGTGACCCAGAGGATGGGCAAGAGGTATATTCAGAGGGACAGAGGGAGAAAAAGGAGAGTGAGAGAAAGAATGTGTGCATAAAAATGAGTAACAGATGGGGTACGAGGGGGAGGTGGGACCTAGCGGAAGTTAGAGAAGTCAATGTTCATGCCATCAGGTTGGAGGCTACCCAGACGGAATATAAGGTGTTGTTCCTCCAACCTGAGTGTGGCTTCATCTTTACAGTAGAGGAGGCCGTGGATAGACATGTCAGAATGGGAATGGAATGTGGAATTAAAATGTGTGGCCACTGGGAGATCCTGCTTTCTCTGGCGGACAGAGCGTAGATGTTCAGCAAAGCAGTCTCCCAGTTTGCGTCGGGTCTCACCAATATATAAAAGGCCACATCGGGAGCACCGGACGCAGTATATCACCCCAGTCGACTCACAGGTGAAGTGATGCCTCACCTGGAAGGACTGTTTGGGGCCCTGAATGGTGGTGAGGGAGGAAGTGTAAGGGCATGTGTAGCACTTGTTCCGCTTATACGGATAAGTGCCAGGAGGGAGGTCAGTGGGGAGGGATGGGGGGGACGAATGGACAAGGGAGTTGTGTAGGGAGCGATCCCTGCGGAATGCAGAGAGAGGGGGGGAGGGAAAGATGTGCTTAGTGGTGGGATCCCGTTGGAGGTGACGGAAGTTACGGAGAATAATATGTTGGACCCGGAGCTGGTGGGGTGGTAGGTGAGGACCAGGGGAACCCTATTCCTAGTGGGGTAGTGGGTGGATGGAGTGAGAGCAGATGTACGTGAAATGGGGGAGATGCGTTTAAGAGCAGAGTTGATAGTGGAGGAAGGGAAGCCCCTTTCTTTAAAAAAGGAAGACATCTCCCTCGTCCTAGAATGAAAAGCCTCATCCTGAGAGCAGATGCGGCGGAGACGGAGGAATTGCAAGAAGGGGATGGCGTTTTTGCAAGAGACAGGGTGAGAAGAGGAATAGTTCAGATAGCGGTGAGAGTCAGTAGGCTTATAGTAGACATCAGTGGATAAGCTGTCTCCAGAGACAGAGACAGAAAGATCTAGAAAGGGGAGGGAGATGTCGGAAATGGACCATGTAAACTTGAGGGCAGGGTGAAAGTTGGAGGCAAAGTTAATATCTGGTAAAATCTTCTGCAGCCTTTCCATAGCCTCACATCCTTTCTATAAAGCGATATGGAGGATATTATGCAATTCTCCAGATGTAGCCTAACCAGGGTTTTATAAAGCTGCAACATAACTTCATGACTCTTGGACTCAGTGACTCAGCTTATAAAGGCATCCATGCCATATGCCCTGTTCAGCACCCTATCAAACTGTGTAGCCACTTTCATGGAGCCCTAAACTCCTCTGTGCATCCACACGGTTAAGGGTTGTTCCGTTGGCAGTCTATTGTCCCTTTACATTTCACCTCCCGAAGTGCACACTTCACACTTGGCTGGATTAAATTCTGTCTGCCATTTCTGCGCCCATATCTGCCATCTATATATATCCTGCAGTATCTCCAGCCAGAATAAGTCCCATTGACCACTACCATCTGTCTTCTATAGGCAAGTCAACTGTGAATGTCACCGTGGATCCTATGCACCTTAATTAAGCACCTTACCAAAATCCACATGGACAGATCTACGTTTCTACCTTCATCAATCCCCTTAATCACCTTTGAAATGTTCATAAATCCTATCTCTAAGAATCCTCTCCCTTAGCTTCCCTACCATTGATGTGAGACTGACTCGTCTATAGCTTCTATAATTATGCCTATTTCCTTTCTTGAGTAATGGAACAACATTTGCTACTCGCTAGTCCTTCTCCAGTACTTCACCTGTGGCTAAAGATAAGACAAAGGCCTTGGTCAAGGCCCCAACAATCTCATATCTTGCATCTCTCAATAACCTGGGATGTAGCCAACCATCAGGGCCTGGAGACTTATCCACCTTAATGTTCTTCAAAGGATTCAACACTCCCTCTTTCTTTATCTCAACATGCCCCACCCACTGATCTCACAGTCCTCTATGTCCTTAGCTTTGGTGAATCCCAATACAAATGACTCATTTAGGACCTCATACATTTTCTTTTCTCAAGAACATATTACCTCCTTATCCTTGAGTGGTTCTACCCTCCCACCACTTATCCTCTTGCTTTTGATGTACAATAGAATATCTTTTTAACCATACTTGCCAAGGACCTTTCATGATCCTCTTCGCTCTCTCAATTCCCTTCTTGAGTTCTTTTCTAGATTCTTTATCATCCTCAAGTCCTCTGTTTGACTTCAGCTTCCTAAACCTTACATACACTTCCTTTTTCCTTCTTGACTAAATTCACCACCTCTCTTGCCATCTAAGGTTCCCTTACCTTGCCATCCTTGTCCAACCGCACTCTGGTAAATCTCTTCATTACCTTTTACAAAGTGGTTACATCTTTCCTGTAAGAGGATGACCAATATTTCGCACAGTACTCCAAATGCAGTTCGACTAGAATTTTATATAGCTGTAGTACTGTTACTGCTTTGGTCTGAGATTACAGCTGTGCTTGATGTCATAACCTGTCTTATGGAAGACAGACGTTTCATCTATTTTTCTTGAATGACGAATAGACAAGTGAATTGCTTTGAGACGTCCTTTGGTATAAAGGCTTCCTGTGCCAACACTGACCCACCTGCCACGACGTGCATTATTGGAATCCATCCTGCACTTAAAGGGTTCTCTTTATTTCTATCTGTGAGAGACCACCCGTGCCTGAAAGCAACAGAAGATTTGAAGGAAGTAAGAAACTGCTTCAGTGCCAATCAGATAACACCCTGCAGAGCAGCTAGACATGAGCCAAGTGCAGGAAGAATCCACAGACATATTCAACTGCACCACAAAGCAGAATAAATAATTGAACAATTAGCTAGTTATTATTTCGTAATCCCTTTGCATTGCACAGGCGTGCTCAGATTTGCTCGAACACTTCTCTTTGTGTGTGTGACTTCAAGTAGCAACACTAGTATTAAATCAGCAAATTCACCTTACTGTTCTGGATATTGCTAGCAATTGTGATGAGCACAAACCCCTTTCTTTCCTTGTGCACTTCTGAGAAAAATGTTCACAACCTTAAGGAGCTGTGCTGCATGCTTCACTTTATCCCCTGTGCATCCATCTAACATACACAAGATGTGTGGAACTTTTTTCAAAAGATGTTGCCAGATTTTGACAAACTTTCCTTCCTTGTTCAGTTTGTACCTTCTTGCTTCATGGGCCTTTTGCTTTCTCGGAGGTGGAACGCTACCACAGTTAGGACGGGTAGCTGCAGTTTCCAGGGCAATTAAGAACTGCCTGAGTGCCGTCTGTTGTTGTAATCCACAGTTACTGCTGAAATGTGCTGGAACCAGAGCCATTCTCTATTAAACTAATTCTGTAATAGATATAAAAGTCCAAAGTTGAGGCTATTATCAAATGCACAAGCAGACCATGAGACATAGGAGCAGAATTAGGACACTCAGCTTCTCAACACCATTCTTCTGTAATGACCTAACAAAACAAGAGCCTGTCAACTTCTGCTTCAAATGTACCCAATGACCTGGCCTCCACAGCCATCTGTGGCAATGAATTCTACAGATTCACCAGCCTCAGGCTAAAGAAATTCTTTACCATATCTGGTTCTAAATTGTTGTCTCTCTATTCTGAGGCTGTAACCCCTGGTCCGAGAATCTTCCACTGCAGGAAACATCCTCTCCTCATCCATTCTATTTATCCCTATCAAAATCAATGGGTTTCAATGAGGTCCACTCTCATTCTTCTAAACTCCAGCAAGTACAGACCCAGAGCCATCAAATGCTCCCAAAGTCATTCTCGTGAACCTTCTCTGGTCCCTCTCCAATATCAGCACATCTTTTCTTAGATAAGTCGAAGCTGTGCACAGGAATCTAAGTGAAGTTTGATGAATGCCTTATAAAGCCTTGGAATTACATCCTTGCTTTTATATTCTAGTCCTCTCAAAGCGAATGCAGACATTGGATTTGGCTTCTTTACCACCGACTCAACCCTCAAGTTACCCTTTAGGGAATCCTGCATGAGAACTCCCAAGTTCTCTTGCACCTCTGATTTTTGAATTTTCTCCTCTTTTAAGAAAATAGTCTATGTCTTTATTCCTTCTACCAAAGTGCAAGGCACTTTTTGTGACATTGTATTCCATCTGCCACTTCTTTGCTCATTCTCCTCATCTAAGTCCTTCTGCAGACTCGCTGCTTTCTCAACACTACATGCCCCTTCACCTAGCTTCATATCATCCACAAACTTGGCCACAAAGCTATTAATTCCATCATGTCATAAGACCACAAGCTATAGTAGCAGAATTAGGCTATTTGGCCCATCGAGTCTGTTCCACCATTTCATCATGATCGATCCAATTTTCCTCTCAGTCCCAATGTCCTGCCTTCTCCCCATATCCCTTTATGCCCTGACCAATCAAGAATATATCAGCTTCTGCTTTAAATATATGCAAATTCTTGGCCTCCACAGCCACCTGTGGCAAAAAACACTCTCTGGCCAAAGAAATTCCTCCTCATCTCTGTTCTAAAAGGATGCCCCTCTATTCTGAGGCTGGGCCCTCTGGTCTTAGACTCCCCCACCATAAATAATATCCTCTCCACGTTCACATTATCAAGGCCGTTCACCATTCGATAGGTTTTAGTGAGGTCACCACCCTGTCATGGTCTGGATTGGGGTCCCTTTAAATTTACCTTGTTTATGTTACGATCTAGACCGTTGATTCCCTGTTTTCCCATGTCCTTCGGCTTTGGTGATTAGAGTCAATTAACGCTCAGCTGAACTGGTAGTTTATAGTCTCCGGCTTTCAGCCGTTCAGCGCGGGAGCGTCTGCAAAGTCATCAAAGGTACAGTGTGCTGATGTCATCTGGCCGGAGCAAGCCTAGTCTCTGTCGAAGCGAGTGCCGGTAATTCGCCCTTCCTCACCAGAACAACCCTGTCAAGTTACCTCACCAAAGCGAGCCTGCAAAGTTTCCTCATCAAGGTGGGTCCATCAGTTAACCCGCCGGAGAGAATCAGGAGCCACTGTCTACTGTTCCTGGGCCGAGTCTAGAGCTCGCCACTACCTGGAGGTTTGAAGTACCACGTCCTGGCTCTGGCAGCATCCAAGTACCATGTCCAAGTCCAAGTCCTGGCCCTGGCGGCATCTAAGTACCAAGTCAAGTCCTGGCCCTGGCGGTCTGTGATTCCTGTCCTACCCCACTGTCTGAATCCCTTCTCTGCCCCTCTAACCTCTAGCCCTTGTCTGTAGCCCTCACCTGCACTTCAGTCTAGTTCTATCGCTGGAGCCAGATAGGAACTGTGTTGTTCTTTGGGGTCATATCTTGTCTTGTCTTGTGCTCGCCTCCGTGGGGTAAGTCAGGCCGTCTTGCCATTGCCCTGCGGGGGGGTCATGTCTTGTTGTGTCTTGTCCTCGCTTCCATGGGGTAAGTCAGGCCGTCTAGTCGTTGCTCCACGGGAGGTTATGTCTTGTGTTGTCTTGTCCTCGCCTGCGTGGGGTAAGTCAGGCCATCTTGCCGTTGCCCCGTGGGGGGACATGAGTCCCAGCCCTATTTCCTGTACCCAAGGAGGGGTCCCGACTCTGTGTTCTGTGTCTGTGTCCATGCTTCCATGTACCTGCTCTCCTGAGACCGAGGCTCTGTTTTTCCATGTTCCTCCTCTCCCTAGCCCTTGTCATGTCCATGCCTGGTTCCGGGGTCTGAGCCTGAGGCAAGACCCAGGTACTGGGTCCTTGCTCAGTCTCTGGCTTGGAGTCCATACCGTAACCTCACAAGATGTGTCTTGCATTTGGGTCCACCATTGCTCCCAATGCCCCCGCCATTGTGACACACCCATTCTTTTGAATTCTAGTGAATATAGTCCCAGACCTAACACTCTTCATATAATAAGTTATTCAGTCCTGGAATAATTTTTGTGAATCTCTTTTGAATCCTCTCCAGTTTCAGCACACCTTTTCTAAGATGAGGAGCCAAAACCTGCTCACAATACTTCAAGAGGGGCCTCACCAGTGTTTTATAATGTCTTAACATTACATCCTTGCTTTTATATTCCAGTCCTCTTAAGATGAATGCTAACATCACATTTGCCTTCCTCACCATGGACTCAACCTGCAAATAAACCTAGGGAATCCTGCAGAAGGACTCCCAAGTCCTTTTGCACCTCAATGTTTGTAATTACTCTTCATTTGGAAAATAGTCAACCCTTTTATTTCTTCTACCAAAGTGCATGAC
Source organism: Mobula hypostoma (assembly GCF_963921235.1). Taxonomy (NCBI): domain Eukaryota; kingdom Metazoa; phylum Chordata; class Chondrichthyes; order Myliobatiformes; family Myliobatidae; genus Mobula; species Mobula hypostoma. The sequence continues at coordinate 49,006,844 of NC_086119.1, read as the reverse complement.
CAAACACATCCCAAAAACTGTATTCCATCTGCCATTTATTTTCCCATTCTCTTAATCTGACTAAGTCCTTCTGAAGCTTCGCTACTTCCTCAAAACTACCTGCCACTCCACCCATCTTCACATCGTCTGCAAACTTTGCAACAACGCCATTAATTTCATGATCCAAATCATTGACATATAATGTAAAAAGAATCAGTCCCAACGTACACCTCTGTAGAATACTACTTGTCGCAGGCAGCCAACCAGAAAAGGCTCACTTTATTCCCACTGTTTGCCTCCTGCCAATCAGCCACTGCGTTATCCATGATATAATCTGCTGTAGTACCATGGGCTCATAGCTTATTAAGTAGTCTCATGTGTAGCACCTTGTCAAAGGCCTTCTGAAAATCCAAGTACTCCAATTCTCCTTTGTTTATCCTGCTGTTATTTCTTCAAAGAATTCCAACACATTTGTCAGGCAAGATTTTCCCTTGAGGAAACCATGCTGACTACAGTCTATTTTATCATGTGTCTCCAAGTACTCTGTGACCTCATCCTTAATAATCAACTCCAACATCTTCCCAACCACTGAGGTCAGACTAACTGGCCAACAGTTTCCTTTCTACTGCCTCTTTCCATTCTTGAAGAGTAGAGTGACATTTACAATTTTCCAGCCTTCTAGAACCATTCCAGAATCTGGTGATTCTTGAGAGATCATGACTAATGCTTCCACAATCTCTTCCACTACCTCTTTCAGAACCCTGGGCTGTACACCATCTGATCCATATATACCTTCAAACCTTTCAATTTCCCAAGAACCTTCTCTCTAGTTATGGTATAGAAACATAGAAAATAGGTGCAGGAGTAGGCCATTCGGCCCTTCGAGCCTGCACCGCCATTTATTATGATCATGGCTGATCATCCAACTCAGAACCCAGCCTTCCCTCCATACCCCCTGACCCCTGTAGCCACAAGGGCCATATCTAACTTCCTTTTAAACATAGCTAATGAACTGGCCTCAACAGTTTGCTGTGGCAGAGAATTCCACAGATTCACCACTCTCTGTGTGAAGAAGTTTTTCCTAACCTCGGTCCTAAAAGGCTTCCCCTCTATCCTCAAACTGTGACCCCTCGTTCTAGACCTCCCCAACATCGGGAACAATCTTCCTGCATCTAGCCTGTCCAATCCCTTTAGGATCTTATACGTTTCAATCAGATCCCCCCTCAATCTTCTAAATTCCAACGAGTACAAGCCCAGTTCATCCAGTCTTTCTTCATATGAAAGACCTGCCATCCCAGGAATCAATCTGGTGAACCTTCTTTGTACTCCCTCTATGGCAAAGATGTCTTTCCTCAGATTAGGGGACCAAAACTGCACACAATACTCCAGGTGTGGTCTCACCAAGGCCTTGTACAACTGCAGTAGTACCTCCCTGCTCCTGTACTCGAATCCTCTCGCTATAAATGCCAGCATACCGTTCGCCTTTTTCACCGCCTGCTGTACCTGCATGCCCACTTTCAATGACTGGTGTATAATGACACCCAGGTCTCGTTGCACCTCCCCTTTTCCTAATCGGCCACCATTCAGATAATAATCTGTTTTCCTATTTTTGCCACCAAAGTGGATAACTTCACATTTATCCACATTAAATTGCATCTGCCATGAGTTTGCCCACTCACCCAACCTATCCAAGTCACCCTGCATCCTCTTAGCATCCTCCTCACTGCTAACACTGCCACCCAGCTTCGTGTCATCCGCAAACTTGGAGATGCTGCATTTAATTCCCTCATCCAAGTCATTAATATATATTGTAAACAACTGGGGTCCCAGCACTGAGCCTTGCGGTACCCCACTAGTCACCGCCTGCCATTCTGAAAAGGTCCCGTTTATTCCCACTCTTTGCTTCCTGTCTGCTAACCAATTCTCCACCCACACCAATACCTTACCCCCAATACCGTGTGCTTTAAGTTTGCACACTAATCTCCTATGTGGGACCTTGTCAAAAGCCTTTTGAAAATCCAAATATACCACATCCACTGGTTCTCCCCTATCCACTCTACTAGTTACATCCTCAAAAAATTCTATGAGATTCGTCAGACATGATTTTCCTTTCACAAATCCATGCTGACTTTGTCCGATCATTTCACCGCTTTCCAAATGTGCTGTTATCACATCCTTGATAACTGACTCCAGCAGTTTCCCCACCACCGACGTTAGGCTAACCGGCCTATAATTCCCCGGTTTCTCTCTCCCTCCTTTTTTAAAAAGTGGGGTTACATTAGCCACCCTCCAATCCTCAGGAACTAGTCCAGAATCTAACGAGTTTTGAAAAATTATCACTAATGCATCCACTATTTCTTGGGCCACTTCCTTAAGCACTCTGGGATGCAGACCATCTGGCCCTGGGGATTTATCTGCCTTCAATCCCTTCAATTTACCTAACACCACTTCCCTACTAACATGTATTTCGCTCAGTTCCTCCATCTCACTGGACCCTCTGTCCCTTACTATTTCTGGAAGATTATTTATGTCCTCCTTAGTGAAGACAGAACCAAAGTAATTATTCAATTGGTCTGCCATGTCCTTGCTCCCCATAATCAATTCACCTGTTTCTGTTTGCAGGGGACCTACATTTGTCTTTATCAGTCTTTTCCTTTTTACATATCTATAAAAGCTTTTACAGTCCGTTTTTATGTTCTCTGCCAGTTTTCTCTCATAATCTTTTTTCCCCTTCCTAATTAAGCCCTTTGTCCTCCTCTGCTGAACTCTGAATTTCTCCCAGTCCTCAGGTGAGCCACTTTCTCTGGCTAATTTGTATGCTACTTCTTTGGAATTGATACTATCCCTAATTTCTCTTGTCAGCCACGGGTGCACTACCTTCCTTGATTTATTCTTTTGCCAAACTGGGATGAACAATTGTTGTAGTTCATCCATGCAACCTTTAAATGCCTGCCATTGCATATCCACCGTCAATCCTTGAAGTGTCATTTGCCAATCTAGCTTAGCTAATTCATGTCTCATACCTTCAAAGTTACCCCTCTTTAAGTTCAGAACCTTTGTTTCTGAATTAACTACGTCACTCTCCATGTTAATGAAGAATTCCACCATATTATGGTCACTCTTACCCAAGGGGCCTCTCACGACAAGATCGCTAATTAACCCTTCCTCATTGCTCAAAACCCAGTCCAGAATAGCCTGCTCTCTAGTCGGTTCCTCGACATGTTGGTTCAAAAAACCATCCCGCATACATTCCAAGAAATCCTCTTCCTCAGCACCTTTACCAATTTGGTTCACCCAGTCTACATGTAGATTGAAGTCACCCATTATAACTGCTGTTCCTTTATTGCACACATTTCTAATTTCCTGTTTAATACCATCTCCGACCTCACTACTACTGTTAGGTGGCCTGTACACAACTCCCACCAGCGTCTTCTGCCCCTTAGTGTTACGCAGCTCTACCCATATCGATTCCACATCTTCCCGGCTTATGTCCTTCCTTTCTATTGCGTTAATCTCTTTTTTAACCAGCAACGCCACCCCACCTCCCCTTCCTTCGTGTCTATCCCTCCTGAATATTGAATATCCCTGAACGTTGAGCTCCCATCCCTGGTCACCCTGGAGCCATGTCTCTGTGATCCCAACTATATCATAATCATTAATAACAATCTGCACTTTCAATTCATCCACCTTATTACGAATGCTCCTTGCATTGACACATAAAGCCTTCAGGCACTCTTTTACAACTCTCTTAGCCCTTTTTAATGCTTGCCCTGGATTTGTCGGCCTGCCACTTTTACTTTTCCCCTTTGTACTTTTTGCTTCTACGCTCACTTTACACCCCTCTGTCTCTCTACACTGGTTCCCATCCCTCTGTTGTGAACTAACCTCCTCACACCTAGCCGCTTTAATTTGATTCCCACCCCCCAACCATTCTAGTTTAAAGTCACCTCAGTAGCCCCCGCTAATCTCCCTGCCAGGATATTGGTCCCCCGAGGATTTAAGTGTAACCCGTCCTTTTTGTACAGGTCACACCTGCGCCAAAAGAGGTCCCAATGATCCAAAAACTTGAATCCCTGCCCCCTGCTCCAATCCCTCAGCCACGCATTTATCCTCCACCTCATCGCATTCCTACTCTCACTGTCGCGTGGCACAGGCAGTAATCCCGAGATTACTACCTTTGCGGTCCTTTTTCTCAACTCCCTTCCTAGCTCCCTATATTCTTCTTTCAGGACCTCATCCCTTTTCCTACCTATGTCATTGGTACCTATATGTACCAGGACCTCTGGCTCTTCACCCTCCCACTTCAGGATATCTTGGACACGATCAGAAATATCCCGGACCCTGGCACCAGGGAGGCAAACTACCATCCGAGTCTCTGGACTGCGTCCACAGAATCGCCTATCTGACCCCCTTACTATCGAGTCCCCTATCACAACTGCCCTCCTCTTCCTTGCCCTACCCTTCTGAGCTACAGGGCCAGACTCTGTGCCGGAGGCAGGGCCACTGTCGCTTCCCCCGGGTAAGCTGTCCCCCCCAACAGTACTCAAACAGGAGTACCTGTTGTTAAGGGGCACAGCCGCCGGGGTACTCCCCATCACCTTCCTTTTCCCCTTCCCCCTCCTAACCGTGACCCACTTGTCTGCCTCCCGTGGCCCCGGCGTGACCACCTGCCTTCCACTCCTCTCTATCACCTCCTCACTCTCCCTGACCAGACGAAGGTCATCGAGCTGCAGCTCCAGTTCCGTAACGCGGTCCCTTAGGAGCTGCATCTCGATGCACTTGGCGCAGATGTAGACGTCCGGGAGGCTTGGAGACTCCAGGGCCTCCCACATCCGACACCGAGAACAGCAAACTGCCCTCACAGTCATAATGCCCCTCTCCTCAAATAGCAACAGAAAATGAATGTCAAACCTTCCTCGCCTCACCCGCTAGTATCTTCACACTCTTCATGTCCCCTGACACCTGGAACATCCACCATACTGCTAGTCTCTTCCACAGTGAACTATGATGTAAAATACTTATTTACTTCATCTGCCACTTCATTGTCCCTCATTACATCATTATTTCCGGCAATCCGATGTCCACTCTCACCTCTCTTTTACACTTTATGTATCTGAAGAAACTTTTGGTATCCTCTTTAGTATTATTGGCTAGCTTACTTTTGTACTCCATTTGTACCTTTTTAGTGACTTTTTTAGTTACTTTCTGTTGCTATTTGAAAGCTTCCCAATCCTCTAACTTTCCATTAATTTTTGCTCTGTTATATTTCTCTTTCGCTTTTATGTTGGGTTTGATTTCTCTTGTTAGTTGTGTCATTTTTCCTTTATAATACTTCTTCCTCTTCGGGATGTATATCCTGTGCCTTCCAGAAATTCCAGCTATTGCTGCTCTGCCATCATCCTTGCCAGTGTTCTTTTCCAATCAATTCTGGACAATTCCTCTCATGCCTTTGTAATTCCCTTTAGTCCACTGTAATACTTGTACATCTGATTGATGATTATTCCACTGTAATACTGATAAATCATTGATATGTAACGTGAAAAGAAGTGGTCCTAACTCTGATCCCTGTGAACAGCAATACTTACCGGCAGCCAAAAAGAAAAGGTTCCCTTTATTCCCACTCTATGCCTCCTGCCATCAGCCACTGTTTTACCAATACCTCTATCTTTTTTGTAATACTATGGGCATTCATCTTGTTAAGCGACCTCACGTACGACACCTTGTCAAAGGCCTTCTGAGAATTCAAGTCAAGAACATCTGCTGATTCCCCTTTGCTTATCCTGCCTGTTATTTTCTCAAAGAATTCTCCTGCTGCTTCTCCCACTGCGTTCTACATGTCACACTTACTCCCACTGCTTCTCCCACCGTATTCTATGCGCCACACTTACTCCTGCTGCTTTTCAGCAAGATTTGTCAGTTATGGTTTCCCCTTAGGGGAACTACGATGTCTTTGGCCTATTTTATCATGTGCCTCCAAGCAATCTGAAACTCATCCTTAATAATGAATACCAACATCTTCTCAACCACTGAAGTCAGGATAACTGGCCTAAAACTTGTCCTGAAGAAGAGTCTCAGCTTGAAACATCAACTGTTTATTAACTTACATTGATGCTTCCTGACCTACTGAGTTCCATTGGCATTGTGTGTGTGTGTGTGTGTGTGTGTGTGTGTGTGTGTTGCTTTGGGTTTCCAGCACTGCAGAAATTCTTGTGTTTATGGCCTATAATTTCCTGACTTTTGCCTCCCTTCCTTTTTAAAGAGTAGAGCGATATTTACAATTTTCCACTCCTCTAGAATCATTCCAGTATCCAGTGATTCTTTAAAGGTCACCACTAATACTTCACAATCTCTACAGCTAGCTCTTTCAGAACGCTGGGGTGTAGTCCATCTGGTGCAGGTGACTTATCTCCCTGCAGACCTTTCAGGTTTCCAAGCATTTTCTCCTAATTAATAGCAACTGTACTCACTTCTGCCCCCTGACACTCTCAAAATCTGGCAAACTGCTAGTAGTACTTTCCACAGTGAAGACTGACGCAAAATACTTATTAAGTTTATCAGCCATTTCTTTGACCCCGGTTACTACTGCTCCAACATCAATTTCCAGCAGTCCAAAATCCACTTTTGTCTCTCTTTTACTCTTTATATATCTGAAGAAACCTTTTGTATCCACTTTTATATTAGTGGCTAGTTTATCTTCGTATTTTATCTTTTCTTTCCTTATGGATTTTTAGTTGTCTTTTTGTTTTTAAAAGCTTCCCAATCCTTTAATTACACAGAATTTTTTTGCTACAGTATATGACTTTTCTTTTTACTTGTCTTTGACTTCCCTTGTCAGCCACAGTTGTGTCATCCCTCCTTTAGAATAGTTCTTCTTCGGGACATATCTATCCTGCACTTTCCAAGTTGCTCTGCAGAATCTCTAGCCATTGCTGTCCTGTTTGTATCCCCTTCCAATCAAATTTAGCCAGCGGCTCCCTCATGCCTCTGTGTAATTTAAGAACCTGGTGGCATGGTGCGAAGACAATAACCTATCCCTCAGTGTCAGCAAGACGAAAGAATTGGTTGTTGACTTCAGAAGGAGTAGCGGACCGCACGACCCAATTTACATCGGTGGTGCACAAGTGGAACAGGTCAAAAGCTTTAAGTTCCTCGGGGTCAATATCACAAATGACCTGACTTGGTCCAACCAAGCAGAGTTCACTGCCAAGAAGGTCCACCAGTGCCTTTACTTCCTGAGAAAACAAAAGAAATTTGGCCTGTCCCCTAAAACCCTCACTAATTTTTATAGATGCACCATAGAAAGCATTCTTCTAGGATGCATCACAACCGGTATGGAAGTTGTCCTGTCCAAGACTGAAAGAAGCTGCAGAAGATCATGAACACGGTGCAGCACATCACACAAACCAATCTTCCGTCTGTGGACTCACTTTACACTGCACGCTGTTGGAGCAGTGCTGCCAGGATAATCAAGGACATGACCCACCCAGCCAACACACTTTTCGTTCCTCTTCCCTCCGGGAGAAGGCTCAGGAGCTTGAAGACTCGTATGGCCAGATTTGGGAACAGCTTCTTTCCAACTGTGATAAGACTGCTGAACGGATCCTGACCCGGATCTGGGCCGTACCCTCCAAATATCCGGACATGCCTCTCAGTTTTGTTGCACGACTTTACTTTCCATTTTTCTATTTTCTATTTATGATTTATAATTTAAATGTTTAATATTTACTCATTTTCACTATTTTTGCTATTTTTAATATTTAATACTTGTAATCCAGGGAGTGGAAAGCGCAGAATCAAATATCGCTGTGATGATTGTATGTTCTACTAACAAATGTTTGGCGACAATAAAGTATAAAGTATAATTTCATTTGCGCCATTGTAATACCGATACATCTGCCACTTTTTCAAACTACAGGATGAATTCTATCATATTATGATCACTGTCTCTTTAAGGTCCCTTTTCCTTAAACTCCCTAGTCAAACCTGGTTCATTACACCCAGTCCAGAATTGCCTTTTCCCCTAATTAGCTCAACCACAAGCTGCTCTAAAAAGCTATCTAGTAAGCATTCTACAAATTCTCTTTCTTGGGATGAAGCAACAACCCGATTTCCCAAACTGCCTGCGTATTGAAATCCTCCATGACCATGGTAACACTGCTTTTTTTTTACATCTCTTGTACTTAGATGTACAGGCGCAATGAAAAACTTACTTGCAGCAACCTCATAGACACATAGTATCACATTTGCAGCATTCACAAAAAATCATAACTTAGAGATAAACTATGCACAATTTTTACAAGGAAGGACACTATCAAAACAAGAACGGTTGTCGTCGTGGCTATCCCTCGAGATCGAGGATAATGATCTTCATTCTGAAGAAGTGGCCCGCAGAGTGAAGACGCCTGTGCGTGTATTTGTTTAATGTGTACTCGATGTTGCACTCCAAGAAGCACACGATACTTCACAAATCAACCAACTGATTCCAATGGCATGGAAACCACAACGATTGGAGCTGATGGATTTGTTGCAGCCTTCATCTGCCTTCACAGCCGTTGAGTTTGAAGTAACTTCGTCCGCCTGTTCCACCGTTGAGGTCTTGGTTGGATCGTTCTTAGTCAGGGACCTCACCCTCGACCTTACCGCCATGGGTGACCCCACCAGGAGCATAGCTCCAGACGGCATCGCTCTCAGAATCACAGGACCACAGAAGCTCCTCCACCACGACAAGGTGACAATCCATAGAGAAGACAAAAACGGTCATTTCAGTGCAAGGTGATCAGTAACAGTGTTGTTAAACTTTTCTGATTAGGGTTCTACTAGTTGGTTCAGGAACTGAAAGTTTGAAGGGAAGTAGCAGTTTTTGAAACTGGTGGAGTGGGACTTCAGGATTTGTACCTTCTGTTTGATAGCAGCTGTGAGAAAATGGCATTGGTGGGGTGGTTGAGATCTTTGATAATAGATGGTGCCTTCTCGAGGCAGCACCTCCTTTGGATATATTTGATGGTGGGGAGGGATGTGCCTATAATGTATTTGGCTGATTATTGACAAATACTCTTCCTATATTTGTCGTAAGTATACTGGAGCTGAATTTTAATGCACATTTTATTTTTATGCAGTTATGTTTTCTTTGTTTAATTTTCAATTAAACTTTCAATTTGGAAATGGATTTGACACTTTATACACCCCTGTGAAAAGTGACAAGTCTCTATATGTAAATGTATGTTGCTTTTACAGGAATGAGATGCATTCTCACCGCAGTCTCTTGTTAGTCAACAGAAACAGATTAAAGAGCTTTATCATAAAAGACATTATATGCTGTAAGGTGTTCAGTCTTTTCTGATGCACCAGCATAACACACCATCTGCTACAAAGTAACACCATCATTCCCCTGCTGGGTCATATTTTTCCCTGCAGAGATTTGAATCCGTGCAAAGAAAAGTCTTTCAGAGAGCCCCCTTTACTTTCAGAATTTTCTTTTAAGTAATAATGTGTTTTGAAATCATTTCAACTTTGAGGCTGTCAATTTTTTTTAGAGTCAAGGATATCTGCACAGAATGGAAGTTGGAAAGTGTCCAATACTTAATCTTTTTTTTCATTTTTACTTGCTCATTTCTTGTATAGGTAGTACAGGAGCCTGAACTGAGCCTTACAGAGCAAAGATGATCTTCAAAAATAGCATTGTCCTTTATGATGTTTACAGTACAATGAATACAATTTGAATTGTGTCTGAAGCATATAGCAACATTCAGCACTGCATATAAAAACCTGTGGCTGTAACTGAACCTTTTGCCATTCCTTAAGATATCTACTTCTTTGACTTCATGTTCAACCATGTTTGTTTGTGATGTAGTACCTTGGGACAGTTTTAATGAAAATAAATTATTGCTATACAGTATACAATTTCCATTTTGGTATTGGAAAGGAATGTGTGACTAAAATTTTAAAAAAGCATATCCAATGGACAAATCAACAATTGAGAACAAAACTACTGCTATATTTGATGGTAAACTTTCTTCAAGCAGTTCCCCGACAATTTGTGGTTTTCGACAGTTGTCCCAATTTTAAATTTACTCCCAATGTTCCCCTTTTTTAAGACCCAGAGTATTGAAACTTTATACTGACAACCATATTGCATTGATTGAGAATTTCAGAATTTTGTAGTGATTTATGCATATATTTATTATTTACGGGAAATTGTCATCACACATATTTACTGCCTGATGCTCATACGATTTGGACTATGCAACTTGTTGAGATATTTGCAGGGTAGTTTAGAACAATATGCACCTGGACCCGCATTAGACGTGAACAGGCGAAGATCACAAGGTTCCTTCACTTTTATTTAGTGTTCTAGTGTTTGCTGTATTTCCCTTTGGTAATTTCTGCATTTATATATCTGAACCTGCATTATATTTCCTCTTTTTGTTATATTCCCATATTTCCTCTATCCTAGAGACACAAGAGACTGCAGATACTGAAATCTGAAGCTACAAGAAAGTTGCTGGATGGAACCAGTGGCCGAGCAGCATTTGTGGGAAGAAAGGAATTTTCAATGATTTAGGTCGAAACCCTACATCAAGACTCTTTCAATTCTAGTTTATCATCTCTTTCATCTTTTAATCTCTCCTACATTCTTCCCTATCACAGAAGCCTTTGATACTTCTCCCCTTCCTCTTTCTCCACCTTTTTTTGTGCTACATTTACAAGCTCAATTTTAAAACATCATTAATCTGAGACACCAACTCTTGTATCTAACCTCTCAGGAGATACTAAACTTGCAGTGTATTTTTAATTCAGATTTCCAGAATCACTTCATTAGTTCTCCTCCCTAATCCTAAAATGCCTTAAGAAATAAGATGTTCCAGAAATCCTGCACTTACATGATCATCATTCATCATAGCTTTTTAATTAGTGAATTTCATATTTCCTATACACTGTGGTGGAATTTATATTTGCCTTTGAGTTCCTGTTAAACTGCTAACACAATGTCTATACTGATGTATAAAGGGTTCAAAGTTCAAAGTGAATTTATTATTTAAGTTTATACAGTATATGCTACCATATATTACCTTGAGAATAATTTTCTCGCAGGCATTTACAGGGGGAAAAAGGAAATAAAACTGAATTTCATGAAAAACTATACATGAACAAAGACTGACAAGCAACCAATGAGCAAAAGACAAATAACGACAAAATACAGAGAGCAAAAGTTGTAAAGAGTCCTTGAAAGTGAGTTGTAGGTTGTAGGATCAGTTCAGACCCATGGTGATTGAAGTTGTCCATGCCTGTTCAGAAGCTGATAGTTGTAGGATAGTAACTGTTTCTGAATCCGAACCATTCTTGGGATCCAAGGCTTCTGTATCCCCTGGCTGATGGTTGTCAAAGTAAATGCATTATCAAAATGTATGTTACCATATACAACCTTAAGATTAATTTTCTTGCAGGCATTTACATGAAAATAAAGAAATGCAATAGAATATCTGAAAAGCTATACAGAAAAATGACTAAGAAAACATTCTGCAAAAAAAGCTGTGCAAATAATAAAAAAAAATAACATTGAGAACATGAGTTATAAAGTCCTTGAGACTGTTGGTTATGGAATCAGTTCAGAATTGTGGTGAGTGAAGTTATCCACGCCAGTTCAGGGGCCTAATATCTGTAGGGTAATAATTGCTCCTGAGCCTGCTGATGTGGGACCTAAGACTTTTCTTTCTCCTGCACAATGATAGCTGTAAGAACAGGGCGTGGCCTGAATTGTGGTGGTCTTTCAAGATGGATGATGCTTTCTTGTGGCAGTGCTCCATGTATGTTCAGTGACGTGGAGGACTTTGCCTATGATAGACCGGATTGTGTCCGTCACTTTCTGTAGCCTTTTCTGTTACTGGCATTGGTGTTTCCATACCAGGCTGTGATGCAACCAGTCAGGAAACTCACCGCTGTGCATCTGTAAAAGTTTGTCAAAGTTTTTGGTAACATGCCACATCTATACAAAAACATCTAAGAAAGTAGAGGTGCTGTTATACTGTTTTGGTGATGACACTTATGTGCTGGTCCCAGGACAGATCCCCTGATATGTTAATGCCAAGGTAGTTAAAGTTACTGACCCTCTCAACCTCAGTTCCCCTAATGAAGATTGGCCCGTGGACCTCCAGCTTCTTCCTTCTGTAGGCAATAATCACACCCTTGGCTTTGCTGACAGTGAGTAAGAGATTATTGAGGCACTACTCAACCAGATATTCAATCTCCCTCCGAAATGCTGATACTTCACCTCCTATGACTTGGCCAACAACAGCAGTGCCATCAGTAAACTTAAATACAGCGTTGGAGATGTACTTAGCCTCACAGTCTTAAATATAAAGTGAGTAGAGCAGAGGGCTAAGCACACAACCCTGTGGTACACCTGTACTGATATTAATTACGTAGAGATGTTGCCAGTCTTTACAGACTGGGGTCTACCAGTGAGGAAATCAAGGATCCAATTGCACAGGGAGGTATCAAGGCCCAAGTCTTGTGGGTTAGTAATGAGTTGTGAGGGGATGATGCTGTTGAATTTGGAGCTTGAGTCAATGAAGAGCTTTCTGAAGTATGCACCTTCATTGTCCTGGTGTTCCAGAGCTGTGTAAAGTGCCAGTGACATGGCATCTGCTGTTGATCTGTTGAAATGGTAGGCAAATTGGAGCAGATCCAGGTCTCTGCTCAGGCAGGAATTGATATGCTTCATGACCAGCCTCTCAAAGCACTTCCCTAAGTGGGCATAATTGCTACGGGATGATCGTCATTAAGGCAGGTTGCCATGTAGTAGCATGGCCTGGATGGTGGAGGTGTTTGATGACAAATACTACTGTCTTATTGCAGTGCTCCATGTAAATGTGCTCAGTGGTGGGGAGGGCTTTTCCTGTGATGGACTGGGCTGTATCCATCACTTGCTGCAGCCTTTTTCCATTCCTGGGCATTGGTGTTTCCATACCATATTGTGATGCAACAAATTAGAATACTCTCCACTGTGCATCTATGCAAGTTTGTCAAAGTTTCTGGTGACATGCAGAATCTATGTAAGCTGCTAAGAAAGTAGAAGTGATGTCATGGGTCGTTCATTTGGAGGTTCTATATAGGCTTTTGCCAATAAATGTGACCTTATCTTGTTATGATACTGGTACAGCAGCCCGGAGAAAGTGAGTTGGAATTCCAACACAGCAAATTTCAAAAATCTATTCTTCAGATTATTGGCAGTTTGTTCTGCCCAGCCACCAGCATTTCAGTCGAACCAACCCACGTTTCTGACCTGAAGACCTGAAGTCAAGCATTAGCATGCGTTTAATCCATCGCCAGTATTTTCCACTATGTTGCCTGTCCTTGCACGGCACTTAGTGGAATTCTCCTGGTCAACTCTATCAAAGGCATTCCCTTTATCCAACCCCACCGCTCCTCGAGCTGAAACAGTGAAGGGCTGGGAGCGCTAAGCAGACTCACTCGCTTACTCATGGCGGCAGTGAGGCGAGTGGCCAGTTGAAGAACTTCCAGTAGTGGAATCCTGTCATGACCTGGGTCTACCTGTAACCTATATCATATTGCTCAGTGTATATTTGCTCTAGTTCTTTAATTTTCATTGAATAGTCACCCAAATGCAATGCTACCCATAATTAAACTAATGGAACATATGCAGTATCCAATAATTAATGAATATGATGAATCATTTTATTAGTATTACAACTAGCTTGAAGCACGCTTGAAACAATTTGCATAGATTCATATTTCCATAAATCAGGTCATTCACAACCTGGACAGCCCCTGTATTTGGAGAACAGCTGCCCTGTGTGTCTCCTATTGACGTACAATATTTCCAAAGGCTAAGAGTACATAAAGAATCCATAAGAACCTCAGAGGTTACATCACCAAATGTCACTCTGCCTTCTGCTCTGTGCGGTATTCAATTTGCCAGTCAAGAGAGGGTCTATTAAAATGTATGCTGTGATTTGCAAATGAAACTGCATGCAAATCAGCATCAAAAGCACTAAACGAAAATGCATTGCATTGTCATTCTAACTGTACATCAGCTCTGCAGGGCAGAATGAGATAGCGTTTCTCAGGAGCAGTGCAATCATAACATAACAAATGCAACACTAAATAATAAACATAACAATAAATAATAAAACACAACAGCCACATGTCAGTTAAATCAGTTATAAGTGTCCAGTGCAAGTTAAAAGTGTCCAAAGCAGAGTCAGGTGAAGCAGCTATTTAGCAGTCTGACTGCCTGTGGGAGGAAGCTGTTTAGTAGCCTTGTGGTTTTCGTTTTGATGCTCCTGTAACGTTTGCCTGATGGCAGAAGAACAAACAGTTCATGGAGAGGGCGTGAGGGGTCTTTAATGATGTACCGTGTCTTCTGGAGGCATCGACTCTGAAAGAGGTCTTGGACAGAAGGTAGGGAGACCCCAATAACCTTCTCTGCTCCCCTAACCACCCTCTGCAAGGCTTTTTTGTTGACAGCACTGCAGCTGGAGTACCAGGTTGTGATGCAAAAGGTCAGCACACTCTCAACTACGCCTCTGTAGAATGTAGTTAAGATGTTTGTGGGGAGTGATGCTTGTTTAAGCTTCCTCAGAAAGTGCAATCTCTGCTGGGCCCGTTTCACAATCCCAGTGGTGTTCCTGGACCGGGTGAGATTGTCCGAGATCTGCACCCCAAGGAACTTGATGTTTTCCACTCTCTCCACTGTGGAGCCGCTGATGCTGAGGGGTGTGTGCCTTTACCTTGATAGAGAACAATCCTTAGACAATTCTGTAAATTTAAACAATGCATTGAACACTGAACCATGGCTAGGACTTAACATGGGAAACCACACCTTACTGTATGAGAACAGCCGGAACCTCCCCATGGAAATTTGGGAACCTGTTTAACGGTAGAAGAATTTCTAGATTCTGGTACACAATTCATTTTGTAGATTTGCCAGAATTTGCCAAGAATTATCTAGTTATAATTTGTGTGACCTACAGAACAATGTAAACAATAATTAATCAGGGATTTTATAGAATTCACTTTGCAGCACACAAGTAGTAGAACACCTGCTCGTACCTTGTGCTTTTCCTGATCCTTTATAGAGGATCACATTACATACCTTGCTATTCATCTATTATCACCATAGTCAATGGTCTATAATGGTTGACATAAATTCTGACATCATTGTTCCTTGATGCTCACCTATTTAATAAGGGATTTAGTAAAATCTATCGCCAACTCCTACTTCATGGTTTCTGAGTTTGAAATTTACAATGTCACAAAACTAAAGTGATTAACTAAGGGACAGTATGAAGAAAACAATAACATAGTGAGATAAAGTACACTGGTGGTGGAGCCATAATATGGCGACCGTAAGGAGGAGGCCATTTGGCCCATTGTGTTCATCCCAGCTCACTACTTGATCAGCTGTCTAGATTTATCCTTTAGTTACTCTCCCCCAAATTCCGGCCATGCACTTGCTATCTGGACATTTACCTGTTACTTTTCTCCCGAGCACTACAATTATTTTCCACTTCTTTAAGGCCACCATGGAATTTGTCTCCACCACATCTCTAGATAGTCGGGTCCAGGTGCCGAGCACACGCTGCTATTTATTCCCACATCGTTCTTAATTCACCTTCCTTTTTTCATTTTCTCACAACTGAGAAAGAAACCATTCAGCCAAGAGAGTCTGTTCTGCTTCAGCATTACCCTGTTTCCCACCTATATCCCTGCAACCTAAATAATAGACTGTCAAGTGACTATTACTTACTCTTCCCACATTTTAGATAGGAACTTACATTGTGAGCAATTGACTGCACATCTTTAGGATGTGGGAGGAAACCGAAGCACCTGGAGGGAAGCTCAGATAGTGACAGCGAGTACGGGCAACTCTGCACAGACAGGTCAGCATGAAACCCAGATGGCTAAAACTCCCTGCTGCCCCAGAGGTGTCACTTTGATCCATTTACCAAAGGGAGAACCTCCCACTAACCATTCTGCCTCCTCATCATTTCGTACTGTATGTTTCTATCAAAATCTCTCCTCAACCTTCTTTACGAAGAAAACAATTCCAGCTTCTCCAACCTATTTTTGTATCTGTAATTCTTTATCCCAGGAAACATTCTTTCAGGAACCTCTCTAATACAACAATAATTTCGAAAAACATATTGAAAATATTCTTTGAAATGCAAAATTTGAAGAGCCATGAAGAAAGGGTGGAGAGTTGGAGCTGACTGAACATTTTAAAAAGCTCTTGCACTCTTCATGGACTGATTGGCTATCTTATGAGCTGTAACATCCCATGGTTTTATGATTCACATTCTGTTTTATTTTCAACAGCCCATTTGCTGTCATCCACCTTATGTACAGGCACTCCTGTGCCTAGCATCACTTTATTGTCATAACCTATCTTATATATTTATATTTATTGTGTTTTTTATTATTTTGTTCTTTACCTTATTTATCTTAATCTTTATTTTTCTTTATCTGTATTTAATGGTTGCATACAATGTGGTCTCCTCTATCCCAGTGAAACCAAATGCAGATCGGGTGGTTGCATTGCAGAGTGCCCGTGCACAGTCCGCAGAGTGACTCTGAACTCCCAGTGCCAATTTAACTTCCATCCACTCTGACCCATCTGTGCCCTCCTGCTGTGTTACATTGAATTACCATATCCCATTCCATATCTGCTTCACTGCAGCCTTTTGGGCTCTACATCACGTACTCCAGTTCTAGATAACGTGTTCTTTCTGTTTATATCTGTGTCTGCTATTTCTACCAGTCATTCATGTGTGATTTTTGACTTTTTGTCATTCTTCATGAATATAGAATGGTCTAACAGTCATGCCCCACTGCCCTGGTATTCACAATCATTATAGAACATGGAACATAGAATAGTACATCACAGTACAAGCCCTTCGGCCCACAATGTTTAACTGACCCTTAAACCCTGCCTCCCATATAAGCCCCCACCTTAAATTCCTCCATATACCTGTCTAGTAGTCTCTTAAACTTCACTAGTGTATCTGCCTCCACCACTGAGTCAGGCAGTGCATTCCACGCACCAACCACTCTCTGAGTAAAAAAGCTTCCTCTAATATCCCCCTTGAACTTCTTACCTTAAAGCCATGTTCTCTTGTATTGAGCAGTGGTGCCCTGGGGAAGTGGCGCTGGCTGTCCACTCTATCTATTCCTCTTATTATCTTGTACACCTCTATCATGTCTCCTCTCATCCTCCTTCTCTCCAAAGAGTAAAGCCCTAGCTCCCTTAATCTCTGATCATAATGCATACTCGCTAAACCAGGCAGCATCCTGGTAAATCTCCTCTGTACCCTTTCCAATGTTTCCACATCCTTCCTATAGTGAGGTGACCAGAACTGGACACAGTACTCCAAGTGTGGCCTAACCAGAGGTTTATAGAGCTGCATCATTACATCACGACTCTTAAACTCTATCCCTCGACTTATGAAATCTAACACCCCATAAGCTTTCTTAACTACTCTATGCACCTCGTAAAACACAACCCTGACGAAGGGTTCCGGCCTGAAACGTCGACCGATCTTTTCCACGGATGCTGTCCGACCTGTTGAGTTCCTCCAGCATTTTGTGAGTGTTGCCTATGCACCAGTGAGGTAACTTTCAGGGATCTGTGGGCATGTACCCCCAGATCCCTCTGCTTCTCCACACTACCAAGTATCCTGCCATTTACTTCATACTCTGCCTTGGAGTTTGTCCTTCCAAAGTGTACACCTCACACTTCTCCGGGTTGAACTCCATCTGCCACTTCTCAGCCCACTTCTGCATCCTATCAATGTCTCTGTGCAATCTTTGACAATCCTCTACATTATCTACAACACCACCAACCTTTGTGTCCTCTGCAAACTTGCCAACCCACCCTTCTACCCCCACATCCAGGTCGTTAATAAAAAGCACGAAAAGTAGAGGTCCCAGAACAATATAATTATAGACAATGAATCATCATCTGAATCCAACTGCCACACGAAGCCATTTGGTCTTTTTGTATCTGAGTTATCCCTTGCATTCTGCTCATTTCTTCTTCAACCTTCCTGCAATTTGTTTTTTCTCTTTCCCAGTTCTGATGGAAGGTCTGAGACCTGCTACTTGCCCAGCCAGGGCTCTCTGCCATTTCCTGTTTTTACTTCAAATTTCTGCTCTTTTTGATTTGATTTTCAGTGCGAGTTAACTGAAGTAGTTTTTGAACATTGCCAACAAGCAGCAGGTTACATTACACTTCCCAGGTAGTCTCTTGAGCTTAAGAATAACTTGCTTCTTCTGAAATTCTTTGGATGTTCAGGTATCAGAATCAGGTTTAATATCATTGGCATATGTCATGAAATTTGTTGACTCTGCCGCAGGAGTACAATGAAATACATAATAAAAGAAAAAGACTATGAATCACAGTAAGTATATACAGTGCCTATAAAATGTATTCACACCACCGCCCCCCCCTTGGAAGTTTTCATGTTTACCAACATTGAATCACAGTGGATTTAATTCAGCATTTTTGACTGATCAACAGAAAAAATACCCTTTTGCGTCAATGTGAAAACAGATCTCTACGAAGTGATCTAAATTAATTACAAACATAAAACACAAAATAATTGATTGCATAAGTATTCTAGTCAATATTTAGTAGATGCACCTTTGGCAGCAATTACAGCCTTGAACCTGTGAGGATAGGTCTATATCAGCTTTGTACATCTGGACCTGCAGTTTTTCCCCATTCTACTTTACAAAACTACCCAAGCTCTGTCAGATTGCACAGGGAACATGAGTGAACAATCCATTTCAAGTCCAGCCACAAATTCTCAATTGGATTGAGGTCTGGTCTCTAACTTGGCCACTCCAGGATATTAACTTTGTTGTTCTTAAGCCATTCCTGTGTAGCTTTGGCTTTATGATTAGGGTCATTGTCGTGTTGGAAAACAAACCTTCTCCCAAGGCGTAGTTCTTTTGTAGACTGCATCAGGTTCTCCTCCTGGATTTCCTTGTATTTTGCTGCATTCTTGCCCTCTACCTTCACAGGCCTTCCAGGATCTGCTGCAGTGAAGCATCCCCACAGCACGATGCAGCCACCACCATGCTTCACAGTAGGGATGATGCATTTTCATGACGCACGGTGTTTGGCTTACCCCAAACATAGTGATTAGTCTAATGGCCAAAAAGCTCAATTTTGGTTTCATCAGACCATAGAACCTTCTTCCAGCTGACTTCAGAGTCTCCCACATGCCTTCTGGCAAATTCTAGCTGAGATTTCATGTGAGTTTTTTTCAACAGTGGCTTTCTCTTTGCCACTCTCCCATAAAGCTGTGACTGGTGAAGCACCCGGGCAACAGTCTGAATGCGCAGTCTCTCCCATCTCAGCCGCTGAAGCTTGAAACTCTTCAGAGCTGTTATAGGTCTCTTGGTAGTCTCCCTCACTAGTCCCCTCCTTGCACAGACACTCAGTTTTTGAGGACGGCCTGCTCTAGGCAGATTTA
Organism: Mobula hypostoma; assembly: GCF_963921235.1. Lineage (NCBI taxonomy): Eukaryota > Metazoa > Chordata > Chondrichthyes > Myliobatiformes > Myliobatidae > Mobula > Mobula hypostoma. The sequence goes on along the minus strand of NC_086119.1, from coordinate 48,987,366 downwards.
CAGCTGTGCATATTCTTTACATTTCTTAATGATTGACTTAACTATATTTCAAGAGGTATTCAGTGACTTGGAAATTTTCTTGTATCCATCTTCTGCCTTATGCTTTTCAATAACCTTTTCACAGCATTACTTAAGTGTTCTTTTTCTTCATGGTGTAGTTTTTGTCAGGATGCTGACAACAGAAGAGATTCAAAGACATCTTAAAAGCCAACATGAAGAAATATAGCATCGACATCAACAATTGGGAAAGCAATGCCAAAGACAGGAAGCTTTGGCAAGCCATCATCCAAGTAGGAACAGGAACTTCTGAAGCCAACAGATGTGCAGAATTAGAAGAAAAGAGAAAGAAATGGAAAGAGAGGCAGCAACAACAAAAGCCCGATCTGCCATCTGGAACTATCTGTCCTGAATGCGGAAGAACTTTCAGAGTTCCAGAGTGGACTCATAAGCCACTTGAGAGCCCATAAGTAGATCAACAGAAGGAAGTCCATCATTCTCAACCTCGAGGGATAGCCCCAACGACGACAACTGACTCAACAACAGGTGGACCTTCCAGATACAGGTGTATTATTACTACAATCAGTTGAAACACCTTGACTGCACACAGGTCTCCAAAAACAGATCTCCATTTGACTAATTATGTGACTTCTAATTCCAATTGGCTGCACCAGTGATGATTTGGTGAGTCATATTAAAGGGGGCTGAATACTTACGCAATCAATTACTTTGTCTTTTATATTTGTAATTAATTTAGATCACTGTTTAGAGATCGGTTTTCGCTTTGACACGGAAGAGTCTTTTCCTATTGATCAGCATCAAAAAAGCCAAATTAAATCCACAGTGATTCAATGTTGCAAAACAATAAAACTTCAAAAGGGGGTGAATATTTCTTATAGGCACAGTGTGTGTATGTATATATACAATAGTTAAATTAAGTAAGTAGTGTAAAAATAAAATTAAAAAGTAGCAAAGTAGTGTTCATGGGTTTAATATCCAGTCAGATATTGGCCAGAGGGGAAGAGGCTGTTCATGAATCATTGAATGTATGCTTTCAGGCTCCTGTACCTCCTCCCTGATGGTAGAAAGGAGAACCAGGCATGCCATGGGTGATGGTGGACCTTAATGATGGATGTGGCCTTTTTGAGGCATTGTTCCTTGAAGATGTCCTGGATACTACAGACCCTAGAACTCATGATGGAGTTGACTAAGTTTACAACTCTCTTCAGCTTATTTTCATCCTGTGCAGTACCCTCACCCACCCATACCAGACGGTGATGCAGCCAGTTAGAATGCTCTCCACAGCTGATAGGTCTAATGTGAGACCTACAGACTCTGTCACAAGTAAGGCACGAGATGCTTGATGGAACAGGAAGATTGTCCAGAATGTGGTAAATTCATTTCTATCTGGAAGTGATATGCTCCCAATGAAGAGGCTCAAGATTCCATTTGCTATGCTGGATTTTTTCTCCAGTTTGATTAGCCACAGGTCAGACATCCTCATGAGGCAGTAAGCCTTGAGAATATTCCAGAGCTCTCATCCTGGTAATCCTTAATCCTAGTAATACGTAATCCTGGTAATCCCTACCCATGACGGAGCTCCATCTTGCACCTGTTTCAGGTTTCTATGCTCAGACACCTACACAACAAAGTCTGCCCAGCGGAGATGGCTGAGTGTAATTACAACCTCAATGCTGGAAGTGTGGGACTGGGGAGGATGCTGTCATTGGTTCATCTAATCTGCGATTAGGATTGAAGGATGAACACTTAGGGGAAGGCACGTTTCCAAAGTGTGGACTATTTCCACCCCCTATTAAGGACTGCAGGTTCAAGAATTAACTACTGGATTAGGAAAGGATGCAGTCATACAAAAACTAAAAGGACTCAGATCACAAAGACAGGGTGTTAAACTGGCATAGTGCGTTTTCCTGAGTGCTGTTGTCTAAATTTGCTGTTGTTTGATAACATTTGAGAGGTAGAGTGAATTTGTTTATTTTCTGCTAGGAGCCCCAGAAGGAGCATATGGCCCCATAAGTCAATGTTAGAAACAGGAATTTCTAAGAAATGATGAAAGTTGGGAAGCATTCATTTATACAGTACGAAGGATGGAGAAAATATCTTTCTTCTCTCATAACACTCTGGATTCCTTGCTGATACTTGAAAAGCTTTCAGATTTTGTCATATCCTTACACAATGACATCTATAAGTCATTGTTTGCTAAGTCATTGTACAGAGAGATGACGAAATAGGACAAAATTGGAGTTAGGACACAGAATTATTATAACCTGAATGGCAAAAAGACTTCAGGAGCTAAATGGTCTGTGTCTTTTCCTGAACTGGTTAGTTTACATGAGATGCATCAAACTGTGCAATAAAAAGGATGAGAGAGAACAGGAATGTTCTGACAGATTTGTAAAATCTGCAGGTGAACTGCAGAGAACTGTGGAATAAGAAAAAGTATTCAGAGACAGCAAGTCCTATATGGTAATATCCTGAAATTAGCCAATACATTGGTCTATACATGCAAGAGATATAAATAAAAGGACAAATTTAATCCTGGAGTATTGACATGGACAAAAGCAAAGGAGTGATGTTGAATTATGAATTCTGAATAGACAATTTTGATGCTGATAGTGTTCTGGGATACATTTCGTGGAAAGAAGAGTCATAGAACGTGCAATGAAGATTTACCAGGGAAAGATCATGAATAAAAACCCATGGTCATGACAGAAAGGGCCCTTACATACCTAGCTTTCAAATGAAATGGAGGAGATTAGGGGAAAGCAAGTACAGGATTATTGAACATTTGCAAAGTTATATTATAAAAGATGGTTTCCACAATATCGAATAATTCTATATAGTTCTTACAAAGCTTCAAATGTCAGTGTAGTTCTTACTTCTAAAATTGTTCTAGCAGTTATATTACAGCAATTCTTGCAGACAATAGTTTCAATTTGCATTTGTTGCTTTTGTTATAATTTCAAGTTTCTATTCTAATGGTCACTAAGATTTGTACCATATGTTCTTACTGTTGTAATGCTACTGAAAACTAGCAGTTATGAGGACAAAGTTGGACATGTCCTCTTCTCATTACTGTCATCACAGAGGAGGTGCAGGAGCCTGAGGAGGCACACTCAATGTTTAAGGAACAGTTTCTTCCCCTCTGCCATTATATTTCTGAACAGTCCATGAACCCATGAACATTTCCTCACTATTTTGCTGTTTTTGCACTCTTTATTTTGATATATTTCCTGTTATAATCTATAGCAAAATGTTATGTCATATATTGTACTGCTACTGCAAAACAGAAAAAACTCATGACATACATCAGTGATAATAAACCTGATTCGAATTCTGTAAATCTGAAATAGCAATAAAAAATGCTGGAAGCTCTATGTAGGTCAGGCAGCATCTTTAGAAAGAGAAAAGGAACTAATGTTTCAGGCAGAAGACCGTAAAGAAAATGTGAGAAGTTATCCCGTATCTTTGATATCCCTCCATTATATTGAGAATTTCTCTCTCATCACTCCTTCGGGCTTAGTCACTCACACTAAAGGTAGTGTGACTAAGAGTGGAGAATGTTAGTATCAACTGAGTTGACATGGTGCCTGATTAAAAAGGAGTGTTTTGATCTGCTGAGTATGTAGAGCTGCCCTGATCTCCCAATAATAAACTTGGAGCAATATTATTTAAAAACACAACAGAAGGTACTGTTCCTTTGCTGTGAGAAATGCTGAACTGTTGAACTTTTGTTCAAAATATCTACTGACTAAGCCATGCTGTCAGGTAAATTCCCTCACATAAACCATCATCTGGCTGATCAGCATTTGCTAATCAGGTCAGTACAAAGTACAAAGTAAGCTCATCCAACTGAAAATGTGTGGAGTACTTTTCAATTGACTATTTATTGTGTTGAAAACTGCAATGCAACATCTCACATCTTCCTGTTTATTGTCTTGAAAAGGCTGTCGAAAGAAATAGTGGAATCTCAGACAGAGAATGGCTCCTTAAGTTAGAGAAATGAGTTCTTCCTCATGCAACCATACTGTATGCAATGCTTGCTTTGCAAGAAGGCAGTAATGAGTAACAGGCTTAAAGCATACTTACCGTGATATTCATAGTCTTCCACAAGGACTAAGCTCATATTAGTGAGCCCAATAACCAGGACAAGGAGGGATACTCCTCCTTGGAAGAAGTCATTCCAGTAGGGCACTGTCATAGAAATCATATCTACTGAGCCTCTGCCAGATATGAGCTCTTCGATGGTTTAGATAAAGGAGGAAATTGGGGTTTCATTGCCTGTCTCACGTGACGGAGATAGGATGGCTGTGAATATACACGTTGACATTCTGAAGATGCTTCAAGCATTGCTTGGCTAGTCGTGGATGCTTTCTTTCAGTAGACAGTGATGAGCAGTATTCATGGGTAATGTCTTTATCTGTAAAAAGAATGACATCCTTCAAATAAAGCATTGCACCAGTGTCTTGAGCTCTTACCTGTTGTCCATCACAGTCTTCCCTTAGGCGAGAGTATTGCAATATCAGCAGCACCCACCACAATCCAACCACCAAAACTTGCAAAGCACAGCGATAAGATGCTAACCAAGTATTGGAATTGAACAGTAACTTTCAAAAAGTTTCAGTATATGTATACTTTCTACTTAACTAAACTCCAATTTAATGATGAAATCATTTTCAGCGGATCACCCAAGAAGGCAACTCTGATCCGAAAGCAGTTATTATTATACAGTCTACCTGCCTGCCCCATGGTACTAGCAGGCCACACCCCCTCAATTCCCTGTCACTGTATTGTTGTCTTGCTCTCACTGGCGAGAACCAGGAACCATGAAGGTCTTGCACCCTGAGTTGTAAACTCCCAAGCATTCATCAGTATCAATATACTATAAATGAAGCACTAAAACACTGAAATTGCTGTTCACCTCTTCCATAGGTTTCCTCTTCATAGTCTGAGTTGAATGAAAATGTTAGTAATTTGACAACAGGTTTCTGATGCATTAACATTTTTGACACAATAATCCACTGCTTGCTCTCAGATCCACCCATTTACAGGGTTAAAATTCTGCCCAATATTTCTAAAGCAGACAAATATTACTAAACTTTTTATGAACGCAAATAAGTAACAAGATTCTTTTCTCACCCATGCTTGATAAATGTCAGTCCTGCTATTATCAAGATGTGTTCTAGTATCAGACATCTAATGATTTTCTGAACTATAAAGTAAACCTATATGTGATTATAAATGTAGTAACCCAGAATGGCTGTTTACAACATCGTAATAATTATCATCAGGCTGTCAAATCTTTTCACAATATTACATTAAAGGGGATTAACTGTCACACTGTTTATTTTGCAAAACACATTGCCATTGTGTAAAGTTCTGTCACAGCTAACCAAATGTTTGTTTCCATCAAAGCAAGAAACCAGCTGAAGACTTTTATTGAGAGAAATGCCATCAGTTTAATCTAGTTCCAAATTGATGTAGCATTAAAATAGTAAAATGTGATCAATATTTTATAAAAATCTGTATTTAAGTTTTAAATTTACAGGCACTCCTACTTCATCATGTAATGCTTTGTGATGCAATACTGTCATGCAGAATTAATCAGAAAGCAAATGTAACATGCTGTAAGGTTTCACTGCTAATGTAATGGTTTCTCTGTAGTAGCAATGTTTGGGTTATGACTAGAGATAACAGGGTTTGGAATGCTGGGGCTATCCAATGAGAGAAATGTTGTTCTTTCTTGTGAGTCTGGAAGGGAGATTTTCATGGTCTTTTTCCGGGGAGAGATGAGGAGAGAAGATGCAAATAGAGAGAGTTGGTAGACTACCGGATGGAGCAGACTTGGAGCAAGGGTTCAAAGGTCAGCGACGGTCGGAGGAGGTCAATGGTGGACGAACTGCTTATCAGTGAGCTCCAACATTGCACAATAGACTGTTTCATGAGAATAGGCCCTTTTTCCTTTTTTGTTTTTTTCACTAACCATATATTCAAAGTAAGAATTATAAAGTTCAATTGTTTAATTGCATATTGTGTACTGGTTGTTATTTCGAGGTACTGATTTATAACAGGGGAGACAACGCATAGCATCCACCCAAACGAGATTTCTTTAGTTTGGCCGGGCCGGGGGCTATCACCCCCTATATTAAGCCACTTGCCGAAGTGAGAGTTACACAAATATAAGAACAAGTCTCGTCGGGACTGAGACATTCTTTGAATTAGCAAGTGAGAGAAAGGGAGCCATGTAGAAAAAGTAAGTTTTGTTGGGAGTAAGTTTCATTTCAGCCAATAAAAATAAGGAAGGTGTAAGTGGCACAGCCATTGTTGGAGTGGGCCAGTGTCAGAGTGGTCAAGCTTTGGCTCATCTGGCTTCGGTGAGGCTAAGGGTGCTGAGTTGTTTATTATCATTTGATTTGGTTGTGGAACTTGGGCTTGAGAAGTTGGAGACAAAGAGATAACAAGCTCCATGAGAAAAGGCTGAGTAAGTAACCTTGATGAGTGTGAAATTCAGAGGTTTCAGGGAGAAGGCACAGGTAAGAACAGGTACACTTTTTTTTTGCCTGTAAATCCTTAGCCCTTAATTCAGCATACAAGAATGGTTAAGGCAGTGGAATGCTCCTCCTGTGAGATGTGGAATTTCAGGATACCTGACAGCCTCCCTGATGACGACACCTGCAGGAAGTACACCTAACTGCAGCTCCTGACTGACAAGATCAAGGAACTGGTGCTCGAGCTGGATATTCTCAGGATCATCCGGGAGGCTGAGCAGCTCATAGATGAAAATTTTACTGAGGTGGTCACGCTCAGAGTGCAGGCTTTAGCCAGTAGATGGCTGACCACCAGGAGCAGTAAGGGGAGTAAGCAGTCAGCGCAGGGTTCCCTGTGGCCATTCCCCTCATCAGCAAGTACCCTTTGGATTCTGCTGGGGAAGAAACACCTATCAGGGCACAGCAGCAGCAGCCAGGCCAGTGGCTCTGTGTACGGCTCTGGGTATAAACAAGGATAAGGTCAGACAGAGCGATAGGAATGGACAATGCAATAGGTAGGGGGAACGGAAAGGAGATTCTGTAACCAAGAAAAAGAAGGCAGGATGGTGCGTTGCCTCCCAGGTGCTAGAGTAAAAAATGTCTTGGAGGGGCTGCAGACTTTTCTTAGAGGTTGGGGAGGATGAACAGCCATAGTTCATGCACATTGACACTAATGACATAGATAGAAAGGGGGAAGAGGGCCCGCACAGGGAGTATAGGGAGTTAAGAAAAAGGCTGAAGAGACGGACCCCCAAAGTAGTAATCTCTAGATTACTCCCGGTGCCATGTGCTAGTCAGGACAGGAATAGGATGATAATACAGATGAAGGAGTGTCTCTGTAACTGGTACAGGGGCCAGGGTTTCGGGTCTTTTGGTTCATTGAAACCTTTTCTGGGGCAGGGGTGACCTGTACAAGAGGGACGGGTTGCAGCTGAACTGGAGGGGAACCAATATCCTGGCCGGGAGGTTCACTCATGCTACCTGGGACTCTTTAAACTAGTTTGGCAGGGGGATGGAAACCAGAGAACCAGGTCAGAATGTGGAGGAATGCAGAGGAAGGTAGATGTCAGGATCAGTAATAGATATGATAAGACAGTGAGTGAATTTTAGTGCTAGGAGTACTATGAGCAAAGATGATGAAGTTAGAGCATGGAAATATAATGTCGTGGCTGTTACGGAGACTTGGTTGAGAGAGGGATAGGAATGGGTGCTTAATGTCCCAGTGTTTTGATATTTTAGAAAAGATAGAGATGGAGGTAAAAGAGAAGGGTGGCGTGATTTGAACTACTATTCAGGGAGAATACTACACTGCACTCAGATAGGATATAATGGAGGGCTCATCCACTGAGTCTATATGGGTAGAACTCAAAAATAGGAAAGCTGCAATCACTCTGATAGAATTACATTACAGATCCCACCAACAGCCACTGGGACATTGAGAAACAGATATGCAGGCAGATTAAAGAAAGGTGTAAAAACAATAGGATTGTTTCATGGAGGACTCCAACTTACCCAACATAAACTGAGATGTTCTTAGTGGGAACGGTTTGGATGGAGCAGAATTTCTCAGGTGCATCCAGGAGGGTTTCCTAAATCAACATGTAGGTAGTTTAACAAGAGGAGGGGTTGTACTAGATCTGGTCTTAGGAGCCTGGCCAGTTGACCGATCTTTCAGTGGGTGAGAGAAGAGTAGCTACTGCTCCTTAAGTTTTATGATAGCTATAGAAAAAGATAAGTATTGATCTTGTGGGAGAGTATTAAACTGGATCAGGGAAAATTACAAGGGCACTAGACAGGAACTGGGGACAGTCAACTGGGAACAGCTGCTTTTGGACAAGTCCACATCCTACATTGGAGGGTGTTTAAAGACCACATACACAGAGTACAGGACAGGAATATTCCAGTCAGAAGGAAGGACAAGGATGACAAGGTCAGAGAGCCTTGGGTGATGAGAGAGGTGATGAATTTAGTCAAGAAGAAAAAGGAAAATTATGTAAATTTTAGGAAGCTAGAATCAAGCAGAGGCCTGGAGGATCATAAAGAAGCCAGACAAGAACTCCAGAAAGAAATTAGGAAAGCCAGGAGGGGCCACAAAAAGTCCTTGACAAGTAGGATTAAAAAGAATCCCAACGCATTCTATGCATACAACCAGAGCAAAGGATAGTGAGGGAGAGGGTGGAACATCAGTATTTACCAAGGAAAAGGACATGGAGGATAAGAAGAACAGTGTTGAATGTATTAATCTGCTAGGGCACTTCGAGGTAAATGAGAAAGTAGTGCTGGGTCTCTATAAGAGCATTTAGGTGGATAAGTCTCCAGGGCCTGATGGGCTTTTCCTTTTTCTTCTTGACCTAAAATTGGATTAGCCATGATAAAATGGCAGAGTAGACTTAATGGGGCAAATGGCCTAATTTTGTACCTATATCTTATGGTCTATGGTCTTATGAATATACCTCAGGTTATTAAGAGAGGCAAGTGAAGAGATTGGTGGGGCTTGACCATTATCCTTGTGTCCTTTCTGGCCATAAGCAAGGTCCTGGAGGACTGGTGAGTTGCTAATGATCCATTGTTCAAGAAGGGAACCAAAGATAATCCGGCAAACTAGACCGGTCAGTACCACATCAGTGGTAAGTAAATTACTGGAGAAAATTCTTAAGGTTAGGATTTATGAGTAGTTGGAAAACTATGGCCTAATTAGGAAAAGCCTGTATAACTTTGTATGAGGCAAGTCATGTCTTACTAACCTGATTGAGTTTTTGACAAGGTGACAAGGGTGACTGAAGAAGGTGGAGCTGTGGATGTTACCTATATGGATTTTAGTAAGATGCTTAACAACGTCCCTCATGGAAGGCTCATTCAGAAGATTAAGATGCATAGGATCAATAGTGAATTGTCTGTTTGGATTCAGAACTGGTTTGCCCATAGAAGATAGAGGGTGGTGATTGAAGGGACTTATTATAGCTGGAGGTCTATGATTCATGGTGTTCTGCAGAGATCTATGTTGTTGTTTGTGATGTATATAAATTACCTGGATGAAAATGCAGATGGGATGGTTAGTAAGTTTGAGGATGGTATGAAGGTTGGTGGAGTTATGGTTCATGTAGAAGACAGGTAAAGAATACAGTGGGATATAGATCAGTAGCAAATATGGGTGGAGAAATTTCAGATAGAGTTTAACCCAACCAAACGAGAAGTGTTGCATCTTTGTAGGTGAAATGTAAAGAGACAATACACTGTTAAGGGTATGGCCCTTAACAGTATTGAGGAGCAGAAGGACGTTTGGGGTCCAAGTTCATAACTCCCTGAAAGTGGCTCCACAGGTTGAAAGGGTGATTGCCTGTATTAGTCAAGGCCTTGGAGTCAAAACTCAGGAAGTTATGTTGCAGATTTATAATACTCTAGTTAGGCTGTATCTGGAGTATCACATGCAGTTCTGGTTACTCCAATGTAGGAAAGATGTCGAGGCTTTGGAGAGGGTTCAGAAGAGGTTTTCCCGGATGCTACCTGGATTAAAAGTCTTGCACTATAATGAGAGGTTGGACACACTCTGTTTATTTTCTCTGGAGCAGTAGAGGCTGAGGGGAGATCTGATAGAGGTTTATAAGATTATGAGAGACATAATTAGAGTAGACAGACAGTATATTTATCCCAGGTTTGAAATGTCTAATACCAGAGGACATGCATTTAAGATGAGACATTGTAATTCAAAGGCGATGTGAAAGGCAAGTTTTTTACACAGAGTTGTGGGTGCCTGGAATGTTCTGCTGGGGTGGTAGCAGAGGCAGATACCTTAGGGGCTTTTAAGGGACATTTAGAATAGCACATTAATGTGAGTAAAATGGAGGGATATGGACATTAAGTAGGCATAAGGGATTAGTTTAGTTGCTCATTTGTTACCAATGTATTTGGTTTGATATAACATTGTAGGCTGAAAGTGCTGCTCTTGTGCTATACTGTTCTATGTTCTATAACCAGGGTCATTGTTTATACTCCAAGGCTTGAAGGAAATGACACAATATAAGCTGAGTATGATATCTTAGAAATTTATCCTGCAGGAGTCTAATGACTTTTTTTCAGATAAAAATCTTCAGTTGCTGGTTTGAGTATTGATATACAGCTTTTGTGAATTATTTGACCATGACACTACTCATGTAACCTTTGCTTCACTGCTTGGTCACTGTTGTAAACATTATCGCTTTCTCAAGAGTGTTTGAGAAGCATGCAGTGCCACGTCAAGTTGATTCTCGACTGGAATTATTCTAGTCATAGAAAGCTTTGAAGTCCCTGAAGAAAATGCAATATCATGCCACTTTCTTGGCTAATGAGCAATATTACATTGTCTTCACACCAAATTGAGGAAGTCATTATATATGGACACAGTCCAGAATTGAGCTGTCCTTTATGGATGATTAAAGGATTTCTTTTGTCTTCATCTATCAAACAACAGCGAAGGAAGTTTTATGAGAACATTTTTTTGATTCTGTGGTATGTTCTGCAAATGTTCAAATGGATTTAAAGCTGAGATTTTAATCTGGTAAGAAGAATTCACACACCTACTTATTAATGGAATTCTGATACTCTTTTCACCCTGTCACTCTGTCACCAGTTCAGAAATCATAATCGAAAGCCAACCTATTCCTTGTTACATGAAACAATCAGACTCAATTTTACTTTGATTTTCATTTTGCTCCAAGAATACCTCTTTCATTGACAGTGGAATGATAACTATGACTTAACTTAGAGAAGACTTTCTGATCATGACGTTGGGCTGAATTCATACTTAGATTACAGATACACCACTGACAAATAGTGAAAGGTATATAGTGAGCTGTATTCTAACTGTTAATTGCAAAGACAAAGTACAGGTACTTTGTACAGTATGCTGGCTGTTAAGACACAGGGTGAGTTACAACACTCAGTTTTCTTTGAAGCATTAATCTCCATGGTTTCTCCTTTCTGGGTATTTGTCCTAGGTTTTCATGCTGTTCCAGTAGTTAAACCCTGTATCCAGGAGCCATTTTTCTTCTGCAGCTATGGATAGACAAACTTTAATATATAGACATAATATGGCTTTTAAAATCTTGCGAACCAGTCATGTAGGTCCAACATAAAATGTATATTATTATTAAACTTGATTGATCCCTTGCTTTCAAATAGATCAGCTATGAAATGTTTGCTTCTCTAGTGTCAATTGTGCCTTGAAATTAACACCTCTGAATTTAAACATACAGAACTAAACATGTTCTTCCAAAATTCCTTTTTCTGCTATTTTATGAAGAGTTAGTATCAATCAGTTAACATAACACTGTTATAGTGCCAGTGAACCAGGTTCAGCTCTGCTGCGGTACGTAAACAGATTATACATTCGCCCTTTGATCGCGTGAGTTTCCTCCGGGTGCTCTGGTTTCCTCCCACATTCCAAAGCCTTATGGGTTAGTAGGTTAATTGTTCACATGGGTGTAACTGGGCTGTGCAGGATCAGGCCTGTTACTGTGTTGTATCTGTAAATAAAAGAAGTCCTCCCTGCCCAATGACTAAATGAACAACACAGCTTATGCAGGTCAAAGGTGATCTGGGACTCTGGTCGGCTGGCATTTACAGGATTCTCTGTGAATGTGGAGCAGCGTATATTGGCCAGATGGGATGCACAGTGGAAACCTGCATCACGGAGCACAGGAGGTGTATCCATTTGGGTTATCCAGAGAAATCGACAGTAACAGAACACACTACATTCGCAATGGCCCTACAATTGACTTTGACAGCACAAGACTACTGTGCTGCGCCTGGTAAAGGAAGCCATTAAGATAAAACTAGAGGAAAAGAATTTTAACAAAAGTGAAGGCCTCGCTCTAATTAAGAAATAGAATTCAATTGTAAACAAGGTGGGAGAGCAGAAACGTGATTGGATCAGGACTAACTAATCAAAAGGGATGGACTACGGGGATATAAATACCACGGGGCTAGACATTCCCAGGCATCATCCCTGATGAAGATAGCAGAATTGGTCATTGAAACATCTCGATACCTGTACCCGACTGGAAGCCCAGGAACAGTTTATTCATCATATATGCCTGGAAAGCTCTAGATCCTTTTTCAGCATTAAATAAACTCAACTTAAGTTACCTCTCCTACTTACAGAGGAGATACAGTGAACAGAACAGTCTAGAATTCAGTGTTTAATCCCCAGCCATGGTTGGCTGCAGAGATTTTTTACCATTTAAAAAAAATTCCAGTGATACTTTAAATGGGATCTTCAATGACTTACAATATTGGCCCAGAGTTGAGTAGCACCCCAATTTAACCCATGCAATATCTGGCCTGCAAGTAGTCAGATTTGGAACATTAATCCTCTCTGATTCTTTGGTTTGTGACAAACATAGCTTCAGTGTAGAGTAATTTTCCATGAAGCTTTATAACAGATATAATCAGATATAAATATATACAGGGTCACATTTTAGATGGGATAACCAAAAACAAAAGTAACAGATGATTAGGTTCTGAATTCTAGAAGAGATACAGTATAATCATAGAAGTTGCCAATGGTTGCACCAAACACATAGAATCTTTAGGCTTGTTGAAAAAGACTCTGGGAGTAGATTCATAGGGAAGAAGATAATTGAAGCCATGAATGGATTTAAATACAATGACATCATTCACCAAGGAATACATTTCTGGGATTCTTATAAGAATCACATTCTGTCCAGTTTTTCACTGTTAATTGGTGTTCCACTCAGATTGCCTTGGCATTGAAGAATTGGGGGTGCTTCTGAAGACAGTAGACATTCAGCATACATCAGAAGATGCACAAGTTGAACGTTATAGATTCTGATAACTTAATCTACGTTATTTATGTGCGGAAGACAGCTGACCTCCATTTCAAGCCTTAAGGCATTGAAGAATAAGACTGAACCCACACCCTAATATTCTGGTGCTGGACATAGATGTTCTCAACATCCACAACCAAAAATCAAGACTACTAAAGTTGCACGGTTTGGTTACTTGTGAACACTTACCCACTCCACTTTGCTTTTAACTTTAAAGCCTTGACTCCTTATATTGAGACATACAGTCAGTGGCACTTGTACACCTGCTTGTTAATGCAAATTCTAGTCAGCCAATGGTGTGGCAGCAACTCAATTCAGAAAAGCATGCAGCCATGGTCAAGAGGTTCGGTTGTTGTTCAAATCAAACATCAGAACGGGAAGAATTGTGATCTAAGTGAATTTAACAGTGGAATGATAATTGGTTTTTGGAGTATTTCAGAAATTTCTGATCCCCTGGGATTTTCACGCACAGCAGTCTCTATAGAGTTTAGAGAATGGTGCGAGACAAACAAAACAAAAGCTCAGAGGGCAAAAACGCCTTGTTAGTAAGAGAAGTCAGAGGAGAATGGCTAGATTGCTTCAAGTTGACACGAAGGCGACAGTAACTCAAGTAACCACGCGTTACAACAATGGTACTCCCAAGCACTTCTCGGAACGCACATCGAATCTTGAAGTAGATGGGCTACAGCAGTAGAAGCCCACGTACACTCAGTGGCCACTTTATTAGGTACCGCCTGTACTAATAAAGTGGCCACCTAGTGTATATGGCCGTGAGATAATACTTTTTACTTTAGTTCCAGAAGGGTGAGACACTGTTATCAGAACGTCGCTTAAAAAAAAGTACATACGATCTAAATATGTGGATTGTGGTTTATTTTTTAGAATAAAGCGTTAATAGTTCTCAACTCAACTTGGCAGCTCAACCCGTTCAAGTTTAGCCAGTTTCATGAGAGGAGATAAGTACAATGTAATTCACAAAGTATTAGATATCTAGATTTCAACTTTTAATGATGTGACTCATTTATTATGCATGAGAACCATCGCTGTACTGACTTGACCTCTTTCCTCTAGTGAAAGGTGGCACACCCTCCATCTTTCCTATTAATAATGAACAAATATGTGATTTTGTTTGTTTAATTGAAATGGTGTACAAATGCTACTGGCGAGCGTAAACCAGGAAAACCGAACGCAAATGAGGGTAAAGGTCTCTTTATGTAAAGGTCTACTTCAGTGTCTCTTTTATGTTGGTGGTTTGAAGACTGTGGCGGCCGGCGCAGTCCAGCTAACGCGCAGTAAACTGTTCCCCGAATGAAAATTTTGAATTGGCCTGTTCCTTTTCAATTAAGTATTGTGTTGTCACGCCCAGGACCGTTTAGTTCTAAGTCGAAGATATCACGCATGGGCGAGAACCTATTTTAAGGAATATTCCATACGAAGGGGTTAATAAATGGACGCAAAGCTTAGGCTGTCCTTGCAGCTCTTAAGATTAAAATATTTCCCCACCCCCACTCCAACATTCCCCATGACATTACTAGAGCTCAATTGTTTTGGCGACTTGCTTTCAGCAAGCGGTTTATTAACGCACTCATTTATGACTTATGTTGGAGGAACACTATGAAACTGGTCGAGACGAAATGATTATATCACCCGATCCAATCTAATAAATTGCAATGGAAAGCGAGTGGTTCTTAAAGGCAGATTATCTGTGCCCGTCGTTTACTTCGATCAAACTTGTTCGTTTTGGCCCTTCTCGTCGTGTTTTCCACTCACTTAGTGTAAAAGAAATGATCAAATCAGTCCCAGAGAGTAAAATATCTGCTATCAGAGAAGTAAGTTGGAAGTTGTCTTTCTGCACATCACAGAAATCATAGTAATAGCGATTATAAACGCATCAATCCAGCTCATTAATTGGGTTTTGAAGTATACATTCAGAATCAGAGTAATTATATTTTGATGTTATGCCTTTGTTCTTGTGGAAAATTGGAGAAGAGAACAATATATAATCAGCTGACAGAGTTTTATTTGCTTCGTCAAATTGACCTTTTTCACTAAAACGCGTGATTGTGTTTTTACAGAGTAGCAAGTTAGTCTCAAGAGGTTTTATTCCCGTATACTTTGGAGATTTAATCCAAGCTGTGGTATTTTAAACTTAAATCTAGAAATGGGCTATCGGTTGTCGTTTCACCAACCCTTGCACGGAATTCTTTTTCAGGCTATGTGGAAATAAAACATTCATTTTATCTTTTATCATTCAAGATGAGCGATTCGGTGTATTGAGCCAACGTCTCGTTTCTAATTATAGAACAGTACTGACACTGGCTTTATACTATGGGGAGCAATTGGATCTTATTTCCTTTAGGCGAGCTGACAAGTAGGGAGGTGTATTTAGGCATTGGTAGAGTCGACGCATTGTGTTACACGGGACAGCTGGCAAAGCAACTCGCTTTTCACATTGCCACATTGCGAGCTTTTCTCCTGTGACACAGCCATAGATCAGGAGACATTTGATAGTCCCGCGGACAGGCGGAGGTTTCGTTTCAAGGCTGCGTTTGGTTATGCCTTAATCATCTGATTACCACAGGCAAATGCTGTGAGAAATTTCCGAAGGGAGCAGTGAAACATCAGAAGCGCCAGGACGTTCGACGTTAATTATTTTGAGCAATGAATTGACTACTACTAACACCTCACAAATATAAGTATAGCTATCCATATTAAAGTCAGTCTCAGCATTCTGCGCAGCGCCTCACAACACTACACCACGAATGGTGAGATCAGAATATTACAGCTTCTAGAAAACTTGCAGTTTGTAGTTAGGTCTTATCAGCACGGTGGATAGCAATACAGCAGCAGGAACTCCTATTTTCAGCATCGTGGTCAGCAGCAAAGCGGAGAGCTTCGGGTTTCAGCACCGCGGCAGCAACAGCGCGGGGGCGCCCTGCTTTCAGAACCGTGGACAGCGGCACAGCAGGCGCGCTTCATCTTTCAGTACGGCGGAGAGCGACAAGACAAGCGCGCTTCTGTTTTAAGATCCGTGGAAAGCGACAGCGACACAGCAGGCGCGCTTCTAATCTCAGTGACGAGGACGTTTTTGGAGAGGCGACGGTTCCACCGTTCAGTACCTTTGGACAATAACATTGCTGTGAGCGCTGCTGCTTCTGGCTTTGTAGATAACACAATAGGTAAGATCGTGCCCTCACCATTGTGGACAGCGGCACGCTGGCTGCACTTGCTCGAATAATAATGCGATTAGTGGACATTTGCCTGGATCGTTTTACAGCACCGGGCTGGTTAAAGTTGGGGCTGTAAATGCTAAAACGCGCAAATTAGCTGCTCTGTTATAACTGGTGTACATGCCTGTAAGAATGTTAGAAAGCACTTGCATTTGGCCTACGCAGGTATTTAGCTAGTCGACTTTGGGATTTGGTTGGTATCACTTTTTCTGGAATAAGGGTGTTACTGAATATAGCAGAGATATTGCTAATGTGTGTAACAGCGTAGTCGATGAATTACCGAAACTAGGTGCTCCGTGGAGCAGGAGATCTTTAATCCAACCCTGAGATTAATGCTGTAAAACCATGTCCGCTAGATGTGTTCTGAAAATTTTAACAATGAATAGCATCGCACTTTGTAATATAGCAAAGATATAGCTGAATTCAGAATATTTGATATTGCATATCCCATTGGGAAGGTTCGGCTCCAAGCTCATAAAATATTCTATCCATAAGGCTTCGATATAACACAGTCGTTCTTCCATTAACCTGCCACTTTGGATGATGCGCTTGTAGGCTGTCAATTTCATTCAGACTGAAGTTTTGTGTTTTTCTTCTTTTTCCCGGTAGAACTGAATCGGTAATTCGAAAAACATAATGCACAATAACGGCGAAGGGTTGCCCTCTCCTCGGGAGAGCTGTATAAATGGCTGCGGCCAGCAAGTCGTTTCTGCGGCCCCGCAGAGGAAGGAGAGTGGCCCGGAATATAGTGCCGAAGAGGACCCCAAGCAAATGGAGCCACTAGTGGTGAAAAAGGCCAACCGAGAAATACTGGACCACGAACGGAAAAGAAGGGTCGAACTCAAATGCATGGAGCTTCAGGAGATGATGGAAGAACAAGGGTAAGAACTCATTGCATTAACGCTGAGAAAAAGTTCCCAAGTAATTTAACCCCATTGGTTATTATGAGAAATGCATTGAAATGATTTCAAATGAAGACGTACCTTGCCATTTTCCTGAGCAACACTGATTCGAAAGTAGGAAGTTTGCAACATTATTGACAAGCAGCTTGTAATTTGAAATACAAGTAAGGGGGGAAAACTGCAGTTGCTGGAAATCTAAGGCAAAAATGGAATGTTCTGTAAATGCTCAGACTGAAACATTTACTCAATATTCCTTTCTACTGATGCTACCTGCTCCGTTGAGTAGTTCCAGCATTGTCTGTAACTTGAAATAGCTGGTGAAATAAACCCAATCTTACCGATAGTTTCAGGAACCAGCAATAAATCTGCTACATGTAATAGTAGATTAAGGGATTCCCATTCAAAGCACGGCATGTTCATGCATTAACCTGCTACAGTTGTGTTCTTTTTTGTTTAATATAGCACTGTTAGTTTGAGCATCTTAAAATGCCGTCGGAGTTGCTACTTACAAAGCAATCGCGCCATAGGTACACCCTAGTGAGATGGGATTTGTAAATAGAAAAACAAAACATTCACTCTGGTAAAAATGGAATTTAATTGACTGCGTTTTCCTCTAAAACCGCCATAATAATCCTTAACAACACACACACACACACACACACACACACACACACACACACACACACACAAATGCTGGAGGAACTCAGCAGGTCAGGGTGCATCGAGGGAAATGAATGAAAAGTCGACATTTCGGGTCGGGACCTTTCCACAGGCCTGGAAAGGGTTGGGGGGGGCGGGGTGGAGATAGCTAGAAGGTGATAGGTGAAGCCAGGTGGGTAGGCTTAACATAGTTATCCAATTATTGTACAGATTGTGATACCCTGTAGCATTGAGGAAGAGTGCTTATGATAACATGAAAGGATTTGGTTTGCGTATTGTCTGCTTGATCTTTAATTGTGTTCAGTTAAGCGGTTTCTTGGGTTTCTTGAATAGAAGTTTGCTGTAATTTTAACATAGTTTTTGAAGTTTAAAATGTTACTCTTTTTCTACCGTCTTTGTTGGCCAAACAGTTCCGCTTAGGCTTTGATAACCTGTGTACTCTGTGTCGCAGCAGAATTGAGAACTGTTTATGATTGCAACATTCAAACATCAGTTTAACTGTCAGGTATTCTTCGGCACCCATTGTCTGGTAGTAGTGCAGACACAAAGGTCCAGCTTAATTAATTGCGCTTCTGATTCCTTTTCTTTAACAAATTACGTGGTCCTAGACAAAGTGAAGGAAAGTGTGAGGTAATGAGCCTGCGCTGTGCCGCCTGTAATCCCCTGCTGGTTTCTAGCAGCATGTGATAGTTGCATAGTGGGTGCCACAGATTGCCAATTAAAACGGCAGCAATTAAAGAGCCAAACTAATTAAACTCTTGGTGCTCTGGCAACTTTGTAATTTATTACATAATTAGACAGTAGACTCCGATACATTAATTTCCCTTAGATTGGGCTTCTGAACCATACGTTTATGTCCTTTCCAATTCCCCTTCCATTTTCCCTTCTTTGGAGTCCTGACTTCTCCTGAGTGAGGCGCTTGTAAACCGATTGTGAATGGTGAATACACGAGGGCCGGAATAATTTTCCAACACACCCACAGTACAGGTTGAACACCTCAGTTCGTTATTCCTGAAATATTTTTCTCACTTAAATCAATTTAATAATCTGAATTTAGATAATAAAATCGCAAACTTAATGTTCTCCGCAGTAAGTAATTTCCTGTTCACTGGTGTCTTAATAAATGTAAACTTATGCCTCCCTATTGTAGAGAAAATAGATTTTTCAGTCCAAAGCAGAACTCTATGTATGTAAACAACAGTAATTCTGCAGATGCTGGAAATTCAAGCAACACACATCAAAGTCCTGACGAAGGGTCTCGGCCTGAAACGTCGACTGCGCCTCTTCCTATAGATGCTGCCTGGCCTGCTGCGTTCACCAGCAACTTTGATGTGTGACTCTATATATGTTATCAGAATCGGAATTGGTGTTCCCATGCCAGGCTGTAATGCAGCCAGTCAGCACACCTTCCGCCACATATCTGTTGAAGTTTGCCAAGGTTTTTGATGACATGCCGAATTTCCGCAGACTCCTGGGGAAGTATAGGTGCTATCATGCTTTCTTCGCAATTATATTTATATGATGGGTCCAGGACAGGTCCTTTGAGATGGTGACACCCAGGAATTTAAAGTTACAGATCCTCTCCGCCTCTGATCCTCCCGCGATGAACCTCTAGTTTCCCTCTCCCGAAGTCTACAATCAGTTCCTTGGTCTTGCTGACATTGAGTGAGAGGTTGTTATTACACCACGCAGCCAAGTTTTCAATCTCCCTCCGGTATGCTGATTCATCACCCCCTTTGATACAGCTGAAAACAGTGGTGTCATCGGCAAACTAGTATATGGTGTTGGAGCTGTACTTAGCCGCACAGTCATAGGTGTAAAGTGAGTAGAGCAGGGGGCTAAGTACATTGTACATTATATAATACATTCTTCATACTTTTTCATTCTAATTCTTTTAAATTTACTGGTAACAAGCCAATCCTATATAACAGATATAGCCTATTCAGTTAAGTGATGCCCAGGTTTAGCATTGTGAAATTCAATCATATTAAATTTAATAAGGACTTTTTTAAAAATTGAGATTTATAGATTGTAAATGTACACAGCACAGAAACAGACCTTTTAGCTCACTATATCCATGTTGACCATTAAGGGTATTAATCTCACTTATCAGCAATTGCTTTGTAGCCTGGTAGTCTAACATACCTTGGTGATTCAAGTGTTCATTTAGATATTTAGTAAATGTTGAGAGCATACCTACTTTCATAACCCCTCTGGCAGTGTGATCCAGACTCCAGGCACCTTTGGTATGTGTGCCCTCTAGTTTTAGGTACCTCTGCTACAGGGGGAAATTTCTTACAATATCCCTCAAAATTTAATTGGCTCCATCAGGACCCCTTTCAGCCTCCTCTGCTCTAAGGAGAACAAAAATGTCTCGTCACAACTGAAATGCTCCCATACTGGTAACGACCTGTTTGATCTCCTCTTTCCCCCTCCAGTACAATCACATCTTTCCTATAGTGTGGCAACCAGAACTGGACAGTACTCCACTCAATGTTTCTAATAAGGCCTTTTGAAGCGGTTCCATTACCTCCCTGCTCTTATATTCAATGCTTCAGCCATTGAAGCTAATTAACCTGAAAGCTTTCTTCCAAATCATATCTAGTTGATTCAATAAAATGTGCAGATTTGTTTCACAGTGGAAGTTGCGGTAAGGCAAAGATAGCCTGAGGCAGTTGTAGTCAAGCGAGATTTTTGAAGTGAGATCGCTGGAGACATCTCTGTTCACTACACATGAGGTAGGCTGGGTCGATTGCGGCAGTGTGTGCTCAAGCCAAACAAGTGTGGTCTCTGTAGTGAAACTTTACCAAACAGGTCTTCCTGAGTTATTGCATCCCTTTGTACAATGGAGAGTGTGTGTGTGGGGGGGGGGGGTGGTGCTGGATACACATGATATAAGAGTTACGGAGGGATGTGAAGCATGCCCAATAACTAAAGCTCTATAGTCCTTTACTGACTAAAAATATCATCGGCTGTCTGCTTGAAGTCTTGATTGATTTTAACATCTCTATAGTGAATGGCAATTGATCTTACGAGTAAGGAATTCAAACATATACAATTTACGGTGATCAATATCCATAAATGATAAGCCAATTCTGTATTAAAGCAATATTTTTCTGTTTAAACTGCAGAATAGTGTAGTGTGGGTGACAGGGGCCCAATCTGTTCTCCTTGTGCACAAATCAAATAATACAAATACCTGAGTATTAAGAGTGCATTTGTTCTGGGCCCAGTTATTTTAGTTATTTTTATTGGTAATGACAAGAAGGCTATTAGTGTCACTCTACTCCCACCATGTTTTGAACAAGATATTTATTTCAGTGGGTGGTGGGGTGGAGATAAGTCTTTACCAAAGGAGGTGTAAGGCACTTCTTCCCTCCATTAGCCTGCAGGTCACCCTTGGGCAAGGTGTAGCACCTACTCGGTCACGTGAAGCTATGAGAGCAGGTGGCGGATGGTTGTACGAGCAGCTGGTGTACATCAAAAGTCTTGGTTGTGCGACCACTGATGCCAGGCAGACAATCTCTGAAGAGTATTGATAATTGTTGGGGCTACCCATCTCGGAAAGACACTGCTGTGAAGAAGGCAATGGTAAACCGCTTCTGTAGAAAATTTTTGCCAAGAACAATCATGGTCATGGAAAGACCATGATTACCTATGTCATATGACATGGTACATAATGAATGAACAAATTCACTTCTACTTATTCTTATGGCTAATGAACTTCTGTTTAAGACTATTAGTTATTCTATATACACTTATGGAATGGACTTTGCACCTCATTACATCTGCGTATATCTGTAGAGAACATACAACAGAACCAAATGGATGTCTAAGATCCTGAGATCTTCCTGCTCCAGAACAGAGTCAATTTCATAGTAAGGAAAGTCCATTTCAAAGGAAAGTATGGTGATGCATCATGACAAATTTTGATCCTTTATCAATACATGTGTTTGTTTTATTTAGGGATATAGCATGGTAACAGGCCCTTCTGGCCTAACCAATTCTCTCCACCCAAAAAACCCCATGTGCCCAATTAAAATACTAATTCATATGTCTTTCAAATGTGGGAGGAAACTGGATCATCTGGAGGAAACCCACACGGTCACAGGGAGAATGTACAAACTCCTTACAGATAGCAGTGGAATTCGACCCAGGTTACAGGTACTGTAATAGTGTCATCCTAATTGCTAAGTTACTGTGATTCTCAATTGGTGTAATGTCATACAAGGTCTTTTTAAAAATTTCACCTATACTGTATTGCCCCTCAAAATGTTAGAAGACAGACTTTCAAATGCATTTCTGTGGTTGATGAGGTACTGATCATTTTGGTTGGCACAAGTAAATGAGGATATTTATAAAAAGAAGATTTTTCAGGCACTAATGAATTTACCTTGCATTAAAATTGCAATTAATTGATTTTATTTGATGCAGATGACCTGATAACAAAAGGATCATTTAAATTCTTTCAGGTAAGACCCTTGGCTTAATTTCACCAACAATACTTGTCAGCTCTTAAATTCCTAATTTGATTTGGCTATCCTACTAAATTTTTGAAAAGTGGCTACATGAGATGAACCATATTTTGATTCCACTGTGTGCTTTATTTGGTGAAAACTGCTGTTCCCACTTCTGATTTTTACGTTAAAGTCTGTCTGAGTTTTTAGTTCAGCAGCAAAATCATTTGCAATAGGGGAGCGCTGCTACAAGTTTTTAGGTTTTATATTAAAAGAGGAACTAATTTATACTTCCAGGGAAGATCAAACTAATGTAATACCTATAGATATTCTTATTTAGGTTGTATATATTAGTATTTAGTTTTTGTATAATGCACTGCTATGTCGAAGTTTCTAAAGCCTATACTGAAGAACAACCTCCCTACCAGCATTCCAACCTTCCCCCCACAACACACACACACACACACACACACACACATATATGCATGAAAACTGCTTCTCTTCCTCCTTGGGAACATTTCCTCTCACATTAAACTTCATTTTCCCCTTTAAATAGCTGAAGGATGGATGGTAGTCAGATCACCAGATTTAAGCTCATTCAAAAAGTCTTGAAATGTTTCACGCATTCAGTTGTGACCTCTTTGAAGAGTGGTAGAAGTAAATTAAGTAGAATGTGTTTGGATGTATGTTTGAAATAGAGAAGGGTTTGGGGATATGGTGGAAACCCGGGAAGCCAGGGAGTGGGGCCAATTGGATGGTCCTTTAATTTCTGAGCATGAGACCTTCCTTAAGTGATAAGTGTGTCAACAAATTAATTTAAACTTCCACCCATTAAACTATTGCATTTTTAAAATATTTACATGTATTGTATATTATTTGCTGGGGCACCATAATTCTCTGAATGAGAACCGTACTGCCACGTTACTGATAAGTGAGATTAGATATATTCATTCTGATTGTTGGTAATTATGCCCAGTGAGTGTTCTGTAATGAGCCACTAACCTGTTTAACATAAAAAGGCTTGGAGAAGGCAATAGAAGGGTTTAAACATTTCCTTTTGAGATCATTAGGATTGACAGAATTGTTCTCTAGAATACTGAGACATTTTACAGATTTGTTTTAAATAATTAATTTTATTATTTTCAGAGATAATAACCAAAAGGAAGTACCAGTCTTCACTAGAAAGGAACATGAGCAAACTAACAGCAAGAAATACGATTTTGATAATCACTTTCTAGCATTGTTTAGTTGATAAATAAGCTACACAATTATGCTATCCATACAGAGAGATAGTTATTTCCTGAAAAAGTCAGAGTGATGTTAAAGTTTTTCTGTGGTAATTGGAGCACATTGTGAGAGAGGGTGCTTGCTCAGGATATCAGGAGATGATTGGTGTCTGTGGAGTGATTGCCTTAAATTAAAGAAGGAAATCACAAATTCAACTTTGGTTAATTGTCTTGCCTCAGGTATTTCCATCTGTGAAACCAGTAATAGATCAGATCTGGCACTGTTATTAGTTGTGCTTTTAAAATTAATGTGTTATTTAACGGGTTTCAATCTATCCTGTTTTATTCAATCAAATATAAATGTTCTTATTAAACAAATTTCCTTGAATTAGTACACACTCCTGAGTTTCTACACAAAGCTGATTGGACTAAGTACTCCTTTTCTTTGTCTCCATAAAAACATGTCATTACAAATAGATTTGTTGAAGTCGGTTGACCTTGGAGAATGAATAAAATTAATCTGCTACTTTTGAAAAAGCTGTATCCTTGTCATTTAGAAAACATGTCTTGTTTGAGATGGTTCAATAACTCACATAATTGCTCACATTGATGTTATCTGTCATGTGCGGTTTCTATTATTAGACCTGGATTTTCAAAACTATTTGATTTGCATAATTAATATGCATTTGTTCTGCCAATTTCAAGAAAACTAGTAAAATTAATTCAGCTTGTTAAGTAACATATACAAATTTGAGATCCTTTGATTTGTACACCTGCGCAGTAAAGTTGCTAGGATTCTCTTTAGCTGATATATAGCTCTCAGGAGAACTTGAGAACAAAGTTGGGCATTTAAATCTGAAGGAGTTAATTTTGTTTCCAAATTTTAATTCAATTTTCCATAGAAAGGCAATAAATATTCCATTGTTCAAATATTAAAAACCAGGCTTAGCTCTTACCTGACTAACAAATGGTCTGCTGGGTGAGCTCTGGATGAAGCAGCATCTGAGAGGAGAAAGGAACGGTTGATGATTTTGGTTGAAAGCCTGCATTCTCTCTTGACTTCCTATTACTTTTTGGGGCAGTAATGTTCCTGAACAAATGCCAAAATAGCAAAGTTGGTCGCATTCATCTTTACGACTCTGAAGCACGTTGAGTCAACTAAACCAGTTGCTTCAGCTGCTCTTTCACTGAGGGATTGCAAAATTATAGATAAGATATTAAAATAAATTTGGACTCTCAGCCCAACTAAAACTAATTCTATACACCTACTTGTAAAAGAGCAGGTAAGCATTCCAATTTTGTTTGCTTGTTTGCTGGTGTGTAATAATTTTCTTTACAAATTGGCAACCTCTATTTATTTAACATAATTTATTGCCTGCAAATGCGTTTGCCTATACTGAGCAAGTTATGAAGTTCATTTTAATTCTTCCTTATGGACAATCTTTCTAATCTCTATAAAATGTAGTATTACATCATGTGTGTGAAGTAAATTAATTTATAAATATATCTGTAAATAGTCTGATGAAGCATTAAGTTTGGTTTGAATAAAGAACCAAGTTTATTGCATTGCATTATGGCATTTGGCTAAGCAGTTTCAAAGGCTGTTACTAACGAAACAATGTGCCCAACACAGCGGTTGGGAAGTTATTTGTTGAGACAAAAGTGTCCATAAAAATTAAGTGTTGCTTTACACTTTGTCTCTGTAAAAGTATGTTTGAGATGACTCCAAGCAACTGCTCACCAGACCAACTTCTGAATGTAATTCCGTGAGCTAATCTGGTTGCTGCAAATGAAATCTTTGCTCAACAATATACCATTAGTAAGCCAAATAACTGCATAATTCTCATTGATGTAGAATTGAAGGTAAACTGTTGGGTGACTCAGAAGGATAAGGGGCTTGCAAGGCATATGCTCCTTCACTTTATGGTCACCTTGGCTGCAATACATGGTGCAGTATCCCAGTTTATTTTAAGGTTTCTACTTCTGTTCATCGGTTCAATATTGATAGTAAGCGAAGAGAAACTTTAGGATAGAAATATGATTAGCTTTGACTTAAATGGATTCATGCTGTAGGTAATGTCTCAGAAAAGATATAAATGTATACCTATAAAGTTATACACTGGAGTTTATTTGAAATAATTTGTATAAAAGGCATTTTAAAAAGATATCCTTTCAATTTTTGAATTGATAAATGAGGAAGCTGTAAATGGGAACTGTTATTTGACGGAATAGTTCTCTGCATTATTTGTACATATTTATAGCATCATGATGGAAGGACTGTTAGCTACGCCCTGACTCAGCACGGGCAGCAATCCATCTTTTACTGAATTACTATTAGCTTTGTTATACTGTATTGATGTACCACTACAAATTAGATCACCCTGCTTAAAATAAAATTTCTCTGAAATAAATCTGGCTGCAGAAGAAATTTTATGACTTTGTTGGATGAAGATGGTTGTATCACATTTATGCTCATAGCAGCAAAAACTAAATGCATTGTTACCAGATTTTAAATGACTCCAGTTGTAGCATGCTTATGAAAACCTACATTTCCTGGATTTTTTTTTTAAGGAGGAAGATTTGTGAACATAAGAACTAGGATCAGAAGTCGGCTACACAGCTGTGCGACTGTCCGTACCCAGAGAAGTCTTGGGGTTTGATGTGTTGACAATCTAGTTTAGTCATCTTCTACCTTGAGAGTCATTTTCTTGACCCATTTCATTTTCCTGGGACTGTAATTATTCTGGTATCTGAATGGTGCCTAGACAGAGGGTTAATTATGAAGATATGTCATAGAAACCTTGGCTATTTTCCCTCAAGCTCAGAAGATGAGGATTGTATTGATTTTTAAAGCATTAAACGGGGTAGATATGGGGAATCTACCTTTTTTTAAACGCTTGGTGTGGGTGTGAGAAGGTGGAGAGGAGAATATATTAAAAACAAAGCAAGATGCACAAAAGCTAAGGGATATTTTCAAGGCAGTAAAAATCTGAAATTCTCTCCATTGTACAGATGTGGACACCAAGATAATTGGAGCTTTCAAGGATGATACTAGGAGACGTTTGCGAGGTGGGAATGTTCAGAGGTGTGAACCTAGGATGGTAAAGGAATTCATGTATACATCATGCAATGATATCAGTGAATGTTGGACCAAGCTCAAAGGGTTAAGTGATGCACTCCTTTCAATTGTTCCTAAAATGTGAAATCAGCATGCAACAGGTTGTTGGCCAGGTGAAATTCAGCACACATGATCATGACCTGGCTTATTTGCAGCTATATACTACACAGTTGTTCTTGGGGAGAATGGTCATGTGTGTTAGAAATAAAGCAGTCACAATTAATGGTAAATTTCTTATGTTAACAGGTCACCTATACACAGTCAACTAGTATGTATCTTATTCTAGGCCTACCTGTATCTTCTGATGGGTAGAAACAAATATTGGAGCATCAGAGACTGGGCTTCAATCTGTAGCTCGTTACTCCATCTGCTAAGCTGTTATTCAATCCTGCTGTAGAAACATGGAGTACCGAACAATATCATTAAGTCTGAAGAATTCTCCAGATGTCTCCCTAACTTTTTCTCATTATTTGACTTCATTCTGAATACCCATACTGAGGTTTTTCATCATACTTTCAGGTCATAGCAACCATCTCACCTCATCTTTGACTCTTTTTACCAATTACCTTAAATTTGTGTCTCCTGTTTACTGACCCATCAGGCAGTGAAAAGTTTATACCTATTTATTTCAGATTTAGTCTTCATAACTTTGAATCCTCAAATTATATTTTACTGTTTTATGAACATTAAAAGTTTCTGTTGTCTGTCCACATAAGTGTAGTCTGCTATTGTGTCTCTTCTGCATTGTCTCTGAAACTTTTATCAAACCAAATAAACCAATATAACTTACAACAACTAATACAACGATAGATCTCAGGTCTAACCTGTGAACTATAATAGTCAGCATAATGTCTTTGCTATTGTAGCCAGTGCCTGTACTTCTACAGCCAACGTTCCAACGTTTGATAAGCATATTTAGAAGTATTAGCACATGCCTTACCACTGTGCAATTTGCTGTGCATATTGTTTCAGTTCATTAGATTGTGCTTTATGAAATTCTAATGAATAAACACAGAAAAAATAACAACTGAGTCTTTTGCTACAAGATAGGGATTGCTTCTATAATAAGTCTTACAGATTCAGTCCGCATTGGAGACTTACGTCATGTGACCCCCAGCTAGCAGAGAGAATCTAGTGCCAAATTCTAGTAATGACAACTCACAAAGCTTCCGTGAGACATGAGGCCAGTAACTTTAAATTTCTTGCCATTAATATATCAGAGCATCTGTCCCGGACCAGCACATACAGTTATGTGGCATCACAAAGAAGACATGGAAGCACCTCAACTTTCTTAGAAGTTTTTGTAGATTTAGCATACCACCAATAACTTTGACAGGCTTCCGTAGGTGCGCAGTGGAGCGTATCCTAACTGGTTGCATCACAGCCTCGTATGGAAACACCACTGCACAGGAATGGAAAACACTACAGAAAGAGATGGAAACACGAGGAAATCTGCAGGTGCTGGAAATTCAGACAACATACACAAAATGCTAGTGGAACGCAGCAGGCCAGGCAGCATCTATACGAGGAGGTCTAGTCGACGTTTCGGGCTGAGACCCTTCATCAGGAATAACTGAAAGAAGAGTTAGTAAGAGATTTGAAAGTGGGAGGGGGAAGGGGAGATCCGAAATGATAGCAGAGACAGGAGGGGGAGGGATGGAGCCAAGAGCTGGACAGTTGATTGGCAAAAGAGATATGAGAGGATCATGGGACAGGAGGCCCAGGAAGAAAGAAAGGGGGAGGGGAGAATCAGAGGAAGATATAGTGAGAGGTACAGAGGGAGAAAAAAAAGAGAGAAAGAAAGGGGGAAAATAAATAAATAAATAAATAAATAAGGGATGGGCTAAGAAGGGGAGGAGGGGCATTAACGGAAGTTAGAGAAGTCAATGTTCATGCCATCAGGTTGGAGGCTACCCAGACAGAATATACTTTATACTTTATACTTCATACTTTATTGTTGCCAAACAATTGGTACTAGAACGTACAATCATCACAGCGATATTTGATTCTGTGCTTCCCACTCCCTGGATTAAAAATATTAAATATTTAAAATAGTAAAAATTAGTAAATATTAAAAATTTAAATTATAAATCATAAATAGAAAATAGAAAAATGTAAAGTAAGGTAGTGCAAAAAAACCGAGAGGCAGGTCTGGATATTTGGAGGGTACGGCCCAGATCTGGGTCAGGATTCGTTTAGCAGTCTTATCACAGTTGGAAAGAAGCTGTTCCCAAATCTGGCCGTAAGAGTCTTCAGGCTCCTGAGCCTTCTCCCGGAGGGAAGAGGGACGAAAAGTGTGTTGGCTGGGTGGGTCATGTCCTTGATTATCCTGGTAGCACTGCTCCGACAGTGTGCGGTGTAAAGTGAATCCGCGGACGGAAGATTGGTTTGTGTGATGTGCTGCGCCGTGTTCACGATCTTCTGCAGCTTCTTCCGGTCTTGGACAGGACAACTTCCATACCAGGTTGTGATGCACCCTAGAAGAATGCTTTCTACGGTGCATCTATAAAAATTAGTGAAGGTTTTAGGGGACAGGCCAAATTTCTTTAGTCTTCTCAGGAAGTAAGGGCGCTGGTGGGCCTTCTTGGCAGTGGACTCTGCTTGGTTGGACCAAGTCAGGTTATTTGTGATATTGACCCCGAGGAACTTAAAGGTGTTGTGGAGGAATTCAGGTTGGAGGAGCAACACCATATATTCCATCTGGGTAGCCTCCAACCTGATGGCATGAACATTGACTTCTCTAACTTCCATTAATGCCCCTCCTCTCCTTCTTATCCCTTCCCTTATTTATTTATTTATGTATTTATTTATTTATTTATTTATTTGTTTGTTTGTTTGTTTATTTTTCCCCTTTCTTTCTCTCTCTTTTTTCTCCCTCTGTCCCTCTCACTATATCTTCCTCTGATGCTCCCCTCCCCCTTTCTTTCTCCCTAGGCCTCCCGTCCCATGATCCTCTCCGTTCTCCAGCCTTGTATCCCTTTTGCCAATCAACTTTCCAGTGCTTGGCTCCATCCCTCTCCCCTTCTGTCTTCTCCTATCATTTCAGATCTCCCCCTCACCCTCCCTCTTTCAAATCTCTTACTATCTCTTCTTTCAGTTAGTCTTGACGAAGGGTCTCGGCCCGAAACGGCGACTGTTCCTCTTCCTATAGATGCTGCCTGGCCTGCTGCATTCCACCAGCATTTAGAAAGTGATGGATACAGCCCAGTATATCACTGGAAAAGCCCTTCCCACCATTCAGCATATCTACAAGGAGCACTGCCAGAAGAAAGCAGCATGCATCATCAAGGACCACCACCTCCCAGGTCATATTCTCTTTTCACTACTACCACTGGGCAGGGGGTATGGAAACCTTAGGTCCCACACCACCAGGTTGAAGAACATTTATTACAATAGAAACATCGTGCTCCTAAACCATCATGGATAACTTCATTCACCACAACTCTGAACTGATTCTACAATCTACAGATTTCCTTTCAAGGACTCTTTCAACTCAAGTTCTCATATTTTTTATTATTTTGAAATTTGTCTTCTTTTGCATATTGGCTGTTTGTCAAACGTCGTTTATGGATAGTTCTTCATAAACTCTATTCTATGTTATTTTCCTACAAATGCTGACAAGAAAATGAATTGCATGCTAGTACAGTATATGGTATCATACGCACTTTGATAACAAATTTGAACTTTAAGTTTTGATAATAAATTTATTCTGAACTTCAAAATTTTCCTTCCTTATAAGAGCAATGATCCCCGTTTCTATTTTAATTATTTTAATGATACTGAATATATGTTTGCTACAAAATGAAGTGGACTATCAACCACACAACCTACAGAAAGTGGTGGATACAGCCCTGACTATCACTCTCCCCACCACTGAGTACATTTACAAGGAGAGCTGCCACAAGAAAGCAGCATCCATCGTCAAGCTCCCCCACCAACCAGGTCATGCTCTCTTTTCACTACTACCACTGGGCAGGAGGTACAGAAACCTCGTGTCCCGCACCACCACATGTTATGACCTTGCCCCTTATTTTATAAGTGTACCTGTGCTGCAATTTCCCTGTAGCTGTTACACTTTATTTTACATTCTGCTATTGTTCACTTCAATCCACTGTGTAATAATTTGATCTGTATGAACAATATGCAAGACAAGTTTTCACTGTGTCTCAGTACATGTTCCAGTTCCGGACCAATTCCATTGTGCAGAATCCAGCCTCTAGATTGTCCCTGATTAATGGATGTGAATTACAAGAGGTTTCTCTCATTCTGCCCTTTTTAAAATAGAATATCTCCTTTTTCAATTTAGAATAATAATACTTTTGCTATTATATGTCTTCTGGGGAAAATGGTTGAATAAGTCACAATGGATGTAAAGAAGAACGCTGGTCTGCTCTACTACAGAGAGGGAAATAATCAAACCAGATCCTCCTCCTGTTTTTCCATCCAGTAACATTCATTGACTTTTAAGATTAGTAGCCAGAGTTTTCGATAGTGGTCTAGATTTGTGTTTCACATGGGTGCCATGGTAGTTTAGTGGTTAGTGCAATGCTCTGACAGCTCAGGACAATTCCGGTGTCATTCTGTAAAGAGTCTGTACTTCCTGCCTGTGGATTTTCCCTGCATGCTCAGGTACCTTCCCACAGTCCATAGACATACCGGGTAGGGTAATTGGTCATTGTGAATTGTCCTGTGATTAATTTGGGTTAGTTGGTGTTGTGGTTGCTGGGGCAGTAAGGATTGAAAGGTTGGAAGTGCCTATTCTGTGCGCATTGCTAAATAAAGAAGTCCTTGGTCGAGGGCATCTCAGTGAAGCAGTCATTGAATTAGTGGAAATCTGCTGACAAACCCAACAAGAAGACTTGGGTAGTGTCATTGAGGGGAATGGTAAGTGGCCTTCAGCTCTGAGTGCAAAATCCAGGCCCCTGTAAAGACAAAAGTAAGAGGAATATTTTAGCTCAACAATGGAAGGTAACTAATGCATAAAACTGTAGACACCTTTTTTTTCAGAAACCTAGCTAGGTCTGATTGGAGCCTTGCTGGTTTGATTGGTGATTGAGATTTGACAACTTGAAATATTTTTAAATACAATTCTCTTACTGTATCTTCACACTATCTCTGTAGTGACATCAGTCAACAATACTTTGACCACTTAGTTATTTCTCAATTGAATTTATAATTTGTGGTACCTGATTATTGAGAGATTAAATTTTTGATGGCAAGAGTCTCAGGTATAAAGATCTCATAAAATAATGGACATTAAGTTCTGCCTGAAGAAAAAGAACAGGTTTTTCTCTACTTATATATAAGATTTTACTCCACATTCCATATAGAGTTGAATGACATAATGCACCATGAAATAGCAGCTTGTCAGCTGCCGCTTACCAGCCAAATTGCAGGCTGCAGCTTCCAGATTAAATTGTGGATGCTCAGAAAAGATTGCCTTAATTATAAGTTTCTATTAATAAATAACCAGTTTTGCCCAGTCATATTTGAAGTAAGGTGATTTTCAATCTTGTAAAAATGCACCATTTTAAAGTGCATCCCTTAGGACCGCAACTCAAAAATGACAGGTGGAAAAAATAGTTACATCAAAAATACACTCTTATTTTAGCATCACTTCCTAACTCACTCTTCAGGCAGCAATGTGAAAGACAGGAGTTCAAAACATGATTGCTGTTGTAACATAAGGATATAATATAACAGGGGGAGGAATCATCCAGCCTCCGAGCCTTGTAGTCATCTTCTTTTGCACTATCTGCAACAACTTGTGCCCAGTTTTGAGTCAATTATTTCTCTGGTGTTTGTAGGAGCCTGCAATGCACAGACTTGTTCCTTTTGCTATGGACCAAGTCCTCATTTTGGGCAAAGAGTAGAAGCAGGGATTTTCCAATGGATAATAGCTCCCTCTAAGGTTGCTGGCAATGTCACTTGGGTCTGAGCGTGGGGAGATGTTTGGACAATTTGAACGCCAGGCCAGATGGACTGAAAAGGCAGGTTGTCGGGACTGGAGGCTAGGGTCGGGGCCGGTTCTGCACCATGACGTTTACTCTGCTCCCCTCGACGATGAGGCTGTGACCTGCTCTGGGCTTAGTGTCCGCGAGCTTCGCGGTGATTTGCCCCGCTGGGTGATGAACTGACGCCGAGGCCATGGGCCTGCTCTGCCTTTGGGTCTATGGACTCAACTTTGTTCTGAATGTGGTTGCTTGCTTTTCCGATTTGCATGATTTTTTTTCCACTCTCTATGATTTGGGTGTCGGTCTTTTTTTAACAGGTTCTTTCAGGTTTCTTGTTGTATGGCTGTCTTATGCAGATGAATCTCAAGACTGTATAATTTATACATACTTTGATAATAAACTTACTTTGATCTTTGAAAACTTTTTGCTAACCCTTCCGTAAATATAACAACTTCTGTGTAAGTTTCAGCTTGTAAGTATCAGCTTCAGCTGGTGTGTAAACCTATTCATGATCCTGATGTATCAACTCCTGATGTCCCTGATCCCAACCCTGGCTCCAGTCACGCACCCAGCTCACACTCCTGGCTCCTGTCACATTCCTGACCTATATACCCGATCTCTAGCGATGTGGACTCTGACCGTATCTCATGAGTATGCAGGTTGTGAGTCAGTGAATAACAAGAATGCAGCCAATTGCAACAATAACTCTGCTTTCAACGTGTTGCTGGCCTTAAAGAATTTTGGGACATTCCCAGGTTGTGATATATGGAACTGCATCCTTCTTTCCATCAAGGAGAAGGTACACTCTCAACATTTTAGGAAGAGTTTCTTCCTTCCGCCATTAGATTTCTAAATGAACAATTCTGTAAAAGCAACACACATCAAAGTTGCTGGTGAATGCAGCAGGCCAGGCAGCATCTCCAGGAAGAGGTACAGTCGACATTTCGGGCCGAGACCCTTCATCAGGACTAACTGAAGGAAGAGCTAGTAAGAGATCTGAAAGTGGGAGGGGGAGGGGGAGATCCAACATGACAGGAGAAATTGGCTGGCTGACGGTAAACAAAGAGTAGCGATTAACGGGTCCCTTTTGGAATGGCAGGTGGTGACCAGTAGGGTACCGTAGGGTTCAGTGCTGGGACCGCAGCTGTTTACAGTATATATTAATGATTTAGATGAGGGAATTAAAAGTAACATTAGCAAATTTGTCGATGATACAAAGCTGGGTGGCAGTGTGAAATGTGAGAAGGATGTTATGGAAATGCAGGGTGACTTGGACAGGCTGTGTGAGTGGGCAGATGCATGGCAGATGCAGTTTAATGTGGATAAATGTGAGGTTATCCACTTTGGTGGTAAGAACGGGAAGGCAGATTATTATCTAAATGGAGTCAAGTTAGGAAAAGGGGAAGCACAACGAGATCTAGGTGTTCTTGTACATCAGTCACTGAAAGCAAGCATGCAAGTACAGCAGGCAGTGAAGAAAGCTAATGGCATCCTGGCCTTCATAACAAGGGGAATTGAGTATAAGAGCAAAGAGGTCCTTCTGCAGCTGTACAGGGCCCTGGTGAGACCACACCTGGAGTACTGTGTGCAGTTTTGGTCTCCAAATTTGAGGAAGGACATTCTTGCTATTGAGGGAGTGCAGCGTAGGTTCACAAGGATAATTCCCGGGATGGCGGGACTGTCATATATTGAGAGATTGGAGCGACTGGGCTTGTATACACTGAAATTTAGAAGGCTGAGAGGGATCTTATTGAAACATATCAGATTATTAAGGGATTGGACACGCTGCAGGCAGGAAGCATGTTCCCGCTGATGGGTGAGTCCAGAACCAGAGGCCACAGTTTAAGAATTAGGGGTAGGCCATTTAGAATGGAGTTGAGGAAAAACTTTTTCACCCAGAGAGTGGTGGATATGTGGAATGCTCTGCCCCAGAAGGCTGTGGAGGCCAAGTCTCTGGATGCTTTCAAAAAAGAGATGGATAGAGCTCTTAAAGATAGTGGAATCAAAGGTTATGGGGATAAGGCTGGAACTGGATAATAATAGTGGATAATCAGCCATGATCACAGTGAATGGCGGTGTTGGCTCGAAGTGCCGAATAGCCTACTCTCCTGCACCTATTGTCTATTGTCTATTGAGAAGACAGGAGGGGGAGGGATGGAGCCAAGAGCTGTACAGGTGATTGGCAAAAGGGATATGAGAGGATCATGGGACAGGAGGCCCAGGGAGAAGGAAAAGGAGGAGGGGGGAGATAAAAACCCAGAGGATGGGCAAGGGGTATAGTCAGAAGGTCAGAGGGAGAAAAAGGAGAGAGAGAGAAAGAATGTGTGTATATAAATAAATAACGGATAGGGTATGAGGGGGAGGTGGGGCATTAGCGGAAGTTAGAGAAGTCAATGTTCATGCCATCAGGTTGGAGGCTACCCAGATGGAATATAAGGTGTTGTTCCTCCAACTTGAGTGTGGCTTCATCTTTACAGTAGAGGAGGTCGTGGATAGACATATCAGAATGAGAATGGGATGTGGAATTAAAATGTGTGGCCACTGGGAGACCCTGCTTTCTCTGGCGTTCTTTCACCATTCAGGGCCCCAGATAGTCCTTCCAGGTGAGGCGACACTTCACCTGTGAGTTGACTGGGGTGATATACTGCGTCTGGTGCTCCCGATGTGGCCTTCTATATATTGGCGAGACCCGACGCAGACTGGGAGACCGTTTTGTTGAACACCTACGCTCTGTCCACCAGACCTGTAGCCTCCAACCTGATGGCACGAACATGGAATTCTCAATCTTCCGCTAATGCCCCACTTCCCCCTCGTACCCCATCTGTTATTTATTTATATAGACACATTCTTTCTCTCTCTCTCCTTTTTCTCCCTCTGTCCCTCTCACTATACCCCTTGTCCATCCTCTGGACTTTCCCCCTCCCCCTTTTCTTTCTCCTTTGGCCTCCTGTCCCGTGATCCTGTCATATCCCTTTTGCCAATCAACTGTCCAGCTCTTGGCTCCATCCCTCCCCCTCCTGTCTTCTCCTATCATTTTGGATCTCCCCCTCCCCCTCCCACTTTCAAATCTCTTACTAGCTCTTCCTTTAGTTAGTCCTGACGAAGGGTCTCGGCCCGAAACGTCAACTGTACTTCTTCCTAGAGATGCTGCCTGGCCTGCTGCATTCACCAACAACTTTGATGTGTAAAGCTTGAATTTCCAGCATCTGCTGAATTCCTCATGTTTGCGTTTTTAAATTCTATAAAAGGGCTGGATGGTTTGGAGTTTGTAAAATGTGTGCAGGATAGTTTTTTGAAGTAATACATAGAGGTACCAACTAGAGAAGGGGCAGAGTTGGATCTCCTGTTAGAGAATGAGACAGGGCAGGTGACGGAGGTATTTGTTGGGGAGCTCTTCGGGTCCAGTGATCACAATACAATTTGTTTCAGTGTAATTATGGAGAAGGATAGGACTGGACCTGGGATTCAGATTTTTGATTGGAGAAAGGCTAACTTTGAGGAGATGCGAAAGGATTTAGAAGGAGTGGATTGGGAAAATTTGTTTTATGGGAAGGATGTAACAGAGAAATGGAGGTCATTTAAAGGTGAAATTTTGAGGGTTCAGAATCTTTATGTTCCTGTTTGTCATGGTCCGGATCGGGGTTCCTTTAAATTTACCTTGCTTACGTTATGATCTGGACCGTTGATTCCCTGTTTTCCCATATCCCTCGACTTTGGTGATTAGAGGCAACTATCGCTCGGCTGAACCGGTAGTTTATAGTCTCCGGCTTTCAGCCATTTGGCGCAGGAGCGTCAGCAAAGTCACCAAGGTACGGTGTGCCGATGTCATCTGGCCGGAGCAAGCCTAGTCTCTGCCGAAGCGAGTGCCGGTAATTCGCCCTTCCTCACTGGAGCAACCCTGTCCAGTTACCTCACCAAAGCGAGCCTGCAAAGTTTCCTCACCGTGGTGGGTCTGTCAGTTAATCTGCCGGAGGGAATCAAGAACCGCTGTCTACTGTTCCCAGGCCAAGTCGTGAGCTCGCCACTACCCGGAAGCACCAAGGCAAGTCCTGGCCCTGGCGGCTTCCCAGTTCTGAGTCAAATCCTGGCCCTGGCGGTCTGTGATTCCTGTCCTACCCCCTTGTCTGAATCCCTTCTCTGCCCCTCTTGCCTCTAACCCTCGTCTGCAGCCCCCGCTTGCACTTCGGTCTAGTTCCATTACCAGAGCTAGATACGTACTGTCTGGTGTTCATTCGTGTTGGTCTTGTCTTGTCCTGTCCTCGCCTCCGTGGGGTAAGTCAGGCTGCCTTGCCGTTGCCCCGTGGGGAGTCATGTCTTGTCTTGTCCTGTCCTCGCCTCCGTGGGGTAAGTCAGGCCGTCTTGCCATTGCCTCGCGGGGAGTCATGTCTTGTCTTGTCCTGTCCTCGCCTCCGTGGGGTAAGTCAGGCCATCTTTCCGTTGCCCCGCGGGGAGACGTGTCTTGTCCTGTCCTCACCTCCATGGGGTAAGTCAGGCCGTCTTGCCGTTGCCCCGCGGAGGGTCATGAGTCCCGGCCCTATGTCCTGTACCCAAGGAGGGGTCCCGGCTCTCTGTTCTGTGTGCGAGTCCCGGCCCTATGTCCTGTGCCCAAGGAGGGGTCCCGGCTCTCTGTTCTGTGTATGTGTCCATGGTTCCATGTACCTGCTCTCCCGAGACTGAGGCTCTGTTTTCCATGTTCCTCCTCTCCCTAGCCCATGTCATGTCCATGCCTAGTTCTGGGGTCCAAGCCCGAGGCAAGACCCAGGTGCTAGGTCCTTGCCCAGTCTTGGGCTCGGAGTCCATACCCTAGGCTCTTCACGTCTCCTCTAGTTCTGGGAGCCAATTCCGAGTCTAAGCCCAGACCCTTGGTCCCAGTCTAGTCGTAGTCCTGAGTCCTTATCCTGTTCGCTATTCCTGCTTCTGTCTTGCTCTCCTGGTATCGTACAATAAACTAAACCTAAGTAACCTCACAAGATGTGCCTGACACTGTTAGGTTGAAAGGAAAGGTTAGAAGTTTGAGAGAGCCATGGTTTTCAAGAGATATTAGAAACTTGGTTCAGAAAAAGAGAGGGATCTTCAATAAATATAGGCATCTTGGAGTTAATGAGGTACTCGAGGAATATAAAGAATGTAAAAAGAATCTTAAGAAATAAATGAGAAAAGCTAAAAGAAGATACAAGTTTGCTTTGGCAAGTAAGGTGAAAATAAATCCAAAGGGTTTCTACAGTTACGTTAGTGGCAAAAGGATAGTGAGGGATAAAATTGGTCCATTGGAGAATAAGAGTGGATGGCTATGTGCGGAGCCAAAAGAGATGGGGGAGATTTTGAACAAATACTTTTCTTCGGTATTCACTAAGGAGAAGGATATTGAATTGTGTAAGGTAAAGGAAACAAGTAGGGTAGTTATGGAAAGTATGACAATTAAAAAAGAGGAAGTACTGGCACTTTTAAGGAATATAAAAGTGGATAAGTCTCCGGGTCCAGACAAAATATTCCCTAGGGCTTTGAGGGAAGTTGGTGTAGAAATAGCAGGGGCTCTGACAGAAATATTTCAAATGTCATTAGAAACGGGGATGGTGCCAGAGGATTGGCGTATTGCTCATGTGGATCCATTGTTTAAAAAGGGTTCTAAGAGTAAACCTTGCAATTATCGGCCTGTGAGTTTGACGTCAGTGGTGGGTAAATTGATGGAAAGTATTCTTAGAGATGGTATATATAATTTTCTGGATAGACAGGGTCTGATTAGGAACAGTCAACATGGATTTGTGCAAGGTCATATTTGACAAATCTTATTGAATTTTTTGATAAAGTTACTAAGAAAGTTGACGAGTGTAAAATGGTGGATGTTGTCTATATGGACTTCAGTAAGGCCTTTGACAAGGTTCCACATGGAAGGTTAGTTAGGATGGTTCAATTGTTAGGCATTAATATGGAAGTAGTAAAATGGATTCAGCAGTGTCTGGATGGGAGACGCTAGAGAGTAGTGGTGGATAACTGTGTGTCAGATTGGAGGACGGTGTGTAGTGGTGTGCCTCAGGGATCTGTACTGGGTCCAATGTTGTTTGTAATATATATTAATGATCTAGATGATGGGGTGGTAAATTGGATTAATAAGTATGCAGATGATACTACCATAGGTGGTGTTGTGGATGATGAGGTAGGTTTTCAAAACTTGCAGAGAGATTTAGGACAGTTAGACGAGTGGGCTGAAAGATGGCAGATGGAGTTTAATGCTGAAAAATGTGAGGTGCTACATTTTGGTAGAACTAATCAAAATAGGACATACATAGTAAATGGTAGGGCATTAAAGAATGCTTTATAACAGAGGGATCTAGGAATAATGGTGCATAGTTCCCTGAAGATGGAATCTCATGTGGATAGGGTGGTGAAGAAAGCTTTTGGTTTGCTGGCCTTTATTAATCAGAGCATTGAGTATAGGAGTTGGGATGTAATGTTGAATTTGTATAAGGCATTGGTAAGGCCAAATCTGGAGTATTGTGTACAGTTCTGGCCACCAAATTATAGGAAAGATGTCAATAAAATTGAGAGAGTACAGAGGAGGTTTACTAAAATGTTGCCTGGGTTTTATCTCCTAAGTTACAGAGAAAGGTTGAACAAGTTGGGTTTTTATTCTTTGGAGCATAGAAGGCTCGGGGTGGGGACTTGATAGAGGCGTTTAAGATTATGAGGGGGATTGATAGAGTTGACGTGGATAGACTTTTTCCATTGAGAGTGGAGGAGATTCAAACAAGAGGACATGGGTTGAGAATTAGAGGACAAAAGTTTAGGGGTACCATGAGGGGGAACTTCTTTACTCAGAGAGTGGTAGCTGTGTGGAACGAGCTTCCAGCAGAAGTGGTTGAGGCAGGTTCGATGTTGTTGTTCAGAGTTAAATTGGATAGATATATGGACAGAAAAGGAATGGAGGGTTATGGGCTGAGTGCAGGTCGGTGGGACTAGGTGAAAGTAAGAGTTCGGCACGGACTAGAAGGGCCGAGATGGCCTGTTTCCGTGCTGTAATTGTTATATGGTTATATGGTTAATGAACCCATGTACGCTACCTCACTTTCTCTTTTTCTATTTTTTTGGCTCTCTTTCTGAACTACTTATTTATTTTTTTATAATAATTTATAATAATTTCATAATATATATATATAAACACTGTAATATATAGTTTTATAGTGTTTTTATTAGGTATTGCACTGTACTGCTGCCACAAAATAAATTTCAGGACATATGCCAGTGATTTTAGTTCTGATTCTGATTCTTTCAGAGATATGCTGATGGAAAGAAATGAGATTAGTTGGAAAGAAGCTGATGTGTAATGAAAAGATCAGAATCAGAGTCAGGTTCATTATCACTGGCATGTGACGTGAAATTTGTGAACTTAGCAGCAGCAGTTCAATGCAATCCATGATCTAGCAGAGAGAGAAAAAATAAATAAAATAAAACATAATAATAAATAAACAAGTGAATCAATTACGTACATTGAATAGATTTTTTTAAATGTACAAAAATACTGTATGTAAAAAAAGTGAGGTCGTGTCCAAAGCTTCAACGTCCATTTGGGAATCCAATGGCAGAGGGGAAGAAGCTGTTCCTGAATTGCTGAGCGTGTGCCTTCAGGCTTCTGTACCTCCTACCTGATGGTAACAGTGAGAAAAGGACATGCCCTGGGTGCTGGAGGTCCTTAATAATGGACGCTGCCTTTCTCAGACACCGCTCCTTGAAGATGCCCTGGGTACTTTGTAGGCAAGTACCCAAGATGGAGCTGCCTAGATTTATAACCCTCTGCAGCTTCTTTCGATCCTGTGCAGTAGTCCCTCCATACCAGACAGTGATGCAGCCTGTCAGAATGCTCTCCACGGTACATCTATAGAAGTTTTTGAGTGTATTTGTTGACATGCCAAATCTCTTCAAACTCCTAATGAAGTATAGCTGCTGTCTCTCCTTCCTTATAACTACATTCATAGGTCAGGACCAGGTTAGATCCTCAGAGATCTTGACACCGAGGAACCTGAAGCTGCTCACTCACTCCACTTCTGATCAGATAGTCTGAATGGTGTGTTCTGACCTGAATTTGCAGGTGATTTCATGACTGAAGTTGTTGAAAATTATTGCAAGAAAATAATCTTGTTGAATGGTGGTTTTGGTTTGTCCCTGTTTCTCTTTCCAGTTTTCTCCATTGCCCACATAGTACAGTACTAGAGTTAGTGTTCCTCTGCCAAACAGCCACTAATTTCTGGGAGGTTATTTTTTTTCTGTATTAAAGCGCATTTTAGTAATTTCCTCTCACATTCTGCCTGAAGTCACTAGATAGCTGTCAGCTTCAAATAGCCCAATTGAATATTTGGAGATGTTTATACCACCTATAGATGGGATAGCAGATGTCCGTTGCATAGACATCTGCCGTCCCAACTATGACCTGATCATTCATGTGTATGTTGGCAGGATTGTTACAGGATGCATAACTAGGAAACATCGACTAATGATTCAAATGCACAAGTTCAAATCTCACTAAGGCAATTAAGTTAATTAAGTAAAAAACTGAAATAAAACTGGACTATAAATTGGCCATCCTGCAACTTGTTTATTGCGAAAGCCCATCTCATTTGCTGTCCTTAGTTGTATGGCCTGTAAGTGAGTATTGGCCTAGAACAGTGTGGCTATGCCCTTTGGCTACCCTCTGAGGTGATCTGGATGAGGATATGGACGCAATACTTGAAGGTCAATTGTCAAGGTGCACCTTGGCATAATGGTTAAGTAGGTGAGTTACTGGCATGACACGGACGAAGCAATAAACAGTGACCTTGCTGAGCATGCTTCCATCTTATGAATGATTAAAAGAACTAATTCAATGGAAAATGAAATAACTTGGAGACCTTTCTGTTTTCTTGTTTTAAGGTAACGTGGCTCAGCTGTATTTACCAATTTGCCATTAATGTACCTTCAATAGTGAGAGGAATTTATTGGGGTTGGATCGAGCCAGGTAGCAACAGTTGCAAGGCTGCCAGAAATTAACATGCAGTGAATAACTGAGGGACGGCACTGTTCTGTTCTGTTTGGGGCTAAACTGGAGAGACCAAAAACGGATACGATGACCGTAAAGCACAAATATCCTGTGCTGCTCAATCCTGGTTCAAGCAGTGCAGAACTTTGGAGCCACTTGCTCGTGACAGCATTGCAGTTAGAATAAGGCTTTTACAGCTCCAGCAACCAGGATTCAGTTCTGCTGTTGCCTGTATGGATTTCCTACGTTCTTCCCACAGGCATGTGGGTTTCCTCTGGGTGCTCTGGTTTCCCCCCACAGTCCAACGATGTTGTGTTAATAGGCTAATTGGTCACATGGGTGTAACTGGGTGGTGTGAGCTCATTGAACTGGAAGCGCCTGTTACCGTGTTGTTTCTTTAAATTAAAAACAAATAGATTTTAGAGTAGAGCTCGGCACGTTGGCAGCAGGAGGATCAGTAACCTGCACTTGTTAAAGCCATCCCGTATCTGCTAAGTGAGAGGCTCGTACTGCTAGACTTCCCATAACCAAAGCTTAATTGGAAGTCGTTCATTAATGGCATCGTGTGATCTGCCGTAGACTGGGCAGCTTTTGGAAGCAGTACTGGTTAGGAGAAAGGAAACATTTTCTGTTTTTGGAGGGATTAGTTATAAAGCCTTCAAATTCACAGTAAAAAGCTTCTTACAGGCTATATTTATGGTTAGGTCAACCACCAAGGTCATGTGCATATCCCCTGTAATTCAATAAACTCATAATCAATGAATATATTTTTAAGTGCCATATCTGGTTAATAACAGCATTGGCATCTGATATTGCACACTGCATCGGGTTTCCCAACCAATCATGTCTTAAATCTAACCTCATTTGTCACTCCTGGAAAACTCAGAATTTCTCACAGCCTGAACACATCGACATCTATTTATCCATAAGAGACATAAAGCCAAACACGTGCCCGGTACTGTCTGAAACAGTTTTTTATATCTTGTAGGGCAGGGTGCACCTAATGGCGGCAAAAGCAATTTACCTCCAGGTGATAGCTGGGGCTATATGGCTTTTCTCCAAGGATGGAGATATTGCTCGCCATCATTGGAGTAGTCTTTTACAGCAATCAGGTCAACAGTGCATTGGTATTGATATTGATATGGATATTAGCTTATTGATATGAATATTGGAAATGGACATGGATATTGGTTTATTATTGTTAGTTGTATCAAGATACAGTGAAAAGCTTGTCTTGCACACTGATAATGCAGATCAGATCACTGCACAATGCATTTGGCTGCAATAGGGTAAAACAACAATAATATGGAATGAAATGCAAAAGCTACCAAAAAAGTGGAGTTGAGGTAAATGATAAAATGCTGGATCATAACAAGATAGTGAGGCCAGCAGTCCACCTATCATACAGGAGGTCCATTCCAGAGTCTGACAATAGTGGGAATGAAGCTGTACTTGAGCCCACTGGTATAAACTTCCAGGCGTTTGTATCTCCTGCCCAGTGGAACAGCAGAGAAGAGGCGAATGACCAGGATGGGTGAGGTCTTAGATTGTGATGGCTGCTTTGCTGAGGCAGCAAGAACCCATGGATGGTGAAATAATGTTTGTACATTCTATAGTTCCTTTTGATTTTAAATGAGTAAACAAGTACTTCATATTTTCCTTCTAAACACTCACCACAAGGTGTTTGAAGTCTTTCTCTTTCAGACATTCAAGAACTACAATCTGAGTAGGCAATGGTAGAAGTCCTTGATAAAGCCATGCTATCTCCCATTTAACTCTCCCAGTTACTGACACAGATATTGACAAAGTGAGCAATTTAGAAGTTAGTTTAGAGAAAGAATCTGCACAAGGCTAAAGTAGCCCAGGATGAATGTAACTTTCCCTCCACCACCACCTAAACTGAAAACGGGATTGGACATGGATTCTACTAAAGGCTAAAGCCAAGTCTTTGACAGGATAACCCACGGACAAAAGCTGATAGGTTTGGGGGTCCACCAAGATCACTTGGCTTCAGATCTTGTACAGCCTTGGTCCAAAAATAGACAGCAGTGCTGAATCCCAGATATAAGGCAAGACTGACTGTTCTTAGCATCAAAATAGACTTTGAGTGAATACAGAATCACGCAACCCCAGCCAAACTGAAGTCAATGAGAATAAAGTGGGAAACACTTCACTGGCTAAAGTCCTACCGTCACAAAAGGCGATGATTATGTTTTTTCAAACTCAGTCATCCCAGTCCTGGAATGTCATTGTAGGAGTTCATCAAACCCACTATTTCCAGTAGTTTAATGTAAGCTTAGAAATGGGTTTGTTGCATTTGTTTATGTTATTGCTACTGGTGTCTTTCAGTTATTGCAGTAGTTAGAGCTTACCAGTACATCTAGTAATCTTCGAATATAATACAAAAATGTTTACTCATGAAATGCTCAATTCCATTCACAACCACAGCAAATGAAGCTGTCAGTGCCTGCATTCTGCAAGATCTGGACAATATTCAGGCATGAGCTGATAAGTAGCAAGAAACATTCATGTCTCACACATTATTCCTTTCTAAGATGTTGATATTTCCTCCTGTCAGTGCTGATCGGCTCACTGGGATTTTCCAACAAGTTGTGTGATATGCCTTCCTGAGATGCAGGAAGGAGAATAGTGCTCCAAAGATACAATCTGGATGAAGTTTCATGTTAGGATCCCTTTCCCCTCTCTTCCACCTCCTCTTCCAGCAGCTCATCTGGTTCTAGTTTCCCTTTATTCCAATCAAACTACGTTCTAAAGGGAACACCTGTTG
This sequence comes from Mobula hypostoma, assembly GCF_963921235.1. NCBI lineage: Eukaryota > Metazoa > Chordata > Chondrichthyes > Myliobatiformes > Myliobatidae > Mobula > Mobula hypostoma. The sequence goes on along the minus strand of NC_086119.1, from coordinate 48,942,658 downwards.
TTTGGTATTTCTGGGATCAACTCATATAGAGAACCTTGAAAACATGACCAAGTATACCAATACCTGGCAAGGGTTCTGTCTGGAATTTAGTACCTCTAAAGAATTCTAGAGAGAAACAGAATTGTTGTCACAGACACCAAAAGTAATCAACTCTTTGACAACTTGTAGTGCGGGGAGACAAAAGAGATGGAGGTGAGTGTCATCAGTTTACATGTAGGTACTGGTATAGTATTTACAAATAATGTCACCAGGGAATAGTGCACAGGTAGGCAGGGATATGTGTGTGAGGAACATCAGGAGCAATGATCTGCATAGGTGGTTCTGCAGCTGTATCTGGGTGGAGTTGGAGGAATATCAAATTTTGAGGGGGATTGATTGGGTGAATGTGCAGTCGATTTCCCAGGGTTGGAGAATCAAGAACTAAAGAGAATGGGTTAAGGTGAGAATGGACAGTTTTAATAAGAACCTGAGGAACAATTTTTTCCATCCTGGTGTTGGTCAGTGTTTGGAATGGGTTGTCAGAGGAAGTGGTTGTGCAGGTACATTAACAACATTTATAAGGAATTGTTTAGAGGATATGAGCTAAATGCAGGCAATGGGACTAGCTAGATTGGAGCCTTGGGTAGTATGAGCCATTTGGGCTGAATGGCTTATTTCCATGCTGTATTACTCGATGAAACTAAACTGCAAACATTTGCTGAGCACTGGTGGGGTGGATGAGTTGAAGAGTGAGTGCAGTCCACAGCATGTGGCCTCTATTAGGCATGGCTAGCATCAAGACTGATGACACAATCTTCAATAATATCAGTCTTCTTGCAGGAGCCACCAGCATTACACATATCACTGCCCACACTAATGGGCAGCTTCTGGGAGTCTTCATATAAATACTCTGTGATGTCTGCATGATTTGGCCTCACATTTGATGCCCAAAGATTAATTTTGAGGCACATTATAGCAAAGCATTTTATTGATATATGTATATGCAGGTGGAATATTGGCAAAAACTTCACAAATAGAAAAACATATGTGCACTTTCAGCACCCGTCTATCCACTAATTTTGGAATTAAACATCTGGGAAGCATGCCTTTGATATAAGGGACCAGCAGACTGTGCTCCCTGTCAGCAGTGCATTTTGTGAAATCAGCCTTCGGATACTTTTGAAATTATCAAAATTGGCCTAACCGTTGATGAAAGCTTGATGTGAACAAAGGGTGTGCAAGGCAAAGAGTGCAATGATCTCCCAAAACCATTCATTACTGCAACACTGTTACAATGAGAGGCTGTTTGAAGGATGTCACAGGTTGACAGCATAAGATCTTTAAGATTTCCAACCAGCCAAGACCATGGGAATGGCAAAGTACCATATAAACTTCTAAATTAAATCAAGAAGTAAGTGGAGTTTCAGATGCAGAAGACTCACTGGGTTAGAGAATTAACTTACTAAAGGCACAGAATACTTTGATTTTAACAAGCTTGTCCCAAAACCCAATGATGTTTAATCTACTTATCTTTCCGAAACTATGTACGTCTCTGCGGAGGTTAAGGGCAATGAAACCCCTAGCGGGCAACCTAAATAGATATTCAGAAATAGACTATATTGCCATAAAATAATGAGGACCATGGAATAGAATGCTGTAGAACAAAATCAAATGCGTTGGTTAAATGGAAATTGCCCTCCCTTGAAGATTGAGACTACCAACTCAATATGACATATTGGTAAAATTATTGCAATATTTTGTCTGACTGTCACTATAATTATCATGACGTAACCTGCTTTCTTCTTCCCCACCTATTCCTTGTGCATCATGAACGTGAATAAATCTCGGAGGAAGTCATTTAATTTTTTCTGCATTCCCTTATCATATGAAGTGAAATGAGTTTCAGCAAGCTCAATTCAATCCCTCCGGGATACATTTCCATTGCACAAAACTAACCATATTTCTGCACTAATTGGCACTAAATTGCTATTCTTGCGAGAAGCTGTAAGATAACTAGCGTGAGAGATGGATGCATCCTGATCATGAAACTTAAAAACAATTTCTGTAATTGTAGATATCGCATGGCTCTCAAATGCAGCAGTTTATGAACTCCAGTGCTTCAGTAGAAAAGTGCAAAGCTCCCCAAAAATACCTCAGCATCTCCACAAAGTGTACAGTCCATAAAGCAAAAAAGAAATCTCTGTGGATGATTGAAGGATTTTATCGGAAGCAGACCACAGTATACTAAACTCGGGATATGAAAACAGCATTGCCCTTCAGATCAAAATATGCAGCATCGGTTCATCAAGAGTGCAGCAAGAAGATCTTGTTATTTTATCGATATTTTTCTCGTTAGTTGATCCCTAAAGGCCTTTGCTACACTGGTTGTGGTATTTTTATGACCTCCTTGTTAAAACTGGATTAAGAATGAATAGAGACTTGTTATTCAAAACAGTAATTTGGCTGGTGTCAGTGTACAATTATAAGCAACTATTAATTTGGATAAAGAGGCAGATTTGTTGCTGAACTGAAATATTTGTAGCAACAGCCTAGCGTTGTAATGCAAACATCAGCATTCCTATGATAATCAAAAGTAAGAAGAACAACTGTGGTCAAATCCAGATGTTTCATAAATTTGAATTGTTCACTATCACAAACTGATTACTTAGATCATATATTAAAAGGCAGAGATTTATCTGAGCATTAATGAAGCATGTGGTGAGTTCCAATTTTCCACAAAAAAACTGCTCAGTTTCGACTACACTACTATGAACCAAGGCTGAACCAGCATTCCAGCCTTGCTCTGAGCCTCCCCACTGAGCTCATTACTGTGAAGTTGTAGGATCTTCACAGGAACTGCAAGATAATCGCAGTTAGCAGAGCAGGGCTAACAATTCACATTGAAGGACCCTGTTAATGATCACTTACTGTCCTCACCTGCAAATTAGTCTTGGAACTTCAGAAAGAACAATAAAAAATAGATTCTCAGTCCAGCTGATAGAATTAAAAGCAATGTATTATGCGCAAACAAGGGAGACTACAAAGATATGAGGGAGTATCTGGCTGGTGTAGTCTGGGAACATATGCTATATCAACACACACAAAATGCCGGAGGAACTCAGCGGGTCAGGCATCAAAAGAAATGAATAAACAGTCTGGCTGAGATCCTACTTCAGGACTGGAAATGAAGGGGGAAGATGCCAAAATAAAAAGGTGGGAGGATGGCAAGGAGGCTAGATGGAAGGTGATAGGTGAAGCCAGGTGGGTGGTAAAGGTCAAGGGCTGGAGAAAGGTCAAGGTAGGAGAGGAGAGTGGACCACAGGCGAAAGGGAAGGAGTAGGGGAATCTGGGGGAAGTAATAGGCAGGTGAGAAGAGGTAAAAGGTTAGAGTGGGGAAGGGGGTGGAATTTGTCTCTCGGAAGGAGAAATTGATATTCATGCTGTCAGGTTGGAAGCTATCCCACTATATGATAGGATAGTTGAGGAATAGTGGAAGACTTTCAAAGAGATTTTGATGGTGCTCAGCATTAGTACAGTGTAGAGTATATTCCAGCTAAAAGCAAGGGCAGTAAAGGTGAGGAGAGCAAGACTTGGATAACTAAGAAAATAAATGAAGTTATCAATCTAAATGCTCATGTATACACTTGCCAGGGGTAGTGGGAAACTGAAAGATTGGTAAAACCTTAAAAAGCAGAAAGCAAGCATTAAGGAAAGGAAAATAGGTAATGAAAGAAAACTAGCACAAGCATGAAAACATAGTAAAAGTTTTTATAATTATGTAAAGCAGAAAAGGTTGGCTGAAGTTAATGTAGCTCCCTTAAAAGATGAGAGGAAGGAATTAATATTGGGTTATGTGGAAATGGCCGAGGCATATTGTGTTGGCCTTCATAGTGGAGGACATGTCTAAGATGCCAAGAAGAGATGTTATTGATCTGATGGGAGATGAGGGCTTCGATACAGTCATTGTTACTAAAGAGGTAGTGATGAACAAACTAGAGGGTCTAAAGGCAGACAAGTTCCCTGGTCCTGATGGGATGCATCCCAGACTACTGAAAGAAATGGTGGAAGTTCTAGTAGATACGTTTGTGATAATATGCCAAAATTCTCTGGATTCTGGGCGAGTCCCAGCAGACTAGAAGGCAATGGATTTCACACAACTATTTAAAAAAAGGACATAGTCAAACGGTGGGTAACTATTAGTCAGTTGGTTTAACATCTGTAGTCAGGAAAATGCCTGAAGCTGTCATTAAGTAAGAAATAGTGAGACATCAGGATAGAAGTAGTTCCATCAGACAGACACAGCATGGATTCAGAAGGGCCAGTCCTGTTTGACAAGATTAATGTTGTTCTTTGAGGATATGTTGAGCATAACAGATAGAAGGGAACAAGTGGATGTAGCGTATTTGGATTTCCAGAAGGTATTCGATAAGGTGCTGCATAGAAGAGTTACTGATAAGATAAGGATACATCAAGTTGTGGGAGGGTAACGTATTAACATGGATAGAGGATTGCTTAAACAATAGAAGAAAGAGAGTTTGGTTAAATGATCATTTCTTTGATTGGCAATCAGTGGTTAACAGGGTACCATGGGGGCAAGTGCTGGGCTCACGAGTGTTCACTGTATACATTAATGATTTGGAAAAGGGACTGTGTGTAGCATATCTAAATTTGCTGATGACACTAAACTGAGTGGAAAAGTAAATGGTGCAGAGAACACAGAGAGTCTTCAGAAAGATATAGGTTGGTTAAGTGAGTGGGCAAGGGTCTGGCACTCTGGCGTAAAAGTCGAAGATTAGATTGTTATTTAAGTGGTGAAAGATTGCAGCATGCTGTTGTACAGAGGGACCTAGAAGTGGTTGATCATGAACTGCAAAAGATTGGTTTATATGTGCAATAAGTAATTAAGTTATCAATGCCATCTATAAATTTGCCAATGACACAACTATTGTTGGCAGAATTTCAGATGATGACGAGGAGGGTACATGAGTGCAGGAGGACTATAGACCAGCTGCCTGAGTGGTGTCACAACAGCAATCTTGCAGTTAAATTCAGTAAGGCCATGTAATTGATTATGGACTTCAGGAATGGAAGACAATGGAACACACCACTCCTCATCGAGGGACCAGCAGTGGAAAGGAAAAATTGAACTGAATTGAATTGAATTGACTTCATTACTTACATCCTTCATATACATGAGTAAAAATCTTTATGTTATGTCTCTGTCTAAATGTGCAATTTATAGTAATTTATAATAAATAGTATGTACAACAGGATAGTCAATATAACATAGAAATACAGTTGTGTCAACGTGAATTAATCAGTCTGGTGGCCTGGCTAAAGAAACTGTCCCAGAGCCTGTTGGACCTGGCTTTTATGCTGCGGTACCGTTTCCCGGATGAGCAATTTTAAGCTCCTGGGCATCAACATCTCTGAAGATTTATCCTGGGTCCAACATTGATACAATTGCACAGAAGGCATGGCAGCAGCTATATTTCATTAGGAGTTTGGGGAGATTTGGCGTCGCCAAAGACTCTCACAAATTTCTACAGGTGTACCGTGGAGAGCAGTCTAATTGATTGCATCACCATCTGGTATGGTGGGGGGGCCTCTGCACAGGATCAGAAAATTGCAGAATGTTGTCGACTCAGCCAGCTCCATCATGGGCACTAGCCTCCCCAACGTCGAGGACTCCTTCAAAAGGGTAATGCCTCAAGAATGTGGTATCCATCATTAAGGAACCCCCCCATCACTCAGGATGTGCCTTCTTCTCATTGCTAACATCAAGGAGGAGCTACTGGAGCCTGAAGACACATACTCAGAATTTTACTAACAGCTTCGTCCCCTCCATCGTCAGATTTCTGAATGAACTATGAGCCCATGTACACTGCCTCACTATTCTTCCCTACTATTTTATACGACTTATTTCATTTATTTTTATATATTTATATATGCCACAAAACAAAACATTTTTCATGACACATGCCAGTAATATTAACCTGATTCTGATTCTAATTCTGAGAAGCCAAATGGAACATTAGCCTTCATTGCCAGAGTGATTGAATTTAAGAGCAGTATGCTTCAACTGTACAGGAGGCTGCTGAGGCCACACCTGGAGTTCTGCAGGTACTTCTGGTTTCCATACTCGAGGAAAGATATACTGGCTTTGGAGGTAGTGCAGAGGGGATTCACAAGGTTGATTCTGGAGATGAGAGTTAACCTATGAGGAGAGATTAAGTTGCCTGAGACTATGCCTGTTGGAATTCAGATGAATGAGGGGAGATAATATAGAAATATACAATATAGAAATTTGTGTTGGCACGTGGCCAAGTGGTTAAGGTGTTGGTCTAGTGATCTGAAGGTCGCTAGTTCGAGCCTCAGCTGAGGCAGCGTGTTGTGTCCTTGAGCAAGGAACTTAACCACACATTGCTCTGCGACAACACTGGTGCCAAGCTGTATGGGTCCTAATGCCCTTCCCTTGGACAACATCGGTGGCGTGGAGGTGGGGGACTTGCAGAATGGGCAACTGCCGGTCTTCCATACAACCTTGCCCAGGCCTGCGCCCTGGAAACCTTACAAGTCACAAATTCATGGTCTCACGAGACTAACGGATGCCTGTACAATTATGAAAGGGACAGGTAAGATGGAGGCAGGAAAGTTGATCCACTGTAAGTAAGAATAGAACTAGGGGACATCACCTCAAAAGTTGAGGGAATACTTTTAGAACAGAGATGAGAAGAAACTCCTTTTCCCAGAGAGTAGTGAATCTGTGGAATTCTCTGCCCAGGAAAACAGTAGAAGCTACCTCAGAAAATATACTTAAGACAAGAGAAAATCTGCAGATGCGGGAAATCCAAAGCAACACACAAAAATGCTGGAGAAACTCAGCAGGTCAGGCAGCATCTATGGAAAAGAGTAAACAGTCGATGTTTCAGACTGAGACCCTTCATCAGGACTCGTGATGGAAGATCCTGGTGCAGGGTCTCGGCCTGAGACGTTGACTATTTCCTCTTTTCCACAGATGCTGTCTGGCCTCCTGAGTTTCTCCAGCACTTTGTGTGTGTTTATTGAATATTTATTTATTTATTGAGGTGTAGTGCAGAATAGGTCCTTCCAGCCACGTCGTCCAGCAATCCCTGGATTTAATCCTAGCCTAATCACGGGGAAATTTACAATGACAATTAACCTACCACATCTTTGAACTGCGGGAGGGGAAACTGGAGCACCTGGAGGTTACCCACGCATTTCACGGGGAGAACGTACAAACTCCATACAAGCTGCTGCATGAATCGAACCTGGATCGCTGGTACTGTAAAGCGTTGTGCTAACCACTACACTACTGCGCTGCCCTTACTATTAAGATAGTAGAAGGCGAACAGGACGAGCCTTGGACTTGTTTTGAATTCAGTTTGAATAAATCAATGAAAGTAGTTTCGCATAATCCCAATCACAATGAGAATGTTAGTTCAATACTATTTGCATATTTCTTCTCCTATCTTGCTAATCAGTAACTTACATCAGAAGACCCAATGAAATTCCTAAAGGCAACCAAATGAATTACAATAATTTTATTAACTCACAAACATTTCAAGCTGATGAGCAGGAAACTCCAAGAAACATAGCACACACAATGGCAGCGGGTGCATCAGGACAGAACACTTTGTGGTTCTCTATCCAGCTATCTAACAGTAACCTGAGAAGCAAGACAACAACAGAGAAAACCACAAGGCCAATAAAGGCGGGAAATAAGTACGGAATCCAATACAATCCTACAGACCATGTATCATTTCTGCAAGAAACATTTACCAACTGCACGGTGCATTTTGAGTCAATGATTTATTCCCCTGATAGCATCAGCTACAACATAGCCAAGGAATCTCATTCTTTTGAGAAAAGAACTGTCTAAAATTCTATTCCTACCTTTACATAATTTATATTTGTGTTCGGAGTCTTTTGAAGTGGAATAATCTATCAATAGATTCTCTGTCCAGCTGTTCCAAGGTAATTAAAGCAGTATTCATAAACCGATCCGAGTAGCTGAAATTCTTTAAGCTAAGAATCAGTTCTCATCATCTCCTCAGGATTAATTTTCTAATGTCACTGTATTTTTTCACCTAATGCGGTCCTTTACAGAAATCAAAGATATAATTTTCATATTTTATCAGAAGCTATGAGGTAGGTGGGAAGCAGAGGTACATTATTTCCCAAGGACACAGTGGGACTCGATGACTTTGACAGCCTTCCTGATACAAACATTGAGGAAATCTCAAAGGATAAGAGCAGAAGTCCCAAAAAAGATGACATGCAACCTTGATTATTTTCATTTCAAGATCATTACAGCATGGTTATCATGGACAGAATAACTCTCCAAGTCTATGCCAAGTTAACACGTGCTCTTGTTTTACTGTTAGTACATTTGTAACTGAATGTGAATTATATTCAGCTAATGTTAAACATACACTGCCAGCATTTATTGAAGGTTTCAAGGCTTTTTAGTGTGATTTCCAGTACACAGGTGTAAAGGAGAATGAAGTAATTGTTACTTGATCCAATGCAGCTTATAAAAATCACACCAAGATAAAGAACACAATTTTAAAAAATATAATAAATATATAAGATAGCTTATATACATTGATTATGTGTACATGAAGTAACGCTAGGTGCGTGAGTGTCTGTACATAGGTGACTGACAGGAAATGAGAAACTAGGGGACATGCTCAGGTGGGTTAGTAGGTTTAGATGTTGGTTAGCTTTACTGTTGGAGAAAAGTAACTGTTTTTGAGTCTGGTGGTCCTGGCACAGACTCTACATAGCTTCCTCCCTGATGAGAGAGGGATTAATAGTCCATAAACAGGGCTGGTGATATTGCTGGCCTTTCACCAGTATCTTTCTTCATACATGTTCTTGATGGCAGGTAGGCTGGTGCTGAGGATGCTCTGGACAGTTTCGACTACCTGTTGTAAAGTCTTCCTGTCTGTTGTAGTGTACTTTCCACACCATGCAGTGATGCAGCGTGTTAGAAGTTCTGTACTGGGCATCTGTAGAAGGTCACGAGTATTGATATGCATAGTCCAGTTGTCTTCAGCCTCCTCAGAAACTAGAGGTGCTGGTGAGCTTTCTTGATTGTGGAGGATGCGTTCCTGGACCAGGAGAGGTGGTGTAAAATGAGCACTCCCAGGAGTCTGAAACTGCTCACAATTTCCACTGCTGTGTGAGGGGTATGAGTTCTCCTGGAATCAATAACCATCTCCTTTGTCTTGTTGACATTAAAGAAGAGGTTATTTGCTTGGTACCAGGCCTTGAGCTCTTCCACCTCCTCTCTGTAAGCCACCTCATCATTGCTGGTGATGAGCCCCACAAATGACGTGTCATCTGGATTGCATTAGAAATATAATTTCCAAGGCAAGGTTGTGATATAGAGTATTTGTTGTCACATTTCATCTGAACATTGACTGCGGTTTTAACAAGTACATTAATTACTGATTGAAGAAAATCCTTGTTCTGCCCTGTGTCAGTATCTCAAAAGCACTTTAACATCAGAGAATTAAGTATAATCGATAAAAACAGATTATCTGTTTTAGAAGAGTTGATTGAGGAATAACTATTGGCCAGGAAACTAAGTACTGCCACTATATTAGTAAATGTGATACATATTCAAATTATCTTTACAAGTGTCTGATCAATGTATATTCTTAACTGAAATGCATCATAATTTATTAGCACATACTGGGGTTTGATGACCACAGCATTTCTGAACGTACATTGCTAAAAATACTATTCGTTGCTATGTCATCAAGATTTGTTGTAGATTCTGTGGAGTTCAGTATTCTGGGATATATTTTTCACAAAAGGTTTTCAAAACTTTCTGCATACCTCCGGGGAACTGAATGTTACAGCAGGAGAATCAGTGTGTACCCCTGGCTAAAGGTAATGATGCAACTGAGAGTGTGGACTAATTAGGCCATGAGAGAGCCAGCCAGATCCAAATTTATTACCCTACATATGAATAAGTTTTGATTAAATTCAGAAAAATGTTAGAATTTACATGATGGAAGAGGATCCATACTCTGTAATCAGTCTTTATTTTGTCAGACTGATTTTCACCAGGATTCCTTGTGAAATTCCAAGCTGAATGTGTTTGATTTTACTCCCATATGAAATATGAGCTCTCGGCTTTCTATTTGAGGAAATTTGAAGAGTCGGAGTGATTGATTTGGTGCGGGGCTCCTTACAGCCACAGTAATCATGTGCCTCCCACCACTTTGCTGATGATTGATGGAAATGTAATTGTTTAGATTGAAGTTGTCCTGTCCTGTATTGAATTTTCCTCATTGTTACCTAGATACTCATGTTGCATTCTTGATAGAACTGCTTGACTGGAAGTGCAGATAGATCTGTAGGACCAGTCTTCAGCATTGCAGAGAGGTCATTATCTGAACTTCGCTCTATCCAGTACTCTCAGAAATCTCCTGATATCAGGTGGAGTCTTTGAACTCCGTTATGTTCTCAGCTGCAACTTGTTTTATAAGCTGAAGCAGTCCACTGAAAAGTCAAGACCAAGCTGAACATAATGTCATCATCAAAGATCGGGGATGGCTGATTTGTTCATGGGAAGAAGGAAGAATGTGAATAGGTTGGAATATTTGTATGTTAGGAGTAATGCAAGAATCATGAACAGATCTGTCATTTCTGTTAAGCATAGACAGGTTGTAAGTGAGGAAGGCATCTTCATGAGCATGTTTTTTCTCTTGTATGTGGAAACATTTAAGTGATTGTCAAATGCATCTATGCATTCCAGCAAAAATGTCTCAAGCAACTCTAGCATAAAGTTCGCACCAAATCAAAGAATGTGGCATTGGAATAGGTGTCCAAAAGCTTGGTCAGAAAGTACGTTTTATGGAGATTCTTGAATGTGATTAATACTGCTAACATTGATGGGCAGAATATTATTTTGCTATGCATTGTTTCTAGAACCTGTTATTACTCCGTCACAATCAGAGTGAGCTATCCAAACTATAGGATGGAACCACAGTGCTTTGATATAGCCATGCATGGATTGTGAATCTCCTGTCATATCATAGCTGGTTTCTAAACAGTAACTTGCTGGCACAATGCAGGCTTACCAACTCTAAATAGGATACTTGGTAAATGTGAATACATCCCAATATAATGTTGACTCTTTCAGACCTCTTGGCATTTATGGTTGTTTCTCCAGGATACTGTTGAAGCATTCCTAGTGCCTGTTACCTGTACCCAAAATCTTAAATGTCAGTTTCAACTGGAAGTTAAATTATAAATGGACCCAAGTCAATATATCCAGAGAAGAGAAGAAACCTTTGAAAGGGCTCTTTGGCATTGTCATGCAGGCAAGATGAGCTTGATTTCTTCCTGGTTATTCCTACAGTATACCCCTATTGAATAACAGCAATAAAGACAGGCCAGATATTCCAGATTAGAACTAAGCCTTCTCTAAATTGTCGTCTTTGTAATATGATGTGTCAATTGTCATGTGGCATTTTTTTCCTTCCACATGGGCTGTCTTTGACCAACCCTGTCATTTGCAATAACCCAGTCAAATTTATGACATTATACTCCACACGGTCTTCTGTTAAATTTCCTATGATGTTCTCCTTGCAGGTATTGAATGAAATATTTGCTTTCACTCAGGATACAGGTATAACTTATGATTGCTATTCAAAACAAATTCAAGTTTTATAACGTTTATGTTATCAGTTGTCTCTGTGCTCTATGAGAACGAGGAGCCCAGGTCAGAACTATGAGGTTGTTATAAAGAAGGTTTGTTGGGTAAATGCAATTTATGGGAGATTGTGATGGTATTTGTAAGGATTTCTTATGTTTGTTTCATTATCATTCTGGCTTAATAATTGCCAATAGAATGACAACCAGTGACCCCACTGTTACCTATGACTATTTAACTCAGAGTTTGATATCAACCAAGCTATAAGACCAGAGTTGTGGTGATTCTTTGATGAAGCAGTTATCTATCAGACAGCCAATGCTACCTTTATTAGGTTTCCTGTCTCAATAATTTTTTTCCTCCTCTTCCAACTCGTGACAGAATCTCATTCCAATTTATCCCTTAATTGCAGTTTGTCAGGTCGTGTGCTCCCAGTGCCTTTATTTTCGCAATTGAAAGACGATACTGCACTGCTCAAGCGCCTTTTTGAATATATCCTTATTTTTAATACACACATATTCAGGATTGACAGCTAAGCTGGAAGTTGTATAAGTTGAATTGCTTGGTGCAACATTATTGAAATAGAGTGGCTATGTGGGGTGCGTGGATAATGAAACTGTTTCCCTTGTATAGGTATGGAGTCTCACACAAGGTAATTGAGTAGAACCATGTTCTGTAATTTTCTAATTTGAAAGTCATCACAACTTATCAATATAATGTAAATACAAAGCATACATAAACAATCCCAAAGATTACATTATATTTTCATAACTAACCGATTTTGCAATATGCTCCCAGTATGGTGAGTTGTATTGTAAATGCCCTGACGTGGCCAGGCTTCTTGTGATATGTACACTTTATGATTTTTGTTTAATTTAGAGATACAGCATGGCAACAGTCCATGGCAAATAAAATCTCCATGTGGAGTTGTTAAGAATTCTTGAAAATGAGTGACTAGGTTGTAGAACAGTTCAGAGTGGTAGGGATTAAAGTTTGAAATATTGCAGAATATTGGTAGCTTGATTGGCTAATTGGAAGTTTAGTTAATCACTGAACTTGGCAAAATGTTTGCAGATTGTTTTGGCTCCAACAGAGAAGGCACCATCAGTGCAGAGTTGAGGATGTTGCCTCCTCAGAATGCTGGCTTATATACTCCTCTGGGGTCTGACTGAATATTGATTAGCTGCTGTAATCTGGTTGGCTGGTTCAAAACACTGGGAACAATTTAGCAGTAGAAGATTCTGATTGGCTAGCTTCGAGGGAGGTCTGTTTGAAGTGTTTGCTTCGCTGTCCAGATCCCAAGATTACTGGCAATTCATTGATTATTGTTGTCGTTGTTTTTCTTTTCTCCATAACTGAAGTTATTAATGCTAGTCTGGAACCTGATAGTTGTAGGGTAATAACTGTTCCTGAACCTAGTGGTGTGGCTTCTATATCCACCTGCCCAATGGTAGTTGCGAGAAGAGGACATGGCCCGAATGGTGCGGGTCTTTGAAAATGCTTGCTGCTTTCTTGTGAAAGTGCTCAATGTAAATATAGTCAATGGTTGGGAGGACTTTGCCTGTGATGGACTGGGCTGTGATCATCACTTCCTGTAGCCTTTTCAGTTCCTGGGTATTGGTATTTGGTTATCAGACTGTAATGCAACTAGTTAGGATACTCTTCTCCGTGCAGCAAAAGAAGTTTGTCAAAGAGTTTGGTGACATGGCAAATCTACGCAAACTTCTAAGAAAGTAGAGGCACTTCTGTACCTTCTTTATGATAAACTTGCATGCTGGTCCCAGGACAAATCCTCTGACATGTTAACGCCAAGAAATTTATAGCTAGTGACCCTCTTCATTTCCATTCCCATACTGAGGACTGACATATGGAATTATGGCTCTTTCCTCCTCTAGTCAATATTCAGCTCTTTGGTATTGTTGACATTGAATGAGAGATTGTTGTTGTGACACCACTCAACCAGATTTTCAATCTTTCTTTTATATGCCACGCCATAAATTATTGGAAGTTAGGAGACAGTAAGGAGAGTGGATCTTTGAACAATCATATGGAATTTGTGATTTATAAGGCAAACTGACAATACTAAAGCTGACTGAGTATCCTGAATCCAGATTGCAGGGTTCTAAAGAAAATGGCTGAAGAGATTGTGCATACGATGGCATTGAATTTTCAAAAGTTCTCTAGAGTTTGGAAAGGTTATTCTGGATTGGAAAAAAGTATCATCATTCAAATGGAAGGGAAAAAGCAGGGAGCTGCATGGTGTTTCATTGGCCTATCATCGGCAGAATGCTGGAACACCATGCAGCCCCACCATTATTAAAGTGATAACAAGAAGCTTACATAATCAGAGTATTCTTAGGGAACTAATAGCTTGGCGTTTCAGCTGGAAGCAAGTTCTCGGGTTCCAGGCCAGAACACTGTAACACAGATACAACACGGAAGTAGACTAAAAATGTAACCAATAAATATAGAGAATGGCCAGTTGGTTCTTGAGTTAATGTTTCCTGATTCAGAATAGCCTTCCTTATTTTATGATTTCCATAGACTGTTTAGTTTTCTGTTAATCTGGCAGATGGAAAATCCTTAATAATTTAAAACCTATCAAATATTAAACTGTGGAGCTATACTGTATGTCTGTATTGCTCTCTGACATTCAACGATTAACATGGTAAAATGTCTGGAATTCAGATTATGAGTTACTTCCTTTATTTCCTACAACTGGAAACCCATTGAGATCGAATTCTGTATTGGACGTGATAATATACAACGTACAAGTTGAGTTTGTTACCATGAACAGCTTGGATCACAACATGATGGCATGTTAAAATTTCATATTACTTTTATGTTTTTCCCCAAACCTATCTATAGAAGTATTTGGGCTGTTGTGGTTTTGGAAGTAAACATCAGAAAAAAAGTGGTGAGGTAATAAAAATGGAAGAGGCAAAAAACTGATATATTCTAATGATGAGCTGCAGCAGCTAATGAAGTCCCTTAGGAGTCCTCCCTTGCATCTTTTGATCATCTGCCTTCACCGTTAGCAACCAGACTGAGATCAGTATAAGCAGATACCCTGAGGTTGCTGCTGCTGCTACAGCTGCAGTCACTTGGGACGCCAAATTGTCTGACAAAGGCAAAGGTTACCCAGAAGGATTTGTGGAGGCCAAGTTCCAAGGCGGATGAGGGATCTGTGGATCTCAGTGCAGACGAATGAGAAGTAACGTGGGTTGGTGACAACAACAGTAATTAGACACTCACAATTAAGAACATAACCTTGAAAGAAGGACGGGAAAAGAGGGAGGTTGGAGCATTAATTAAGACTGCCTTTACAATCTGAGATAATATAATCGTTGTTAAATGTCACAAAGGCAGATTAGTATTCAACACTACCTTGAATGTACCCATAACAATTTTCCTTGTTTTGGTCACTATTTCTTCAGAAAGCATCTTTCACATTGCAGAAATCAGTGACCAAGATAAGACCTATATTTTCCTGTGCATCACCGCTCCTTTTGACATATGGCCAGAAACCACACCCTCAGCTGTCTGGAATCTATATTCTGGAATTTATTTCCAACATCCCTCCAGTTCCACCTTATAAAACCCAAATGCAGGAAGGGCAAGTTTTCAGAACAGAACTTGAAAATCTCCCAACATACTCATTCACAGTTTTTAGACTGGGCAACAATTTAGAAATTAACTGTTTGAATAAAATATTGCTTCTTGATTTCAAGTCTAAAACTCTCTTCTAAGCTCGTGCTCCCTTACTCAGACATGCTCTGGGGAAAAAAAATAGTTTCTGATCAATCATCCTTTTTAATTTTTTACTGTTCATGGTGTTATTATCCCACCAGTAACCCTCTATATTCAAACGGATGCAAATCAAGTTATTATTGTTTTTCATCAGTATAATCCATTGAGAGCTGGTCCCATTATAGTTCATCTGTAGTTTTTCTCTTCCATGTGCATTTTGTTCTTCATGAGGAGAAGTGAAACGCTGGAAATCTCTAAT
The DNA here is from genome assembly GCF_963921235.1 of Mobula hypostoma. Taxonomy (NCBI): domain Eukaryota; kingdom Metazoa; phylum Chordata; class Chondrichthyes; order Myliobatiformes; family Myliobatidae; genus Mobula; species Mobula hypostoma. Next base: position 48,926,975 of record NC_086119.1, on the reverse strand, counting down.
GTTATGCTGCCACATGGTAACTCTTCTTTAAACATTCCCTCTGGGAGTCTCTGGTTCATTCTTCCTTTGCCGCCCATGTAAACACAGCTGCAGTATCAGTTATTTACCTCTTTCCTTTGCCTTATCTGGGTCTGTACAGCAGGAGCTCCTTACAACAGTTTTATTTTGCTTCAGTTATGTTCAGATGCTTCATCAATGGCCTTCCATCGACTAAAATGTTACTGTGTGTGGAAAGTCTGCTGATGACTGCATGTACTGCTTGTAACTCCTCGGCCCGTGATTGTATACTGCAAGACCTATACAGCATTCAGGCATGGTCTGACAGGTCACATTGCACTGCAGAAATTCTGGGCAATAGTTATCCTTCTCAGTACACGGGGGGTGGGGGGGAGTCCAACTGCCCACCGTTGACAAGCAAAGATATTATCCTCACGGAGCCCCACCGCATTGATTTTTCTGGAGGTCTCTATTGAGCAGAATTTTAAGTAGACCGGCTACAGAGCCTCACCATTACTTGTGAATATGTCAAGCTCCAACAATGCTGAAAAAGATCAAGGTTTCAGGAAGCCATTTCATAATGTATATTTGCAATAGCATATCGAAGCACTGATATCCGTGGTGGTGTTTTACATGCCGAATGGTATCACTGATGCATACCCAGCAGTCTCCATCTTTAAGTACTGAGTAAACGTGGACAGCTACCCTACAACTGGCCAAAGTATATATTAAATTGCAGTTCTTCTATGCATTAAAATCATTTCTAGTCCAACATCGGGATAAAAGATAGTTTCATCACAAACATCCAGATTATTGAAATTGCTTTTTGCATTGACACTCCATTAGGAGAAAATGCTCTGAGGAATTCCAAACCCTAGCCATAAGAGAAATTGAAGTAGAGACTCTCTTTACTGGTGCTGTCTTTTCTGTGTTATTTCACCTGTATTTATTTATTAATATACAGTGCAGAATAGGCCCTTCCGGCCTTTCAACCCACACCACCCAGCAATCCCCTGATTTAATCCTAGCCTAATCACAGGACAATTTAAGATGACCAATTAACCTACCGGTCAGTACCTCTTTAGACTGTGGGAGGAAAGCAGAGTCCCCGGAGGAAACCGGATGAGAACATACAAGCTAGTTACAGGCGGTGCGGGGAATTGAACCCGGGTCACTGGTACTGTAAAGCGTGTGCTAACAACTGCGCTACCATGCCACCCCTTCATCACAACCTGTGTAAACGTGGAATTTTAAAGGCACATCACGTTTTAGTGATTTGTTTTCACGCATATAAATAATGTACTGAATACAAGTCCTACCCACAAACAGAGTGAGTTAATAAACATTTGAAGTTTCCACTGACTACCTTTGTTTACAAGGCTTGAGAACCGTTAAAAACTCAGCTGTATCTTTTCCATGTAGCAACACTAATAGGCATACTTCAAAAGCTAGTGAACACAATTTTTTAAAAGATGCTGGTTACGGTGAATCTGGTTAACTACCATATGGTTCTATGCAACGTTAAGTAATTTTCAATAACCTATAAAATTCAACAAAGTGCACAATTATCATATGTAAGTATAATTTTAAAAGACCCATAAAACAGATTTACTTTATAAATGCTATTTTAAAACTTTGTCTGATTGCAGATTTTGCATTCAGTTTTGCCAAGTGAATTTGAATGAAGACGCAAGACAAATGCATGTCCCAAATTCAGTTCAGTTTTGGCTGAAGTTTATGCCCACTCTTTACATCCATAAATAGAATATGCCACTTTTAAAGAAGATCCATTTTACTGTTTCCTGGACCTCCATAAATCAGTCAATTCCTTCTATAAAATATGAGAGTACCTAAGCCAAAATAGTTCATTATAGATTTTCTGTCCCTCATACTGTAACTGTGTTCATTTGTTATGAACTTGGCATTGAATCATCATTTAAATTGCTCTTTATCTAAATGCTTCCTAACCAGAGCTTTCTATTGAGTCAGTTCAGTTTGACAAGCGTCAGGAAATCTTTAATCAAGGATGTTTTTGGTTTAGGCCTGTAATTTACCAGCAGTCCTTTTTAGCCAGTGAAGGGAGCGGCAACTAAATGAATGGTGGGATTTATGAGAATTGTCCTGCTGGGACGTTTTGATCCCGGAACTCTCCCAGTTTCTCTCAGGAACTAAGGGTGGAGATTTCCCTTTCCCAGAGAAATTATACCTTTTTTCCAAAGCTTCACTCCACCTACCACCATCATCGCCCCTGCCCTCCCAGCCACTCGCAATCATTAGCATCAAGTGTCCTTTAAAACACAAGGCCAGTTTTTGCATTAATTCAGATTCTCTCTGTTGAGGAGTAATATATAAATAGAAGAATTCAATTGTTAATCGCTGGCAATTCAGCCTGAAGCCAAGTTCATTCTCATTTAACAACTAAATATTTATGAGAACTCCTGTCACTACTTTGTCATTATCACTAACAATGGTTTCGCATGCATTCCCTTTGAACACCTGGAAAGTTGTTTGCTTCACCCTCAGGGACTACTGAACTCTGAAGTGTTAACAATTTCCAGACCTGTTTACTGCAAGTGTTGCCTCCTTGAGCTTGTTGGCTTCAATGCCTTCTATGCTCACTTTGACTGTCAAAACATGAAGGAACCATCGCAAACTCCCACAGCCCCCGAAAACCCTGTGATGTAAGTCTCTGAGGCCGACATGAGAGCATTGTTCAGGAGGGCGAACCCATGGAAAGCATCGGACCCAGATGGCATTCTTGGACAAGTACTAAAGAACTGGTTGGGGTGCTCACTGAGACCTTTAACCTCATGCTTCAGCAGTCGGAAGTACCCACCTGCTTCAAGCAGGCTTTGATTATACCTGTGCCTAAGAGAACATGGTAACTTGCCTCAGTGACTATTGTACAGTAGCACTTACATCCGCTGTGATAAAATGCTTTGAGAGGTTGGTTATGAAGTATATCAACTCCTGCTTGAAAAGTGACTTGGATCCGCTCCAATTTGTCTACAATCACTACAGGTCAACAGCTAATGCCATTTAATTGGCTCTTCACTCAACCCTGGAACATCTGGACAGCAAAGGTGCATACATCAGGGTGCTCTTTATAGACTACAGCTCAGCATTCAATACTATCATTCCCTCAAAGATAATCAATAAGCTTTGAGTCCTTGGCCGCGATATCCCCTTGTGCAACTGGATCCTTGATTTCCTCACTTGCAGACCCCAGTCAGTTCAGATTAGCAACAACATCTCCTCCACAATCTCCACCAGCTCAGATGCACCACAGGGATACGTGGTTAGCCCGGTGATCTACTCACTTTACACTTATGATTGTGTGGCTAAGCACAGTTTCAAAGTCATATTTCAGTTTGCTGAATCCAACTTAATCAGTCATAGACTGAATCAAAGCTGGTGATGAATCAGCATATAGGAGGGAGATTGAAAATCTGGCTGAGTGATGCCACAACACAGCCTCTCACTCAATGTCAGCAAGACCAAGGAGCTCATTATTGACTTCAGGCAGAGGAGACCAGAGGCCCATGAACCACTTCTCATCAGGGTACAAGAGGTGGATAGGGTCACTAACTTCAAATTCCTTGGTGTTATCAGTTCAGAGTCCTGGGCTCAGTACATAAGTGTAATTACAAAGAAAGCCAAACAGTGCCTTTACTTCACAGTTTGTGAAGATTCGGCATAACATCTAAAGCTCTGACAAACTTCTACAATATGTGGTGGACAGTATATTGACTGCCTGCCTGGTATGGAAACACCAATGGCCTTGAAAGGAAAATCCTGCAAAGAGTAATGGATACAGCCTATTCCAGCACGGGCAGTGTCCTCCCATCATTGAGCACATCTACACAGATCTTTGTCATAGGAAAGCAGCATCCATCGTCAGGAACGCCCGCCACCGTGGTCATGCTCTGTTCTTGCTGCTGTCATCAGGAAGAAGGTACAGGAACCTCAGGACACGCACCACCTGGTTCAGGAATGGTTACTAACTTTCAGCCATCAGGCTCTTGAACCAGATGGGATAACTTCATTGCCCTGTCACTGAAATGTTCCCACGACCTTTGGACTGACTTTCATCTTGTGTACTCAATTAATATTTCTTTCTTTCTTATTTATTTATTTATGTATGTATGTATGTATGTATGTATGTATTTATTTATTTATTTTCTTTCTCTCTTTCTTTCTTTTTTTCATTTTATATTTGCACAATTTGTTGTCTTTTGCACACTGGTTGTCTGCCCTGTTGCTGCAGTCTTTCAATGATTCAATTATGGTTATTGGATTTATTCAGTATGCCTACAAGAAAATGGATCTCGGAGTTGAATATAGAGTGTACTTTGATAAATTTACTTCAACTGTGAGACAGTGCCTCATGTAGGTACTACTGCAGTGGGGATAGATTTGCCCATGATGTGTTGGCCTACTCTACTACTCTTTGTCCTGAAGAAGGGTCTCGGCCCGAAATGTTAACAATTTATTCATTTCCATAGATGCTGCCTGACCTGCTGAACTTCTCCAGCATTTTATGTGCGTAGCTTTGGATTTCCAGCATCTGCAGAATCTCTTGTGGTTTATGATCCTCTGCTCTTCACTGCTTCTTGCATCCCTGCAAATTCAAGTTGCTGTACCAGAGACCATGGTGCAAACAATCAGGACACTTCCAGCAGTACATCTGTAGAAGTTTGTTCTGAGAATGTTCATATTTCCAGGGAAGAGTTACTTGCAGGCTTACAGTGCAGTAAGTTCAAAGTTCAAAGGACGTTCATGATCAAAGTGTGCATACATTATACAACCTTGGGATTTATCACCTAACAGGCAGTCGCAAAACAAAGAATGCCAAAAGAACCCATAAAAAACTGTCAAACAGCCTGATGTACAGAGAAAGAAAAAAAATCATGCAAATGATAACCGCAAGCCAAGAGCATTCTGAACTGAAGCCCACAAAGAGAGTCTGAGACTCTTGGTTCAGCACAGAGCCCAGTAAATGTCACAGAGCAGCAAACTGAACCAGCCCATCCCTTGCCTCAGGTCCCGACACCCTGACCTCTTCAATCTGGCCTGGTGCCTAAGTCATTGTCCAAGCATTGGGTTCAGTCGCTTCGATACGCTCATCTGCCTGGACTCTGCCACATCAATTCGTGTACCCAACCTTTCCAATTCGACACAGCGTTTAAATTGATCCAACATTGGGTCTTCCTCGCTCTTGGTGATGGGCCCGCTGCCTCGACTTGCCTCAGTTCTGCCACATTGAATTGCCTCCAAGTCCAGAGGGAAGTGGCAGACTATTGCTTGCAATGATCCAGTCAAATCCCCAGAAGCTGACCAAATGCATCCTCAGATTTCGAAGGAGGTTAGAGAGGAAATTGGCAGAGATATTTGCTTCATCATTAGCCACTGGTGAAGCTCCTGAAAACTTGGAAGGTAGTTAATGTTGCTTATAAAGTGTAGTAAGGACAAGTCAAGGATCTACAGGCCAGTCAGCCTGATATCAGTAGTTACCAGAAAGGATTCTGACGGACAGGATCTATCAACATTTGGGTAGATAGAGTCTGATTAGGAGTCAGCATGGCTTTGTGCAGTGGAAGACATGCTTGATAAGCCTTTCAGCATTTTTTGAAGAAGTAACCAAAAAATTAGATGTGGGTAGGACAGTGGTTGTTGCCTATTTGGACTTCAGCAAGGCTTCTGACAAGATCCTGTATGGCAGAATAGAATCTAGGGTGGATTCAAAATTGCCTCAGAGATAGGAAGCAGAGGGTGGTGGTTGAAGGTTGCATCTTAAAATGGAGGCCAGTGATTACTGGTGTGCTGCAGCAGTCAGTGTTGTAACCCTTGTTATTTATTACTTATATAAATGATTTGGTTGCAAATTCACAAGGCTTTATTAGTAAGTTTGCGGATAACATGAAATTTGGAGGTGTTGTTGATAGTGGAAACAGTTATTGTAGATTACAAGGGGATTTTGATTATTTGGAGAAGTGGGCTAACGAACCTGAGATGCGTTTCGATAAAAGTAAGTGTGAAGTGCTGCATTCCGGAAACTCAAATTAGTGCAAGTCTTGTGCTATGAATGGTCGGGCACTCGGGAGTGTAATGGAATAGTAGAACCTAGCAGTGCATTTGTGTCGTTGATTAAATGTGGTGTCACAGGTTGACAGGGTTACGAAAAAGGTGCTCAGTATGGTGGCCTTCATCACAAATATAGGAGCTGGGACGTTGTGTTGCAGTTGTGTGAATCGTTGGTAAGGTTGCACTTGGAGCACTGTGTGCAGATTTGCTCTCCCTGTTGTAGGAAAGATGAACTGGAAAGTGTGCAGAAAAAATTTACAAGGATTTCTTTATTCTTCGGGTGCAGGAGAATTAGGGCTGACCTTATAAAATGTTTAAAATTATGAGAGCCATAGATAAGGTGGGCAGTAACAGTCTTTTCTGTAGGGTAGGGGAGTCTAAACCTAAGGCGTACATACGTAGGGTGAGAGGGGGAAGATCTATAAGGGCCCCGAGGAGCAGATTTTTCTGCAGATGATGGTGAATATCTGGAAGGAGCTGCCAGAAGAGGTTGAGGCAGGTACAGTAGTATCATGTAAGATGCACTTGGGGAGCGGGTCTGGGGTGGGGGGGATTTGCACTGATCACAGGAAATTGTGGCTAGCTAGGCATGCACTGTGGTTGGCACAGACCCTGTGGGCTGAAAGACCTTATCTGTGCTTGATTGTTCAATGACTCATTCAACTCAAATATTTAGAATCGTATTCATTTTAGTGGCTGATCTTGTTTTATTAGGCAACCATTGCTTTCCAAAGAGACAAATGATAACAGCTAAAACCCTTGCATCAGTGTGTGCAACCACCAGCTTCCTTTATCACATTTACAGAAATTTGTTGTTGTGGTGAAGGATGTAGGATGAGTGAATACAGAGAAATTATTTCCATGGGAAAGTTGATTTTTAATCACAAATAATCATGAAACATTATTTTGGGACAAAGTCAGTCAACGAGCCTGTAGCAGAGAAACAGGCCCATTAGTCCTCCAACTATTAAGTTCTCACTTATTGAAATTCTATATGAATCTCTTTTTATTCTCCCCACATTTCCATTAATTCCTTTCCCCCATAGATTCTATCACTCACCTACACTCTGAGGGCAACTTCCAGTGGTCAGTTAACCTACCAAGTTGTGCACCTTTGAGATGTGGGAGGAAATTGGAACACCTACACAGTCCCAAGAACGAAAGTGTAGATTCCACTCAGAGAGTAGCGGAGGTCAGGACTGAACCTTGGGACTCTGGTGTAGTAAGGCAGCAGCACTACCAGATGTATCACTGTGTCTCCCACGGTAATGGGTGACAATATTAAAAGAGTCAGAGGAGAAATAAAAATATTTCAAAATATGCATTGAGTTATTATGATCCAAAAGAAATTGTGCTCGGAGCATGTTCTAAGGTAATTTCCAGAAGGGAATTAGATAAATGCCATTAGTGGTAAAAGCTTACAAGACTAAGTGTAAAGACCAAAATTGTGCGAAATTGGGCATTCCTTCCGAGAACTGGCATAGGCACAGTGGGTTAGGTTGTTTGGCTTTGAGCTGTATAATCTTATAATTGGCCAATTTGCTCTTGTGAGCTCTCTCCTTGTTATTATGGGAGTCTGCCATAATTGGGCTTCCTGATCAGGGATTTGGGCCTGAATTGGTAACACAGGGCAGACAGCAATTCTCCTAGCTGACTAGACATGCAGGAGCAGCAGGCTCTGAGGTCCGGGGAGTGTGCCTTTGGGAACAAAAACACTGGACTTTAGGAAAATCCCAGTGTATAGAAAGTCCTGGATGGACACAAAGGTTAAGCCATCAGAAATAGACATCCTTCTGGATGCTGATACAAAGCTCTTATATACTGAAACTCCACCTGAATATCACCTGTTTCTGGAAGCTCTCAGATATCTCAATGTGTTATTTTGAAACAGGTTCAATTTAATTGAAATTAGGGGATTAAAAACAGTCTTTGTCCTTAGGTTATAGTTAAAAAAAATTACATTGCTGTTTGTGGGATCCTGCTCTTCATAAATTCTTGTATTTCCACAGCAATACACACAAAATGCTGGAGGAAATCAGCAGGCCAGGTAGGTCAGGAAATGAACAGTCAACATTCTGGGCCAAGACCTTTCCATTCGGTCCTGATGCAGGGTGTCAGCCCAAAATGTCGACTGTTTATTTCCTGAGCTGCCTGACTTGCTACTTAACCTGCTACGTTTCTCCAGCGTTGTGTGTGCATTGCTCAAGAGTTCCAGCACCTGCAGAATCCCTCGTGTCTCTGTTAAACTACCCATGTCTTACGTTGAAAACCCTCACCATGAAGCACGCTAAACCAATACTGACCTCTAGGGGCGAAGAAATGCTCTGCTCAATATGTGCTTGAAGGAATTCAAGGGGAATCAAGCTAGATTGTCTTTGGACACTCTTTTCCAAAGGTGGCCAGTGACCTTGCTGGTGGACAAAAGGGATGGATGAACTTTGTTTCTTTCTTTAATTCTAGATTGAGAGCTATCACTGCAGTTCATTTTCTGAGAAAAGATACCTTACAAAACCTGATGTGTATTTCCATTCAATGTTAATTCAAATTTCTGGTACGTGTCAGTTTCATTTAAAAAAAACAAAAAAAAATGTGTAACTCCATACTTGATAATTGTGATCTCTTTAATGCATTGACTACAATTTATTGCAAATAACATGAATGCCATGTGCTAACATCATAACATTAAAACATCCTAACATCATAGATGGCTGTGATGCTGCATGCCTTTCATGTATGGAAGAATAAAACAGTGACACTTTACTGTGATGAAGTGCTTCAACAGGTTGGTCTTGGCTAGAATTAACTCCTACTAAGCAATGACCTGGACCTGTTGCAATTTGCCTACTGCGCCACAGGTCTATAAATGATGCAAACTATAGGCTCTCTGCTCATTCCTGGGTCACACGGACAACAGCAATACCTTCGTCAGACTGCTGTTTATTCATTACAACTTAGTGTTCAACACCTGTCATTCCTTAGTACTAATAAATAAGCTTCAAAACCTGGGCCTCTTTACTTCCCTGTGCAACTGGATCCTTAATTTCAACATCAAGAGACCACAGTCAGTGCTGATCAGAAATAACATCTCCTCCTCACTGACAATTAACACAGGGCACCCCACAAGGATGCGCACTTCGACCACTGTACTGCATCCATGACTGTGTGGTTGTGGACTTCAGGAAGGGGGAATTGCGGGAGGGCACAGCAGTCCTCTTTGAGGGAGTCAGCAGTGAAAAGGGTGTGCAGCTAGAAATTTCTGACTGTCAACACCTCAGAAAATCTATTCTTAGATACGATGAAGGCACTGCAGTGGTTACATTTCTTCAGGAGTTGGAGGAGATTTGATATGTCACCAAAGATTCAAGCAAGTTTCTTAAAGATGCAATGTGAAGAGCATTCTGACTGGTTGTGTCACTAACTGGTACGGAGGCATCAATGAATATGATCGAAAAAAAGCTGCAAAGGGTTGTAGATTCAGCTAGCTCCATCATGGGCACCAGCCTCGCCACTGTCAATAGACAATAGGTGCAGGAGTAGGCCATTCGGCCCTTCGAGCCAGCACTGCCATTCACTGTGATCATGGCTGACCATCCACAATCAGTATCCAGTTCCTGCCTTATCTCCATAACCTTTGATTCCACTATCTTTAAGAGCTTCAAAACCTGTAGAGGAGGTATTCAAAAGCCAAAGCCTCAAGAATGTGACATCCATCATAAAGGACCCTCATCATCCAGATATGTCTTCTTCTCACTATTACCATCCACTAGGGAAAACAAAATTCTGGATTGGGTGTTTTGTAATGAATTAAATTTGCTTAGGGAGCTTAAGGTAAAGAAACCTTTCTGAGTCAGTGCTCATAACATGACAGAATTCACCCTACAGTTTGAGAGGGAAAAGCTAAAACCAAATGTAGCAGTCTTACAGTGGAATAAAGGGAATTACAGAGACATGAGAAAGGAGCTGGTCAAAATTGATTGGATGGGGACACTAACAGGAATGATAGCAGAACAGCAATGGATGAAGTTTCTGGGAGGAATTCAGAAAGTGTAGGATAGATACTTCTCAAAGATGAAAACATACTCTAAAGGCAACTGAACCATATTCTAGAGGCAAATGAGGCAGCTGTAGCAGACAAGGGAAGTCAAGAGTAACATAAAAGCAAAAGAGAGGGCAGACAATATAGCCAAAATTAGTGGGGAGCTAAAGGATTAGGAAGCATTTAAAAACTAACAAAGGTAACTAAAAATCTAGAAGGAGAGGAAAGATGAAATATGAAAGCAAGCTAGCCAGTAATATAAAAGAGGATAGCAAAAGTATTTTAAGATTTATAGAGAGTAACAGAGAGGCGAGAGTGGATATCAGACCACTAGAAAATGATGCTGGAGAGGTGATAATAGAGGAACAAAGAAGTAGTGGTAGATCAGTCTTTACTGTGGAAGACATCAGCAGTAAACCTGAAATTCATAAATGTCACGGTGCAGAAATGAGTGTAGTTTCATGGAGAAGGTGTTTGGGAAACTGAGAAGTCTGAATGTAGTTAAGTCATCTGAACAGGATGGTCTACACCCCAGGATTCTAAACAAGGTAGCTGAAGAGATTGTGGAGGCACTAGTAATGATCTTTCAAAAATCACTAGATTCTGGAATGGTTCCAGAGTACCAAACATTGCTAAAATCACTGCACACTTCAAAAGGGAAGGGAGGCAAAAGAGAAGAAATTATAGGCAATTTAGCCCATAATTTTCAGTGGTTGGGAAGATGTCAGAGTCCATTATTCAGGATGAGGTTTCAGGGTACTTGGAAACTCATGATGATAAATTGGCCAAAGTCAGCATGGTTTCCTGAAGGGGAAATCTTGCCTGACAAATCTGGCACAGGGGAGAGACAGTGGATACTGTTTAATTGGATTTTCAGATGGTCTTTGACAAGGTGCTGCTAAACAAGATAAGAGCCCAAGGAACTACAAGAAAGATACTAACATGGATAGAAGATTGGCTGACTGGCAGGAGGCAAACGATGGGAATGAAAGGGGCTATTTCTGGTTGGTTGCCTGTGACTGGTTGTACTCAGTAGAGGTTAGTATTAGGACAGCTTATTTTCAATGATTTGGATGACCAAATTTGTGGTCAGTTTGCAGACAATGCGAAGATAGGTGGAGGGGCAGGTAGTTTTGAGGAAGCAGGTAGTTTACAGAAGGACATAGACTGATTAGGAGAATGTGCAAAGAAGTGTAGGGATTGTATGTTCAAGCACTTTGGTAGATGGAATAAAGGAGTAGGTTATTTTCTAAATTGGGAGAAAATTCAAAAATCAGAGGTGCAAATGCATTTTGGAGTCCTTGTGCAGGATTCCCTAAAGGTTAACAAGCAGGTTAAGTTGGTGGTAAGGAAAGCAAGTGCAATGTTAGCATTTATTTTCAGAAGTTTAGAATTAAAAAGCAAAGATGTGATGCTGAGGCTTTATAAGGCATTGGTCAGACCACACATGGAATAAGGAGAGCAATGTTGGGCCCCTTATCTAAGAAAGAATATGAGAGAAGGGAGAAGGTCATGATGATGTTCTGTCATAGTCCGGATCGGAGTCCCTTTAAATTTACTTTGTTTATGTTATGATCTGGACCGTTGACTCCCTGTTTCCCTTTGGTTCCCTGTTTTCCCGTGTCCCTCGGCCTTGGTGATTGGAGGCAATTAACTCTCGGCTGAACCGGTAGTTTATAGTCTCCAGCTTTCAGCCGTTCGGGGCGAGAGCGTTTGCAAAGTCACCAAGGTACGGCGTGCCAATGTCATCTTGCCGGAGCAAACCTCGTCTCTGCTGAAGCGAGTGCCGGTAATTCGCCTTTCCTCACCGGAACAACCCTGCCAAGTTACCTCGCCAAAACAAGCCTGCAAAGTTCCTCACCGAGGTGGGTCCGTCAGTTAACCCACTGGACGGAATCAAGAACCGCTGTCTACTGTTCCCGGGCCGAGTCGAGAGCTCGCCACTACCCAGAGGCTTCAAGTCAAGTCCTGGCTCCGGGGGCATCCAAGTACCAAGTCAAGTCCTGGCTCCGGGGGCATCCAAGTACCAAGTCAAGTTCTGGCTCCGGGGGCATCCAAGTACCGAGTCAAGTCCCGGCCCTGGTGGCATCCAAGTTCCGAGTCAAGTCCTGGCCCTGGCGGCATCCATGTACCGAGTCAAGTCCCGGCCCTAGCAGCATCCAAGTTCCGAGTCAAGTCCTGGCCCTGGCGGCATCCATGTACCGAGTCAAGTCCTGGCCCTGGCGGCATCCAAGTTCTGAGTCAAGTCCTTTCCCTGGCGGCACCCACACATCGAGTCAAGTCCTGGCCCTGGCGGCATCCATATACCGAGTCAAGTCCTGGCCCTGGCGGCACCCACGTACCGAGTCAAGTCCTGGCCCTGGTGGCACCCACGTACCGAGTCAAGTCCTGGCCCTGGCGGCATCCATGTACCGAGTCAAGTCCTGGCCCTGGCGGCATCCAAGTTCCAAGTCAAGTCCTGGCCCTGGTGGCATCCAAGTTCCGAGTCAAGTCCTGGCCCTGGCGGCACCCACGCACCGAGTCAAGTCCTGGCCCTGGCGGCACCCATATACCGAGTCAAGTCCTGGCCCTGGCGGCACCCACGTACCGAGTCAAGTCCCGGCCCTGGCGGCATCCACGTACCGAGTCAAGTCCCGTCCCTGGCGGCATCCAAGTTCTGAGTCAAGTCCTGGCCCTGGCGGCATCCAAGTTCCGAGTCAAGTCCCGGTCCTGGTGGTCTGTGATTCCTGTCCTACCCCGCCGTCTGAATCCTTTCACTGCCCCTCTCGCCTCTAGCCCTCATCTGCAGGCCTCGCCTACACTTCGGTCTAGTTCTATCGCCGGAGCTAGATAGGTACTGTCTGGTGTTCTTTCGTGTTGGTCTTGTCTTGTCCTCACCTCTGTGGGGTAAGTCTGGCCGTCTTGCCATTGCCCCACCGGGGGTGGGGGGGTCATGTCTTGTCTTGTCTTGTCCTCGCCTCCGTGGGGTAAGTCTGGCTGTCTTGCCGTTGCCCCGCGAGGGGGTCATGTCTTGTCTTGTCTTGTCTTGTCCTCACCTCCGTGGGGTAAGTCAGGCTGACTCGCCGTTGCCCCGCGGGGGGATCATGAGTCCCGGCCCTATGTCCTGTACCCAAGGAGGGGTCCCGGCTCTCTGTTCTGTGTGTGAGTCCCGGCCCTATGTCCTGTACCCAAGGAGAGGTTCCGGCTCTCTATTCTGTGTGTGAGTCCCAGCCCTATGTTCTGTACCAAAGAAGGGGCCCCGGTTCTGCGTTCTGTGTATGTGTCCATGGTTCCATGTACCTGCTCTCCCGAGACCGAGGCTCTGTTTTTCCATGATCTTCCTAGCTCCCTAGCCCATGTCATGTCCATGCCTGGTTCTGGGGTCCGAGCCTGAGGCTAGACCCAGGTACTAGGTCCTTGTCCAGTCCCTGGCTCGGAGTCCATACCGTAGCCTCTTCATGTCGCCTCTAATTTTGGGATCCGATTCCGAGTCCTAGCCCAGACCCTTAGCCCCAGCCTAGTCGTAGTCCTGAGACCTTGTCCAGTTCACTATTCCTGCTCCTGCCTTGCTCTCCTGGTATCGAACAATAAACTAAATTTAATTAGCCTCACAAGATGTGTCTTGCATTTGGGTCCACCCTTGCTCACTATGTCCCCTCCTCCCCATTGTGACATGTTCATGAGAATGATCCCAGGAATGAAAGGGTTAACATATGAGGAGTGTTTGATGGCTCTGGGCCTGTACTCATTGGAGTTTAGAAGAACTGGGAAGTTGGGGGATCTCATTGAAACATTAAATATTGAAAGGACCGCGGAGAGGATGTTTCCCACAGTGGGGGAGGGCACAAAAGGATGTCTAGGACCAGAGGGCACAGAAGGATGTCTCTTTAGAACAGAGATGAGGAGGAAATTCTTTAGCCAGAGGGTGGTGAATATATGGATTCATTGACACAGACAACATGGAGACCAAGTCATTTCAGAATCAGAATCAGGATCAGGTTTATTATCACCGGCGTGTGACGTAAAATTTGTTAACTTAGCAGCAGCAGTTCAATGCGATACATAATCTAGTAGAGAAAAAAATAAATAAACAAGTAAATCAATTACATTATTTAATAGATTAAAAAATCTGCAAAAACAGAAATACTGTATATTTTTTAAAAAGTGAGGTAGTGTCCAAAGATTCAATGACCATTTTGGAATCTGATGGCAGAGGGGAAGAAGCTGTTCCTGAATCACTGAGTGTGTACCTCCTACCTGATGGTAACAGTGACAAAAGGGCATGTCCTGGGTACTGGGGGTCCTTAATAGTGGACGCTGCCTTTCTGAGGCACCGCTCCCTGGAGATGTCCTGGGTACTTTGTAGGCTAGTACCCAAGATGGAGCTGACTATATTTACAACCTACTGCAGCTTCTTTTGATCCTGTGCAGTAGCCCCTCCTTACTAGACAGTGATGCAGCCTGGCCACTGTCTTGCCTTCTTTATAACTGCATTGATATGTTGGGACCAGGTTAGATCCTCAGAGATCTTGACACCCAGGAACTTGAAACTGCTCACTCTCTCCACTTCTGATCCCTTTATGAGGATTGGTATGTGTTCCTTCATCTTATCCTTCCTGAAGTCCACAATCAGCTCTTTCATCTTACTGACGTTGAGTGCCAGGTTGTTGCTACGGCAACCATTCCACTAGTTGGCATATCTCGCTCCTGTATGCCCTCTCGACACCACCTGAGATTCTACCAACAATGATTGTATCATCAGCAAATTTACAGATGGTATTTGATCTATGCCTGGCTACACAGTGATGTGTATACAGAGAGTAGAGCAGTGGGCTAAGCACAAACCCTTGAGGTGCGCCAGTGTTGATAGTCAGTGAGGAGGATATGTAATCACCAATCCACACAGATTGTGGTCTTCCAGTTAGGAAGTTGAGACTCCAATTGCAGAGGGAAGTACAGATGTTTTGCAACTTCTCAATCAGGATTGTGGGAACGATGGTATTAAATGCTGAGCTATAGTTGATGAAAAGCATCCTGATGTAGGTGTTTGTGTTGTCCATGTGGTCTAAAGCCGTGTGGAGAGCCACTGAGATTGCAGCTGCTGTTGAGCTATTGAGGCAATAGGCAAATTGCAATGAGTCCAGATCCTTGCATTTGGTATATTTAAAGCAGATGTTGATAGATATTGATTAGTAAAGGCATTAAAGATTATCAAAGGAGAATGAGGTTGAGAGGGATAATAAATTAGCCATGATTGAATGATGGAAAAGACTCAATGAGTGAAATGGGTTATTTCTGTTCCTATGATCTTGTGGTCCTATCAGGGATGAAGCATAGGAGCCTTGATACACACACACACACACACAATGTTTTAGGAACAGCTTCTTCCCCTCTGCCATCAGATGTCTGAAGATTCCATCAACCTATGACCACTACCTCACTACTTTACCATCTGTTTGCACCATTTATTTATTTTTTTTATATATTCTGATTGCAATTATGGTCACTGTTATGTCTTGCAGTATACCGCTACTGCAGAAGAACAAATTTCATGACATATTTCCGTAACAGTTTTGTTTTATCACTCAGGATTATTTGCCCTGAGCTGAACCCCTGAACCTGGAGGACTGGCCTCTACCCTTTGACCTGTTTGGCATGGGTGACCCTACCAAGAGCCAAAGCATTGAGCCCTGACTCCACCCAACAAAGCTCTCTGGATCATTGAGGCACGCAATCCTCCAAACCACGATAAGGCTGTGGTCCTCTTGGAGGAAATAACTATTGTATTCGGTTTCTAAACAAGCTTGTTATACTGTCTAATCTTTTATGGAAACTGGTCATATAGAGGGCATTCCTCCATCACCTTTATCAACCTTATTCAATAAGTCATTAAGGAGCTCATTCTGTGTGCATAAGCATACACTGCATTCAACAAGTTCATTTAGGTCTCTCCTTTTAAGCACTGTTTCTCCAAGTAAAAATTAAATGAATGCTTGATAAAAGTTGCTGTTGGTTTTCCCACATTAATTGGTCAATGGCTACCTGGTGTAGCCTGCTCCAGTTATTTTGATCAGAGTCATAATACTCATGGGCTTTCAGAACTCTGGTCTAACTTCAGCTTCCAAAGAGGATTGGAAGTTTGCAGTCAACTTCAAATGTTGCCATGGAAATTGGCATTTGCATGAAATATTTGTTGATCAAATTTTAACCATCACAATCCCCAATTAAAAATATGCGCTTGATTGTCTATTACTTCCTCATACTTCCTCAGAGATATGACCTATACTGCAAATGAACATTCATTTTCATTTTACAATTTTTTTGTGTTTTAGCTGACATTGTACAACAGGTATGGGGAGAGCGTGGAAATACAATAATGGATCATCAACCATGATTGTATTGGATGTAGAGCATTGTTGAAAGGCCAAATTGTCTACTATTTTACTTCCTATGTTTATTATCAATCCTGAATATTTCCTGAGTTAGGCATTGATATGAAAGCAGTCACATACTGTTTAAACAATTGCTTCTCTGATCAAATAAATTCCCCTGCAGAAAACTCCAGAGATTGTTTTCTCATGTTTAATCATACACTGAGATTATGTGGTTATTTAAAACTAGAATTAAAAAACAAGCTGCTGGAAGAACTCAGCAGGTCAGGCATCTGGGTCTAGATGATTATGTCACCACTATCTCAGACTTCATCAACAATGTGTTGAGGGCTGTGTGCCAAAGAGGACAATCTGGATATTCCCAAACTGGAACCCTGGATGAGCCAGAGATTTACACCCTACTGAAGTTCAGGACTATTTCATTGTATTAAGGGGTCTAGATCTTTTTGAGAAATCAAGATATGACTTCTCTAAAGCTATCAGAGATGCCAAGACAGTACCAGTCCAAAACTGAGTCCCAGATCAGCTATCAGTTGTGGCAGGGCTTACATGTTATAATAGGCTACTAAACAGAACTGGGCAGCGTCACAGACACAGTGCATCACTTCCCAATCAGCTTAACACATTTTATGCACATTTTGAACCTCTCAGACTTTAGTCTGCATTTTGTGGTTGTTAACCTTGTGCTACCTCAATGAACTGTGTAATAATCTGATCTGTATGGTTAGCATACAAGACAAGTTTTTCACTGTATTGGTACAACCCTTCCAATTCCAATTCCAGTCTGTGGAGGAAAATGAACAGTCAATGTTTTGGGTCAAGACCCTTCATCTGAACTGAAGATTCCAGATTCCAGACTGCAGTCAATCGTGTCCATAAAATTAGAATTACATCCACAGTAATCCTGCATTTGTGGTGAAATAAGAAATATTCATTTGACTCAGTTCTCAACAGAGGTGGCAAACCTTTTCAAGAGCGAGTGCCTGAACTGACAATATTCTTCTAAAACGTTCTTCAGCCTGCCATGATCATTTTGAGCTGAGATTATCATAGATCAATGAATTAATAACAATAATTAAGAAAAAGGATGAGTCCTGTTGTTTATTGATATGTAGTCATTGTATCTTTTTATTGTGGGTGGGGTTTGAAGAAATAAGGAGTGACACTGCCACCTTGGGCCGGCAAGCAATAGGTTCACCAGCCCTGGGCAGCCAGGGCTCAAGGCCGGAGAAGATTGCCGGATCTCAACCAAACCAAGTAAGCTATTAAAACAAAATTACTTCCTATTTCAAGTGATCAAATAATCTCACTGTAGGGTTAAACATGAAGCAGCCTGTTATGAGGAAGCAGGTTCACAGGTTTGGTAACTGAGCCAGAAGACACTGATTGCGAATAAGCACATCACCATTTATTTACAAGCAGTAAATCAACATTTGACCAAGCATCTATGTGTCTCCTTAAGTTACACAACTGATGGGTACAAATGGGTACTTAGCTAAGAGTGTGTTTGTTGTTGTTCAGTCGTGACTCTTCATGACCTCATGGACCATAGGATCCATAGTGTTTTCATGACAAGATACAGAAGTAGATTTCTTCCTCGCAGATACTGCTGCTGCCCAGGTTGGGACCCGGCTGGGTTTGAACTCAAGACCATCTGCCTTGAAGTCCAATGCTGATGCCACTACACCACCAGCTGGAGCATACTCTCCCAGTGGTTCCTCAGCATTAGTTGCTACTTCAGTGTGAAAAGGAATGCCCCGAAGACAAAGGAAAGGTGCCTGAAACCAGACACCAATCAAACCCTTCTGCACTCTCTCTATCACCACTACCTCCTCCCAATAATATGGTGACCAGAAGTATACACAATACTCCAAATGCAATTTGATCAATATTTTGTACAGTTGCAACATGACATCCCAGGACTTGCACTCAATGCCCAAGTATATGCAGGCAAGCATACCAATTGGCTTCTTCATTGCCACATCCACCTGTGTTGCCACTTTCAGGAAGTTAGGACTTACACTATAATATCCTGTACATCAACAATCTTAAGGTGCCTGCTATTCACCCTATATGTCATACAATGTCAACTACTTTCATTATGAATCAGAGTTGCCATCTTTCTAAGGAGTGGTTAAACAGATATAATTATAACTATTGATAAATTGGTTTATTATTGATGCATCTATCGAGGTAGAATGAAAAATATTGTTTAACGTACCATCCCACAGATTATTTCATCACATCTGTACATTGCAATAGTTCAAGGAAAAATAATAACAGAATGCAGAATACACAATAGTCTTACTGAGGAAGTGCAGTGCAGGCAGACAATAAAGTGCAAGGCCATAACAAGGTAGATGGTGAGGTCAAGAGCCCAGAGTCTACTTTTGCATGTTGCACCAACTGAAGATAAGTTTCTTAGTCCAGTGATTTTTGTGTTTCCAGCTAGTGCAGGTCATCCTCCTGAACACTGTGTTGTCAAACAATAGTCCTACTTAAGGTACAGTAGATATGTAGCATGGACTTCCTCTATCAATGTTTCTGCAGCTTTACCCCATGATTTGCAGTTGATTATGACTGCATCTTATTGGTATTTGTTTATTATTGTCACATGTACCAAAATACAGTGAAAAGCTTGACGTGCATACAGATCAAATCATTACACAGTGCACAGAGGTAGAACAAAGTTAAACAATAATAACACAGAATGAAGTGTAAAAGCTACAAAGAAAGGGCAGGCAAACAACAGAGTAGAGAATCAGAGCAAGGTAGATTGTGAGATCAAGAGTCCCTCTGTTCGCACAGGAGGTCCACAATCTTGTTTCCTCTATCCTGAAACTTCCACATCAATCTTGAGCCACTTTTGTCTATTGTCATTTAAAATAAAATCTTTATTATAAATGTGATTGGCATTTTAGATATTCACAAAGGTAGGAAACTGTAAGCTTAACTAAACCATCCCATTTGCAACTGAATATTGGCTAAAGGCTAATGAACATGGTGCTGCTGCCATTCCAAGCACGTCAGAAAACAAGCTTAATAATTCTGTACTTACAACTCATTAGACACATATTATAATGTGGAATTGTAGAAATCCTGGCTATTGCTACACAGTGCTTAGTCATGGAATCTCCCTCCAGTCGTCTCTTCTTCTGAACTTGTTGGCCTAAATTGTCTTATCATAATATTCTTATTTCTTCTACTTTACCTCAGACAGCATTGTCAAATGTGTCTGCAGGTTTAACCATATAACCATATCACCATATAACAATTACAGCACGGAAACAGGACATCTCGGCCCTTCTAGTCCGTGCCGAACTCTTACTCTCACCTAGTCCCACCGACCTGCACTCAGTCCATAACCCTCCATTCCTTCCCTGTCCATATATCTATCCAATTTAACTTTAAATGACAACATTGAACCTGCCTCAACCACTTCTGCTGGAAGCTCATTCCACACAGCTACCGCTCTCTGAGTAAAGAAGTTCCCACTCATGTTACCACTAAACTTTTGCCCTTTAACTCTCAACTCATGTCCTCTTGTTTGAATCTCCCCCATTCTCAATGGAAAAAGCCTATCCATGTCAACTCTATCTATCCCTTTCATAATTTTAAATATCTCCATCAAGTCTCCCCTCAACCTTCTACGTTCCAAAGAATAAAGACCCAACTTGTTCAACCTTTCTCTGTAACTTAGGAGATGAAACCCAGGTAACATTCAAGTAAATCTTCTCTGTACTCTCTCAAAGTCCTTACATTCTGTTTAAGTTTTGTGGTCTTGAATGTATTAAACCTTCTGAAAAATATATTGCGGCATCTCCATGTTCACACAACTAGCAGAAAATTGCTTTCTGCCTGTTGTTTCCTCAGTGTAATTGAAGGCCACTCTATTCACTCTTAGTCAGAATCATTCACTCTATCAATGTGCCCAATGCCTGGTTGCTAAAATGTTGTTTATTTAAATCCTTTTAGTGAACCACTTTCCACCTATTGTGCATCACAGTTTCAGCTGTTGTTTCTTTTGCATCTGTGCCAATTAAGTGGTTTGTCAATGCCTTGCGAAACACTACAGTTTTCAAATACAGGTTTTGTTAGCATGTCACAGATTATTGAATTTAGGGCATTGAAAACATTTTTTCCATATAAGAGAGCAGAGTAGTGTTCAGTAAATGCAGCAGGTTTAAAGCCTTCTGATATCGCTGTCATATTTGTACCTCCCCAGCACACAGATTGATTCTCGAAATTATTTTATGTTCTGTGGTTTGTTCTCTGTGGCAGAAATCAAGCCAGATTGGGTCATTGAAACGCAGGTTTTCAAAGCAAATGATCCAAATAGGTCTGCTAAAATCCCACAGAAAAATGTAAAAGGAAAACACTGTCGACGCTGGAGATCTAAAGTAGGTCATGTAGCATCCATGGAGTGTGAAATAAATTAGATCAAGCCACAGAGAAACGTTTTGAACATATTTGAACAAATTGTCAGAGAAAGGGGTTATTCAAGATATACAGCCTCTGCAGAATGTCTCGTCATGTTTTGAAAACATTACCTCATTCACCGTTGTATATTTTTAGATTTGAATTGGTAATGGTCACTCTCGATTCCCTTTCAATAATGTCAATTTTGGTTGATCTTGATCATTCAATTTCACTTTATTCACACAAAGCAGTTGCTAATAATTATAAAAAGCACATCACGGAAAATAGTCAATGGACTCCATCTACACTTCTCGCTGCCTCATGAAAGTAGCCAACATGATCAAAGACTCCACCCATCCCAGACGTTCTGTCTGGAAAGAACATACCAGCAATTTCAAGGACAACCTCTGTCCAGCTGTTATAAGAAAGACTATTGAATAACCCCCTATTATGATAAAATGGACATTTGACCCTACAATCAACTTGGTCATGGCCTTATACATTAACTACCTGCACTGTAACACTTTATTCTGTATTCTGTTATTGTTTTCCCTTGTACTTCTTTAATGCACATTTGTAATAAAATGATCTGTATGGATGGCATGCAAAATCAAAGTTTTTCACTGTACTTGTGATAATAATAAACCAATTTAACAATTTATCAAAATAATTTATTGTACCAATTATGATGCTTTTGAGTTAACTATTAACAAGGACACTGGTGTGATCACTTTCTTATCCAGATAGTGCTTTGGAATCTTTCAGGTTTACTAGATAAAAGGGCAATGCCTCAGCTTAATGTTTCCATTGAAATCGGGATCTCTGACAGTGTGATACTCCTTTAGAATTACACTGAAGGATAAACACAGATTATTTTCTCGAGTGTCTGAAGGTGAACTTGAGCCTATCATCCTTTGTCTCAGGGTTCCCACTGAGCAACAACTAAGCTAAGAGATTGGTGTAGTTTGTCTCACAGTGGTCTGTCAAGTAAATTCAACCTTCCGCATCTTGAAATTGAAAAGGAAGGTTTCAAGCTATGTGTGCTACATACTGCAGACAGTGAATGTCAGAAAATGCAGCAGATGCTCAGCTGATGAAAGAGGGAACGATAGAGAGAATGAGAGAGAACATTTCAGATCAATGATCTTTCAAAGATATTACCAGAAGCATCAGCCTGTTACCCTTTCTGATAAGCTTAATGACCGCCATGGCATTAGTAGTTCAGTTTTTCACAGTATCAGAGTCAATGACTTCTCAACCACATTGTTTAAGAATATCATCAACTGTTTTATTTATTAATAATTATTTGCACCTGCCTGAAAGGAATTACAATAAAGATTCACTAGAGTGGTTTCTGAGATAGCAAATTTGTTGTAGATGAAGTCTGTGTTCTCTGGAGTTTGGAAGAATGTTCTTGCAAAGCTCGTTCGGGTGAATTGAGGGTGGATCTTTCCCCGGGCTGACAGTCCATAAGCAGTGAGCACAGTCCGAGGGACTGACATTGACCTTTAGGATTGAAATGAGGAGAAATTTCTTCTCTCAAAAAAATTCTGCCCAGCTGTGCTATTCAAAATAAAGAGTGGTTGATAGAGGGAACCATGGATAAGGGAATAGCGCAGGACTAAATGTCACAGCCTTAGAGAGGAAGGACGTCCTTTTGGAACAGAGATGAGGAAGAATTCCCTTAGCTTGAGAGTGGCGAATCTGTGGAATTTATAACCACGGATGAGTGTGGAGGCGAAGTCACCAAAGCATAGGTTGATTAGTAAAGGTGTCAAAGGTTATGGGGAGAAGGTATGAGAATGGGGTTGAAAGCAATAGTAAATCAGCCATGATGGAATGGTGGAGGAGACGCAATGCGTTGAATAGTTGTATTCTACCTTATGGCCTTATGAAAGGTTAGGACCAGGCTTCCCTCACAAATAAGAGAAAATCTTCAAATGCTGAAAATCTGAGCAACACACACAAGATGCTGGAGGAACTCAGCAGGCCAGGCACATCTATGGGAAAGAGTATAGTCGATGTTTTTGGCCAAAACCCTTATCTGATTATTATGTACCAATGAATTTTGTAGGAAGTTGCAGATATAGGTATTATCACTTCAATAAATAATGTACTGAATTTTTTATCACTATAATATTTTTGGTGATTCAGTAAACACTATGTAGACCTTTTTAGGAAATGGCATTTTGTTTGATGTACCATGTTCAGATCAGCCAATCTTTTGGAAGTAAGCATCTTCAGATGTTAGCTGGACTTTTTTTAAGGAATCTATGGGTCGGCACAACATCGAGGGCTGAAAGGCCTGTACAGTGCTGTAGTATTCTAGTGTCTATTGTCTAGTATCTCATCTGAACAAGATGAAGATGTGAACCTTCCATCAAGAGCTTCTCATCTTTTGTAAGAACGTCAAATTGAAAAATTTACGTTGGCTTTCTTCAGAAGAGAGTAAGTTGTTTGATGCAAAGCCTCTAACTTACAAATGTTAAACACTGAACCTAACTCTTACAGGTTGTGCTGCCAGCTTTTTAGTTTAAAAACATAATTTATCACCATCCATCCAGAAACTATTTAATTTCATTCCCTCATCTCTCTTTGCTCAAGCAATTGATATAACTGTTTTCAGACACATCAGCAATTTCCCAAGCCAATGTATCAGAAGGACTGCATATGGCTACTAGGCAGTTGAGATGTTTCCTAGAAGAACTACCCAGGCTGGTTATTCTCACCCTATTGAAGGAGAGCCCCTGAATGAACAATACTTACTTTTAAATGAAATGTTCAACATTGCAAGCAAATCCTGCATAGAGGAATGTTTTCATGTAACACTCCTACATTCCTCCAGTGTTTCAATATAGGGAAATACTCTTCAGTGAATTAAACCATTGACTGGCTTTCTGATATATTGAGAGAAGTTTTAAGGGTTATGTGACTCATGGGAAGGCAGTCACTGTTTGAGCTGGCAAAACAAATCAAACAGTACTGGTTGGAAAAGCAGTATGTTGGTGTATTCCATTGCAGTAACAGGAATGGCTGAGCATTGTTTGTTTTGTAAATATTGTTGGCTTTTAGAAGTTGTTGCTGATATGGCAAAAAAAAATCCATGGTTAATGACAGGCCTTCCAAAGATGTTTCAGTAATGTCTGTAGCTTGGATGTTCAACACTGAATTCAAATTACTACAAGAGGTGTTCCACTATCATCTCCATGGTTAGAACCTGATTCAACAAACGATGCAGTATTGTTTCAGACTATTAGTATCATTCCATTTCCATCATATTTTCAACAAAATGTTCATGTTAATTATTTTATGTTTGATGGACATGTATTTATGATTTATTAATTACTGTATCCAAAATAAAGTATCTTCTTTTAGAAATCAGGGATGAACTTTGCACTTCATCATCTTTACATACATCTGAAGAGGACATACAACAGCAAGAAAATAAATAAATGCAAGAGGTTCAACAGGTGTTGGAAATCCAGAGCAACACACACAAAATTCTGGAAGAACTCAGCAGGTCAGGCAGCATCTATGTAGAGGAATAAACAGTCGATGTTTCAGGCCAAGACCCCTCATCGGTACTGAAAAGAAGGGGGAAGATGCCAGAATAAGGTGTGGATGGATGGATGAAATAAGAAGTTGGAAGGTGATAGATGGACGAGGTAAAGATTTGGAGAAGAAGGAATCAGATAGGAGAGGAGGGGGGACCATGGGAGAAAGAGAAGCAGGAGGGTCCTCAGGAGGAGGTGATAGGTGGCGAGGAGAAGAGGTAAGAGAGGAGGGGCAGAGCAGAGAAGTGAAGAAGAGATAAGGGGGAGGGGGAATTATGGGAAGTTGGGGAAATTGATGTTCTTACACCAGCTTGGAGGTTACCTGGACGGAATATGAGGTGTAATTCCTCTATGTTGAGTGGCACTATCATGGCAGCAGAAGATGACATGAACTGACATGTTAGAATGGGAACAGGGATTGGAATTAAAAGGGTTAGCCATGGGAAATCCTGCTTGCTGCGGATGGAGCGATGGTGCTTGACAAAGCGGTTCTCAATCTATGTCAAGTCTCACCGATATAGATAAGACCATATCAGAAGCCCCAGATACAGTTGACAACTCAAACAGATTCATAGGTGAAGTCTTGCCTCACCTGTAAGGACTGTTTGGGGCCCTGAGTGGAGGTCAGGGAGGAGGTGAATGGGCAAGTGTGGCACTCCTTCCAGTTGCAGGGATAAGTGGTAGGAGGGATATTTGTAGGGAGGGTCAAATGCTCAAGGGAATCATGGAGGAAGTGATCCCTACCAAAAGCAGAGAGTGGGGTGGGGGAGGTGAGGATGTGTTTGGTGTAGCACCCCATTGAAGAGGATGAAAGTTGTGGAGGACGATGTGCTAGATGCAGAAGCTCATGGTGTGATAGGCGAGGACAAGAGGAACTCCATCACTGTTAAAGGGGCAGGAAAATAGGGAGTGTGGGTATCCAGGAAATGGAAGAGTTGTGGGTGAGGGTGAGGGTGTAATTGCCTGGGTTGGTCAGACCCAAAAGACTCAAACCAATTTTAGAGTCCAGAAAATTGGGTAATAAGCATACAAGCACAATAAAATAACTTAAGCCTAAGTTATTCTCATAAAACGGAAAGCACAAATAAACCACACAAAATACTATGTTGTAAGTTACAAAGATTTCAGGGCTCACGATTCTCAGCCTCCGCTTGATTGTCTCTGTTGTCGGGTGAACTCCAAATTGCGACTTGTGAAAGCACCCTGGGCCTGTCCTAGGCACCTATCGATCTTGATCCTTGGATTAGGTGAAGTCCCAAGAACTGAGCAAAAGGTGTCCCAATAAGTAGAGGTTCAGTCCATAAACACTGAGGCTGTGTCCACACTAGACTGGATAAATTCGTAACCGAAGCTTTTTCTCTTTGTTTTGACCCTCCGTCCACACTGAAATGGCATTTTCCTCCCCCCAAAACGGAGATTGTCAGAAACACTCTCCAGAGTAAATAAATCTGAAAACGCCTAATGGCCGGTGTAGTGTGTACGGCGTAACCGGCTCTTTTTAAAAACGCTGTCATGACGTGCCGGAACTGATGGTGACGGCAGCGTGGCATTTCATTGCTTTCTTGAACGCAACCTCCAACACCACAACAACAATGGCGGACGGTTTCGGGCGTGTGTTGTTTACTTTATTGTCTACATTAATTTCAACCCCCCCGCACGACCTAACAATTTCAGGACAGACGGCAATGAGACTGAAGCCAGAAGAGTTAGAAATGTACTCACCAAATACTTTGACCCATAGCTTACTGAATAAATAAGTATACTCACTTTGCCCTGTTTTCTGTCCTTGCTTGTATGGAGGTGGTTTACCTATTTATGCAAGTACTTCTCTGACAATAGATCTGTAACAGCTTAATGTAACATTGTATGGAAATACAAGATAACACTGATGCAGACATGTTTTATACATTTAACAAGGTGCTTTATTAATGTATTGCTTGTGCAAACATTCAATAGATGTAATTCTCACTACTTCCAAAATGTCACTTTTAAGTAGTAGCTTATGTTTGGCATAGATGTGAAAATGCTAAGGCCAAAAAAGGAAAATTGTAAGTTTCACTTTTACTCAGGTAAAAATAAAATGACTTTTGCCCAGTAACTCGTTTTATTGCACATGTTAAATGCAGCAAAATAATACACAAAGACATGGCAAAAGGCAAACAAATGAGGTAACAGCAAATTTCACTTTTGCCTAGTAACAAGCCTTATTGCATTTTGTTGTAGCTGTCGTCCCTTTCATCGGTGAGGAGACTATGGCTGTAGGAAATGTTTCCAGGGTGACCCCTCTGTGGGAGTGGGGAAAATGTTGGTGGGACCACCCGAAGGTCTGTGTGTCCATATGTTTAGCTATTGTAGTGGCTGTGAGGCTGGTATTGTGGCGGTGAAAAGTACTGGGGGAGAGCCATCATATTCCTCATCATTGCAAATCCCTCTGTGACAGAGTTAGTCAGTTTTTCAATGTTTGTCATCAGCCAGGTCATACTGTCCGTGAACTCCCTGTCGGTTGCCTCTATACGCTCCAGTATTTGTTCTTTTTTTAGTTTTAAGTCCTCCTGCACGAGAGCCAACAGCTGTCCATCGTTTGGCAATTTCCTTTTAAATTCTTCTAGTCTGTAACTGGACAAACGTGCACTAAGTCTTTCACGGCGAGATTCGACACCAAACATGTTGCAGCCATCACCTGTCGCTTGGTCCAAACTGTCGGAGTCAAGCGTACTCGTCGAAGCGGGTGAATTCTGTAGATGTGTCCTGCGCATGCCCAGTAGGAGGAGATCCACCCAAATACCCATTTTAATGTGGATGGAGGTATTTTCGAAAACGCCTGGTGTGGACGCCTATCGTTTTTACGCAAAACCGGCATTTTCGAAATTATTCGGTCTACTGTGGACGTAGCCTCAGAGACGCACAGAGACAGATAGATTCTTCAGTTCTTTTGTTCTCATGCCACTAGTGCCTGAGGCTAAGAAAGAATCCAGAGGTTATTAGCAAACATTTAACAATTTAGTGTAAGAATACAGCTGCTATCAACAAACATTTAACAAACCTTCTGTGTTTAAGGTGTAGAGACACCTTATGTGCTGCAAGCTCACAAAGAGCTAAAGTGTCACTTGGAATCCTTCAGACTTTCATCTAATATTTTTACAAAATTTAATACAGCACAACACAGAGGGCAGCTGTCATGGTCCGGTCCGTGAAGTCTGTATTCTGGTTCATGGTCCGGTCCATCGACCCTTGCTCCAGGTTTTCCTGTCTACCCTGTTTCTGTTCCTGTTGAGCTCTAATTGAGGCAGCTGATGCTCGTTGGGGCTGGCTGCATAAATACCTTCAGAGACCAGGGTGTGGGTGCTGGATTGTTCTTGTCCTTACTCTTTGTATCCCTTCCTCCGCCTTCTGTTCCTTGCCTGAAGCCTTGGCTTGTCTTGCTGGTAACTCTCGCCTCGTCTCGCCTGCAGTCTTGTCCTGAAGCCACCCTGTACCTAGCTCCCTTCCTGTCCCTTGCCTCCATCCGGTAAGTCAGCCTGTTTTGCCATTACCCTGCTGTTGGTTCTGTCCCTTCCTGTCCCTAGCCTCCATCGGGTAAGCCAGGCCATCTTGCTGTTACCTACGGTTGGTTCTGTCCCTTCCTAACCCTTGCCTCCGTCGGGTAAACCAGGCTGTCTTGCCGTTACCTACGGTCAGTTCTGTCCCTTCCTGTCCCTTGCTTCCATTGGGTGGTGATCTGCACCCTGCCCAGGAGTACTGCGCCCTGCCCAGGAGTTGCCTCCAGCCTCCAGCTCAAGTCTCCAGCCTCCTGCCGCCTGCCAAGCCTCACCTCAGGTCTCCAGCCTCCTTTCTCCTTCCAAGTCTCACCTCAAGTCGCTAGCCTCAAGCCTGAAGACTCCAGCCTCAAGCCTGAAGACTCCAGCCTCCAGCCTCCTGCCGGGCCTCGCCTCTTGTCTCCAGCCTCCTGCCTCCTGCCAAGTCTCGCCTCAAGTCGCTAGCCTCCTACCTCCTGCCAAGTCTCGCCTCAAGTCTCTAGCCTCTAGCCTCAAGCCTGAAGACTCCAGCCTCATCCTGCTTGCCAGCCAACCTTCGTCCTTGCCTAGTTCTGGGGGTCTGAGCCAGAGGCAAGACCCAGGTACTGGGTCCTTGTCCAGTCTCTGGCTCGGAGTCCAAGCCCGGGCTCCTAGCTCTCTTGTCCAGTCCTGTTTCAGGTTCCCGGTTTTCATGTCCATGTCTTTGCCCTCACCCTGTATCCTAGTCCTGTCCTTAGTACTTCAGTGTCTGTGTCTTGCACTTGGGTCCATTCCTAGCCACCTCCCTATGACAGCAGCATCAGTGGCGGAGACAGGGAAACCCCATTCTTTGAAGGAGATCATTTCTTTGGTCCTGAAAGGAAATCCTCATCCTGGGAACTGATGCGATGCAGAGGAAGGAACTGAGAAAAGGGAATGGCATAGATTCTTGATTGGTCTGGGCATAAAGGGATACAGGAAGAAGGCAGGAGATTGGGGCTGAGAGGAAAATTGGATTAGCCACGATGAAATGGTGGAGCAGACTCGATGGGCTAGATGACCTAATTCTGCTACTGTATCTTACGGTTTATGGCATTTTTACAGAAAAAAGCATGGGAAGAGGTATAATCAGGCTAGCCATGAGAATCAGTAGGTTTATAAAAGATATTGTAGACAGTTTCTCTCCAGAGATGGAGACAGAGAGATCGAGAAAGGAGAATTTATAAGTGAATTTAAGAGCAGGATAAGAATTGGAAGCAAAGCTTATGAAATTGATGAGCTCAGCATTGGTGCAGGAAGCTGTACTGATGTAGTCATCACTGTAGTGCAGAAAGAGTTGGGAGCATTACCAGGGAAGGCTTGGAACATGGACTGTTCCACGTAGCCAGTGAACAGACAGGCATAGCTGGGACCCATGTGGGTGTCTGTAGCTGCACCTTGAGTTTGAAGAAAGTTGAGGGAGCTGGAAGAGAAATTGCTGAGGCTGAGAACAGTTCCATCAGATGGAGGAGGGTGGTAATGGAGGGATACTGGTCAGTTCTGTTGTCAATAAAGAAGGCCTTCTTGATGGGGAATAAAAGCACATAGGGAATGAATATCTAGAAAATGAATACCTAATATCATGAAGAGTGCATGCTCCAGAACAGTCAATTTCTGGGGAAAATTGCTCCCAAAATAATCTAACAAGGTTCCACACAGGAGATTAGTGTGCAAACTTAAAGCACACTGTATTGGGGTAAGGTATTGATGTGGATAGAGAATTGGTTAGCAGACAGGAAGCAAAGAATGGGAATAAACGGGACCTTTTCAGAATGGCAGGCGGTGACTAGTGGGGTACCACAAAGCTCAGTGCTGGGACCCCAGTTGTTTACAATATATATTAATGACTTGGATGAGGGAATTAAATGCAGCATCTCCAAGTTTGCGGATGACACGAAGCTGGGCGGCAGTGTTAGCTGTGAGGAGGATGCTAAGAGGATGCAGGGTGACTTGGATAGGTTAGGTGAGTGGGCAAATTCATGGCAGATGCAATTTAATGTGGATAAATGTGAAGTTATCCACTTTGGTGGCAAGAACAGGAAAACAGATTATTATCTGAATGGTGGCCGATTAGGAAAAGGGGAGGTGCAACGAGACCTGGCTGTCATTATACACCAGTCATTGAAAGTGGGCATGCAGGTACAGCAGGCGGTGAAAAAGGTGAATGGTATGCTGGCATTTATAGCAAGAGGATTCGAGTACAGGAGCAAGGAGGTACTACTGCAGTTGTACAAGGCCTTGGTGAGACCACACCTGGAGTATTGTGTGCAGTTTTGGTCCCCTAATCTGAGGAAAGACATCCTTGCCATAGAGGGAGTACAAAGAAGGTTCACCAGATTGAATCCTGGGATGGCAGAACTTTCATATGATGAAAGACTGGATGAACTAGGCTTATACTCGTTGGAATTTAGAAGATTGAGGAAGGATCTGATTGAAATGTATAAAATCCTAAAGGGGTTGGACAGGCTAGATGCCGGAAGATTGTTCCCGATGTTGGGGAAGTCCAGAATGAGGGGTCACAGTTTGAGGATAAAGGGGAAGCCTTTTAGGACTGAGATTAGGAAAAACTTCTTCACACAGAGAGTGGTGAATCTGTGGAATTCTCTGCCACAGGAAACAGTTGAGGCCAGTTCATTGGCTATATTTAAGAGGGAGTTAGATATGGCCCTTGTGGCTAAAGGGATCAGTGGGTATGGAGGGAAGGCTGGTACAGGGTTCTGAGTTGGATGATCAGCCATGATCATACTGAATGGCGGTGCAGGCTTGAAGGGCTGAATGGCCTACTCCTGCACCTAGTTTCTATATTTTCTATGTTTTCTGTGTACTCAGCATTGCTATTTGAATGAAATAACACATTTCTGGTCATTATGTTCTAGGTTTTTAAAAAATTAAGTTTTAAAATAGAAACTTTTCACATAAAATGCTGTATAACCAAAGAAGCATTTTTGAAGTTCCATCTCTATTATAACACAGGAAATAAGAAAGCCTGTTTGCAGACAAAATTTCCTGTGAACAATTGGACCATGAGTAGGATAACGGATATTGGACCTTCTATCAATGGTAAATAACAAAACAGTAGCTGCAACATTTCTATTGTGATTAACCCTATGCCAGATATTGGATTTTGATGTTCCTGTTACGCTCACCAGTCATAATGATGACATTTAAACCATGTTTTCTATTCATCTTATGATGTCATTTTACCCCTTGTGGCCCTCTAAATTCTGAATAGGAGATATGGGAACACATTATTCTGA
The DNA here is from genome assembly GCF_963921235.1 of Mobula hypostoma. Classification (NCBI taxonomy): domain Eukaryota; kingdom Metazoa; phylum Chordata; class Chondrichthyes; order Myliobatiformes; family Myliobatidae; genus Mobula; species Mobula hypostoma. The sequence goes on along the minus strand of NC_086119.1, from coordinate 48,895,724 downwards.
CGCTCAGGGAAAATATCACGGGTGTGGTCACACAGGACAGACTGGAGAACTCATCTAGTGAGGCTTTATGGGTAGAGCTCGAGAATAAGAAAGGTACGACCACATTAATAGGATTCAATTATAGACCATCTCACATTCTGCAGGACTTAGTGGAGCAGATTTGTAGACAGATCACAGGCTGTTACAGAAACATAAGGTTGTGATGCAGGTGATTTTAACTTTTTTAACTTTCCAAATATTGACTGGGACTCCCATTCTGTAAATGGGCTGTATGGGAAAGGGTTTGTCTAATGTGTTCCAGAAAGTTTCCTTAATCAGTACTAGAAGTTCCATCTAGAGAGAAGCAATACTAGATTTCCTAAACGGGACTGAGACAGGGCAGGTGACAAAAGTTAGGGAACGCTTTGCATCTAGTGATCATAATGCCATAAATTTCAAGGCATTATTGAAAAGGACAGGTCTGGTCTTCAGGATGAGATTCTAAATTGGAGAAAGGCCAGTTTTGCTGGTATCAGAAGGGATCTGGCAAGTGTGGGTTGGGACAGGTTGTTTTCTGGCAAAGATGTACTCACTGCTTATGTACTTGGAGGCCTTCAATGGAGAAATTTTGAGAGGATAGTTTGTACGTTCCTGTCAGAATAAAAGGCAAGGGAAACAGGTTTAGGGAACCTTGACTTTTGAGAAATATTGAGGCCCTGGTTAAGAAAAAGGAGGTACATAGCAGGTATAGACAAGTGGGAACAAATGAGGTACTTGCTGAGTATAAAAATGTAAGAGAACATTTAAGAAGGGATGAGGAGGACTAAGACGAGGCATGAGGTTGCGTTAGCAGACAAGGTGAAGGAGAATCCTAAGGTCTGCTAGGGAAATATTAAGAGCAAAAGGATAGCAAAGGACAAAGTTAGTCCTCTGGAAGACCAGAATGGTGATCTCTGTGTGGAGACAAAAGAGATTGGGGAGATCACAAATGGATGACAAACAAGAGAAAATCTGCAGATGCTGGAAATCCAAGCTACACACGCAAAATGCTGGGGAAACTCAGCAGGCCAGGCAGCATCTATGGAAAAGAGTAAACAGTTGATGTTTCAGGCTGAGACCTTTCAGCAGAACTGAAGAAGTAAAGCTGAAGAGTAGATTTAAAAGGTGGGGGGAAGGGAGAAAGAAACACAGGAAATAGGTGAATCTGGGAGGTGGGGAGGGGTGAAGTAAAGAGCTGGGAAGTTGATTAGTGAAGGAGATATGGGGCTGGAGAAGGGGCAGTCTGATAGAAAAGGACAAAGGGCCATGGAAGAAAGAAAATGGGGAGGAGCACCAGAGGGAGGTGATGGGCGGGCAAGGAGATAAGGTGAGAGAGGGAAAATGGGATAGGGAAAGGTGAAGGTGGGGGGGGGCGTGGAAGCATTATCGGAAGTTCGAGAAATCGATTTTCATACCATCAGGTTGGAGGCTACCCACAGGGAATATAATATGTTGTTCCTCCAACCTAAGTGTGGCCTAATCATGAGAGTGGAGGAGGCCATGGATAGACATATCAGAATGGGAATGGAAGTGGAATTAAAATGGGTGGCCACTGGGAGATCCTGCTTTTTCTGGCGGATAGAGCATAGGTGCATGGCTAATCAGTCTCCCAATCTATATCAGGTCTCACCGATATACAGAAGACCCCACCAAACACAGTATATCACCCCAACAGACTCACAGGTGAAGTGTCATCTCACCTGGAAGGACTGTTTGGGGCCCTGAATGGTAGTGAGGGAGAAGGTGCCGGGGCAGGTTTAGCACTTGTTCCTCTTGCAAGGATAAGTGCCAGGAGGGAGATCAGTGGGGATGGATGAATGGACAAAGGAGTTGTGTAGGGAGTGATCCCTGTGGAAAGCAGAAATTGTGGGGGGGGAGGGAAGGATGTGCTTGGTGGTGGGATCTCTTTGGAGATGGTGGAAATCGTGAGAATTATGTGCTGGATGCAGAGGCTGGTGGGATGGTAGATGAGGACAAGAGGAACCCTATCCCTGATATGGTGGGTGGGGGGAGGATGGGGTGAGAGCAGGTGTGCATATAATGGAAAAGATATGGTTGAGGGCAGCATTGATGGTGGAGGAAGGGAAGCCCCTTTCTTTGAAGACAGAGGATATCTCCTTCGTCCTGGAATGAAAAGTCTTATTCTGAGAGCAGATGTGGTGGAGATGGAGGAACTGAGAGAAGGGGATGGTGCTTTTACAAGTAACAGGGTGGGAGGAGGTATAGTCCATGTAGCTGTGAGAGTCTGTCAATTTGTAATAGATATCAGCAGATAAGCTGTCTCTAGAGTTAGAGACAGAGAGATTGAGAAAGGAGAGGGAGGTGTCAGAAATGGACCAGGTAAATTTGAGGCAGGTTAGAAGTTGGAGGTAAAGTGGATGAAGTTGATGAGTTCGCATGGGTGCAGGAAGCAGCATCAATGCAGTCGTCGATGTAGTGTCGTGGTTGTAGACTGGAGTCTGTGATTAGTGAAGTTGCAAAGGGATCGGTGCTGGGTCCGTTATTATTTGGGTGACAAGGTGGGTAACTTGATCAGTAGATTTGTGGATGACACCAAGATTGGGGGTGTAGTGGACATCGAGAAAGACAATCAAAGCTTCCAGCAGAATCTAGACCAGATGGGAAAATGGGCTGAAAAATAACAGGTGGAACTTAATGCAGACAAGTGCAAAGTATTGCACTTTTAGAGGACCAGCCAGGGTACGTCTTATTTAGTAAAATGTAGGGCACTGAGGAGTGTGGTAGAATGGAGGGATCTGGAATACAGACCTATAATTCCTTGAAATTGGTGTCACAGTTAGATAGGGTCGTATAAAAGCTTTTGACGGATTGGCCTTCATAAATCAATATATTGAGTACATGAGATGGGATGTTACGTTGAAATTGTATAAGACGTTGGTGAAGCCTAATTTGGAATATTGTTTGCAGTTTTGATCACCTATCTACAGTAAAGATGTAAATAAGATTGAAAGAGTGTGGAGGAAATTTTATAAGGATATTGCGGGACATGAGGACCTGAGTTATAGGGTAAGGTTGAATAGTTTATGACTTTGCTCCCTGGAACGTGGAAGATTGAGGAGAGATTCGATAGAGGCATACAAAATTATGAGGGGTATAGAAAGAGTAAATGCAAGCAGGCATTTTCCACTGAAGTTGGGTGAGCCTATAACGAGAGACCATGGGTTAAGGGTGAAAGGTGAAATGTTTCAGAGGAACATGATAGGGAACGTATTCACTCAGAGGGTGGTGAGAGTGTGGTACGAACTGCCAGTGCAAGTGGTGGTTGTGGGTTTGATTTTAACATTTAAGAGAAATTTGAACTGGTACATAGATGGGCAGCCGGCCAGTGGTATATTGGCATCAGCACTGGACTTCAAGGCGAATTGTCCTTAATTCGAATCCAGCTGGGTTCAAACCTGGGTAGCAGCAGTATCTATGTGGAAGAAAGGCCTGGGAATGTACTTCCATATCTTGCCATGAAAACCATATGGACAACTACACCATGAGTCGACGATGACAATCAACACAACGACATCGATGGGAGTGGTATGGAGGGCTAAGATTCGGGTGCAGGTCAATGGGACTAGGAAGTTTATTGGTTTGCATGGGCTAAAGGGCTGTTTCTGTGCTGTAGTGTTGTGTGACTTTATGCTCGATTTTAGAGGTCGGTGTTCCCTCACTTCTAACAGAACTGTCTGTTCCGTAACACTGCTTTTTAAAGAGTTCCTCAAAGGCTCTGCAAACTGTGTGAAATACTATCAGGCCTCCAAAGACTCAACTTAATCACCCTACCATTAAACTGTGTCAGTAAGAGTTGGTATAAAAACAGAAAATACTGGAAAAAAACATTTCAGATTGGAGACTTTTTGTCAGAATTTGAAAAGGGAGTCAAAAGTGGTCATTTTAAGTGCAGAGGAGATGGATAGGACAAAGCAAATATCTGCAACAGGGTGAGGCCAGATCTCTTGGGTTAATGGGACAGTTAGAGGATGATGAAGTTTCTCTGTTTATGCCATGTGTGGTTAATAGCAGAGTCCTGGGACATGCTCAGCAGGTCAGGATGTACAAATGGAGGAAGACGAACTGTGCCAAACTTATAGGCAACTTACAACAGAAATGTCTACTTCTGATGCAGACAGAGAAAATGAGTTACCAAACGTGTTGAGAACTTGATATTAAAATTTGGAATTTGTCAGTATGGCAGAGGAGGTATTGTTTGCTTTGGGCTTTGTTATAACAGTGCAGGAGGCCAGAATGATCAGCCAGAGTGAGAGTGGGTTAGAGAATTTAAGACGCAACAGGAATGGACACTGAATGTACGGCCCTAGATTGTAAGGATCCAGACTAGTCCTGAGGAAGTTATTGCCTCCTCACTCCACTACTTGATTTAGACCCTGAGGGGATCAGGCAGACAACATGGTGTGCATCTGCCATAAGGTAGGTCACACAGCTCCTGTTAAAGACGCCAAACTTGCACCTCATCAGGCCATTGCGAGATTGGCCGATTTATGAACAGTCCAGCATATGAATGAGTTCTCATAATATTATAAATCAATAAGTCTGATATACTTACAAACATTCATTTGTACAACAATAGTTTGCTCTCTCTCCATTTTTAGTAATTTTTTTTTTCTTACCAGTCTTATCTGCTTTTGACGCCATTTAATACAACACTTTGGAGGTACAGTTTGCATATGTAGTATTACTTTGGTATTTTCTGACTTGGAGACAAAATCAACTTATGGGTATCTGTAGAAACTGGACCAATAGAGCATTTCATTGAGTTCCGTTCGATACAGCTTGATCTTCATGAGCCACGTGTGTTCAGTGAACCAACTCTGACTGTGCAGAGGCAGCACCAAAATCCACGAGGCTGGGTGATGCTGGAGTGGCCAGGATGGGAAGCTGGGAGTGAAGTAGGGTCTGACGGGCAAGTTGCAAGAGTGTAGACATGGTCTGCAGTACATTATCAGTCAGCTTAGTCAACACTCTCAATATTACTGCCATACAATGATTCCTGCTTTCTTCAGTCTTCTTCCCTTTCAAGATGCTCATCTGCATCCCCTGGGTCAAAAGTACCGTACCATTGCAGCCTCCATTCAAGCCTTGGGGTTCCCTCATGCTGTATGTCCTGATTGTAGATCGTGAGTCACTGGTGCCTCATTTCATGAAACTTGACTCACTGGCTGCATCACTGCCTTGTATGGAGGCTCCAATGCACAGAATCAAAAGAGGCCGCAGAGGGCTGTGGACTCAGAAAGCTCTGTCATGGGCACAACCCTCCCCACCGTCGAGGACATCTTCAAAAGGCAGTGCCTCACGAGGCAGCATCCATCATTAAGGACCCTCACCATCCAGGACATAGCCGCCTCCCTTTACTACATTACTACTACAGAAACCTGAAGACCCACACTCAAAATTTTAGAAAACGTTTTTTCCCCATAGATTTCTGAACAGTCCATGAACCCATGGAAACTACTTTGCTTGTTCTCTTTTGCATGTTTTAACTATTTGATATTTTATTGTAACGTATTGATTTTTATCTTTGGAGACTGATCGTGGAGAGTAAAACAAAAAGTATCGTCTCAAACAAAAGTACTTTCTGAGGACACAAGTTGTCACAGTAGGAGGTCTCACTTTATCATATGAAATCTCTTCTGGTGCTGATAGTCTTATTATATGGAGTGCATGCCAATAGTTCTTTTGCCAATGCATCCCAAGCCCCTCAGAAGACCACCCCCCCCCGCCCCTGCCAGAAGATGCTAAAAAAGCAGAAATTGCCTTTCCTGGAACTTCTATGTCTCCCTCTCTCTGAGAACCCTGGGGCACACTCCATTGTCTCAGTATTGTCCATGTATTTCATTATCAGGCAAGTGACGTCTTCCCCTGTGGTGGTAAAGTGGCCCTTTTAAGGGCATAACCCATGGTGTGTGGCTGCTGAATAGACTCCTGGCAAAATATCGGAAGAGTGACATTCGTCCCTTTTCATCATGCTCTATTGTCATACAAGGCGTCTTTTGACATGTCAACTAATCCATAGTAACTAAATTTAGCAATCAAAACAATGTCTCTATAATTGTTCATGTTAAATATCTTTGATATATTAACAATGTTTGGGAAAATCTGTGTTGATGATTTGAATTAGGTTCATCGCTAAGAACTTGTTGAAAGTGTTTTATACCTTCAAGATGGTGCAAGTGAACAATGGCAACATTCTGCAGACAGAACAACTTCCTTTACTTCTTCTTTCAAATATGATTCTATTACTAAGCTGTGTGCGATTGGAGTATGTGATTTACATTTTGATGGTGTATTTTTGGGCCGTTTGAACCATCTGGCACTTTGCTGTCTCTGAAGGAGTTCGGTGAGGTTTGGAGCAGAAGGTGCAGCCTGGAAACCATGAGCAAGCCTATTGATTCTCTCTGACTGAGTCATCAAAAGTGCAAGCCCATGATCAACTTGATTGCTTCTCTCCAATTCAGGTGTTGAGAAAGGTTGAACTCAACAAGGGCAAGAGTGGAGGACTGGCGGGTGTTTGGCACCACCTGCCTCTGTTTGACCAGATTTCCTCTCCCTCATGTTAGCTGCTGTTGGAAGAAAGTTCTGAAATCTTGGGATCCAAGTTGCAAGGAAAGGCTGTGGACTCACTTAGGGGACCTAGAAGTTCGTGTTGCATGTGTTCCCGGATTCTGATTACTCTTTTATTCTGTTTTTGAGAAGTTCACTTGGGGTAATCGATGTGGACTGAGGTGCTTCGGCAAAGAATGGCCCTGTAGCTTGCATTGGGCTAGTAGCATGGCACTGAACTGAGCTAAACTGAATACTATCTGGACTCCTAGTTTGATGGTTGATATTCCATGTGTTTGCTTTTTGCCATTTGTGAAATTTGTAATTTTTTTTTAGCGTGTTGGGTGTTTGATATTTTCTTGAGTGGGTTCCATGGCTATTTCTTTGTTTCGGGGCTGCCTGCAAAGGGAAACAAATCTCAATGTTGTATTCTGTATACCTACTTTGATAATAAATGTACCTTCAACCTTTGAATCATTGCCCACACTTGCTGCTGATGTATATTTGGAACCTTGAATGTCCAAGACTTGTTCAGCAAGGGGCTGCCTTGTGTAACATAATCGAGTTATTTAGGTGGACTAGAACAAGCTCTGCCCATGAAACAACTGACAGATGGTAAACCCATACCCTCAGGAACGCCATCTGTCATGCCTTTAAATAGTTCTGAGTGCTCCTTACATTCAGAAACCTTTTAAAAAGACATCAACAAACAATATTCTAAAAATGATTAAAAACATTTAAATATTAAGTCACCTAAATATATTTAAAACTCTTAAACAATAAAAAATTAAACACAAAAAGCTAAGAATAACAACAGTATTACTCGTACAATTCTGCCTTGCAACATTAAAATCTCCCTTCAAATGAACAGCCTTACTAATCTTTAAAAACATGTCCTGTGAACATTTTCCGCAGAGGACTCCAACATGTTTGTGGTCTTCTGATGGACTGGGCGGAATCCACAGGTGGACTACAGCTGGGAAATTGCCAGCAGGTTTTGGACTAACCAACCTTTCTGGCACCTTTGGAGGAAAAATTCTACTGGTTCAATGCAGAACAGCCACGATATCCCAGGAGGATCAGGCTCAATATCACCAGGGATAAGAAGAATCGCTCTGTGGATCTTAAACATTTATCTGAGGGAACAGATAAGCCCCTAATTCAAAGTCTCCATTTAAAATGGCACTATGTTGAAGGCACAGAATGTTGAGCTGAAGTTTCTGGATTGGTCTTGATCACATGATTACGTTATCAGTGAATTGCAGTTGTAGCTTCAAGAATTGTTGACAAATGCTGTGAGTTTGCCACTCATTCATGGAAAGTGTGTTGGATGCAGTGGTACAATTCTCTAAATAAAATGACTGGTGGCATAAGAATATCACTCATCTGGTAGGTTGAACTTGCTGGTGACAGACACTGTACTATGCAGGCAAGACCTTGCTGAGTGGGTCCTTGAAATTCACTCAATGAGTTTTTTTCCTCTGTGAAACAGCTGACAAGGAACACAATAACAGGGGAAAGCCATGCCCTCAGCTTTACCATCTGACAATTTTTGAATGCTTTTGCATGTCGCTGACTTTCTGAAGCTATTGAACTTCTTCTTAAACTTCAACAATTGCTTCAAAATCAACTGGTACTGACTTACCATTCAATACTGCCATCTCACAATGAAGTGACAGTCAAAATTCTTTCATTTCTGCAAACTTTAGTTTACAGGGCCACACAGTTTGACTTTTTACTGATGGTTAAATGAAAACCAGTGACCAAATTCACTGTTGATTTTTATCCAGGATTTGACTGAATGCCAAAGCCTACTTACTTCACATCCACAATTCATAACCATGGTGCCTTAGTCTTGTAAACCTTCTAATGAATGGCTATTGACAGGAGTGAGAAGAGGATCTAAAAGTTGTATCCAGAATATAGAAACATAGAAACATAGAAAATAGGTGCAGGAGTAGGTCATTCGGCCCTTCGAGCCTGCACCGCCATTTATTATGATCATGGCTGATCATCCAACTCAGAACCCCGCCCCAGCCTTCCCTCCATACCCCTGACCCCCGTAGCCACAAGGGCCATATCTAACTCCCTCTTAAACATAGCCAATGAACTGGCCTCAACAGTTTGCTGTGGCAGAGAATTCCACAGATTCACCACTCTCTGTGTGAAGAAGTTTTTCCTAATCTCGGTCCTTAAAGGCTTCCCCTCTATCCTCAAACTGTGGCCCCTCGTTCTGGACTTCCCCAACATCGGGAACAATCTTCCTGCATCTAGCTTGTCCAATCCCTTTAGGATCTTATACGTTTCAATCAGATCCCCCCTCAATCTTCTAAATTCCAACGAGTACAAGCCCAGTTCATCCAGTCTTTCTTCATATGAAAGTCCTGCCATCCCAGGAATCAATCTGGTGAACCTTCTTTGTACTCCCTCTATGGCAAAGATGTCTTTCCTCAGATTAGGGGACCAAAACTGCACACAATACTCCAGGTGTGGTCTCACCAAGGCCTTGTACAACTGCAGTAGTACCTCCCTGCTCCTGTACTCGAATCCTCTTGCTATGAATGCTAGTATACCATTCGCATACCATATGGCGCTAGAAAATGGGTGATTAAATCTGCTCCAACACACAACGGGCCCACAGTTATGATACTAAATCAATGCATAAAGGTACAGCCATTCTTAATGTAATTTGTTATAAATTTTCAGGTGCTTCACTCCTTCACCCAACCTCTTGTTCCATTCATAAGATTAAAGTATGTCACAAGCCTTGCGGCCCATCAGGCCGGCGCTTATACCGGTTTCCATGGTGTGCAGCGACTAAGAGTACAAGACTCCGCTCCCTCCCCCCGGATAGGACGCCAGTCTATCGCGAGGTTAACCCCCAGCTTTTTTGCGGTACCCATTCTCAGCTGGGTAGACTGGAGCATTGTGTGGCTAAATGCTTTGTTCAAGGACACACAAGCTGCCTCGGCTGAGGCTCGAACCCATGACCTTCAGATCGCTAGTCCAATGCCCTAACCACTTGGCCACGCACCACACTATTCATAAGATACTCTTTCCTTAATAATCTGCCTCTCAGTGATCTGGTTCCCTGATCTCAATAGCTGGGTGATCTTTAAAACACACTCCTATGAAGGCATCTGTAATGTGGGAGGAGCCTTGCAGTGCTACCCTTTTTCCGGGACCAACAATTCTTTATCTCCTTATAGAAACATAGGAAACCTACAGCACAATACAGGCCCTTTAGCCCACAAGGCTGTGCTGAACACGTCCTTACCTTAGAAATTACCTAGGGTTACCCATAGCTCTCTATTCTTCTGAGTTCCACGTACCTGTCCAGGAGTCTCTTAAAAGACCCAATCATATTCGCCTCCACCACCGCCACCAGCAGCTCATTCTCTGTGTAAAAAATTTACCCATGACATCTCCTCTGTACCTACTTCCAAGCACCTTAAAACTGTGCCCTCTTGTGCTAGCCATTCCAGCCCTGAGAAAAAGCCTCTGACTATGCACACGATCAATGCCTCTCATCATCTGATACGCCTCTATTGGGTCACCTCTCATCCTCCGTTGTTCCAAGGAAAAAAGGCTGAGTTCACTCGACCTATTTCATAAGGCACACTCCCCAATCCAGGCAATATTCCTATAAATCTCCTCTGCACCCTTTCTATAGTCTCCACATCTTTCCAGTAGTGAGGTGACCAGAACTGAGCACAGTACTCCTAGTGGGTCCTGAACAGGGTCCTATATAGCTGTATCATTACCTCTCGGCTCCTAAACTCAATCCCATGATTGATGAAGGCCAATGCACTGTATGCCTTCTTAACCACAGAGTCAACCTGCACAGCAGCTTTGAGTGTCCTATGGACTCGGACCCCAAGATCCCTCTGATCCTCCACACTGCCAAGAGTTTTACCATTAATGTTATATTTTGCCATCATATTTGACCTACCAAAATGAATCACCTCACACTTATCTGGGTTGAACTCCACCTGCCACTTCTCAGCCCAGTTCTGCATCCTATTGATGTCCCACTGTAACCTCTGACAGCCCTCCACACTATCCACAACACCTCCAACCTTTGTGTCATCAACAAATTTACTAACCCATCCCTCCACTTCTTCATCCAGGTCATTTATAAAAATAATGAAGAGTAGCAGTCCCAGAATAGATCCCTGAGGCACACAACTGGTGACCAACCTCCATGCCAAATATGACCTATCTACAACCACTCTTTGCATTCTGTGTTCCCTTGGATCCCATGCCTCCTTACTTTCTCAATAAGCCTTGCATGGGGTACCATGTCAAATGCCTTGCTGAAATCCATATACACAACATTTACTGCTCTACCTTCATGAATGTGTTAGTCACATCCTCAAAAAAATTCAATCAGGCTCATAATGCACGACCTGCCTTTGACAAAGCCATGCTGACTATTCCTAATCATATTATGCCTCTCCAAATGTTCATAAATTCTGCCTTTCAGGATCTTCTCCATCAACTTACCAACCGCTGAAGTAAGACTCAATGGCCTATAATTTCCTGGGCTATCTCTACTGCCTTTCTTGAATAAAGGAACAACATCCGCAACCCTCCAATGCTCCGGAGCCTCTCCTGTCCTCATTGATGATACAAAGATCATCGCCAGAGGCTCAGCAATCTCCTCCCTCACCTCCCACAGTAGCCTGGGGTATATCTCATCCGGTCCCAGTGACTTATCCAACTTGATGCTTTCCAAAAGCTCCAGCACAACCTCTTTCTTAACGTCTATATACTTAAGCTTTGCAGTCCACTGTAAGTCATCCCTACAATCGCCAAGGTCTTTGTCCATGGTGAATACTGAAGCAAAGTACTCATTAAGTACCTCTGTCATCTTCTCCGGTTCCATACACACTTTTCCACTGTCACACTTGATTGGTCCTATTCTCTCACGTCTTATATTCTTGCTCTTCACATACTTGGAGAATGCCTTGGGGTTTTCCTTAATCCTGTTCGCCAAGGCATTCTCATGGCCCCTTCTGGCTCTCCTAATTTCTTTCTTAAACTCCTTCCTGTGATCTTCTAGATCTCTATCATCACCTAGTTTTTGAACATTTCGTAAGCTCTTCTTTTCTTCTTGAATAGATTTACAACAGCCTTTGTACACCACAGTTCTTGTACCCTACCATCCTTTCCCTATCTCATTGGAACATGCCTACTCAGAACCCCACGGCAATACCCCCTGAACATTTGCCACATTTCTTCCATATATTTCCCTGAGAACATCTGTTTCCAATTTATGCTTCCACGTTCCTCATATAGCCTCATATTTCCCCTTACTCCAGTTAAATGCCTTCCTAACTTGTCTGTTCCTATCCCTCTCCAATGGTATGGTAAAGGATCCCTCTCCTTTTAAACTCTTCTCGCTCTAATCACTGGCTGATGTCCACAGGCTTGCACAGTCATGCCCTGATCAAACCACTGAAGAAATAACCGTCTCCTTTTAAACTCTTACAATATCCAAGATCTGATGACGTTTGGATTCCCTGGAGTGGTTTATTCCTCAACAAGAATAATGATCATTCCAGAGGTCAGCCTTATCCCTTTGCTTCCTTATATTTTCATGGAAGGAGCCTTCTTCTCATGAGAACTGAAATAAAGACAGGGTTGACATGTACTGAGAAATTAATTCCACTCCAGAAGCCTGGGCTGATAAGAGATGTTGTCAGTGTCGATGCAGTTAAGTCAAGTTGATGAACAAACATTGTTCAGCACAAATGAGTGATAAATAATGTAATTTACTTGAAGGATTGGCTGCCAATCACAAATCTACTCCTTTTGACAACATACTTACATACACTGAATAGGATAGTTGTCATCTTTGTGTCTATTTTCCCTGAAGATATGGTATATCCCAGCCCTTCTTCCAAACTGTCTTCATCAAAACACTGTGCCCTTTAATTCTCTCTTTGTTTTATTATTCCCTCTCCCATCAAGGAAATGACCACATTGTCCTTCCCTACCTCACTCTGACCTGTAAGTTCTCTACCTTTTCTGCTACCACAGTGAAGCCAAACACAAACTCATATTCCACTTGGACTGCCTTCATTACATTGTTGAGCATCAATATTTCCAATTTCACATTACTTCCCTTCCCCTAGGTTCCTTTTCCACCTCTCACCAGTCCACCCAGGTTCCCTCTTCCTTTGTTCACCTTTTTTATCGTTACCTAGATTCATCAATGACCCACCCATTCCATCACAGACCTGGTACTTTTCTCCCTTAGTTGACCTTTCCTATCCCTGACATGTATAAGGCAAAGGTTCTCAAAAATTAAAGTCTGATTGTGTACTGTTCTCTCTCAGATGCACATCTTGATTTAATATTAATTTTATAATGATTTTTGAAAGAATATTTGAAGCTTTTTCATGAATGAAAACCTTTTTTACTAATGATAGCTTGCCTAAATAAAGCAGGCCTGTGTTTTATTTGCTACTTCCTGAATTGCTAAGTATTCACAAGGATAGGGGGTTTGGGACTCAGCAAATTTATGACAGTGCAAGACTTCAGGCAGTTGATGATCTTTAGTTAAGACAAAAAGAAAGAGGCCCATGTGATATCGGACCCAAAACCCACACAATGGAGCTCCTCATTACTGGATTCAGATCTGGACTGATCGCTCTATGGTACTGAATGCAATTTTGATGGGCAGTTTTGAATAATGTTTACAAAGCAAATAGATGTAAAAGTCCTTGAATTATCTTCCCTTCCCTAGCCTTCCATCCAAATATTACTTTTTTTAAAAACAAGCACATGGACCAGAATTTGAGGAACTTCCAGATAAAGCTAAAGCTGTAAAGTGCTTTTTGAGGGGAGAAGTTATTGCCCATTTTATGGACTTTTGAGAGGACAGAATTGTTTTCTCTCTACAATTAAAGTGTGAGCAGCTAGATTTTTGATAAAGTACTTGTTACCACTGTGTATTTTAATGGTCCAGTGTACAAACGTATTACCTTTCGAGTTTAACTGGAAGATCTTATTTTATATTTTCCTTTTCCTGTTTTATTTATTTTATATAAAATATCCAGGCAACAGTTACAGGAAGGCAGTTTGCTGCATTGATCTTCTGGTGCTATCTGATACATTTCTGTACAGTGGGGCTTTGTGGGTCTGTCCACCAACCATTGCTTGTTGGGATACAACACTAGAAACTTTACTCCACAGTGACATCCCTTTAAATCTGGGATTCCCAACCTTTTTTATGCCAATGAGCCTTACCATTTATCGCGGGTCCATGGAAACCAGATTGGGAGCCCCTGGTTTACATGTTTTTTCAATGCCTGCACCTACCCGTTACAGGAAGGAATTTGATAGTTAGCAAAATGGGCAAAATAGCCCAACTCAAAATAGCCCACCTCACAACCACAACCAGACCCACAGATTCCCATATGGATCAGAATGCTTCAACTTTATTTATTATTTTACAGTTCATGGATGTCACTGACATTGCGAATAATTTTTGGTGATGATTATTTATCCCCTGATTAAAAAGGTTGAGAAACTTTTAAATGTCAATCAAAGGATGGATTTGGAGTTTTGTATGTCAGAATGAGGAAGGGTGGCAGATTTCAGTTCTGAAAGGACATTATGAAGTCCGCTAGTTTTACAACAATAAAGGAATTCTATGATCATCATTGCTGATACCAGATTTTAATTCGAGATTTGCATTCGAAATTTTTATTTCATTGCCTCAGTGAAAGTCCCTCACTAATATGGTAAGATTCAAAGTCAATATCTCCAGATCTGTTGGAAAAGGCCTCTGTAAGCCAGCTATTTAACATCATGTTCGTAAATCACATTCGATCATCCAACAAAGAGTGAAACTTCGAAACAGTGTTCAAAAACAAAACTCAGAAAAATCAGTAACGGAACTATATCTTGTGGTGATTCTGGCATACTACAATGGAAAGAATATGATTCAATACCTCTGAGAACTTGTTCCTATAAAGCGAAAATGACCTCTGGCAAGCACTGTGGGATATAGTTCACTAGTACTGGGAGAGAGATGAAATATTGCTGAAAAAGTGCAAAAAAAAATACTTGATTTCACTGCTTAGCATATCTTGTGTAGCCATCATCCCTGTCTGATAACAAGTCAATAATAAAAATGACCAAGATCGTAAATTCATTAGTATCTTTTCTGAAAGATCTAATTTTAAAATCTTTATTTAAATAAAATATTTGACAATTATTTAAAAGACAGATGTAGTTATTAAATTAGAATGGAATGATTATGCATGCTTTTATTTGTGTGCCACTCCTTGTAGCCCTAATGTAATTTGCCATGTGACCAGCTCTGAGATATTGTTCACAATGCACTAAATACAACTAAAATTGTCTTAACTACTATTATAATACCTTACATTTTTATAGATCTTTAACATAAAAGATCTAGTGTTTAAATAATGCAATTAAAATATAAACTGACATCAATCCACATCAAGGAAAAAATATTTTCCCTTGACACCAGTACCAGAGTAGCTTCAGAATTCAAAATTCTGACAGGTCTATCCCTTTGCACAGCAAGCAGTTAAAGAACACGTTTTTCCAAGGCTTGCTTCTCTTTCAACATCTATGAAAGTGCCAAAATACTTTACAGCCTGTGAAGTATTTCTGAAGCACATTCACAATTGAAATGCATGAACAATTTTCCGTACAGCAACACCAACAAATAGTACAATGTGACAAATAGGCTTTGAGCGGTTCAGAAAAACAAATGGTACTGGTTTAGTGCAAGGAAGTGACACTGAGGTGATAGATCATGCCTGCTCTGATTGAATGGCAGAACATGCACCAAGGGATGAATGGCCTGTTCCTGGTCCTATCCCTCTTGTTATGTTGTACTTAGGAATGTCTACAGGACTGTATATGTCAAAACAGACAGCTCTCTAGCTATTTTTTTAAACTTGTCATGAAACCTTAAATTTACACAAGATCATTTAGGATCTTTTTGGAAGGATATTTCTGATAGCATAGTGCTTTCTTGATAGTGCATTAAGCTGTCTGTCTAGATTTTATGCACAAATCTCTGTAAGCTGGAAACTTCCTAACTTATAGGCAAGATTTATGATGATTAGTTGACATGGCACTGTTAGCTTGTAGTAGATTATGGTTTATGGTGGAATTGTAACTAAACACAGCATCTACACTATTTCAGCACTGATCCACACGTACCATTTGAAACCTGGAACACTGTATCCTGAATGGATATTGCCCATGGATCATCATGGTTAGCATCAATATGATGGGCCAAAGGGCCTTTTTCTGTGATCCAGGCTATCTCCAGATAATAAATGGAATGTTTCTACAGACATCCATAAATTGATGTTGTTTGTGTCACTCAATATGGTAACTGTACCTTCACAGCATGGTAATCAAACGCATGTAAGACAAAAAGGAAACTATTTCTGCTGTTGGAGAAATGAATGTAAGTATATGCAGCAGACTTTAGAATTGATAATTTTATGGGAGCTCATTCATATCTGCAGGTGTCCATTAGTTAAACATTCTTAATCTAGGGACAGCCTGTACATGATTTTATAACCTATGACAACTGAATGATTCTAACAGGGCCTCTGCGCCACATTCGTCAGAGGTAATAAACCTTCAGTGGAAAGTTAGAGAAGCAGTATTGTCAGTTGCAGCCTGCGCCCCACAGCCAGTCAGCAGGATAGAAACTCATCCACTTTCACATGCATTAAATGTGCAGTTTAGTAATGGCCCTACATATTTTCCATTTTCAAAATGTGATTCTGTTGAAGTCAATTTCCACCCTTGAGTGCACAACTGGCAGCACACTTCAAACTTGCTGCAGCACAGAGTCATGCTGAATACACCGAGATTAAATGGTAAAGGGAAAAACTTCGAGAAACGATTAGAAGCCACAGTGGCAAAAATAACAAGATAGCCACTGAACTAATTGAGGTAGACTTCCTTGTCAACAATGTTCTTGTGATATAATACAAGAAGAGCTACACTGTGTTTATTTCAAAATTTATAATTTTACCCATCCTTCACATAGTTGTTCCAGACAGCATTCTATGGTTAAACAAAATAACTATTTGTTGTGCATGTTTGTGGCTGATAGAAGGATGAGAATGTTGGAAGATTTTCAAAGTAAATTCCTCTTTTCGTTAGTATTTCTCTATGTTATATAAATAAAGTTATTATTGTTATAATTATTTCTGCATGTAAGTCAAGGAACCATGGTATCGGTGAGTTTTGAGACACTAAACCTCCTCCATTATGAATATGATTTTATTTCTCATGAATACAACTAGAAATTCAAATGAGGACAGAGGCGGATGTTCTGTGCAATCAAATTTCGACAATGTATTACATCACAAGCTCGTGCTAATCATCATTTGTTGCTTTAATATGAGCCCTGCATCACAAATCACCACAAAGGGTGGTTAAGAAAGAAATATTCATTAAGTTTCAGCAGAGGCTGGTCTCAACCTCAGCAACAGATGGAAGCTGACAGTTCTTTTTAAATAAATAAAGATAAGCTGTGATGTGACTGTAAATTTCAATTTCATTTCATATCGATGAAAGTGTATTAGTATCGATAATAATTACTCAGTGTGAGCACATGGCCAAGTGGTTGAGGCATTGGACTAGCTACCTGAAGGTTGAGAGTTCGAGCCCCAGCCGAGGTAACGTGTTGTGTCCTTGAGTGAGGCACTTAATCACACAGTGCTCTGCGACAACACTGGTGCCAAGCTGTATGGGTCCTAATGCCCTTCCCTTGGACAACATCGGTGTCGTGGAGAGGGGAGACTTGCAGCATGGGCAACTGCTGGTCTTCCATACAACCTTGCCCAGGCCTGCGCCCTGGAGATTGAAGACTTTCCAGGCGCAGATCCATGGTCTCGCAAGACTAACGGATGCCTTAAAAGTAATTACTCACTAATAAATCTAAGTTCAAACCAAATTTTATTAATCAAAGTACATCTATGTCACTCTATACAACCCCGTGATTCATTTTCCTGTAGGCATTCTCAGCAAATCTATAGAATAGTAACTATAAGAGGATCAATGAAAGATCAACTAGAGGGCAGAAGATAACAAACTGTGCAAATGTAAATATAAATAAATAGCAATTAATAACAAGAATATGAGATAGAGAGTCGTTAAAGTGAGATCATTGGTTGTGGGAACATCTCAATGGTGGGCAAGTGAATGTAGTTACCCCTTTTGTTCAAGAGCCTGGTGGTTGAGGGGTAATAACTATTCTTGAAGCTGGTGGTGCACGTCCTGAGGCTCTTGTACCTTTTAACTGATGGGAGCAACGAGCAAATAACACGGCCTGGGTGGCGGCGATCTCTAATGATGGCTGCTGCTTTCCTATGACAGTGTTTCTTGTAGACATGCTCAGTGGTTGGGATGGCTTTACCCACAATGTACTGTGCCAAATCCACTACCTTTTGCAGGGTTTTCTGTTCAAAAGGATTGGTGTTTCCATACCAGACCGCGATGCAGCCAGTCCATACACTCTCTGCTACACATCTATAGAAGTTTGCCAGAGTTTTAGATGTCATACTAAATCTCCACAGATTTCTAAAAGGAAGTAGAGGCGCTGACGTGCTTTCTTTGTGATTGCACTTAGGTGCAACCTTCAGACCAACTTTTTAATGTGAAACAGATCATTTTGGGTGTTTGGAAGCCCCAACAGATCTCTGGCCAGCAGGGGCTGTGAATAAATGGGACGGTGATGGTGGTGTCCTGCAGAGCCATGTATTTTATCCAATGAACTTATTTTTTAAAAAATATATTCTACTAAGTCTAGTTGTCACAGATTGTAGCACTCTGAGCATCAGGAGAAATTGCAGATATTGACAGCTGTGGCACCACATGTGGAGTTAATAATACGGGCTTTAGAAAAAAGTCAGAAGAAAATTGCCAATAGTGAAGAACTAAAAAAAAAGAGAAAATTCTTGAAAAATTCTGCTTTTCAGATAGGATCTGTGGAAAGAGAAATGGTCGATGTTTCAGGCTTCAGTGAAACTGGAAAAAAACAGAAAAGAGGTTTGTTTTCAGCGGCAGAGAAGTGAGGGAGGATGTAAAACAAAAGGAGTACTTCTGATAGGACAAGACCAAGTGGGATATCATTGCATTATGCTCCTTTGTCTGTTAACAGTAAACTTGTGGTACATGCCCAGTGGGGCAGGCTGTACAAACAGAATAAAGTGATAACTGGCAGAAACGGTCCATTCTGAAGTAGACGAAAAGAAAGCTTGGTTATCTAAGATTGAAGAATTCAGTGTTTACTCAGGATGACTACAACATGCCTAGAAAGATATAAGGAGATGTCATTCCGAAGCTTGTGCTAGGATTTGTATTAACCGTGGAAGAGGCTAGAAAGAGATAACACAGAGTGGGAGTTGGGATGGGAACTAAAGTGCAGGGTGGAAGAAGGGAATGGATGGGAATAAAGGAAATTTCTGGATAAGGTAAGACTGGATGACATATAAGTGATAATCTGCAGATGCTGGAAATGCAAAGCAACACACACAAAATGCTGGAGGTACTCAGTAGGCCAGGCTGCATCTCTTGGATGACCTAATGTGACAAATAAGTGGCGGTTATCGTCAGACTGATATTGTTTATGTAATCTGCCGTGAATAGATATGAGTTAATAAGGAATATGGAATTCGTGCAGGAAAGTGGAGCTGAGGTAAATGATCAGCTGTGATGTCACAGCAGGCATGAGCACTAACTCTTGTCTCTATTTCTAAAGTTCTAATGCTTAAGAAAGGCAAGAAATTGTAAAGTTATGTGTGAAAGCTCACAGTTGATGCTGGATTGCACCGCAGGGTCTACCTGTTAAATTTTTCACTCAGTTTGTTTTGTGGATTTTCATCCTGCTTAAGTGCAATTAGATGACGATGGAGCAGGGGCAATGGGGCAACTTCACTGAATGGCAATACCTACAATGGGTGTTGTTTGCCGGTGAGTTTCGAAAAGGTAAAAGTACAAATTACAAGAGGAAAGGAAGTCTAGATTGAGGAAAAGGACAAAGCAATATCAAAAATAACTTCCTGATTACCTCCAAAGTAATTAGGTCTTTGCTTGATGTTGCTGTCATGATCCAGGTAGGAAGATGCTCTGTGTTCCACAACCTTGTTTTAATCAGTGACTCTTTCATATTTTTACACGTTTATATGACACCATGTTAGGAAAGGCAGCAGATCAGAGAAGTAGATATATAAACTCAGTCTTGGTGTACTTCCTTCCTCTGAACTCAAAACTCTTTGTTGTTAGATGTCCTTCTATTGAAAGGGAATTTAAGTTGCAAAGAAAGCCGTTTTTTGCTGTAGATTATGTTGCAGTAGCT
Source organism: Mobula hypostoma (assembly GCF_963921235.1). Classification (NCBI taxonomy): domain Eukaryota; kingdom Metazoa; phylum Chordata; class Chondrichthyes; order Myliobatiformes; family Myliobatidae; genus Mobula; species Mobula hypostoma. Next base: position 48,875,764 of record NC_086119.1, on the reverse strand, counting down.
GCAGATAGACTGAAGAAATTGACTTCATGACGATTGATGCGTGAGTTTGGTTGCAGTGACATAAATCACACATAGGTACCTTAAATGTAGAATATCCTGTGTGTATCCTGGCTTCGTCTGGAAACTCCCAACTATTTCTCAGCAAGGTGACAACATGCACCAATCCCAGTGGAAAACAGTTTGTTCTGCCTTCAGTTTTCAAGCTTTTGCCAGCCAAAATGAAGAAACTTATCCATCAAACAGTTTCAGGTTTCAAAGGAATAAAGTGGATAAATGTTCTAGTATTCAATGAAATGAAAGAAATGCAATCTCCTTTTGTTATAAAGTCTTAACCTCAAACAGTTGTTAATCACATATTATACTTCATTGTCTGCATTCTTTGAAATGATGCTATTGATATTTAATATTATTTACGACAGCTGTGAAGGAACATTGCCACAGCTAGGTTTCTGAAACATGATAGAATTTTAATATTGAATGTCTAGGGCCTGAACCTGCTGGGATGAGAGAACTTCAGTTTCAGTGCAGTTCTGGTCACCAGGCTGAAGGGAGGATGTGATTAAACTGGAGAAGATGCAGAAAAGACTCGCAACTGGATGGGCTTGAGGCTTAAGTTAGAAAGAGAGGCTGGATAGGTTTTCCTTGATTTCCCTAGAATGAAGGAGGCAAAGCGATGACCTTTTACAAGGATTAAAAAGTCGTGAGGTGTGTAGAAAGTTTTTTCTCCCAGGATAGAGGAATCTAAAAGTAGAGAGCAGCGATTAAGAATGAGGGGGGCAAGATTTAAAGGGGACATGTGGGCCAAGTTTTCCACACAGAGAGCTTGGAATTACAATTAATTACTGTCGCATGAACCAAAATACAGCAAAAAATGATGTCTTGCACACTGTTCTTAAGATCAGATCATTACACAATGCATTGTGATGGAACAAGGTAACAGCTACAAAGGAAGTGCAGTAGAGGCAAACAATAAGGTGCAAGATCATAACAAGGTACATTATGAGGTCGACTCCATTTTGTTGGACTAGTGAACCATTAAGTAATCTTACAACAGTGGGAGAGAAGTGGTTTTTGAGCCTGGTGGTATGCATTTTCAGGCCTTTGTATCTTCTGTCCAATGGAGGGGGGCGAAGCGAGGCAGGTGGTTTCTTTGATTATGCTGGTGGCTTTACTGTGGCAGCAGGAAATGTGGGCAGAGTCCATAGAGAGGAAGCGGGTTTCCATGATGTGCTGAGCTGTGTCCACACAGCCTCCTGAGGATGTAGAAGCTTTGATGAACTTTCTTGGCCATGACAGGCTATTGGTGGCGTTCACTCCTATGAACTTTAGCTCTCAACCTCAGCACTGTTGGCGTAGACAGTAGCACGTACAGTCATTGACTAGCTTCTTTGTTCTGCTGAAACTGAAGAAAAGGTTGTTGTCATGACAACATGTTATTAAGCTTTAAATCTCCTTCCTGTACTCCAACTTATCATTGTTTGAGATACAGCCCTCTACTGTGCTGTCATCTGCAAATTTGTACATGAGGTTAGAGGAGAATCTGGTCGCACAGTAATGAATGTACAGTGAGTATAGTAGCAGGTGGAGGATGCAATCCTTTGGAGGATCAGGGTTTAGAGTAATCATGGTTGATGTGTTGCTGCCAATCCTTAATGTTTGTGGTCTTTAGTCAGGAAGTCAAGGACCTAGTTTCAGAGGGAGATGCTGAGTTCCAGCGTCCAGAGTTTAGTGGTGAGTTTGCTTGGAATTATAATATGGAAGGCAGGGCTGTTGTCCATAAAAACATTATCTGTCCCGATGCTTCAGAGATGAATTTAGGACCAAGGAAATAGTGCCTGCTGTGATTCTGTTCCATCAGTAGGTAATTGCAGTGGGCTGAGATTGTCTACAAGGCTGGAGTTAATATGTACCATGACCAGCCTCTGGACCACTTCATGATGGCAGATGTCAGAGCTACTGGGTGGTAGTCATTTAGCACAATATCTTATTTCTCTTAGTGGAAGGATAGGATGATAGTGGTCTTCTTAAAGCAGGGGGGGCGGGGGGAGCCACAAACTGAAGCAAGGAGACGTTAAGAAGGCCCAGAAATGCTCCCACCAGCTGATCTGCACAGGACACGGCCAGGAACAGCATCCAGGCCAGATGTTTTCTATGGGTTCACTCTCCAAAAGACTGATTAATGTCTGGAACAATGACTGTGGGTTCAATTTCAATGGAAGCTGTTGGGGTGGCTTGTGACATACAGAATTTCCTTCTGTTCAAAGCATGTATAGAATGTGTTAATCTCATCAGGATGGGATGTGCTGTTGTCTAGTTCTGCCAAATTTCATCAGTAATCCATCAATAGCATTTAAGCCCTGCCTCAACTGATGGCTGATCTGGTACTCAATTTCAGACTGGTCCTGTCACTTACCATCTCTGTTAGCTTTACAGAGGTAGAGTCTTGATTTCTTGTTAAGGTCAGAGGCACCCAATTTGAATGCTGCAGTCCTAGACTTCAGCAGTGAATGGATCTCCCAGTTCATCCATGATTGCCGGTTTGGGAACACCCGGATTGTCCTCTTTAGTACACTTCCTGATAAACTCCAAGATGGCAGTTAGATACTCTTCCAGGCTGGCAGCTTCAACGTAGACCACTTTACCAACTCCAGCCAGTCACACAGAATATCATGTGTTTCCTCAGACCAGCACAGTACAGCTTTTAGTACCGGATCCTCCCATTTCAGTTTCTGTTTGTATGTATGGAGAAGAGCACAGCCTGGTTGTCTGGTTTATGGGTGTGGAGAGGATTGGGCTACCCCAGCAAGTTATTGGTGGTATGTGGGGGAGCCTTGGCCTCGGGACTTGGCACCAGGTATGGTGTATGGTCGGGCATCTGACCTGGAGGGGCCTTGTGGATCAGGCCTCAGGAAGTACGCCCCTTCCCTGCCTGCTGCCTCTGATGATCGGGAGTCCTGACAGTGGTCGGCATCAGGTGCTCCTGCTGTTTGGATCTTTATTCTGGTAGATCTTTGCACCAGGTGCTCCATTGCATTTTGGTTGGGGAGTTAGTTTTTCATTCATGCCGGCTTCCATGTGGATGGAACTGTCCTGGGCCTTGCTGGTTACTTCCATCAGGTCTGTGAGTCAGATAGATCAGCTCCTGGAGGTTGGAATATCATCAGACCTGTAAAAAGATTTAAAAGAACATTATTAGTAATTCTTAAAGAAAGAAAGTTTAGATTTATAACTGTAGAACAATTATAATAGACTAACGAGTGAATCTGCAGGCAGCAGCTTGCAACATGTCACATTCTGGCAACATTTTGCATAGGCTTCTAACAGAAGTTCAATTAATTTCTGGTTTAGTATTTGAAGGATAAATTACTGGGCTGTCGTATTCCAAAACAACAGAGCATGGGAACATCACTGACACTGCTGAATTGTAATACTTTTACAAATAGGATTGTAAATCCTTACTCCTCCATCAACTCAACCCCAGGGAATGTCGCAGCTTGCACTAATTCTGCAGTCAATTCTGGTGATGAAATAATCTACAATTGATATCCAGGAGATATGATGGCTAATATTCGCCATGAGAATGTCACCCTGGAACAAAATGAACCAATTCTTGTGTCTCAAGATCATTTTGTACCCAAGTGATTAATGCTTTGTTCATAACCCACTAAAGCTAATTAATATTTTTAATTAATAAAATCATGGATACAGAATCACCTATTTTAAGTTTTTTTTTGAAAGGGCATACTTGCCTTCAAGCATTTGATTGGAAAAGCTACTGATGTTTATGAAGATTGTGATGCATCCTGATGGAAATTAGCTCTCATAGCCTGCCCAGGCTTAACTGCTGGTATCAACAGGAGCATCCACGTTACTCAGTATTCTCCCGCTCCCAATTATAAAGGTTGGGTGTTGGGGATGTAAGATGAAAACAGGGAGAAAATATCCTGAATAGAAATTGGCAGCTAAAAGAAACTGGTTCTACTGTACATGGGAGAGTGAAGTAATTTGAATTTCAATTTCAGCTTCTCCTTTGTTCATTTTATATAAACTGAATACAGCACAGGTGAGACAAGTAACCAGTTAAACTACCACTTGTGCCCAAGTGTAGGCAACTGAAGTGTCCCTCTGACTTTATTAAATCAGATTAATGTATTGCAAGCAGATGAGGATGTTCTACATCACTGTAAGTATGCAAATGTCTTCTACCATTGGTCCCGTAGTACAAGAGTCTTACAGCTATAGTTACCCAGCATGGAAATTGCTCCTTCAGCCCAACATGTCTGTGCTGACCAACCTGATGCCGTGAGCTGATCCCATTTGCTTGTGCTTTGCCCATATCACTTTAAATTTTAATATTGTGATTGTACCGACCTCTACCACTTCCTCTGACAGCTCGCTCCACATTCCCACCATCCTCTGTGAGTGAACTTACCCATGGGAACTCTGGGCACTGAACTGACTCTGTGGAGAAATGCTGCAAATCCTTTAGCCTGGTTGGTAAAATATTAATTATTTTAATGGGTTATAAACAGAGCATTAAGCTTGTTGGATGGAATACAACAGGCCAGGATTTATCCATCAGCTATGAAACCATGAATTGTTTTAATATCTGTTAGAACTAAACATATAAAGATATCCATTTGCCTTTGCAACATTCCTGTTTGACACGTACAGTTATACTTTGGTAATCAACTGCTAACCTGATGATGAGGCAGACACATATGTATAATGCTAGATCTCTTACTCTTAGTGGCGTTATAATAAAAAGTTTGAGAGTCTCAAGAAGGTACTTATTATATTTACACTGTTCAGACTGGAGTTTGGGAGAACATGTGAACTTCTGCAAATTCTGTAAATCAAGTGCGGTTCATTTCACAGCCGTGAATTGTGCACAAGGTTCAGAAATAATACCAGTGACAAGGTCAGCACACATCTCAACACAATGAAGGAGGGTAAGGAAGGTTATGTTTTTAAAAATACATGATCCATCAATGTACATTATTTCCTGAGAGGGAGAATTACCAAACTCCACTTGGCATTCAGTGAAACGATGACCTTCCTGAGGTGTTTGGTCAACAGCCCGAAGTAGCAAAAATGACAACAGAAAATGCTGCATGTACTAAGCAGGACAGGCTACAGAAGGAAAAATACAGTACTTATCAGAAAAGAATAGTAGAGCTCTTTGTCTCTTTTCCAGTTCTGACAAAGGTCTTCAACCTGAAATGATAACTCCGTTCCTCTTCTCACATATGCCTCTTGCTCTGCTGAGTACGTCTAGAACTTAACGTTTTCATTTTACATTTTCAGCAGGTTTTTTTGTATTCCCAAGTCTGAAATATTACCAGTTTCTCTCTGACCAAAGGCGAATTTAGTGAATAAATTTGACAGAAAGCCAACGCAATATTTCTCTGGTACAAAATTTTATAGTTTAATCAGTTTTAATGCTTACTCCTATATATAGAACGCATTCAACCTAAGGACAGGTTTTGAGTGTTGCTGCGGTTTAGACTAATCTGGTAGGAGGCAAAACAGCTGAGGAACTTATATTTTCCAACAGACTGCAAGGTTATCAAGAAAAATTAGAGTCATTTGTGTCACACAACTAAATTTCTCCTTGCTCTAAATATCAATAATCAGGGATAATAAACAAAGTAGAAGAACGGCGGGTCAGGCAGCATCTGTGGAGGTAGAGTGATGGTTGGCATTTCAGGTCAATACCCTGCATCAGGACTGAGAGTGTAGAGGGGCAATAACCAATATAAATGGTGAGAGGAACAGAGTGCCAGGAGGTATGGAGAAAGTTGACCCTACCAGTCTCCACATCCTGTACATTATCCCTTGTCATTTCCGCCAGTTGCCGTGGGATTCCACAAGTAGCCACATCTTCCCTTCTGCACCCTGTTCCTCAGGGATCACTCTCTCCACGACCCTAGACAATGAAGTGTATCGGAGTCTGGAACAGCATTAGGCATGCCTCAGTCTAGGAGCAATCTGTTGAGACTACGAGACGGGGTTACTTGTATGACAGACTACATAAACAGCATGCAAAGGGCAGACCTAAGCTATCCCATAAACAAAGATCAGATCTAAGCCCTGCAGATCACTCCACACACAGGCAGTTAAATTAAATTAAAATCAAATTACTCAACGGGAGAGGAAGCTCCATGAATATCCCCATTTTCAATTATTGAGGAGCCCAGCACAACAGTGAAAAGAGAAAGCTGGAGCGTTTGCAAGAATCTTCAGCCAATTCACTTCATTCCATGTCATATCAAGAAATGACTAAAGGCACAGGATAAAGCAAAGGCTATGGGCCCTGACATTCCAGCAATAGTACTGAAGACTTGGGCTCAGAACTTGCTGCCCCCTTGTCCAAGCAGTTGCAGTACAGCTGCAACATTGGTATTTATCTGGCAATGGGGAAAATTGCCCACATTTGCCCTCGCCATAAGAATCTGAACAATCCAGCCCAGCCAAGCCAAGCCCAAGCCCTACTACATTAGTGTACTCTGGATCATCAGCAGAGTGATGGAAGGCATAATTGACCCATAAAGGTGAAATGAAAGTATCTGACCATAACATCAAGAAAGCATTCTGGTTAAAATGGAGTCCGTGGGAAAGCCCCTCCACGGGTGGAATCATACCCAGTGTATAGGAAGGTGGTTGTGGTTCTGAGATTTCAACCACAGGACATTTCTGCAAGAGTTCTCAGGATAGCGTCCTAGGCCCAGTCATCTTCAGCTGCTTCATCAGTGACATTCCTTCAATTGTAATTTCTGAAGTAGGGATGTTTGCTGATAATCGTACAATGTTAAGCACCATTCCAAACTCCTCAGGTAATGAAGCAGTCCACGTCCAAATGGTAATGGGTTTAGTATTGTCACATGTACGGAGATACTGTGAAAAGCATCTGTTTGATTACCATCCAGACAGATCATTCCATACATAAGTACATCAGGTTATACAGAATTTAAAAAAAGACAATACAAATTTCAGTTTTACAACTACAGAATTAGCATTTAAATGATTGATAAACCTCTACGTCCATCTACCAAATGATAAATGATATTTGTTAAACAATCCCAAATGATAGCAGCTCCAGATTTTGATTGGATTGTTCAAACCATGTAAAAGGATGACAAAAGTATCTTGAGCTTTTCCCCTCTGCATCTTAAGCTTGGCTGTTTGTAGTTGTTAATTTCTTCCAGACTGTTGTCATGGTGATGTTCTGGGTGATTTATTTCCCTTGAGATAAAGTTGCAAGTCTGTGATAAATCTTGCACAGATAATTTAAGAACTGGTGTTGGAAATCGTATGATGCAGTAGCCAGTTTTGCAAATAATAAATGTAAAGCCTGAATCAGTTGTGCCCATAATCTTCTGCTGATGCATGTATGTTGATATCTACCATAAAACTGCTATTTACACAAAGTAAATATTAGTTGAGCTTGGGAGCTTGGTTTCAATCTGCGATGCACTAGAGGCCAGGTTACATACGGGCAACAAAGAACAAGAAACAGGTACAGAACATATCAATAGGTCATGATAGGACCAGGAATCCAATCCATCAATAAATGTCTTTTGTTGCAATACCTCAAGGGCACACCCCACCCTACCATCAGAAGTATCTACAGGAGGTGCTGCTTCAAGAAGGCAACACCCAACGTCAAAACTCCCCACCATCTTGACCATGACATCTTGCAACCACTGAGCAGGTGGCGTAGAAGCCCGAGCTCCCATACCACAGGGTTCAAGAACGGTTATTTCCCTTCAACCATTTGGTCTTGAACCAACAGGCACATCTCTAATCACCAGGGTTCAGCAATATAATGTATTTTTTTCTCTTTGCACATTGGGTGTTTGAAGGTCTTCTTTTCTTTTAATGGGATCTATTGTGTGTCTTTGTTTTGTGGCTGCCTGTAAGGATACGAATCTCAGGGTTGTATCAAGCATACATACTCTGACAATAAATGTAGTTTGAACTTAGGACGTTATGACCACTTTGATCACTTTACTCTGAAATAGAATTTGTATTTTGTTTTGTTGCAATTGTTTTCTCTTATGAAAAGTTGTGTATAGTTTATGTTTAATATCCTATTTTTCTTGTGAATACTGCTTATATTATGCTACGCGCCTGTGATGCTGTGCAAGCAAGATTTTCATTGCAGCTTTGTATATACATGGACTTGTGCAGATGATAATAAACTCAACTTTGACTCTTTCTTAAGGGCTTGGAATATTATGTGACACTTAAAGCAGAAAAAGAAGTGAAATTCTTACCTCTTCAAACATTATTGATGTATCATACAAGCAAGCACATTGAAAAAAATCACCCAGTATCATACAGTTCTATTATTGCTTAATTTAAAACACTTGCGAGGTATCCAAAGTCCTGCCAACTTGCCACCCTATGATGATGAAAGTTAACAGTGAGATCCTGGTAAAAATGGACCATTTCCTACATCTCAGGAGCCACCGCATAGCAATGGTAGACATCAGTGATGCCTTTCACCACTGCCTTCAATGCTCCATCACAAACAGGTTGATTGAGGGAGAGAAAAATCAAGATCTCACATATGGCACATATGGATCAGTAGTGATCCCTTCCCTCCATTCCACTTCTGAAACCTGGACTGCCTAGTGCAGGCATCTCATGTCACTGGAAGGATATCACCAATCCTGGCTCTGCAAAGGCAGCATGCATTTAAGGCGGGGTATGCAACATGTAAAGGAGAAGTGTGGGCACAGAGGGTAGTAGGTGTCTGGAATATGCTACCAGGAGTGGTGGTGGAAAAGATAGTGGGGTTTAAGAGGCTTTTAGATAGGCACAAGAATTGCATGAGGAATGGAGGGATAAGGATCATGTGCAAGCAGAAGAAATTGAGTTTACTCTGGCATGGTGGTCAGCAAAGACACTGTGGGACAAAGAGCCTGTTAGAACATGGGACAGTACAGCCTGCTAAATGTCCTTCAGCCTGTGATGTCAAGGTGAACCTTTCATCTACTCTAAGATCAATCTAAACCTTCCCTCCCACATAGCTCTCCATTTTTCAGTCGTCCATTTCATTCGGCCATTACGAATCTCTTAAGTAACCCTAATGTATCTGCCTCTACCTAACCTGGCAGTGTGTTCCAAGTACTTAACATTCTCCATGTAAACAAAAAAAATCTACCTCTGATATCCCCTCTATACCTTCCTCCAATCACCTTGAAAGTATTTTCTCTCATATCAGCCAATGCCACCCTGGGAAAAAGACACTGGCTGTCCACTTTATCTATGCCTCATCATCTTACATATATATCTATCAAAAAATCTCTTATCCTTCTTCACTCCAAAGAGAAAAGCCCTAGCTCGCTCAACTTTTCCTCATAAGACAGACTCTCTAATCCAGGCAGCATCCTGATAAATCTCCTCTGCACCCTCTCTAAAGCTTCTACGTCCTTCTAATAATGAGGTGATCAGATCTGACAATCTGACACAATGCTCCAAGTGTGGTTTACCAGTGTTATAGAGATACAACATTACTTCACGGCTCTTGACTCAGTTCCCCAACTAATGAAGGCCAACATGCTATATACCTTCTTAGCCATCTTATCAACTTGCACAGCAGCTTTGAGGGATATATGAACCCCAAGATCTCTTTGTTCCTCCACACTGCTATGAATCTTACCATTAACCTTTACTCTCTTCAAGTTTGACCTTCTAAAGTGAATCACTTCCCACTTTTCTGGATTGAACTCTATCTGCTACTTATCAGCCCAGCTCTCCACCCTGTCTGATAACCTTCTACACTATCCACAGCAACACCAATCTTCATGTCATCTTCAAACTTTCTAGACCACCTTTCCATTTCCTCATTTAAATCTTTACAAAAATCTCAGAGTGCAGGGGTCCCTAAACAGATCCCACTAGACATGGACCACCAGGCAGAAATCTATCTACTACCAGCCTCTTCCTTCTGTGGGCAAGCCAATTCCAAATCCGTGCAGCCAAGTTTCCCTGGATCCCATGCCTCCTGACTTTCTGAATGAGCCTTCATGGAGAGCCTTGTCGAAGACCTTATTAAAATCCATATGCATTCTGCTGTGTTCTATGTTCATGTTCACTACAGAGATAAGCAAGCCACCTTCAGTGTCAAAGGAAATCATAAAAAACTTCGGTGACTAGAAATGTGAAACAGGCAGAAAATGAAATAAGCACTTTAATTCACTTGCCTTCTCCAGATAAAACATGTAGTTATTGACACTTCTGAATTCCAACCATTGCTGGAAGTTAGTAATAAAACATCAAACATTTGGAAATGCCAGTAGTTCAGCATCTAGCTCACCATGTAAGGTTTGCTGTGTCCCCTTTCCACCCATTGGGACCTCAGCTTCTGCCAGCCTTCTCGTACATTAGGCCTCCCTCTCCACTCACCTAGGCCCTAGTTTCCACATTACTTTTCCATTCAACAGCACCCTGGTTACCACACTGTTAACACCAGAGGACTCCAGTTCATGGCTCTCTCTAAAACAACAGGGCCCTGATTCCTACATGCTCTCTCCACTCATTGGAGCTAAGATTCTTCATCTTCCTTTTCATAAACTTGGGTCCTATTCCAGCTCTGTCATTCCACTAACTGGGACCCTGGGATTCAGCACTCTCTATCCACTCACCCGGTCCCCAGTTCCCACATTCCTTTTCCACTCATTAGGGCCCCAGTTCATTTTCTGCCTTTCAACTCCCCTCAGATCCCAGTTCATAAGTTCCTTACCACACACTTGGACTCTCGTTCCTGCAGCCCTCTATCACTCACAGGGGTTTCTCTTCCTCTGTTTCACTTCAGTTCACCAGGAGCCTGGCTCCCATGCTCCCTTTCACTCTACCTGATTCACTGGAAAATTCATTACCCCTCTATGTCACATCCTGAGAAAAGGGAATTTAAAGACTGTTCAGGTACTAATAATATCCAGTCTGGCACCAGTAAAATCCCAAGCCTGCAGGATTATGAGAGTTTTGCTGCAAGTGGAACAGTTTTGGATTCAGTCCTGCCTATGCCTACTCTCCCAACTATTTTTCTGGGACAGGGCAGTACAGTAGTGTAGTAGGTTAGCACAACAGTACAGGTGACCTGGGTTCAATACCCACTGTTTCTGTAAGGAGTTTGTACGTTCTCCCTGTGACCGAGTGGGTTTCCTCCGGGTGCTCTTGTTTCCTCACACATTCCAAAGACATACCAGTTGGTAAGTTAATTAGTCATTGTAAATTGTCCCATGATAAGGCTAGGATTAAATCGGGAATTGCTGGGTGGCAACCTCAAAGAGCTGGAAGGGCCTGTTCCCCACTATATAAATTAAAAATAAATCAATACATCAGTGAATGCATCGCTCCTGATTCCAGGGGCAGGAATGGTTACTTCGAGCGCCAGGCTTCAGATGTTTCAGAAAGGACAGTGAGGGAGGCAAAAGATGTGGGGGTGTGGCACTGTTGATCAGAGATAGTGTCATGGCTGCAAAAAAGGTGGATGCCATGGAGGGGTTGTCTACGGAGTTTCTGTGGTGGAAGTTAGGAACAGGAAGGGGGCAATAACTCTACTGGGTATTTTTTATAGACCACCCAATAGTAACAGGGACATCGAGGAGCAGATAGGGAGCCAGATTCTAGGAAGGTGTAATAATAACACGGTTGTCAAATATTGATTGGCACGTCCCTAGAGCGAGGGGTTTAGATGGGGTAGAGTTTGTTAGGTGTGTTCAGGAAGGATTCTTGACACAATATGTAGATAGGCCTACAAGAGGAGAGGCTGTAGATCTGGTATTGGGAAATGAACCTGGTCAGGTGTCAGATCTCTCAGTGGGAGAGCATTTTAGAGATAGTGATCACAATATTATCTCCTTTACCATTGGAGAAAGATAGGAACAGACAAGTTAGGAAAGCGTTTAATTGGAGTAAGGGGAAATGTGAGGCTACCAGGCAGGAACTTGAAAGCATAAATTGGAAACAGATGTTCTCAGGGAAACGTACGGAAGAAATGTGGCAAATGTTCAGGGGATATTCTGCGTAGGTACGTTCCAATGAGACAGGGAAAGGATGGAAGTGTACAAGAACCCTGGTGTACAAAGGCTGTTGTAAATCTAGTCATGGAGAAAAGAAGAGTTTACAAAACATTCAAAAAACTAGATAATGATAGAGATCTAGAATATTATAAGGCTAGCAGGAAGGAGCTTAAGAAAGAAATTAGGAGAGTCAGAAGGGGCCATGAGAAGGCCTTGGCAGACACATTAAGGAAAACCCCAAGGCATTCTACAAGTATGTGAAGTGCAAGAGGATAAGACGTGAGAGAATAGGACCAACCAAGTGTGACAGTGGAAAAGTGTGTATGGAACCGGAGAAGATGGCAGAGGTACTTAATGTGTGCTTTGCTTCAGTATTCACTACGGAAAAGGTTCTTGGTGATTGTAGGGATGACTTACAGTGCACTGAAAAGCTTGAGCAGGTAAATATTAAGAAAGAGGATGTGCTGGAGCTTTTGGAAAGCAACAAGTTGGATAACTCACCGGGACCGGACGAGATGTACCCCAGATTACTGTGGGAGGTGAGGGAGGAGATTGTTGAGACTCTGGCGATGATCTTTGCATCATCAATACAGATGGAAGAGGTTCCAGAGGATTGGAGGGTTGCGGATGTTGTTCCATTATTCAAGAAAGGGAGTAGAGATAGCCCAGGAAATTATAGACCGATGAGCCTTACTTTAGTGGTTGGTAAGATGATGGCCTTGTGAAAGGCAGGTTGTGCCTTACGAGCCTGAGTGAATTTTTTTGAGGATGTGACCAAACACATTGATGAAGGTAGAGCAGTAGATGTAATGGATTTCAGCAAGGGATTTGACATGGTACCTCATGCAAGGCTTATTGAGAAAATAAGGAGGCATGAGATCTAAGGGGACATTGCTTTGTGGATCCAGAACTGGCTTGCCCACAGAATGCAAAGATTGGTTGTAGATGGGTCATATTCTGCATGGAGGTTGGTCACCAGTGGTGTGCCTCAGGGATCTGTTCTGGAACTCCTGCTCTTTGTGATTTTTATTAATGACCTGGATGAGGAAATGGAGGGACGGGTAGTAAATTTGATGATGACGCAAAGGTTGGGGGTGTTGTGGATAGTGTGGAGGGCTGTCAGAGGTTAAAGCGGGACATTGATTGGATGCAAAACTGGGCTTAGAAGTGGCAGATGGAGTTCAACCCAGATAAGTGTGAGGTGGTTCATTTTGGTAGGTCAAATATGATGGCAGAATATAGCATTAATGGTAAGACTCTTTGCAGTGTGGAGGATCAAAGTGATCTTGGGGTCTGAGTCCATAGGACACTCAAGGCTGCTGCACAGGTTGTCTTTGTGGTTAAGAAAGCATACGGTGCATTGGCCTTCATCAATCATCGGACTGAGCTTAGGAGCCGAGGGGTATCGTTGCAGCTATACAGGACCCTGGCCAGACCCCACTTGGAGTACTGTGCTCAGTTCTGGTCGCCTCACTGCAGGAAGGATGTGGAAACCATAGAAAGGGTGCAGAGGAGGTTTACAAGGTTGTTAATACAAGAAAATCTGCAGATGCTGGAATTTCAAGCAACACACATAAAAATTGCTGGTGAACGCAACAGGCCAGGCAGCATCTATAGGAGGAGGTACAGTTGACGTTTTGGGCCGAGACCCTTCGTTAGGACTAACTGAAAGAAGAGATAATAAGAGATTTGAAAGTGGGAGGGGAAGGGGGAGGGGGAAATCCAAAATGATAGAAGACAGGAGGGGGAGGGATGAAGCTAAGAGCTGGAAAGTTGATTGGCAAAAGGGATATGAGAGATCATGGGACAGGAGGCCTAGGGAGAAAGAAAGGGGGAGGCGTAAATCCCAGAGGATGGGCGAGGAGTATAGTGAGAGGGATAGAGGAAGAAAAAGAGAGAGAAAAAATATATATAATAATAATAATAAATAAATAACAGATGGGGTACGAAGGGGAGGTTGGGCATTAACGGAAGTTAGAGAAGTCAATGTTCATGCCACCAGGTTGGAGGCTACCCAGACGGAATATAAGGTGTTGTTCCTCCAACCTGAGTGTGGCTTCATCTTTACAGTAGAGGAGGCCGTGGATAGACATATCAGAATGGGAATGGGACGTGGAATTAAAATGTGTACCCACTGGGAGATTCTACTTTCTTTGCCTCCCCCTCCCACTTTCAAATCTCTTACTATCTCTTCTTTCAGTTAGTCCTGATGAAGGGTCTCGGCCTGAAACGTCGTTTGTACCTCTTCCTATAGATGCTGCCTGGCCTGCTGCGTTCACCAGCAATTTTTATGTGTGATACAAGGATGTTGCTTGGATTGGGGAGCACGTCTTATGAGAATAGGTTGAGTGAACTCGGCCTTTTTTCTTTGGAGTGATGGAAGATGAGAGGTGACCTGATAGAGGTGTATAAGATGATGAGAGGCATTGATCATGTGGATAGTCAGAGGCTTTTTCCCAGGGCTAGAATGGCTACCACAAGACAGAACAGTTTTAAGGTACTTTGAAGTAGGTACAGAGGGGATATCAGAGGTAAGTTTTTTTACATAGAGAGCGGTGAATGCATGGAATGGGCTGCCGGCGACGGTGGTGGAGGCAGATAGAATAGGGACTTTTAAGAAACTCCTGGATAGGTACATGGAGCTTAGAAAACTAGAGGGCTATGGATAACCCTAGGTAATTTTTAAGGAAAGGACATGTTTGGCACAGCTTTGTGGGCCAAAGGGCCTGTACTGTGCTGTAGGTTCTCTAGGTTTCTATGTTCATGTAGATCATTCCCCCTGCCAGCTTCTACCCTGTTCTCATCTTCACATAGTTCATCTCTGACTCTACCTTGTCCTTTCAGTATCTCTCTGTTAACATCTCACGGGATAAACTAGTCACAAATACCTAATACACACTCAGAGACTTCCATATCTAGCCTAACAATACCTCTCCCACCCTGCCTCCAATAGAGACCCCCCCCAAATGTTCTGATGATGACATATTTCACAGTGATGCCTCTGAAATGTCTTTCATTTTTAATTTTCTTGAACAATGGCATCTTCTCTACATTAGGGACAAAGTCTTTGACAGTATCTTTGCACCGCTGCTTTAAATGGTACGGTAGCATAGTGGTTCTCTCAATGCTTTACAGTACTAGTGAGCTGGGTTTAATTGCTGCCACTGCCTGTAAGGGGCTTGAACGTTCTCCCTGTGACCACATGGGTTTCTTCCGGGTGCTCCAGTTTCCTCCTACAGTCCAAAGACGTACCAATTGGCAGGTTAATTGGTCATTGTAAACTGTCCCATGGTTAGGCTGAGGTTAAATCCGGGGTTTGATGGGCGGTGCAGTCGACGGATTTATTCTGCACTGCATCTCAATAAATAAATGAATGAATAAATAAATACATAACTAAATAAACCCCTCCCCTGGATAATCCTTCCAGATGGAACAGTGATTCATGTGCATTTCCTCCAGTCTCATGTATGCATTCACAACGCAGTCTCCTCTACAATGGAGAAACCAAATGCAACTTCCGTGATTGCTTTGTGGAGCACCTATGGGTTCAGTCTGCAGAAGTGACCCTAAACTTCTGGCTGCCTGCCATGTTAATTCTCCATCCCACCATCCATTCTGGTTTCTGTGACTGTGGCCTCCACACTGTTACCAGCAACCCAATACAAACCTGAGAAACAAAATCTCATCTTTTGTCTGGGCATATTGTAGCCTACAGAACTCCGAATCAAGATCTCCAACTTTACGTAGCTCACTCTCTCTATTATCATTTGCATTGCAACTGGCTATTCTTCCCTACCTTAATTTTGACACAATTTTCTTTATTCAATTTGTATATTCTGATCTGCTGAGAATGCCCTACAGCCTTGCTATTTACAATATATTACACGTTACAGAGACAAAATGCTAGTATGCACCTCTCTTAATGTATTTGGAGTCATTCTCCCAATGATATTTCTTTTCCTAGGCATTTAGCTTCTCTCTTCCCAATTCTTACGAAGTGTGTTGGACCTGAAAAGTCAATTTTTTCCTCTTTCCACAGATGCAGCCTTTCTGATGAGTATTTCCAAGATCTGTTTTTATTCCAATGTCAGTGTCCCAGTTACTCTCAGACAGCTGCACTGGACAGGCCACATCTCTCACATGGCTGCCTCCTGAAACAGTTATTGCATTCTGAACTTCACCAGGAGGACAGAAAAATATACTGAACGGTGGGCTGAAAGCTCTCCGAGAAAGGTGAACATCCCACTAACTCTTGGTAATCATGAAACAATGCTCATAGAGTCATAGAGTACTATGGCACAGGCCCTTCAGCCCATCTATTCTATGCCAAACTGTTATTCTGCCTAGTTCTATTGACAAGCACCCGGACCTTAGCCCCCCATATCCCTTCTCTTAAATATTTCACCTTTCACCCTTAACCTTGGACGTCTAATTCTATTTCCGCATAACCTCAGTGGAGAAAACCTGCTTGTTTTTACCCTATATATACCCCTCACAATTTTGTATGTAACATCTTCTCCAACACTCCAGAGAGTAAAGTTGTGACCAATTAAATCTTTCCCTATAACCTAGCTCCTTAAGTCCTGGCAACTTCCTTATAAATTTTCAATGTACTCTTTCATCCTTGTTGATATCATTCATATAGGAAAGTAATGAGAACAGAACACATTGCTCCAAATTTGGCCTCACCAATGTGTCATAGAACTTCCAACATAAAATCCCAACTCCTGTACACAATACTTTGGTAGTCAATCTGTGCCAAAAACTCTTTACAACCCTATCTACAGTTTGTGCAATGATCCTTTCAAAGCATAATGGATCTGTATTCTGAGATCCTTTTGTTCTCAGTGCCCTTCTGTTACTGTATATGTTCTATCATGGTTTGTCCTCCCAAAGTTCAAATCTTCACCCTTGTCGGCATTAAATTCAAAAAGGCTCAGCAGAGGTTGTATTTCCTACGTCAACTCAGGAAGTACAACCTGCCTCAGGAGCTGTTGATTCAATTCTATTCAGGAATAATTCAGTCTGTTCTCTGTCCGTCCATCACTGCCTGGTTTGGATCAGCTACCAAACAAGACAAGAATAGACTCCAAAAACCGTCAGGGCTGCGGAAGGGATTATTGGTGTGAAGCTGCCCTCGATCCAGGACTTATATGCATCTAGAGTCAGGAAGAGAGCAAGCAACATCATTGTAGACCCATCACACCCTGGACATCACCTGTTCCAACCCCTTCCTTCTGGCAGGCGCTTTAGATCACTGTATGCCAGGACAAATAGGTACAAGAACAGTTTCTTTCCGTATGCCATCAGTCTTATGAACACTTGAATTTTAGTCTATTATAAACCAAGTCCACCTGTACATACACAGGTATACCTCATTGTATATAGTTCACAATTATTTGCACTATTGTTTTGTTGGCTTTTTGATTCTGTACAGCGAGAGCTCAGGGAAACTGGCATCAAATTCCCTGTATGTGTCCACATACTTGGTGATAATAAAGGATTCTGATTCTGATTCTGATTCCACTTGCCATTTTTCAGCCTATTTTTCCAGCTGCTCCTGATTCCATTGCAAGTTTTAATAGTCTTTCTCACTGACCATTTATGCCCCCAATTTTGATGTAATTCACAAACTTACTGATTCAGTTTACCACATTTTCATCCAAATCATTGATCTAGATGACAAACAATAATGGACCCAGCACCACTGGTCACAGTCCTTCAGTCAGAGGAAACCATTTACTACCACTCTCTGGCTTCTGCCTCTAAGCCAAGTGACTGAACCTCCTTGACGAGCCTTCCATGAGGGACTTCATTAAAGACCTTGCTAAGGTCCATATAGACATCATCCTCAGCTTTTGCGTCATTAACTTTCCTAGTAATCTTCTTAAAAAAAACTATAGGATTGGGTAGAAGCCATGTTGACTATTCCTAATCAGGGCTTGTCTATACAAATACTTATATATCTGATCCCTTAAAATATCTTCCACTGATTTGCCCACTGTTGACATCAAGGTCATCAACCGAGAATTTCCTGGCTTATTTTTAGTGCCTTTCTTAAACAATGGACCACCAATTCCCCTACCAGGGTCCCTGCAATTTCTCCAGTAACTTCCAACAAGGTTCGAGGGGACACCTCATCAGTCCCTAGGAACCTCTTCGCCTAACTTGCCTGAATACGACAAGCACCTCTTTTTCTGCGATCTGAATATGGTTCATGACCTCTCTGTTATTTTACCTCCCTTCTATGGATGCTGTATCTTTCTCGAGAGTAAATTCAGATGTAAAAACATATATTTAAGATCTCCCTCATCTTTTGGCTCCATGCATAGATGACCATACTAATCTTTAAGTGGACCAATTTTGTCCCTTACTATCCCTTCGCTCTTAATGTACCTGTAAAAGCTCTTGGGATTCTCCTTCACATTGTCTGCCAGAACAAACTCATTCCCTCTTTAGCCTCCCAATTTCCCTCTTAAAGTGTTCTCTTGCATTTCTAATACTCCACAAGCACCTCTTTTATTTCTGCTGATACCTGCCGTGTAGCTCCTCCTTTCTCCTCTTAACTAGGGCCTCAATATCCATCAAAAACCAAGGTTTCTTAAATTTGTTAGCCTTACCTTTTATTCTAACAGGAACATATTTCACTTGAAGGCCTCCCCCTTACCAAGCAGCCCTTTGCCCGGAAACAACCTATCCCAATCCACGCCTGCCGGATCAACAAAGAACGTAAAAAATTACAGGCTGAATGTAGGCAACTTTGGCCCGCAATGTTCTGCCAATTTTAGTGTACCCTAAAATCAATCTAACCCTTCACTGCTACATAATCCTCCATTATTATATCATTAAAAAAGGCCATTTTCCAAATTAGAATCTCAATCTGAGGATCAGTTCAATCCTTCTTCATAATTATCTTAGAAATAATGGAATTATGATTGCTATGATCTAAGTGTTCCTTTGCACCCACCCTGTCTCATTCCCTAACAGGAGATGCAGTATTGCACTCGCTCTAGTTGGGACCTCTATATACTTAAGGAAACTTTTTATGGATTAAGGAAACTTTCTTGAACTCATTTGACAGATTCTATCCTATCCTGTCCTTTTACAGTATAGGAGGTCCAGTCAATATGTGGAAAGTTAAAACCACCTACTACCACAACCTTATTTTTTTCTTGAAACAGTCAGCTATCTCTCTACAAATTTGTTCTTCTAAATCCCACTATTTGGAAGACTATACTATAATCCCATTAATGTGATCATCCCTTTCTTATTCCTCAGTTCCACTCATATAGTCTTAGTAGACAAGTGCTCCACTCTGTACTGTCTGAACACTGCCATGATTAGTTCCCTGACTAGTAATGTGCAGTCTGGGTTTTTCTTCTTCAGCTATGTTCACGTGGCCAAGTGTTTAAGGCATTCAACTAGCGACCTGAAGGTCGTGAGTTCAAGCCCCAGCTGAGGCAGCATGTTGTATCCTTGAGCAAGGCACTTAACCACACAGTGCTCTGCGACGACACTGGTGCCGAGCTGTATCGGCCCTTGGACAACATCGGTGTCGTGGAGAGGGGAGACTTGCAGCATGGGCAACTGCTGTTCTTCCATACAACCTTACCCAGGCCTGGGCCCTGGAGAGTGAAGACTTTCCAGGTGCAGATCCATGGTCTCGCAAGACTAACGGATGCCTTTATATTATATGTTCACTCTCCATGCTCTGATTATAAACATTCAGTTTTCTCTTGTCTGTGGTGTGTACTGTCTTGGTTACTCACAAATTTAATCTTCTATTGCTGTTTCAGGTATACCCCGGAAGAAATTCGTCAGAAAGTTGGGACTTTCCGACAAATGCTGATGGAGAAGGAAGGGGTGTTAACCAAGGAGAATCCACAAGAACGTTATATGTAAGTGCGTGCTCCTTTGGCAAATTAACCAGAATCTGTCCGAATCATTAGAGGTTGGAATGTACCTTCATTGTAGGGATGTATTCCCTTGTGTATAGATTATTTGATAGAGTATACTGAGTGATTGTGGTGTTGGGTGCCGTCTAAAGTTATCATAAAATTAGTGCTGTGTCATTCACAGTGAGAACCTCTTCTCACAAAAGGCAACAGAAATCTGGACCTCTCAAGGAGATGTTGATGTTAGGCCAATTGAAGAATTAAACTCTGATGCAGACTTTGTTTATCCAAGGGCATAGTTATGGAACCAAATTGAATAAGTGAAGATACAGATCAGCCACAATCAAATTGGTTGACAAGGTGGCTTCAAAGTGCTGAATGACCAACTCCTATTCCTGTGAATGAAGAGAAGGTGTTTTGTCATTTTAAAATGCAATTGCGTTATATACCCATTATTTTTCTCACCAAAAATTGTTAAGAAACTGCTGACCACTGCTATTTTACACCTTTGGTTATTTGCAACAATAGAAGTTGTAGTTTATTTTCCAGTAAAACTGGGTAGTTATTTCAAGTCATAAATTTTATTGTCATTTAACTATATACATGTTGTTACGTACCCCGTAACTGGGTTGCCAAACCAGCAGAAATGGACCACTTAGTTGGAGTCTGGATTACTGGAACTAAGAAAGCTTTATTAAAGAAATAAGCAACACAGTACTCTAATCATAAGGATATAAATGCAACAGGTTAGCAATGATAAAACACACATGTACACAGAACTAGGATAATAGGATCAATCAAGCTCTACCGCAGTCTAGGGGTAAAATGATCAGTCTCAAGTGACACAGAGTTAAGTTCAGTTTAGTTCAGTTCGCAGTAATCGCTGTTGTGCCGTTGGGGAGAGAGAGAGAACGAATGAATATGCAAATCGGATTCCAAACAGACCTACGATATTCCTCACAGTTAGCTTTCGGGCGAGCCCTTTGTAATGTCTTCTGAGGTCACCGACTGTGACCCCTCCGTTCCGGATACGATCGTTCTTCTGCGGTGAACCCGACACCCAGGAAAGGGCGGACACACGCACCGGGTTCCCGCCGACCGCACCTTTCCACCCTGTGCGTCTATGGCTGGTCCCACGACCAGACCTCCAAAACACCCACCAACTTGTGGGCGCACACCGCTTCCAGGGTCTCATTACCTCGTGGTGTTGTGGTGTCTGTTGCCTTAGCGAACCTGTCCCTTTTATCCCCCTGCTGGGGTATCGCCTGTCCATCAAACTTCAAACAGTTCAGGTTCAAAGCAACCGGTCTTGACAATACTCGGAACTGTGTCTCCCTTTCGTTAATCTCTCTCGTCCTCCATTAACATTTCTGAATGTTCCCCCATTGTCCTCTTATCGGCATCAATCTTCTGATAATTTGGTCTGTTGTCACAATGTATACCGTCAGACGAGACAATGTTTCTTCGAACCGGGGTGTAAAGCACTTAATAATACTAGGGGCCCTGTGTACACAAAGCTCTTTATAAATATCCTTGATGAATGGTATGGAGACCCCTATGATCCTCTCAGCTGTACTAACAGTCTATTGAAGGGACTTCTGGTCCGATGCTTGGTTGCTCCCATTCCAGACAGAGATGCAACAAGTGAAGATTTTACCAGTTTTGCTCCTATAAATGCAGTAAGAATGGGGGGTGGGGAGCCTCACTTTCCTGAATCTCCTTAGGAAGAGGAGATGCTGCCATGCCTTCTTGTTCAGGGAGGTGATATTAAGGGACCAAGAGATGTCATCTATGATGTGAACTCCCAGGACCTTGATGCTCTTAATTCTCTGTACAGAGAAGTCATATATTTACAGAGGAGGCCGTTCACCTGCACCTTCCGGAAGTCCACAATGACTTCCTTGGTCTTCTCTACATTCACACTTAGGTTGTTCTTCTCACCCCAATCCACCAGCCGCTTCACTTGCTTCCTGTACTCCAACTTATCATTGTTGATGAGGCAAACCATTGTTGTGTCATCTGCAAACTTCATGACATGGTTTAAGCTGAATTTATAGGATGTTTCAGCAATTGTAAATGGAACTTCCCACCTCGAGCTCTTTTTAACTATATTTCACTCTTTTTCATCAAGCACCAAAGATTTACTTCCCCATATTTAAATTCTACAATGGTAGTGAATGATTAGGTAAGTTTTCATTAATGTTTTTAATTACTTTTAAGAATGGATTTATCTACAAGGCACACATGTTTGAAATATTGAATTAATGGAATTATATGAAATGCAGTATGTATGCATATAAAATGCTTCATGCACTTTATATAATTATGTGAAATATATACATAAATCTTCTGTATGTGGTAATTAAAACCCCATTTATATTCTTCTAGCGTGTTATATGCGCGCTTCCTGAAACAGTACATCAAACCACACTCATGTTTACTAATTTTATTACATTAGGCAAGATCAGTTTCACCATGTTATGAAAATTACACTAAGGAAAAATATATTTAGTCATGTTGACTTCTCTTTTCAGCACAATCTAAAAGTGTTACCTATAATTTTATTCTGGTTGTTCTACCTTGTTACAGTGAGGTGATAGAATAATGAAGTTACCAGACCAGTAAACCAGAGGCTTGTGTCTACCTATGGTAGCCATGGAATTTGAATTTAGCTAATCTAATGTTAAAATAGCCGCTACTTTTATTAATGACGACTACAAAATTACCAGATTGTTGTAATAACCTGCTCTGTTCACTAACGTCCTTCTGGAAGTCAATCTGCCATTCTTACCGAGTCTGGCCTATAAGTGTTTCCCGATCTTCAGCAAAGGGGTTAACTCATGTCTGTCCTCCAAATTGTCCTGGCATGCCACTCTGTGCCAAGTGTTGCTTCTACTGTCTCTGAAGTTTCAGGATCTAGGCTGGTGGCTGACAAGTAGTTCTACAGTCTTGGCAGCTCATCAGCTACAATAAGCAATAATGGTCAACACCTCGCATACCCTTCACCTATCTCTCCTAGAGCACTTTCTAGCCCCTTGAAGGGATGCGAGTCTTTCTCGCTGTACACATTATAACCACAGGCGAGTGTCCATTCAAAGATCTGCACTGCCACCTTGGTTTGAAGGATTACCTCAGCCACTACCTGAGCCACATGTTACTGCACTGACTTCCAACAATGAAGGTGATATACTTTAGTACAGGTTACCATCAGTTCATGCACAGGCTACTGGAAACACTTGCAGTTGAGACGCAGAAACAGGGAAATGATTGTGACCGGCTCTTCTCATAGCAGTGGAATCTTTGCATGGGTCCTCACCCACTGCTGCACAAGTTGAATTACTGCCACACATCACCATCAGTTGAGTTTCTTTCCTCTTAACTCCTTCCTGGTTCTGATCTATTCAGATAGACACACGAATAAGCAGAGGATGGAGGGATATGGATCACGTTCAGCCAGAAAGGATTTAGTGTAGTTTGACATTGAATTCAGCATCGTAGGCCTAAGGGCCGTTTCCTGGGCTGTACTGTCCTGTCCCATGTTCCACGTTTTGTCTTTTTTACCAACAGTGGTGCAGATAGTAAAGCTGCTGTCTTACAACTCTAGTAACCCAGCAGTGCTGCTTGTGTGGAGTTTGCATGTTCTCCCTGTAACTATGTTCGTTGTTTCCACGTGCTCCAGTTTCTTCCAACATCCTGAAAAGGTGTTAATAGGACACTCTAAATGTATTTATTTATTGAGATACGGCACAAAACGGGCCCTCCTGACTCTTCCAACCATGCCGCCCAGCAATTCTTGGCCTAATCATGCGACAATTTACAATGGTGCATGGGAGGAAACCGGAGCACCCGAACGAAACCCGGGCACCCAAAGGAAACCCACATGGTCATGAGGAGGACGTACAAACTCCTTACAAGCAGCCGAGGGAATTGAACCCGGGTCCCCTGTGCTGCAAACCGTTGTGCTAACCACCACAGTACTGTGCCACACTAGTGTGTAAGTGAGCGGTAGAATCTGGGGGAAGTTGTGGGCAATGAGGGGTGAATAAAATGGGTTAAGTATAGGATTTGCATGAAATAGGTTCTCAGTTGTTGGCATGGACTCACTGGGACAAAAGGACTGGAAAGGAAGGGGGAAGATGCCAGAATTTAAAGGTGGGAGAAGGAAGATGAAGCCAGATGGGTGGGAAACGTAAAGGATTGGAGAAGAAGGAATTTGATAGGAGTGGAGAGTGCACCATAGGAAAAAGGGAAGAAGAAGAGTCACCAGAGGAAGGTGATAAACAGGTGGGGGGACGAGGTAAGAGGCTAGAGTGGGGAATACAAGGGGGGGGGAGTGGGGGAAGGAAAAACATTTTTTTTACTGGAAGGAGAAATTCACGTTCATGCCATTGGGTTGGAGACTACCTAGACAGAATATGAGGTGCTGCTCCTTAACCTGAGAGTGGCCTCATCATGGCAAAAAGGCGAGGCTATGGACCTAACATGTCAGAACAGGAATGGGACTGGGAATTAAAATTGTTGGCCACCGGGAAATTCTGCCTTCGGTGAATTGAGCAGAGGTTCTTGACAAAGCAGTCACCCAGTTTACGTCAGGTCTCATGAATATGGAGGTGTCCACATCAGGAACACCAAATAGATGACCCCAACAAGATTGCGGGTGAAGTGCTGCCTCACCTGGAAGGACTGTTTGTGCCCTGAATGAGGGTAAGGGAGGAGTTAAATGGGTAAGTGTGTCACTTGCAAGGGTATGTGCCAAGAGGGAGATAAGTGAGAAGGGACAGATGGACAAGGGAATCATACAGAGAGTGATCCTAGGGAAAGTGGAGAGTGGAGGGGAGATAAAGATGTGTTCGGTGGTAGGATCCGATTGAAATTGGCTGAAGTTGCAGAAAATTATGTGTTGGATGAGGAGGCTCATGAGTTGATAGGTAAGAGCAAGAGGATCTCTATCCCTGTTAAGGCAGCAGGAAGATGGGGGTGAGTGCAGGTGTCCAGGAAATGGGGGAGATGCTTGTAAGATCAGCATCAATAGTAGAGAAATGGAAACCCTGTTCTTTGAAGGAGGAGAACATCTCTGATGTCCTGGAAAGAAAAAATATCATCCCATGAACAGAGAAGGAACTGAGAAAAGGAAATAGCACTTTTACAAGAATCAGAATGGGAAGAGATAGTCAAGAGAGCCATTACAAGTTTACGTGAACAAGTCTGTGCATTTCAAAGGCAGTTTCCTCACTTTACCTCTGAAAAGACAGTGCTGAATCTCCATTTAATCAAATTTCTACATAGTTAATTCTAGGTGTTGAAAGATGTTGGATTTGTTCCAAAATGGTACCTGATCCAATGCCATCACTGATTTTGATGCCTTTGCTTTTTAAGAAGTTGATTCAGCTTATGCCAGGAGACTGGGTTAGCAAAATGCAACTTTGTGTCAGATGGTTTGATGAGGACATAGTGAGTTCTGAATATGCTTTGCCTTCCATCAGAACTCTTCCATTCACTTGATGTTATTTCTCACATGGCTTTGTCAGGTCTCTACAATAAGGGATTAAGTGAGCTGCGGGGTGTTGATGGGTTTTGAACATTAGACTTGGGTTCAAAAAATCAGGTATTTCTCTTAGATAATGGATACAAAAAGTAGAACTCTTCATTCTCCTAAATCAACAACTGTTATATCATGGGAGCAATATGAAATGAATTGTCTCCCTTCCCACAACATTCCAATGTACAATTTAATACAAGAACTCATATATGGAAGCAATGCAGGAAGAGCCTTCCTTTTACCTTCATTATTACATATTGACAAATCTACAATGTATATAACAGGAAGAATATGAAACAGAAAGTTATTGATTTACTTCTGAAAGAATTCTTGCCTTCATGCTGTATTCTAAATGTCTGCTTCTGTTGGAAATGGTCATGGATGTTAAACATGCTTCAGAACAGCTGATCAACATTATTCATTGAAACTAAATAGAAGTTGTTTCCACTCACATTGCAATCCCATCCCAGAGGCTTTTATTCTTTCGTTGTGTAGCATTCCCATTGGACATAACCCCAGCAAGAATGTTTCCTTTGAAGAATACTTACACAGAAAGATGGAGTATTTTTTGTTGAAAGGAGTAAAATTGTCTATTGATTGTTCGTTTTCTAGTAAATGGAAACAAATAACACGTTGCTCATTGATATGTCATAACATTATTATTATTTACATGCTATGTTATCATTATTTTTATTACATAGACTGCAGGATACTGCAAGTAAACAGTAGTAATGAAATTGAAATCAAATTGATATCATGTGCATTTTCAGACAGGAAATCTTATTGGATATTGCAGCCCCCTTCCCACCTGAAACCACAATGTTCTCCATTCTGAAAATGCAGCCTGGCCTAGCAAGTAGATAGGTTCAGCATTTGTAATGATAACCCTCTCTGAGACTCCACTTCTCTCTACAATCTATAGCCTTTGGGGATCAAGATTGGCACTGTACTGGTAGTCCCAGGAAGGGATGGTGATATGTTTCTAAATCCAATGGTTGTCTCATTTGTAGAGGAACTTACAGGTCGTGGTATCCACAGACCTTGACCTAGGTGGCAGAAGTTACAAGTTCAGAAGATGATGTTAAAGACATTGCAGTAAGGTGGTGCAATGTATCTTATAGACAGAACAAAGAACAGAACAACACAGGGCTGGTCCTTCAGCTCACAATGTCTGTGGTGAACACAATACCAAATTAAACTCTCTTCTGCTTGCACATGATCTCTATCTCTCTACTGCCTGCCCATTCAAGTGTCTACATATGTTTTTTAAATGCCACCACTACGTCTGCGTCCACCACCATCCCTGGCAGTCTGTTCAAGGCACCTACCACTCTCTGTATAAAACTCATGCCCCATACATCTTTGAACTTCTCTGCTATGTAGGGTCAACGAAGCTTATCCAATTTGTCCACATTTGGCACATATCCCTCTAAATCCCTCCTGTCCATGCAGTTTTTTATAATGTCTTTTAAATGTCGTTGCTATATATACCCCATCTACTTTCTCTGGCAGCTCAACCCACATATGCACCCCTTTCTTCATGAAGAAGTTGCTCCTCAGATTAAGTCTTTCACTGCTCCCCTTAACGTTTTAAATTTTTAGTTAGATCAGCCCTCTAATTAGCTCTCTAATGTTTAGTTGCCTTTCTCTGGGAAAAAGACTGTGTGTATTCACCCTCTCTATACCCGTCATGGTTTTATATACTTCTGTGTGGTAACCCCTCAATCTCCTAAATTCCAAGGAATAAAGACATAGCCTGCCCAAATTCTCCTTATAACTCAAGCCCTCAAGCCCTGGCAACATCCTTGTAAATCTTCTCTTTCCAGTTTAATGATGTCTTTCCCATAACACAGCAACAATACTCAGGGTATGATCTGACCAACATCTTGTATGACTGAAGGCCCTGATTAAAGGCCAGCACACCATATATCTTCCTCACCACCTTGTCTATTTGTGATGCTACTCTCAGTGAACTGTGTACTTGCACTCCTAGGTCCCTCTGTTCAGAAACTCTTCCTATGGTCTGAATATGCACTGTGTCTGTCCTACCCTTGTCTGACTTCCCCAACTCCTCCAGTATTTGAAATTTCTACAGATTACAACTATCAACCTTATCTATGCCTCTCATAATTTTATAAACTTCTGTCTAGTCGCCTCTCAGGCCCTGGTACCCCAGGGAAAACACCCCAAATCTATCCAGCCTCTCCTTACATCTCTTACCATTTACATCCCGGTAAACCTCCACTGTACCCTTTTCAAAGTCTCCCCATCGTCACTGTACTGGGACAGCCAGATTTGATGCAATACTCCAGTATAATATATTACAAGCTGCAACAACTTTGCACTATCCGTACCAACTGTGACTGTTTAAAGTGGTAAGTAGGGTGCTGATTCTGTAGGTTACTATCTCCTGGTGTGTAATGCAATGGGCCAAATTTTATATCCAAGTTCTTCAGTCTTTTTTATTTTATTTACTGCCTACAGTGCCTACAAAATATTCACCACCACCCCCCCCCGCCCCCAGGAAGTTTTCATGTTTTATTGTTTTACAACATTGAATCACAATGAATTTAATTTGGCTTTTTTTGACACTGATCAACAGAAAAAGACTGACTCTCCAGCAGTTGGACCTATTCTTACCACAATCAATTGAAACACTTTGACTGCACGCACACAAGTCTCCAAAAACAGATTTCCATTTTAATTATGTGACTTCTAAAATCAGTTGGCTGCACCATTGATGATTTGGTGTGTCATATGAAAATGGGGTGAATACTCATACAATCAATTATTTTGTGTTTTATAAAATCCACTGTTTGAATATTGTAAAACAATAAAACATGAAAAACTTTGGGGGGGGGGGTTAATACTTCTTATAGGCACAGTAAATTAAATTCTTCCAGTATAAAAAACCTTCATTACTATGTAATTTGATAATTCGAATTATCAGGAATGGTATTTCATTACTAAACTAATCATCAAGAGGTCTGAACTAATGGTCCATAGATATGAATTCACTCCCATCATGATAAATAAAAAATTGAAATATAATTCATAAATCTGGAATATTCTTGTTCATCCATCCATGAAACTAGGAAGTCATTGTAAAAACTCATCTGGTTTGCTAACCTCTTATTGGGAATCTAATGTGCATGAACAGCCATAGATCAACATAGTAGAATGGAATTTCTGGAACCATTCCTCTGATTTTTATAAATGACCTGGATGAGGAAGTAGAAGGGTGGGTTAGCCAGTTTGCTGATGACACAAACATTGATGGTGCTGATGACATAAAAGTTGATGGTGTTGTGAAAAGGCTAGAGGATGTCAAAGGTTACAGTGCGACATCAGTAAGATGCAGAACTAGGCTGAGAAGTGGCAGATGGAGTTCAACCCAGATAAGTGTGAAATGGTTCATTTCAGTAGTTTTAAGACAGAATATAATATTAATGATAAGACTCTTAGCAGTGTGGAGGATCAGCGAGATATTGGGGTCTGTGTCCATAGGACACCAAAACTGCTGCACAGGTAGACAGTGTGGTCAAGAAGGCACATGGTGTGTTGGCCTTCATCAACCGTGGGACTGAGTTCTGAACAGCCATGAGGTAATGTTACAGCTATATAAGACCTTAGTTAGACCCCACTTGCAGTACTGTGTTCAGTTCTGGTTACCTCATTAGGAAGGATGTAGATACTATAAAGAATGCAGAGGAGATTTACAAGGATGTTTCCTGGTTTGGAGAGCATACCTTATGAGAATAGGTTGATTGAACTTGGCCTTTTCTTATTCTCACATTTGATCTTTATTTTGTAGCCTGGGAGAAATACACACTCAGCACAAGAAGTACTTTTTTGGGTCTTTAATTCCTTTATCTGTTTTAGATGTTTTAATGCAGAAAGAGGGTATCAAAATAAAAACAACAACATGAATTTCAAAAACACAGTTCCTGCTGTTACAATCTCAGCTTAATTTTGTTCCACACACTTGTGTATCAACTAGTTACATATGCAGTATGAAAACAAAACAAAATATGCAAAACCAACATGGTAGTGGCAATTCTAAACAAGACAATACAAAGGTTAGAATCCCACCAACCCTATATCTTATACACAACAAAGGTATGAATAAATATGTCTCGTCTTAACTAAGAGGTATAGCACACGTGCGCCTAACTTCTCTACTGTAGCCCACTTTAAGTGCAAGCAGCTCTAATTTCTTGCTACTATAATTCCTATTGTTCTTTTCAGCATTTCTCAGTTATTGGCTTGCATACACAATAAAACTCTTTGACACTCCCTGTTGGTGGTATAAAACAGCTCCTAGTCCATGACTGCTTGCATCGGTCTCCACTATGAAAGGCCCTGTGAAATTGGCAAAGCCAAGGATAAGTGAACTGGTCAGCTTCTCTTTGAGCAAGTCAAAGGCAGTTGACATTCCTTCATCCAGGACTGTTAACAGCTGGCTTGTTTTACTAGGACTCCCTCCATTAAGACACAAATTCACTACATCATGCAGGGGAAGGGAGGGGAAGAAGCATCGACTCAGACCTTGAGAGGCCTGCGAAGGGCATTTTCATGCCTTACAAGGCGCACATTGGAAGTCTGTGAGGCGCCACTCCTCGCACAGACTAGAGCAATGTGTGGTTAAGTGCCTTGCTCAAGGACACAAACACGCTGCCACAGGTAAGGGTCAAACTAGCGACCTTCAGATCACTGGACGAACACCTTAACCACTTGGCCACGTGCCCAACATCATGCAGCAGACCTACAATCTTTGACAGTCCTAGAATGAACCATCTATTATAACTACAAAAGGTGAGGAATGTTGACCGTAGATGGTATTGGCCACTCCTGAACTGTCAAGATCTTCTCAAGATCTGTGCCTGTCCCCTTGGTTGATATCTGGTGTCCTAAGAACTTGACCTCTGACTGCATAAAATGACACTTTTCCAATTTCATCTTCAGACCAGTCTCCTTGAGGCACTAAAAGCAAGCCTCTCCAAGTGTTCCTGGAAAGTCTGTGAATATGCACGAATATCCAGGTACACAAGCATAATTAGGAAGACTAAATCACTTATGGTTGCCTACATGAGTCTTTGAAAAGTCACCGGCCCATTGCAGGCCCCAAACAAAGAGATTCATACAGACCAAATGGGATCAAAAAAGCAGTCTTATGCCTATCTGCCTATCATGCTCCTCTCCCACCACTTGGTGTTAGCTACTCATGAGATCTATCATTGAGAAAAACTGCAATCCCTGCAGGCCGTCATAACTCTCATTAATACACGGGAGCGGGAGCACATCCTCTTTGGTCTTAAGATCAATCTCTGATAATCTACATGCAATCTTACGCTACTATCAGCCTTTCATACTAACAATACAGGTGAGGCATGCACACTACTACTCTCCTGAATAACAGATTCCTTCGACAATTTTGAGATGTGCTCTTTCATATCACTGTACTGACTGGGAGGAACACGATAGCATGGCTGTGAAATGAACTCGTCCTCAATTAAATTATCTTCATGCTTGACTTTGTCAGTGTACCTAAGATCTTCATCTTCAACTGCAAAGAGATCCAGGTACTTAGCCAGTAAAGCTCTTAGCTGAGCTTGTTGTTCTTCACTACCTCCAAAATCGAGCTCATCTAGAATTGACTTTAACCTGTGGTTACTACACTCCTCCTTTACACCAGCCATCACTCGTTAAGTGCCAGCTGAGATCCAAGGAAACCTTACAGCACATTGTTGATCACCATCTACGCACTGCACCTTTGACAGGATACCCAACCAGGTCCCAGGTGAGAGCCATACATCCTCTCGACAGAGGTTTAAAACCTGTACTGGTACTGTACAACTACAAGAGTCAATGCGTATGGGAGTGTCTATAAGATATCCCGGTGGAGGGGTGTTAAGTGGGTCAAGTAACATCCCATTGTCACTACCAGCATCTCCATTGGCCTTCCTAGCCACAATGGGAACTACAGATTCAGCAGGTATGTGCTCAGTATCTTTTCCGGATACTCGGACTATTGCTTTCTTTTCAGTAGTGTGCATCTGCACTTTCTGGAAAACATCTCTCTCATCAACATCCAACTTTCCTTCTAGGGTCATGTCAAATTCAGCGTAGACAAGTTGCCTGCATTGGCTTTTAACGTTCATGCCTACAATGCATGGGATGGGTTGTTCAGTGCTGACAGGAACCCTGACTACTAGAAAGCCACAGTTGGGAATCTTCATGCCCATCGCTTGAACCTTTAGCTCCAGATACCCAAGGTGAGGAATATCAAGACCGTTAGCAGCTGTTACCCTAAGCCAGCCAGCAGTGGACAACATATCGTCATCCCCTCCATTCAAGTGCTCTCAAAAGAAACGTTCAGTATGATGCTCACTTCACTACCTGTGTCTAATAGACAACGGACAGCAACACCTGATATCTGAAGCTCAACAACAAGACATGTTCCTACGGCACGTTGCAGCACATGGTCACGGGCTGGCTGTACATTATCTGAGTCTGTGAGGTTCCCACAGATTACCCGACTCTCAACAACCTGAAGGCTGTAGGATTCAGGCTCTATGTCATTTGCACTCCGCTTCTGTGGGCAATTCTTTGCTCCATGCCCTCCCACCTGACACTCGAAAGACATTGGTTGCCCATCCTCTGTGAACCTAGGCTGGAACTTGGGTCCGCTGCTAGCAGCATGTGTAACACCTCTCTGTACAGCAAGGTCATTCACTGCTCGGGTCAACTCACTAATGGCTTTGTCCTGCTCTGTGACCACTTTACGGACATCATCTGGAGTGACAGACTTAGATTCCTGAGCTTTAAGAGTTGAGCACTGTGCCATACTTTGACTTCACAGTCTTTGCATTTCCTGAGGACTCTTCTAAATACCACAGACAAGCCTCCTCTCGTACTTCTATCGTCAAAGACTCAGGGTTGTTCTGCGCGAATCTGTGGGGCTCCCTTCTAGGAGAAGGATCTCTGAGCACCCCCCTCTTATTGGCCACAGCATCAGGCGAACACTTCAGCAGCAAGTTAAGAGCTTGGGCTAGGACATGTGAAAACTCTTACATTTTCACCCTCATGCTGTTGCAACTACAAAACCTATACAACAGCTGGGGTTCACTACAGTTGTCTTTAGAAGCTTCCCTGAGATAGGTGAACAAGTCATCAGCCTGGTCTTCCTCAACATTGCTGTGTATGCGTGCTTCTTCCAGAGCTGCACCCCTGAGCAGTGACCAAACAAAATCAGACTGATCCTGGTCAGACTGATTTCTAGCAGGAAGCACCCATTCGACTTCTTCAATGAAGTCATCAACAGACCTCCATCTTTCTCAACAGCCCATATAAATGGAGCAATGTGTCTCTCCCTGGGGACATTTGCTTAATTTATCTACAGTTTCTTCATACCTACTATGCAACCCTCTAATTTGTTCATTCAAATTAGGTTCAGTTTGCTCATCCTCTAAATATATATTAGGAAAACTCAAGGCTTTAAAGTCTCTACCATAAGCCTGGAAAAGGGGTTACTGACGTCTTCTGCAGAAAACACGATGACTTCACCGCCGCAGTTGCTCTGGATCACCGTCACAGTTCTACATCCTGGCATCAGTCCCGATGTCGCAGCCCGGTCTCAAGGCTCTACCACAGTCTGCATTCGACAACCAGCTCTCCTTCCGTCCCACAGGAATGGTTGGCCTGTTCTGCACCACTACCATATTGTGCATTGTGCTGAATGCAAAAAAAAACCCTAATCTGGCTTGGAATTACCCCACTCCTGGGAAAAATACACACTCAGGACATCAAATACTTTTTCAGGTCTTTAATTCCTTTATCTGTTTTAGATGTTTTAATGCAGAAAGAGGGTATCAAAATAAAAATAACAAAATGAATTTTAAATAGCAGTTCCTGCTGTTACAGTCTCAGCTTAATTTTGTTCCACACACTTGTGTATCAACTAGTTACGTATACAGTATGAGAATAAATAAAACCAACACTGTAGTGGTAATTTAAAAAAAAACAACAGAAACATTACAATCCCACCAACCCTGTAACTTAGATACAACATCGAAAATAAAAGCAAATGCATCTCCACTTTGGCACATACGTGCTTAACTTCCAAACACGTATAGGCTGGACCCTGAAATGAGTTCTCCTCATGAAGAGGTTAACACATTTACATTACTCTGTTATATTCACATTCCGTCATGAAACAATAAAGTAAGACAAAACTAAACCTACAATATATCGCCTTGTAGTTAAAATCACTGGAAAGACTGACCTACTGGGCCAATAAGGAACTTCGCTCAACCACGCTATCCAGTGCCAATACTTCACTCACGAAAATCTAAAGCATCCACATGTAAAGGATGTCAGATTACTGATTTTCCAGATTTACAAACAAGTATAAATGAATTTGCATGGATATTATCAAATATTATTCACCTTTCCTCACCATATGTCCATACTCAACACTTTCTAGAACATCGTAACTCCTCTTTTTACTCCGCACATGCATAATTATGTCACTGTTTTCTCTTAAAGGCACAGACAGTGGTTTTAGGATTACCAGGGTAAATGCATAAGTGCACTTTAAGAATAAAAAATAATATTCAATGGTCACCTGGTTACAAGTCATTCATCACTTTCTATTCTTCCATATGTGGATCTTACCAAATTATCTAAAGCAATCATAAAAAGTGGGAAGCTATTGATCCCAGGGGATCATGGGTTTGCGCCTCTGGTGGACTGTGTCCTCTCCAGGGCACAAGCCTGGGTGGGAAGATTTGAAGAACCACTATTGCCCATGCAGCAGGTTCCCCCTTTCCATGTCACAGATGTAGTCCAAGGGAAGGGCAAGTGCCGATACAACTTGGCATCAGTGGCGTTGCAGAGGTTGCCAGAGTGAAGTTGTAAACATCAAACTGCCTTAGGGACCCCGGCTCCGGATTTCTTCCTCGGGGTTTACTCCCGAAGCCTTTCCCATGGGTGGGTATGGCCGCAGGGCAGCAGAGGTTTAAAATCAGAGATTTCCTTCTTCTAGGCGGGCTGCCATCCAAAGCCGATGAGCCCCACCTGCCCGAAGAAAAAACAACCATACACAATGTAAGTGTGGCAGTGAAATTTTTGACCAATTTGTGAACATCTATAATCTAGAATATTAAATTCCCAGCCTCGAAACTCATTATTTTTATGAACCTGATAGTGAAAAACTTATCAGTGCAGTAGGGCTCCAGGGGCCAGGTCACTATTATGATGTAAGTATTATTAGGAGCATAGTTTATGAAGATTAATAAGGGGAAAAATTTACAGACTTTTAAAATTATGCATTCTATACAGATTTGTATTGAAACAGATCTTTATTAGTTGAAAATGCAGGATCTTTAACAGGAGAAATTTGACAAGATTGGAGGAGGTAAGAAAAAAGACAGTAAATCAATGATTAGCTTTTTGAGTAGTTAAGCAATAAAGAATATATTGTTTGATATGTATGTAATAGATGATATCTATGTAATAGACTGTTTGATACTTTTGCATGCATTTTTCTAATGCTTCCTTGTGATTTTATCTGTTTTTTTGTATTCACATTTTCTAAAAGCCTAGCTGATGAACTTTCACAGTAAGCAAACAACTTTATTGGATTTATTACTTGAATATGAAGATTTGGGTACTGGAGAAATTATTATCTCTTCACTAACCCAATAAGAAATGGATATTTCCCACCTATTCAATATGTTGTTATAATGTGTGACTGCTAGAGCCATTTATCATCGGCATTCCAGATATTGGCTAGATGGAGGCTGCAGTCCACTGACAAGGCCTTTAGAGATAAGCTTGTTCTGTATGTTTGCACTCAGTAATAAGGCCATAAGAATATAGGAGTGGAAATACGTAACTAGGCTTCTCCAACCTACCCCACCATTCAAACTAATGTGAGGCTGATCTGCTACAGGTCTCCTTTCCTCTTCTGCGCCAGTTCCACAAGGTCTTCAGTTCCTGACCTTTCAAACATTTATCCATTTCCTCCTTAAATATCTCCCAAGATCTCGATGCAGCACACACGGCCTCTCCAGTGAAATGATACCGTATTTGTTAAATAGGGGCTGTGCACAATTCTGATTTGATGGAGGCAGACGTGAGAAGCACGGGGGAACATCTGGAGAAACTTCTGAAATGCCTGGTTCGCTGCTGCTGCTACTGTGCGATTGAGAATCTTCAGAGGGAAGGCCCCAAATCCTCGGCTTTTCCTGTTGCTGGCGGCTGGGGCTGGGGTCGAAGCGCTCGACAGAGACGGTGCTCGGTGCTCAGTGTCGGAGGGCTGGTTGGAGGCTCAAAGTTTTCGGACAACTCAGAGTCGGACTGTGGTCGGGTGTTTCCAGGATGCTGCATCGGCAAGCTTGCGGCACTGGAAGCTCATGGCAGGGAGAGTTTTCTTCCTTCTCCCATCTGCGTGAGATGATGGGACTTTCAAGAGACTTCGAACTTTTTTTTACCGTGCCCATGGCCTGTTCTTCATCAAGTTACGGTATTGTTTTTCATTGTTGTAACTATATGTTATAATTATGTGGTTTTTGTCAGTTTTTCAGTCAGTTTGTCTTGTGTTTCTGTGATATCATTCTGGAGAAACGTTGTATCATTTCTTAATGCATGCATTACTAAATGACAATAAAAGAGGACTGCGTGTCCTCATAATCTAATCTAATCTAATCTAATCTGATGATCTATGTAGTGGTAGCTAATAAGATATCCCTATGCTACTCCCAGATGGGAGGACTTCACATACTGTACAAGCAGGGTTATCAATAAAGTTCAGTTGAATATTGTGCGAGGCTGATGATTTGGTGTGTGTGCTGCACTATCCCTCACAATGAACACAATCTTGTCTCTACAACACTTCAGAACAGAGAATTCCAGAGGTTCATCACCCACTGCAAAAAGAAAATGATAAAACTTGATGAATTTGAGCTATTTTATCATTGCATTTCATTACATTCATCAAATGCTTATATGCATTGTTATTGGAATGGGTGAAAATTAACGGTGATGTGAACATATCCAGTACTGTGCTTAATGAATTTTTATTTGGGTTGTAGTCCTCTCCTCTTTAAGGGGAATGATGATAAGATCAATTACTAATGAAAATGCCCTGAGGTAATTGTGTTTCAATAATTCTTACCAAAAAAAATTCTGAACAAATTCTAATCTACTTACTGTTCATCTAAGCTTTGCATTTTAGCAAAAATCACATTTCAATAATCACATTGCATTACTCAGGATTATTTTTGAAGATTTATTTCATCACCAGCTGTAAACATTGGAATTTATAAATTTAAAAGCCAAGCCTCAAAGTAATGCCAGTGGACAAATTGTGTTTGGCAGTGATCTGAGCGTTTGCTCAGAGAGCAGTAAACATCATTTAACCTACATGCACATGCCACTATCTATTTAAGCTCAGTCCTTTCCTTTGTCCCTGTTGTTCTGCAAATGATTGTCCACAGTTATCATTTTGAAAGATAAAACTGAATCTGGCTCCCTTGTCATTTCAAATAATCCAATGCAAATCATAAATACATTTTTAAAAAACACAAAGATTTGTAAACCACCAGTGCTAGTAAGGATTAAGCCAGCCTTTTGATTTTTAAACCTTGACCTAGTCTATTCATGATAGTTTAGAGTCAAATCCAAACTATGTTAGGTGACTCTAATAAGGGTAAAAATAACTATCATCACAGAAAAAGAGATGAATAATGTATGGGGAATGGACATGAATATGAAATTCCTGGATAGCTATATCACAGTGCCAGGAGAGAAAGTCACAGCAAAAACATTATCTAGTAGTTTCAGTATATAGCAGCAAGCATCTTTCCATCATGGTTATGTAGAATTATTCTCACAAGTAGGTCAAATTTACCCATTATCTCAATTTGAATTTTCTTTCTGGAGTCTCTCATATCAATAGTGAAACCATACACTTCATCTTCTATGCTATGGTTCCCCAATGTCTTCCAAACATTGCTGTTGCCATAGCAGTTTTTGTCAAAAAGACTTTTTAATGAGGTCCAAATGTTATACCCAAAATTTGGCTCTTATCACCTTAAATACATCTAATGGAAGAACCCAGAGAAATAGCACTATTGCAGTAATATAGACTATTTGATCAGGCACACTAAAAAAAGACCTTCCCAAGGGCAACAGAAATCACTTACAGATGACTGTCCGATGTTTGCCTGCAGCCGTGTACAGATAAACAGGAGATGGTCTCAAGCCAATCGGTTGGTGGCGTCCTGATATAACAAGGCATGACTTGTTGTTAACCATGAGTTCAAGTCCCACCAATCTTGGCTACTAAACAAGATTAACACTTCAATGCATTACTTATAGAATTGGCAATACTGTAGCAGATGTACAGGTTATTAGATGAAATGACATTGTCTACTCTATCTGTTCAAGGTGCTACAGTGCTGATAAAAAAAATGTGCAGTACTTTGTGGGCAATAATAAACATAATAAATTTTGCTCATGCTGGAATTCTCGAGAGCAAGACTCGCAAAATGCTAGAGGAACTCAACAATTCAGGCAGCACCGATGAAGGGGAATGAACAATTGACGTTTTGGGCGAAGAATGACCTGATGCAGGATCTCCACCTGAAACATCAACTGTGTATTCCTCTCCATGGATGCTGCCTGATTTGCTCAGCATTTTATGTGTGTTGCTCAGTGGTAATAAAGTACATTGGGACACCCAAAGGCTTGAAAATGTGTGTCTTAATTAACATAAATTTTACTTCTCTGTTTGTATAGGGATATTTGCATCTCCAATACTTTAAGGCAGGTAGCCAATTAAACTACAATCTCATAGCCTGAACAGTGTTTCAGGGTAATTGGCCAAATAGTATGTCACCTCAAAATACACAGAGTGATTTCGTGCAATATAACACAAAATATGGCTAATCACTCTGACATAGTTGAAGTTGTTTTCAATAAACCTGAACAGTACTTTAAACTACTATCATTTTAAAACTAAAAAAAACATTTTCCAATTATCTATGGGATACTTTTGAAATAAAAATAGAAAATGCTGGAAACATTCAAATCAGGAAGGATGGAGAAGAATTTAAATCAATAACCTTGAGTTTTAAAATATTAACAGTTTCTGTTTGGTTTGATGCTGCTGATTACTTTCTGCATTTTTAGTTTTTTTATTATTTTTCTTTCTCAATAACCACTAGTTATGTAAAATAACCCAGTAAGAAATAGAATTATAGAGTCATTGAAAGGAACAGCAGAGAAACAGGCCCTTCAACCCATCTAGTCCATCCCAAGCCATTTAAACTGCCCACTCCCAATGACCTGTACCAGGACCAGAGCCTTCCATACCCTCCACGTGCGTATCTGAAATTTCTCTTAAATGTTGAAATCAATCTTGCATGCATCATCTTGCATGAATCTCATAGAATTTTTTGAGGATGTAACTAGTAGAGTGGATAGGAGAGAACCAGTGGATGTGGTATATTTGGATTTTCAAAAGGCTTTTGACAAGGTCCCACACAGGAGATTAGTGTGCAAACTTAAAGCACACGGTATTGGGGGTAAGGTATTGGTGTGGGTGGAGAATTGGTTAGCAGACAGGAAGCAAAGAGTGGGAATAAACGGGACCTTTTCAGAATGGCAGGCAGTGACTAGTGGGGTACCGCAAGGCTCAGTGCTGGGACCCCAGTTGTTTACAATATATATTAATGACTTAGATGAGGGAATTAAATGCAGCATCTCCAAGTTTGCGGATGACACGAAGCTGGGTGGCAGTGTTAGCAGTGAGAAGGATGCTAAGAGGATGCAGGGTGACTTGGATAGGTTGGGTGAGTGGGCAAATTCATGGCAGATGCAATTTAATGTGGATAAATGTGAAGTTATCCACTTTGGTGGCAAAAATAGGAAAACAGATTATTATCTGAATGGTGGCCGATTAGGAAAAGGGGAGGTGCAACGAGACCTAGGTGTCATTATACACCAGTCATTGAAAGTGGGCATGCAGGTACAGCAGGTGGTGAAAAAGGCGAATGGTTTGCTGACATTTATAGTGAGAGGATTTGAGTACAGGAGCAGGGAGGTACTACTGCAGTTGTACAAGGCCTTGGTGAGACCACACCTGGAGTATTATGTGCAGTTTTGGTCCCCTAATCTGAGGAAAGACATCTTTGCCATAGAGGGAGTACAAAGAAGGTTCACCAGATTGATTCCTGGGATGGCAGGACTTTCATATGAAGAAAGACTGGATGAACTGGGCTTGTACTCGTTGGAATTTAGAAGATTGAGCGGGGATCTGATTGAAACGTATAAGATCCTAAAGGGATTGGACAGGCTAGATGCAGGAAGATTGTTCCCAATGTTGGGGAAGTCCAGAACGAGGGGCCACAGTTTGAGGATAGAGGGGAAGCCTTTTAGAACCGAGATTAGGAAAAACTTCTTCACACAGAGAGTGGTGAATCTGTGGAATTCTCTGCCACAGCAAACTGTTGAGGCCAGTTCATTGGCTATATTTAAGAGGGAGTTAGATATGGCCCTTGTGGCTATGGGGGTCAGGGGGTATGGAGGGAAGGCTGGGGCGGGGTTCTGAGTTGGATGATCAGCCATGATCATAATAAATGGCGGTGCAGGCTCGAAGGGCCGAATGGCCTACTCCTGCACCTATTTTCTATGTTTCTATGTTTCTATTTGTGCTAGCAGCTTATTCCACACTCTCATGACCCTCTGAGTGAAGAAGTTTCCCCTTATATTCCCCTTAAACATCTCACCTTTCACCCTTAACCCATGACCTCTAGTTATAGCCTCACCCAAACTCAGTGTAAAAAGCTTGCTTGCATTTATCCTATCTAAATGATTAATGTAACATGAAGATATCCTCAGCAAATAAGCTCCTCAATTTTCTTTTGGTGAGGCAATACTCTTTCCTACAACGAAGGTGCTATTTCCACAGGCTCTTTGTTAAGCTGTTTCTTCAATTATTGTAGAAGCCTATGTTGCCAGTCTTTGTGTCAACTTCTTTTTCCCCACATTACTACACTGATACTTAAAATTAACAGTCTAATTGCTCCTTTCAAAGCACCTTGTGGGCTAAACATTTAAGTGCACTTTCATCTTCAGTTGTTTACCAATCCCTTGAAGAATCAGCTGCCAACATTGTGCTGTTACGTGTTTAAAGCCTGGAAAGACCCGTGAGGGTATGCACGTAACAGGGTGAGATTTTTGTTGCTATTGACTGAATAACATAATTTGACACAAGATCAAGAATCAACCTTGGAGAGGAAGCAAGAGACCTGGTTAGGGAACATTCCTTATACTGCAAATTTGTACAAATGACAGTTTGCCACTCAAAAGTGGATAAATTTATACTGAACAGCTCAGTGAACCTCAAGGTGTGAGTTGAGTCTCAATTCTATAAATAGCAAAGCATCCACTTGAATATATGATATATATTGATTCTGACAGTGAGCTGCCTCTTTGTGGTAACAGATAACCTCTTGTCAAAGTTGTAGAGATGCATCTACCTCACAAGATAGTTCATTATAAATTAAAAACATCTTGAATACTTAAATAACCCTGATCCTTTCTTTATCTTCCAGTATAAAACCAAAATAAAACTAAATAAATCAAACGAGTAATAGCTGGGTAACATCTCCAAGCTGTCAGACTGATTTGTGCTGTGCCCTGTGCCCTGCTCCCTACATTTCAACACCTGTGTTCTCAGCAGTGGTATTGATGCTGTCAGGAACGGAGCATAAGTGATGAAGCTAATGTCCCTGTAAATGGTGGCACCATGTGATGGTGCTACATCATTTTACCATAAAGAATAAAGGTCAGTCTAACCTTGAGTGTGTCTGAAATTGTGTGAAGAACTTCTATTCTAACCTACACTGGCCACACTGTGCCAAACACTGATCCTACATTTAGCTTTCATTATCATTGGCATCAGTGAATCATCTGTTCTCTGATCTCAGCTTTGAAATAGTCTTTAGGAACGTAGATATGTGTCTCAACTCAGGATAGATGCTGAAGGAACATGACACTCATTGGCATGAATTAAATAAATATCAGTAATACCTTGAATGTTTTCCATCCTACAATTTTCATAAGACATAAATGGTAACCATCACCTGGCTTTTAGAATCAATGTTAAAATCAAGTGCGCCAAAGCAAGCAAGTAGAGCTGACACTTCATGTCAGCAGCAGGTTCTGAATTGCTCATTTGGTGTAACCTAATAGGCATACAGCAGATTGCTGTCAGTTTTGAATTAGGAATACATGGACCTCCTTTCATTGGATCAAGCCTTTCTCTATCTACGTCTATATGGTAGCTGACATGCAATAGTCACTTAAGAACTTAGAATGAGTTTAGTTAACCACAGATCCAAACTTCCAACAACTAACTTGAAATACTAGATGTCTTCTAATGGGTTTCAGTGCAGTGCTTTGGAGATTATCTAATAGAATCTCAAAAGATTCTGAGTTGCAAGTGCTGAAATCCAAGGGGATTATTTAACCGTTTAAGAGAAGGATTTAACCCTTGCTAGGGCTGGAGGACTTTTTATTGGAACGTTCTTTCGTAGATGGAATACAGACTTTGATAATAAATTTACTTTGAACTTTGGCTTTGAACTAAATGATTTCATCCACCTCTGGAAACATTCTCCAACCAGAAAGGAGATCGCTGAAAAGCAGAAGCAGAAAGTAGGACACTGGACCCTGCAAACTGAATACTGTAATTACACGGTTCTTCAGCAAACATGAGCTTTTTCTCTACATATTATTCAGATCCGATAATTAATAAGTGCTGTGCTCCCAGGTCACAGTAACAAGCGAACTATGCTTTGGATCCCAATGCAGTTATTTACCGGAGACTAAAAAAAACATGCTGAAAAATTCCTCAAGCAAAGACAAGTCATTTTTCATCTCCTGCTTATCTGCAGTGCTTTGCTTATCTTGCATTCATAGCTTCAGTTCCAGTACTTTTTATTTGTTTCTTTGCTTGTGCCAAGAACTCCATCATGTGGCGAACTGCAGTGTTCTGCACCCAAGTGTTTTATAGATACAGTCCTTCATTATATGCTGCAAACACTGCTGATAAATGATTGTTAGATATCTGCAAAAGACACCTCTTTGGTAATATTAGCCACTTTGTAAGCATTACAGAACATCAGTATATTTGGAGTAGATTGGGATAAGAATTGCTTTTTGCTAAACCAAATGAAACTTTTCCACTTCGGTGGCACATACAGTAAAATGCTGATAAAGTTCAGCATTGGTTCACCAAGGACAGATTACTGTCCACTCTGGGATCCTGATTCACAGGCTCCTTTGAACACATTGGGGCCCTGGTTACAGTGCTCCTTTTAACATACAGAGCCCCTGGCTCCCATGCTCCCTCAATCAGACACCGGGTCTCAATTCCTCTTTAACACATTGAGGCTCTGGTTTCCATGCTCCACTTAAATTTAACA
The DNA here is from genome assembly GCF_963921235.1 of Mobula hypostoma. Classification (NCBI taxonomy): domain Eukaryota; kingdom Metazoa; phylum Chordata; class Chondrichthyes; order Myliobatiformes; family Myliobatidae; genus Mobula; species Mobula hypostoma. The sequence continues at coordinate 48,832,797 of NC_086119.1, read as the reverse complement.
GGTCTGCTAGAGAAATTATTATACTGTATGGCATCATAATGCCAGCTGGTGGCGTAGTGGCATCAGTGCCGGACTTTGGAGCGAAGGCTCCTGAGTTCGAATCCAGCCAGCTCCCTTGCACGCTTTTCATCCGTGCTGGGTTGAGCGTCGAGCTAGCAACTCGGCCTCGTAAAAATAAGAAAGTCTTCTAAAAAAAAACACTGTCATGATGGTGTCCTGATGACTTCACTCGGAGTTCAGGGCTTTCTTCTTCTTCTATAACATCATAATAAAGTGAAATTGAAGTGTGTTGGAGGATTAATTGATATAATACCCAATAATTTGGAAAAGCTGCCAGTGCAGGACCTGCAATCATTCCAGATTAACAGAGTTTCACTGTATGTAGATTTTAAAGCACAAGTAAACTGCAGGTACAGGAAATCCAAGCTACAATTTGAAAATGTGATAAATAACAATCAGACTTCATCAAGGGATGTGAATTAGTTAACATTTCAGGTCTTTGGATTCTGTTGGGATTGAAGGGGTGTTACAGTTACCAGTGCAATGGCATATCTGTCCTCTTGCAACATGATACAGTATTGCCCCTTGAATGCAAAACTGGATCTCCTAGATGTTTTTATTGTATTTCTCATGGAGTAATTGGGAGGAATGACACAGGTAGGCTCCTGCGTAATGAAGAATGTATATGTGTGTGCCAAGGCAGAGAAAAGGTACAATACTTATCCAATTAAAAGATATTACATTACAGAACTCAGCGCTTTCACCAAGTCCTGCTGCCATTGGTATCAACTGTAATTTTTATTACACAATATTCTCTAGTCTTTCCCATACTTCTGTGATTTAAAGGAAAGAGCAAATACATCATACTGCAGTGAATAGGTTTTCAATGATCTACCTAATCAGCCCAAAGCCAAAATCCAATTTGGCAAATGGTAACACTGGAAGTACACATCAGATCATATGACCTCTTAATGCAAGATTCATTACTCAAGTAAGTGAATGTTCTGAGGAAGAGCTCAAAGTGGAATATTAATCTTTCTGAGAAGTAGATTGATTACTGTTTTTCTTTTAACCTTTTGGAGTGCTAGTTTAAGCAGTTCCAGTTTTACCACTTGGATTTAGGCTTTGCAGTATAACACAGATAATTATGGAATTATAATTTTAGAAGGAAAGACAGAAAGGCTATTACTACTTGGTGCTAAAATAGCTTGTGTTGATGTACAAAGGAATTTGGGTGCTCCTGTGAGCCAGGCACTGAAAGAAAATATGCAGGTACCAAGAACAATCAATAAGGCAAATAACATGGTGACTTTCACAGCTCGAGGATTTTCAGTACACAAGCAGCCAGATCCCTCATGACAACACACTTGGAATATTTTGTGCAATTTGGATCTCCGTAAGGACATACTTGCCAGAGACAGGGTGTTATGAGAGTTCAGCAGACCGATTTCTTGGATAGCATGATGGAAGAGATTAGGTTGACTAGGCTCATATTTATGAGAACTGAGAAGAATGAAAGGGGATACAGTCATAGAGTACTACAGCATAGACATAAGACCATGCAACCTGGTCTTCTGCTGAATCCCATCTACCTGAGCATGGAATAAAGTCCACCATAACCCTTTCATCCACGCACCTCTCCTATTTTGGAATGTAAAACTTAACCGTTTTGCAATCTTCACTGGGCTATCGCCTGATCTCTCTCCAATTCTACAGCCATAATTCCCAACTCCACCCCACCAATGCCTCACCTATTACCCACTATTAATATCTAATGCAGGCTTCCCACCTCTTGCCTTCATAGCCAACCAAAAATGCCTGCTGATCCTTGGCCCAACCTAACCCTTGAGTTCCAGTCCCCATTGGTTTGAGACACACCCTCCTCAACAACCACCCCACCCCACCCTCAGGCCAATCTCCCCAGTGATCCAGACCTGGGTCCACAACTTGCCTGATTTCATTCACATGATCAGCAATAGTTATCACATTCTGCAGCAAACATTATCTTGAACCGATAGAGTTTTGAAATGGCAACTCCTTACAGAAAAGAAAACATTAATTTCTCCAAATGCATCCCTTTAATGGCACTGTTCAATTATTAAAACAAAATTAGTGATGGGATTTACATCTAATATTATTGCAACAGATATTTAATGCCATAAATTTGTAAAATCCCCTCTGGGTGCTACTTCCAAGTATGCTGTTTCAGAATAGATTTCTGCTACAACACCTGACATGGATTTCAAGTAATTATATAATAAGACCATAAGACATAGGAGCAGAATTAGATCATTCAGTGCATCAAATCAAAATAAAGTATTCCAAACCATTACTTATCATATTCATGCAGTCTCTATATTACAAGAAAGAAATTCTTCCTTTTCATTTAAACATTCTTCATTCATTTTCATTTAGTGTTTATGCAGAAAACATTTATTTTAAATACCTTCTTTCATCTAATTACTTGCACAATTTCCTCATGTTTGAACTTCCTATTCTCAACATCTCCACCCCGTCTCATCCAGTCTTAGATGCAGAGAGAGAATGAATGGGAAAACTCAGTGCAAGCCAGGGGTCACATGTGGTACCTTCCTTGCTAGTTAATCAAATTTCAGGAACACACAGCATTTATTTTTAAATACAATTAGGTCAAGGTCATTAGTCATTCATGGAACTGGCAAACCATCTTCACATAGTTTGATCTGTGGAAGGCAATGTCATTAGCACCGGTAGATAATTAACTAAGATTGCATTGGAAATTATAACACTTGGTGTGGATTAATTGTACTCTCTCTTCTATTCTCCAAATTCCTAATTCAGCTGTAGCTTCTGCAGTCATACCTTAGAGAGCTTACATTTCATAAACTCAGACAGATAAATGGCAATGAAATTCAGTACCAATCCTGAGAGGTTTGTCTATTAAAAAGCTTTCCCCAGTCCAAACAAGCACATGCAAAGCTTGAAAATTGCAAGTGAGAAATTCATTCGATCAACTCCAGTTAAAAAAGTCAACTGTTTACCCTTTTCTACAGGTGCTGCCTGACCTGCTGAGATTCTCCCAATTGTGAGTGTGTTGCTTCTGTAGATCAGCATCTGCAAATTTACTCTTGTTTATTTTTGAAATGGCACTTTGGTTCCGCCAGAACTTTCTATTGTCGCAATAATTAAACTTCTCCAAATATCTTTAGCAGTAATTTTTCTAATTCACTTTTCTGTAATGAAACAATAGTTTTTGTGAGCTCACAGAACTAACAAGCTTTTATGATGATACGATCTTTTAAGAGACTTCTGGACAGGTACACGGAGCTCAGAAAAATAGAGGGCTATGGGTAACCCTAGGTAATTTCTAAGGTAAGGACATGTTCGACACAGCTTTGTGGCCGAAGGACCTGTATTGTGCTGTAGGTTTTCTGTTTCTGTTTCTCCTGAGCTTTGTCTTTTAAAGGGCCAACAACTCCAACTATATTCTTTAACTTCACCGAGATCCCAATCAACAGCATGTATCCCTTGACAGGTTCACCCCTGGAGATAACTGTCATTGTCACTCTCGGGTTCGTAGCTTTTTAACCCTCCAGACTAATACTTCTAATCTTTGTCACGGTCTGCTGATAACTTACTTACAAACAGAAGGAGGCCATTTGGCCAATTGAGTCCATACTGGCTCCCATCTTTTGGATATCTTTTAGGCACCCGGTGGAATCCCTCCTGGTCACAGGGGAAATGGGCATACTCATCACGGACAGCAGCCAAAGACAAGATAAATCTAAATGTCTAGGGCTGTGAGACAGCAGCTCTAACTGCTATTTCACTGTGATGCACAAGTAACCCAAACCCTTTGCTCTTTAAAAGGGCACTTCATCATCTTTTCCATCAACCAATAGAAGCAGGAAGAGCAGACAGATATTTGCCAGTATATCAGGCTTCCCGAAGTGCATACATTGCAGCATCCATTCATTCAATAGCGACCCTCAGAAACTAGAAGGGTCATGGTTTGTCCTTGTAAGAGGTGGCTTCAGAAATCATACTTCTTGTACATTCATAATCAAGCAAGCCTGTGATATATCAATGCAGTACAATTGCAGTTTTCTCTCTAAAAAAGAACAGCAATAGGATCACCAAACAAACTGTTTTAATGCCAAGAAAAATGAATGGAATAGACCTCTATTTCTCTTTGACGACCGCCCCCCCCCCCGAAAATGTTTAATCCTTGCACATAATCATCAGAGACATATACAACAAAAGAAAGTACTTTAAAAGATCCAATAAGCAACATACCGAGACTTCCCAGCTGGTAATGTTTGTGTTCTTCAACACAAAGAATAATACTAGTTGGAAATGAGGCTGCCACAGATTTCTTGGTTTCTCAGGAACCTCCTTTTGAAGTGGTCCTTTGTGATGAAAAATCACTTACTTCCACTCATGCTGAGTAGGTTCTGAGTGAACCAGTGAGGCCTATATAGTCTGAAGCCTTTCCAGGAGGGTTTCAACTAGCAGAGCTGGTCGATGGGTGTGGTAACTTCTACTTTGAAAAAGGCACACTTGACAACTTCATGCCAAAGAAACAACCTTATCTCGAACTTCAAAATCATTATGTATATATAGAGGCTTTCACAACCCCATCGGCATGGCGAGACGCTATATACAGAGCACACCAGAAGTAAAAAGGAACGGAAGTAAAACCCCCCCATTATCCTAGTCAGTATTAACTTACTTTTAATAATGCTCACATTACAACAATGGGAACCATCAACACATGGAGTTGTTAACAAGAAGGTAGAGGTGAAGATCAAGTGAGTCTGGAAGAAAGGGCAGGTAGGGCTAGTTAATGAACACAGTGGGGGCGATGAACTGAAGCAAGCAGGCAAACAGGTGAACTAGAGCCTGGGTCAGTACATCGAACTATGTTGTCATGCCTAATTCAGAGACTTGGTTGAGAGAAGGGCAGCTAAGCAGTAAAAGGAACAGGGTAGTTGAAGTGGGTGATAATCTAGAGCATGTTGATTTCAAGAAGAAGGAGGTGTAAGGCTCTTAAAGAACACTAGGGTAGATAAGTGACTAGGGTCTCTTGGGATCTATCGGATGGTATTGAGAGGGGTAAAAGGAGAATGTCATACAATGTATGGAAACAGACCCTTCAGTCCAAATCATCCATGACAACTGTGTTGCCCAGCAAGCTCGTCCTGTGTGCCCATGTTTAGCCAAAGTCCCTGTAAGGCTATGTTATCTATGTACTTATCTAGATGGTTCTTAAGTGTTGCTAGTGCACCTGCTTCAACCAGTTTCAAATATCATCACCAGTTGCAGTTCCTTTTAAATCACTCATCTCTGATTTTAAACCTATGCCTTCCTGTTTCTACCATCCTCTTCTGGGAAATAAAGGCACTGTTCTTTCACCCCGTCTATGTCCCTCATGATCTACTATACCTCTAATCTGTCGCCCCTCAATGTCCTACGTTCCAGGGAATAAAGTCCTTGTCTATACAACCTCTTCTTGTAACTCAAGCCTCCAAATCCAGATAAGTCTTTTCTACACTCTTTCTAAGTAAGTAACTTCTTTCCTATATCAGGGTGACCAAAACTGTACATAAAGCTTCAAGTGCAACCTCACCAACTGTACATCTTTTTAACTGCAACATAACTTTACAACTGCTATTCTCAATGCTCTGACTGATAAAAGCCAGCTAGCCAAAGAGCTTCTTCACCATCTTATCAACTTGTGACACTGCTTTCAGCAAACATTGCACAAGCAGTTCTAGCTCACTCTGTTCTATACCATTCCCCAGGGCCCTGCAATTCACTATGTAGGTCCTACCATGATTTGATCGTCCAGAATGAATTATCTCACTTTCATTTGGATTGAACGCCTTTTAACAATCCCCAGCCCATTTACCTAGCTGATGAAAATGACCATATAATTTTCATAGCCTTCTGCACTGTATACAATACCTTTTGACAAAGATACTTGTGTCCTCTTTAGCCACAGGTGAGGTCCCAGAAGAATGGAGAATTGCCACTGTTGTTCCTCTGTTTAACAACAGTAACTGAGGTAAACTAGGAAATTATAGACCAGTGAGCCCTGCATTAGTGGTTAAGAAATCTGTGAAGATTCTTAAAAGTAGAATCTACTCAGATCTGGAAAAGCATAAATCTATTAGGAATTGTTATCTCGGCTTTGTGCAGGGGTGGGAGTAACCATGCCTTACAAATTTCATTGTTTTTTGAGGGCAGAGCCATGGATGTTGTTTACATGGATTTCAGTAAAGTTTTTGATAAGGTCCCTGATAGATGGTTGGTCCAGGAAAATTGTAGCACATGGGATCCATGGAGACTTGATAGATGTGTTCAAAATCGACTTGGCTATAGAAGAAAGAGGATAGTGGTAGAGAGATGTTATTTCTGACTGAAGGTGTGTGGTCAGTAGTGTTTGGTAAGGATCAGCACTGGGACCTCTGTTGTGATTGATATAAATGGTTAGGATGAAAATGTGGAGAGGCTAGTTAGTAAGTTTGAAGACAAACCAAAGATTGGTGGAATTCTAATAGTGTGTGTGTGTGTGTGTGTGTGTGTGTGTGTGTGTGTGTGTGTGTTGGGGGGGGGGGGTGTTGTCAAAGAACCCAGCAGGGTATAAACTAGTGGAAATGACAGAGGGAGTTTAATCTAGTCATGGGTGTGAAATGTTGCTCTTTGGGCAGTCAAATGTAATTGGAGTAAATACAATAAATTGAAGAGCCTTAGGAGCATAATGTACAGAGGAATCTTTGGGTGCTATGTAAGTACATAAGATTGTGAAAAATGCATACATAATACTTGCCTTCATTGGTTGGGGTGTTGAGTATAAGTCAATAAGTCATATTGGAGCTGTATAAAACATAATAGTTAGTATTGTGGGTAGTTCTAGTCACCGCATTACAAGAAGGCTATGAAGGCTTTGGAGAAGGTGCAGGAGAGGTTCACCAGGATGTTGCTTTAATTAGATAGTCCCAGTCCCTCCCTGTTTCCAGCTTGGTTACATCCTTCCTATTTCTGGATGAGCATAAATGTATATAATATTCCAAGAGTAGTTTCATAAATGTCTTGTATAGTTGTAAAATGATATCCCAACCCTTGTACATAATCCATTGACTGATGTAAACAAGTGTGGCAAACACTTTCTTCACCGCTCTGTCTACCTGTGTCATTTTTTTTCAGGAACTATGCACTTGCACTCCTATTTGTCTGTTCTACAACACTCCACTGAGCCTTAGCCTGTTTGTCTTGCCCTGCTTAATTCATTGAAATGCAACAATCCGCCCTTGTCCTAGTTAAATTCCATCTGCCATTCCTTGAACTACTTTCCCAATTAATCCAGATCTTGTAATCGTAACTAACCATTTTCATTGTCCACTGTACACACATTTTGGTGTCATCTGCAAGCTTACTAAACATGCTAACTGTATTCTCATCTACATGGTTAATATGGATGAGAAACAAGTGGACCCAGCACCACCCCTACGGCACACTAATGATCACAGACCTCCAATCTGAGGAGCAACCCTCCATTACCTCCCTCTAAATCCTTTCACCAAACCAATTTTTTAAATCTAACTATCTAGCTCACCCTGGATTCCATGTGATACAGCTTTTCAGATTAGCCTACAATGCTGGATTTTGTCAAAGGTGTTGTTAAAATTCATGTACACAGCTACCATCCTGCCCTTGTTAATTTTCTTGGTCATCTCTTCAAAAAAATCTCAATGAAGTTCATAAGGTACAATTCCCCATGAAAAAACAGCCATGCTGACAAATTCTAATCAGTGCTAGCCTTTCCAAATGTAGATAGATCTTCTCTCAGAATACCCTCCAACAACTTTCCCATCACTGATGTTAGGCTCACAGCGCTATAGTTCCCTGGCTCGTCCTTGCAACCTTTCTTAAATAAGGACACAACATCAGCCATCCTCCGGTTTTCCAGTACTTCAACCTTGGCTGACGATGGTACATATATCTCTGCCAGAGCCCCAGCAATTTTTTCCCTCATTTATTTCAATGGTTCAATTTAATGTCAAAGAATGTTTACAGTATACACGCAAACAACAGGAATTCTGCAGATGCTGGAAATTCAAGCAACATACATCAAAGCTGCTGGTGAACGCAGCAGGCCAAGCAGCATCTATAGGAAGAGGCGCAGTCGACGTTTCAGGCCGAGACCCTTCGTCAGGACTAAGTGAAGGAAGAGTGAGTAAGGGATTTGAAAGCTGGAGGGGGAGGGGGAGATGCAAAATGATAGGAGAAGACAGGAGGGGGAGGGATAGAGCCGAGAGCTGGACAGGTGATAGGCAAAAGGGGATACGAGAGGATCATGGGACAGGAGGTCCAGGAAGAAAGACAAGGGGGGGGGGTGACCCAGAGGATGGGCAAGAGGTATATTCAGAGGGACAGAGGGAGAAAAAGGAGAGTGAGAGAAAGAATGTGTGTATAAAAATGACTTCTCTAACTTCCGCTAAGGCCCCACCTCCCCCTCGTACCCCATCTGTTACTCATTTTGATGCACACATTCTTTCTCTCACTCTCCTTTTTCTCCCTCTGTCCCTCTGAATATACCTCTTGCCCATCCTCTGGGTCATCCCCCCCCCCCCGGTCTTTCTTCCCGGACCTCCTGTCCCATGATCCTCTCATATCCCTTTTGCCAATCACCTGTCCAGCTCTCGGCTTTATCCCTCCCCCTCCTGTCTTCTCCTATCATTTTGCATCTCCCCCTCCCCCTCCCACTTTCAAATCCCTTACTAACTCTTCCTTCAGTTAGTCCTGACGAAGGGTCTCGGCCTGAAACGTCGACTGCACCTCTTCCTATAGATGCTGCTTGGCCTGCTGCGTTCACCAGCAACTTTGATGTATACAGTATACAACTTGGAATCCTTATTTACTCACAGACATCCAGGAAACAAAGAGAAATAAAAACCCAAAGAAAAAGATTAGAGCCCCAAAGCCCTCCCCACTTCCAACGCACAAGCAGCAGCAAGCGTCAACCCTCCTCCCTCCCCCTTCCCCCCTTGTTCCAGCAAAGAGCATCAGCCCCCTCCTCACCATCACCCACCAAGCAATAGCAAGCCCCCAGAGACTATGATCTACAGACCATCAGCAACTACTGTCCTTCCCAACACTTTGACATCTCAGCAGGCCCTCTCTTTCACTAACGAAGACTCCTGGCTGGTCCCTGTAACCCTTCTTCGATAAGGACACAACATCAGCCATCCTCCAGTCTTCCAGTACTTCAACCATGGCTGACGATGGTACAAATATCTCTGCCAGAGCCCCAGCAATTTCTTCCCTCACGCATTTAGGCATGACATGTATTTAAGTTCAAATATCACTAGGTCATGATGAATTGAAGACAGTCGTTAAGAGATACTTTTTAACGAATGAGTGCAGTGTGAAACTTTTGCAGTACAATGCCTGCAGGAGGAACTCCTGAAAGGTGATTCCTATGACAGGAGGTAGAACCCCACCATCCAGGCTGTGCTCTCTTCTTGCCACTACTATCACACAGGAAGTATATGTAGAAGCCTTAGGTCCCACACCGCCAGGTTCAGGAACATCAGATTCCTGAACCACCATAGATATCTTCACCTCTACTCTGATCTGATTTTACAGCCTAAAGACTGGCTTTCAAGGACTCTTTACAACTGTTGCTTTATTTTATTTGCACAGTTTGTTTCTTTTGCACAATGGTTTTTTTGTTTGAAACAACATTCACTGAAGACGCAGCATTATTATTGATTGCATCTCCATGAGATTTTGTCCCCTTGAAAATCCACGTCCATTTTTAAAAAATAATCTCTTTGGTATATTTTTCATGGAAGGCTGGTTGACTGTTTTATTAGTTTGTAATCAACGTCGATGATTTGCAAAATTGAAAACACACAGCAACAATTGGTGCATAAGTGCATCTCATTTGACTTTGTCAGCAGAGAAAGAAAGGAAATGGATGTTAAGTCTGATATAATTTAGATTGAAAAAATCAATATCTCAAGTTGAAAAATGGTACAAAAATCTACTAATTAATGTCTCTCCCGGTGAGTTTTGCTGGAGTGGAAACTGGCCCCAGTTAACATGGCAAGGACAGTGAAATATGATGAGATTGTTTTCCTGTCTAAATTTTCAGTACTTTTCCCTGGAATCTGAACACACTTGAATTCAGATGGTAGGTTTATCTCCCTATTATGCTAGCCCAGTGAAGTACCCTGTAATGTCTTTTTTTAAATCTCTTTTCTGTTGTCATTTTGCAATTATGTCAAAGTTATGACTCTGTAAATCCAAAACATGGAAAAAAATGAGGAAAATTGATGGCCTCAAAATATGCCCTGCACTAATCTCCATCCTCACATACCTGGTGTAACACACACAAAGTGCTGGAGGAACTCAGCAGGCCAGGCAACATCTGTGGGAAAGAGTACAGCCAACGTTTCGGGCCGAGACCCTTCAGCAGGACTGGAGAAAAAAAGATGAGTGGATTTAAGAGGTGGGGGGAAGGAAGGGAGAAACTAAGGTGATAGTTGAAACTGGGAGGGGAAGGGGGAAGTAAAGAGCTGGGAAGTTGATTGGTGAAAGGGAAACAGGGCTGGAGAAGGGGGAATCTAATAAGAGAGGACAGAAGGCCATGGAAGAAAGAAAAGGTGTGACCTGAGCCACATCTCTTCCATTTTATGCATGTCTGCTCTCACCCCATCCTCCCACAACCCTACCGGGAATAGGGCTCCTCTTATCCTAACCTACCATCCCACCAGCCTCCACGTTCAGCATATAATTCTCCGTAACTTCCCCTTCCTCATCTCCTTCACCAGTTATCATCTCTTTTTCCCTCTCTCACCTTATCTCCTTGTCTGGTCATTGCCTCCCTCTGATGCTTCCCCCACCTTTTCTTTCTTCCATGGTCTTCTGTCCTCTCCTATTAGATTCCCCCTTTTCCAGCCCTGTATCTTATTCACCAATCAACTTCCCAGCTCTTTACTTCACCCCTCTCCCTCCTGGTTTTACCTATCACGTTGAGTTGCTCCCTCCCCTCCCCCCACCTTTTAAATCTACATCTTTTTCTCTCCAGTCCTGCTGAAGGGTCTTGCTACTCTTTTCCATAGATGCTGCCTGACCTGCTGAGTACCTCCACCATTTTGTGTGTTTCTTGAATTTTCAGCACCTGCAGATTTTCTCCTGCTATAATGCAGTTGCATTCGTTTCTTCTGACCAATTTCTTATCCTATTTAAGAATTATCCTGAGTTCCAAAAGTCTTAAATTAAACTGGTACTCTCACAATATTTAAAAATGATCAGGATGACCATTTGACTTGCCTTGGTATGAAATCAATGGATCAAGTGCTGCAAATGAAATTATTATAGATGGGTAGTTAAAGGCTGGCAAGGGTCTGCTTCTGTGCAGAATGACTGTTGAATTATAACTGTTGGAGGAGCTGTATTTTAATTGAGATATTACTGTAAATCGAGGTCTCACTTGTATTCTCAAATGTGCATGGGAGACAGCCAGGGTCTAATTTGAAAGGAAACGGAATTTTCCATGATTAAGGCTGAATTTTCTCTCTCACCAATATTATTCACAGATAGTCACGTTCTTCTTTATGTTATATTCCACTGGATATTGCTGTACACAGTTTGGCTGCTGTGTTTTCTACCTCACAAAAGTGATTTATAAACTTCTGATTAGCTTCAAATTGGTGTGAAAGGTATTGTATAAATGCAACGTATTTCATTAATTTTACTAAATTCATTTTATTAGTAAATAATATAATTATATTATTAGTCATTATATTATCAAATATCAGTCACTAATATAACAATACATGATACAACTTTCACAAATATGTAAATGTGAGAATACAGATTGGTTGAAGGGTAACAGTCTTAGGAGAGCCAAAACTAGAAGTCATGGATTGAAGGTGAGAGGGAAAACCTTTAACAGAGAACTGAGAGAAGAAATTCCTTATCATCCTTGCTGTAAGTGGATGGCCCCTTGAGGGAAAACATCCTTACAACATCTGTCTTTTTAAGCCTGCTCCAAATCATATATGATTTAGTTATATTATCCAAACTCCAATGGATATAAACCCAATCTACTCAACTTTTCCACATAAGACAACACCTCCTTCAGAGGAATCAATCTAGTAAACTTCTCTATATAGCCTCCAATGCATTATAGACTTCCCTAAACAAAGAAATTAAATCTAAATGCTGTGAGTCAGACGTGATCTCACCAATGTCCTGGGTAGTTCAAATTTAAATTCAAAGTACATTTATTATCTAAGAATCTATATACAACCTCAGGATTTTTTGCTTACAGGCAGCCACAAAGCAAGAAACCCGAAAGAACCCAATTGACAAAAATGAAAACCAACACCCAGCACAGAGAAAGCGGGGGAAAGGACACAAATCATGCAAACGGTGGAAGCAAGCTACAACAACAGCATTACGAACCAAATTGAGTCCTTAAGGCTGATTTATACTTCTGTGTCAAATCGACGCTGTAGGTACGGCATAGCCACGAACCCTACGCAGTGCCTAAGTGGATCCCTACGCTGTAGCCTGACGCGCACCTCTCCCAAAATGTAACTACACGTCGCGGCAATGCAGACCGCAACAGCTGTGATTTGTCCGCTTGGTAGCATCGCATTTCCTCCTACGCTGCAATAGCTTCCTATTGGGCAACTGAAGGGCAGGGAAGGAAATCTGGCAGCAATGCTTTGCATAAAGCTTTACAGACCTCTGAAATTATGCAGGACACATTTCACTTTTACAAAAAAAAAGACGCTCGCTTTAAACTTGTTTACCCCGAGAAAGACTACCATGACCATGAAGCCTTGCAGGTGTGTGCGCATGTGTGACGTGCGCGAATTGCAGAGCGACGCTCACACACCAATGCACAAGTATAAACGCTCACAATGCGCATAGGCCACTTGCATAGGTTACGGCGTCGATTTGACGCAGAAGAATAAATCAGCCTTTAGGTCCAAATCCCTGGAGCAGCCCGGAGTAGGCCCAAAGCCTATTCGGTTTGTCAGATTAGCAGAGCAAATTGCCACAAAGTTGTAGCAAGACTCCTCTGGCCCGCCCTTTTCTACTCTATATCCTTTGTGATAAAGACCAGCATTCTACTTGCATTCATAATCCTTTGCTGTCCTGCTTGTTAACTTCCTGTGTTCTATTTCTGAGGACATCCAGAAATAACACACTCAATTTATTTCTCAAAGTCATGAGTCTTTCAATATCAACATAATGCGGTATGTCATGACATGGGAGATCTTGATCTTTGACTACGATTGTTCTCGGCAATTTTTTCGACAGAAGTGGTTTGCCATTGCCTTCTTCTGGGCAGCATTTTTACACGACATTATCAACTGTCTGCCTGGCATCAGTGATCGCATAACCAGGACTTTTGATATGCACCAGCTGCTCATACGGCCGTCCAACACCCACTCCCATGGCTTTACAGTGCTAAGTAGGTAGCACACCTTGCCCAAGGTTGAGCTGCAGGCTAGCAGAGGGAAGAAGTGCCTTACACCTTTAATAGCGAAGTACCTCCACCTCGCCACCCAAAATACACTCAGTTTTTTTCTCAAGTTCATGAATATAAGTTGTTAATAGTTGAAGCCGGCAATGATCTCTGTTGCATCCATTTAGTTACAGTTCTCGACCTGAAAATGAACCAATTATCTTGACTATTCCCTATTAGTTGGACAGAAATTAGCCCCAATGCTATAAACTATTAATTTGTAGTGTATTATTTCCTGTGCTATTTTATCAAGTGCCTTATAGAAATCCAAGTGTACAACATCTTCTCGTTCCTCTTAATAACCCTGATAATTATGTTCTCAAAGGACTCTAGCAAATTTGTCAAACACGATTTCCCTTTGATGAAGCTATATTGATTCTAATCATACCATGATTTCCTAAATGCCTTGTGGCTACCTCCTTGGTAATGGATTCTTGCATTTTTCCAATGAGAGTGTATTAAGACATAAGGAGTAGAGGAGCAACATCTTATATTCCGCCCGGGTACCCTCCAACCTGATGGCATGAATATCGATTTCTCCTTCCGGTAAACAAAATCCCTCTTCCCCCCACCCCCCAACATTTCTATTCCCCACTCTGACCTTTTATTTCTTCTCATTTGCCTATTACTTTGCCCTGGATCTCCTCCTTTCTCCTTCCCTTTCTCCTATGGTCCACTCTCCTCTCCTTCTCCACCAGCCCTTTACCTTTCGCACCAACCTGGCTTCGCCTATCACCTTCCAGCCGGCCTCTTTTCCCTCCCCCGACTTTTTTTTATTCTGCCATCTTCCCCTCTTCCTTTTCAGTCCTGAAGAAAGGTCTCGGTCCAAAATGTTGACAGTTTATTCATTTCCATAGTCGCTGCTTGACCTGCTGAATTTGTCTGGAATTTGGTGTATGTTGCAAAAGGAATATAGATTTAAGGTAAGAGGTAGAAGTTTTAAAAGGAGTCTGAGAGGGAAGTTGTTTTTTACACAGAGAATAGCAGAATCAAATATAATTACTACATTTAAATAAGTAAGGCATTAGAAAGATATGGTCTGAATATAGACAGCCAAGATTAATGTAGATGGGGAGAATGGTCACCATAGATATACTGGGCTGCAAGATGTCTTTCCTTCTTGAAAAACAGGGTATACTTGTGGTTTTCCAATTGACTGGAACCTTTCAAGAGCTGAGGAAAATTTGAAACATCGTAACCAATACATCCACTATCTCTACAGCCACTTCTTTTACCCCTGTCATTAGATACAGGGGGACATCAGTCTTTGATCTCGTCAGTTTGCTCAGTATCTTTTCTCTGATGATAATGTTTGTTTTAATTTGCTTCCTCTCTCGTTTGTAATTTCTTTCCTCTCTTTTGTCTATGGATTTTCTTCTGTAGTGAAGCTGAATACAAATTATTTGCTCATATCTCTGCTACTTTGTTTTTCATTACTGGTTTTCCAGCTGGATCCTCCAAGTCACCAGAGGTTATTCTCGTACTACATGTGTCTAGAAACTCTTTACTGTCTGTTTGTTGAGTTACTTGCCAGGTTATTTTCATAATCTGTTTTCTAATAATAATAATAATCACTTTATTATTACTTCAGTCACCTTTTGTCAATTCCTAAGTTTTCCCAGTTTTGTGGCCTCCTAACTAACTTTAGCAGCATCAGACCGTAAGAGCATAAGACATAGAACCAGAAGTAGGCCATTCAACCCATCGAGTCTGCTCCACCATTCCATCATAGCTGATGCCAGAACCCCTCAACCCCATACACCTGCCTTCTCATCATATCTTTGATGCCTAGACCAATCAGGAAACTATTAACTTCCACTTTAAATATACCCATGGACTTGGCCTCCACCACAGTCTGTGGCAGAACATTCCACAGATTCACTACCCTCTGGCTAAAAAAAATCTCTTCTTACTTCTATTCTAAAAGGTTGCCCTCAAATTTGAGGCTGTACCCTCTAGTGCTGGATACCCCCACCAAAGGAAACATCCTCTGCACATCCACCTTTTCTAGTCCTTACAACATTTGGTAGGTTTCAATGAGATCCACCCCCCCCCCCATTCTTCTAAATTCCAGTGAGTACAGGCCCAAAGCTACCAAATGTTCCTCATATGTTAACCCTTTCTTTACCAGAATCATCCTCATGAACCTCCTCTGGACTCTCTCCAATGACAACACATCCTTTCTGAAATATGGAGTCCAAAATGGTTGACAATACTCCAAGCGTGGCCTATCTAGTGTCTTATAAAGCTTCAGCATTATCTCCTTGCTTTTATATTCTATTTCCCTTGAAATGAATGCCAACGTTGCATTTGCCTGCTTTACCACAGACTCAATCTGTAAATTAACTTTCTGGGAGTCTTACACAAAGACTGCTATGTCCCTCTCCACCTCTGATATTTGAATTTTCTCCTCCTTTAGATAATAGTCTGCACTATTGTTCCTTTTACCAAATGCACTATCATACATTTCCCAGCTCTCTATTCCTTCTGCCACTGTTTTGCCTATTCTTCCAATTTGTCTAAGTACTTCTGCAATCACATTCCGTCCTCAGCACTACCTACCCCTCCACCTATCTTCGTATCATCCGCAAACTTTGCCACAAAGCCTTCTTTGAGTGCCTTCTTTCTATTTGATGACATCCTTCATGTAGAGTATTTTTTAAGAATACTGTACATCTCTGAGAATTATGAACTATATTATTAAATGTCTGCCACTACTTAGTTATTTCTTACAGTTTCGTCTATAGCCCAGGTCCGCTTTCGTCCACACTGCAGACTATACCTTAGTAATTGCCTGTATTTAAATTGAGACACTGCTTTCACCTCAGTAGGGAATGTTTCAGCATTGCAATACAGAGGGAAGCACGACATTGTTGTTTCATTAAATTCACAATTAACATTCTCACTCTTCATGAGGCTTGTATAGCTTTAGGGTGATCAACATTGCGGTTTTAAAGCGAAAAATATTTCCAGGTTTTATTTCTCATTTATATCCATATCTGAACGGAATTGTTCCAAATTTTAATCAGGTTACAGGATCCTGGAGTACCAGCAAATTCTGGTTTAACACAGTCCAGACAGGGGACGGGGGAAGATCTGTTTCTCTCAGAAGAAAGAATCACTGTAACCAGAGTGAAAGATATTCACAAGGAGTTGGAATCAACCTGATGAAAAGAGCTAGCTGGCTCAGGTTGGAACAAAGGCTCTTGAGAGTAAACAATGATGAGATCATTTTGAAAATAAGTGCTATTGTACAGCTTAGTCATCAAAGATGTTGCAGCCTATTTCATTCTCTGATTTAAAACAGAACAAAACATCTCTGTTATCTTTTATAACTTCAAAACATGAAAATAATTCAAACAAAGACACCAGAATCCGGGAACACAGGTGTAACTTCGCCTTTACTTTTAGTGAGACGTTAATCTAACATATCGTACATATAACCATTAATTAATCATCTAAGCAAACAAAAGTGCTTAATCAAACAATATATATACAAGATCACTCAAATATTATTGAAATATTAAATACACAAAGATCTCCATCCATGCAGACTCTGGTTTAATCTTTTTTGCCCTTCATGTATCCACAATAGATTGTAATTCAGAGGGAGTGCTAATGCAATTGATCTGTGTCTGGGAGAATATGTGTAACCCCGGTTAAATAAACCCAAAGATGTAATATTAGAAAGCTTCACCTGTGGATGGATGAAAACAAAGTTTACCAAATTTTTACAAAAAGAGAGGGGGGAACTATGCGAGAATGGACGCCAGTGCAGGAAAGCTGGAGAAACACAGCAAGCTATTAGAAACAGAAGATATAAACTGTTAAAAGTGGAATTAGTAGTGAGTATCTCTACCCTACTTACTTGAAAACCTCAGGGTGAAACCCCTGGAGGAGAGACAATAGTGATTAAAGATCCATTGAAGCTACAACTATAATGAGACAATATCAGCAAAGTCAGGTGTCCAAGATCTCTACCGTGCAACCGGGAATTAGTTTTGTTAAATCACACCAAGGGATTTGGTCAGGTTTTTTTTTGTATAAGTTTGTGAATCGACTTCCCATGGATGATCAATTATTTCATCCAACAAACCAAGAAACAAGATGGCGAGCCACCCAAGATCAAAGAACCAGCGCAGGGACGAAATGTTTAATGACCTAGAGGATTTAATACGGTTGGATGTATAGATCTATTTTCATTCGAAGGATCTGAATCTGATTTTCTACAAGAATTGATTATTCTTGCAAAGACATGGATAAGTTACTGAACGAGATTTACTTTGATTAAAAGTTTTGATGTTGGAGAATTGTTGTGAAAGGAGTTAAGCTCTATAGACATATAGTTTTTAAATTTGTATACATACGGACTTGAATGGAAACTGAAGTTAACCATAATACTTAAGAATTTGAATTCAATTAGTTTTCTAACTAATAGGAAAAGGAGAAGTAGGTCTGTAAACATTTAAATACGGAATAACACTAGATCTAATTAGTCACAGAAATTGGAGTAACAAAGATTATTCTAAGGAATATCACTAATTCTAACTAAACAGGAAATTGTTTTTGTTTATATCTGAGATTTGGAACTTAACAGAATGTTGGAGTTTTGAATTGTTCTTACTTATGTAAATATTTTGTATCTTGTTTTTTTTATAAACGAAAGCGTATATTTTCTATTCACTGCCTCCTTCTGATATTTAGAGCTTCTGATGGCCTATTAGCACCTAGTGTAGTACTACGTAATTTGATCTTTCTCATAAATAATGCGGCAACCAGTAACATGAGACAAGACAAGCGCTACACAGGTATTACAAATGCTCCGAACTCCACCCCCGCCACCCCCAGATCTCTTTCCTCAGGCTCCTTGTTCTCCATCATTCCCAATTTCCAGCTCACCATAGCACCTTGTAACTCTCATGCTCACCAGCCTTGTACCCCTGTGTGCCCATCACTGAGGGTAATTTTACCCGGCATGTCGAGTGGTGGAATAGGCTTCCGATCAACAGGTAGATGCTGTGTCAGTTCCTGGGAATGTTGCTATGGATAGTGAGACAGAAGGCCAATTCTTGAAAGGCCATCCGAGAGATGTCCCCTTCTGCTTGGACAGCTCACTCTTTGTTGTTCTCATAGTTCCCCAGCTCTCAGCTCAGCCTCACCCCAGTTTACTTTCTGGCACTTAACTGTCCAGATTCCCTAGATCTAGCATCCAATTAGCAGTATGCCAGTCTGGATCAGGGTATTCGCCTTGACCTGGCTTGCAAGTAACTAAGAAATCTTGAACCCTTACCATAGCCTTTCTTGCCACAGTGCTGAACCTCGTCTCCAATAAGTTTCTTGTTGGAGTGAAGCTAACCTACAGGAAAAATGGGAAACTATAAAAAGTAAATTGGCCCCAGTGCAGAAAATAAGGTGAGTCCAGCTTCAGTCATTAAGCTACAGTACCCAGACTTCACTTGCATTTGAATATTTTTGGAGGCCTACCTATAAGTGACTATTGACTTTTTCACTGGTAGGTGAGAGAATGGGTCATACGCAACATCCACAAGAAAAAGGTCTTTTATTAGTCGTCCCAATGTACAACAGCATCAACAATAAGACTATATGACGTACGAGCAGAATTAGGCCATTTGACCCATCAAGTCTGCTGTGCCATTCCATCAAAGCTGACTTATTATCCCTCTCAACCCCATTCTTCTGCCTTCTCCCTGTAACCTTTGTTGCCCTGAATAATTAGGTATCTATCAACCTCTGTTTTAAATATACCCAAGGTCATGGCCTCCACAGCCATCTGTGGCACGATGAATTCCACAGATTCACTACCCTCTGGCCAAAGAAATTCCTCCTCATCTCTGTTATAAATGGATGCCCGTCTATTCTGAGGCTGTGCCCTCTGGTCCTGGACACCCCTATTACAGAAAACATCCCATCCACATCCACTCAGTTCTAGGCCTTTCGGTATACAACAGGTTTCGATGAAATCCCTCCTCATTCTATTAAAATCCAGTGAGTACAGGCCCAGACCTAACAAATACTTCTCATACGTTAACTCTTTCATTCCCGGAATCATTCTTGTGAACCTCCTCTGGACCTTCTCCAATGCCAGCACATCTTTTCTTACATAAGGGGCCCAAAACTGCTCACAATATTCCAAGTGTGGTCTGACCTATGCCTTATTCGCCTAAGCATTATATCTTCTAGTCCTAACATTGCATTTGCTTTCCTTACCATCAACTCAACCTGCAAGTAAACCTTTAGGGAATCCTGCACGAGGACTCACAAATCTCTTTGCACCTTTGATGTTTGCAGTTTCTCCTTGTTTAGAAGATAATCTATGCTTTTATTTCTTCTATCAAAATCTATGCCCATACACCTCACTAACACCATATTCCATTTGCCGCTTCTTTGCTCTTTCTCCCAATCTGTTTAAGCCCTTCTGCAAAGTGTCTGCTTCCTCAACATGACCTGCCTCTTCACCTACCTTCATATCATCTGCAAACTTGGCAACAAAGCCATCTATTTTGTCATCCAAATCATCGACAGATAATGGGGAAGGAATCAGTCCCAACACAGACTCCTGTGGAACACCACCAGTTGCCGGCAACCAACCAGAAAAGCTTGCCTTTATTCCCACTGTTTGTCTCCTACCAGTCAGCCTATGCCCTATTCATGCTAGTATCTTTCCTGTAAAACCATGGACTCTTAATCTGTTTCTCAACCTCATGTGTGGCACCATGTCAATGGCCTTCTGAAAATCCAGGCAGACAACATCCACCAATTTTCCTTGTCTATCTTGCTTGTTATTGCTTCAGAGAATTCCCACAGTTTTGTCAGGCAAGATTTTACCTCAAGGAAACCATGCTGACTTTGGCCTATTTTAATCATGTGCCTCCAAGTACCCCAAAACCTCATCCTTAATAACAGATTCCAATGTCTTCCCAACCATTGAAGTCAGGCTAATTTGCCTATAATTTCCTTTGCTCTGCTTCCTTCCTTTCTTAAAAAGTGACGTGACATTTGCAATTTTCCAGTTCCCCAGAACCATATGAGAAACTAGTGATTCTTGAAAGGTCACTAGTAATGCTCCACAATCTCTTCAGCTACCACTTTCAGAACCCTGGGATGTATTCCATCTGGTCCAGGTGACCTGTCTACCTTCAGACCTTTCAGCTTCCTAAGCACCTTCGCCTTACTAGTAACTACACTCACTTCTGCCCCTGACACGATTTTCTGGCATACTTCTAGTGTCTTGCACAGTGAGGACTGATGCAAAATACTTAATAATTTCATCTGCTATTTCTTTGTCCCCATTACTACCTCTCCAGCATCATTTTCTATAAGTCCAATATCCACTCTTGCCTCTCCTTCACTCTTTATATATTTGAAAAAACTTTTGGTGTCTTCTTTGATATTATTGGCTAGATGAAAATACTTTATCTTTTCTTTCCTCATGACTTTCTTTGTTAGTTGTCTTCTTTGTTTTTTTAAAAGTTTCCAAATCCTCTAGCCTGTCACTAACTTTTGTATATTATACACCCTCTCTTTTTCTTTTATGCTATCTTTGACTTCCCTTGTCAGACATATTTATGTCATCTTCCCTTTAGAATACTTCTTTAACTTTGTGATGTATCTAACCTTCACTCTGAATTGCTCTGAGAAACTCCAGTCATTAATGTTCTGCCATCATCCCTGCTAGTGTCCGCTTCTAATCAACTTTAGGCAGCTCCTCCCTAATGCCTCTGTAATTCCCTTTACTCCATTGTAATACTGATACATCTGGCTTTAGCTTTTCCCTCTCAAACTGCAGGGTGAATTCTTTCATATTACGACCAGTGTCTCCTAATGATTCCTTTACCTTAATCTCTGTAATCAAACCAGGTTCATTACACAAAAACCAATCCCAAATTACCTTTCTCCTCGTGGGCTCCACTATGTGCTGTTCTAAAAAGGCATCTATTAGGCATTCTACAAAATAGAGGTAAGTGCTGATGCCCTGCCAAAGCATAGAAACCATCCTTCAATAAAAGGAGGCCAATCATGAAATCAGCTATTTGCTTCAGTACACCAGCATGGCTTTTGGCCACCTTTGGAAATGAATGCTTGAAGATCAGGATGTCAAAGTTCATGATCTAGTGAGGCCTATCCACTTACGGTTACTCTCCAAGGCACTGGTGTAGTACAACCTAGGGTGTCTTTGCAAGTTTCTCTAGGAATAAGCAATAAAAATCAGTGTCCTCTTCCATGCTATTACTATCAGTATTGAATCATGCTTCCTCTCAGTCAGCTTCAATAGGGAGATCACATCATTTGTATGCTCAAAAGCAAAGTCTCAAAATAGGCAGAGGCACAAGAGACTGGAGATGCTGGAATTTCTGGAATCTGGAGCAATATGCAAAATGCTGGAGGAACCCAGTAGGTCATACAGCGTCTGTGGAATGAAATGGGCAGTCAAAACTTCAGGTTAGACCCTTCATCTGGATTTAAAAAGGTTTTTAACCCAAAAAACAGATTAACCATATTCCTGCCCCTATCCCACCCCAAAATAGACACTCTAGTCAGTTTTCTCATTATAAGAGATATCCAGGAAAACAAAGGAAATAACTCGAGTTTTATCAAAGTCACCTTGAATAGAAGTACAGCATCCCTATTGATTTCTGGTAATCTCTGCCACCTGACTGACCAAAAATGCAGAAGGAACATTCAGGATACCACTGCAAATACTGAGGGCATGTTGTAAACACAAGGAAGTCCACAGATGCTGGAGATTCAGAGCAACGCACACAAATTGCTGGAGGGACTCAGCAGGCCAGCAGAATCCATGGAAATAAATAAACAGCTGAGACCCTTCTTCAGGACTGAGGAGGGAGTGCTTGTGTTGGGAATATACTGAATAAATAGCAGAACGAGTGCGTCATCTTCCACTCACCTGCCTGATCTGTGGAAGGGAGCGCAGGTACCTCGTTAGTCTTACTAATGACTTCAGAACCCACAGAGCTGGAGTGAAGCAAGTCATCCTTAACCCCGAAGGACCGCCAAGGCTAGGTTGTTGTTAGACATCTGAATACAGATCCAAGAGAACATCTATGTGTTTTACTGAATGGGGCATGCCAGAAAAGTGTAAGTCATTGTTAGGTGTACGGAGTGGTGCTCCAGTAGGTTGAGAGGGGGAACAGAACTAGGATGAGGGAAGTAGATGAGGAATTAGGGATAGCCGATGAAGACACCAGTGATTGTGGGAATTGGAAAAGGACACAATAAATAGAGATTGAGAAAGATAGTAGGGAACTGACCAGTCATTACTAGTTAGCTCAGACTTAAGTTACTCACTTCCCGAGGAACCACGCGATTGCATTTGTTAACTCTCAGCCTTGTAGTCCAATGATATTTTCAGACTGCCAATTACATTTACATTCTTCGCTACCGACACCCTGCAGCACCAGGGGTCCCGACACACTCGACCATTGCTATACTACAATTAGGAACGCCTACCGTTCCATGCTTTTCTGGAAGTCTGATCACTTGGCTGTCCTCTTCCCATATGCATACAAGCAGAGGCTAAAGAGAGAGGCTCCAGAAGTAAGGACGACGAAGTGGTGGTTACAGCGGGCAGAGGAGTGGCTATGGGATTTCTTTTGAGTCAGTGAACTGGGCTATATTCAAGAACTCATCAGTGAATCTGAATGAATGTTCCACAGTTGTTACGGACTTTATAAAAACCATCATAGACGAGTGTATCCCCACAAAATCATTCAGACTCTTCCCAAACCAGAAGACCAGAATGAACCATGAGATCAGCAATCTGCTGAGGGCCAGATCAGTGACATTCAGATCTGGTGAACAAGTAAGATACAAGAGGTCCAAGTACGATCTCTGGAGAGACATCTCATCTGGGCAGTAGCAATTCTGGACTAACTTGAATCACCGAAGGATGCTCAACAACAGTGGCAGGGTTTGAATGCATTTACCTCTTGCAAATGAAACCTCGTGACATAGGTGACAACAACTCTTTGCTCCCAGATGAGCTCAATACCTTCTATGCTTGCTTTGACCTTCAAACCATGGAGGAACCTTCACGAACACCCACAGCTCCCAATGATCCAGTCCCTGAGGCGGACAGGAGTATATCCTCCAGGAGGGTGAGCCTACAGAAGGCATCCAGCGCAGGACGGGTACCTGGCCTAGTTTGAAAGACATGTGTTGATCGACGGTCTAGAGGGTTCACCGATATCTTTAACCTCTTGCTTCGGCAGTCTGAGGTACTCACCTGCTTCAAGCAGGCTTCAATTATACCGGTGCCCAAGAAGAATGAGGTAACCTGCTTCAATGGTTACCATCCACTAGCACTTACATCTACTGTGATGAAGTGCTTTGAGAGGCTGGTGATGAAACGTATCAACTCTTGACTGAGGAGTGACTTCGTTCTGCTCCAGTTTGCCTACCAGCACAACAGGTGCACAACAAATGCCATCTCATTGGCTCTTCACTCAACCCTGGAACATCTGGACAGCAAAGATGCATACAACAGGATGCTCTTTATCGACTACTGCTCAGCATTCAATACTATCATCCCCTCAAAACTAATCAAAAAGTTTTAAGACCTTGGCCTCAATATTTCCTTGTGCTATTAGATCCTCAGTTTCCTCACTTGCAGACTGCAGTCAGTTCAGATTGGCAACAACATCTTCTCCAGAAACTCCATCGGCACAGGTGCACCTCAAGGCTGTGTTCTTAGTCCCTGCTCTACTCACTTTATACTCATGAGGCTTAGTACAGCACCAATACCATATTTAAGTTTGCTGACGATAACCCGGTTGTTCGCCAAATCAAAGGTGGTGATGAATTAACGTATAGAAGGGAGATTAAAAATCTGGCTGAATAGTGTCACAACAACCTCTCACTCAATGTCAGCAAGACCAAGGCACTGATTATTGACTTCAGGAGGAAGAAACCAGAGGTCCATGAGCCAGTCCTCATTAGAAGATCAGAGGAGGAGAGGGTCAGCAACTTTAAATTCCTCATTGTTAACGTTCCAGAGGATCTGTCCTGGGCCCAGCACATAGATACCATTACAAAGAAAGCTCAACAGCGTCTCTACTTCCTTAGGAGTTTGCAAAGATTCGGCACGACAGCTGAAACTTTGACAAACTTCTATAGATGTGTGGTGGAGAGTATATTGACCGGTTGCATCACAAACTGCTATGGAATCACATTGCCTTTGAACAGAAAATCTTACAAAAAGTAGTGGAGACAGCCCAGTCCATCATGGGTAAAACCCTCTCCTCCATTAAGCACATCTGCACAGAGCACTTAAACGGGAAAGCAGCATCCATCATCAAGGACCCCCACCATCTCAATATTTATTGCTTATTTTTTATTATTTTGTATTTTCACAGCTTGTTGTCTTTTGCACATTAATTGCCTTTCATTTATTCTATTGTGCTTCTTGGATTTACTGTGTATGCCCACAAGATATCAAATCTCAGGATTGTATATGGTGACATAATATGTACTTTGATAATAAATTTACTTTGAAGACTTCAAAGACACTCCAGGCTTATGTTATTACCTTTCTCAACCACTGCTGACTCGGATTTTCATCCAACCCGAATAGTGCAAAAGTCCAAAGGGGAAAGTCATAGCTGAACAGAAACAGTAAGGGTATTAAATGTAAACACAAAATAATCTGCAGATGCTGGGATCAAAGCAACACTCACAGCATGCTGGAGGAACTCAGCAGGTCGGGCAGCATCAATGGAAACGATGAGTCGACGTTTCGGGCCGGAACCCTTTGTCAGGACTGAACAAAGAAGCAGGGGGAAGGATTTGAAGAATGCTTGTAGGTTCAGTTGAAAGACCAGTAATTTGAAAGACAAAGGGGTGGGGGAGGGGAAGCAGGGTCGTCATAGGCAGGAAAACAATGGGTAGTAGAAGAAGGAGGTGGAACCATGAGGGAGGTGATATGCAGCTGGGGGAGGGGGCAGAGTGAAATAGGGATAGAGGAAGGGAAGGGGAGGGAATTACCAGAAGTTGGAGAATTCTATGTTCATACCAAGGGGCTGGAGACTACCTAGACAGTATATGAGGTGTTGTTCCTCCAACCTGAGTTTAGCCTCATCATGGCAGTAGAGGAGGACATGTATGGACATATCCGAATGGGAATGGGAAGCAGAGTTGAAGTGGGTGGCTATCGGGAGATCCTGTCTGTTGTGGCGGATGGAGCGGAGGTGCTCGACGAAGCGGTCCCCCAATCCGCGTCGGGTTTCACCAATGTAGAGGAGGCTACACCGGATGCAATAGATGACCCCAACAGACTCACAAGTGAAGTGTTGCCTCACCTGGAAGGATATTAAATGAACAGCAAAGGTGTATAAAGTTGAGAAATAGCAGCAGGCTCAAATTGGAATACACTCAATGGCCACTTTGTTAGTTATGCCTGTATACCTGCTCATTAATATAAACATCTAACCAGTCAATTATGTGGCAGCAACTAAATGCATGTAAGCATGTAGTCATGGCCAAGGGCTTCAGTTGTTGTTCAGACCAAACATCAGAAATGGGAAGAAATGAGGTCTTACTGACTTTGACAATGGAATGATTGTTGGTGCCTCTTGGGGTGCTTTGAGTATCTCAGAATCTGCTGATTTCCTGGGATCTCTATGCACAATAGTCTCTAGAGTTTACAGAGAATGGCACAAATAACAGAAAACATCCAGTGAGCGGTAGTTCTGTGGGCGAAAACTGTGTCAATGAATTCTACAGATTCACCACTCCCTGGCTACAAAAGAATTCTGCTCATCTTCATTCTAAGTGGACATCCCTCTACACTGAGGCTGTGTCAGACAACTGACGGAAGTTACAAAGAAAATGGAAGCTGAGAGAAGAGAATGGATGAAATCAAAATGGGTACCAATAAAGGGAAAACTTTGAGGGGCAATATAAAGATATAGGTCTTAAACATACTAAATGAGGAAGACATAAATGGAAGGAGTGGAGGGAGGTGATAGTAGAAAGAGGATATGGGGAAGAGCGCCGTGCAAGTTTGAGAGAAACATCATCAATTATCATTTATCACTTAACATAATCATTTTCCAGTCTGGCACCATTTCAAAATACTCTGCTTCACTGTTTTGTGCAACAAACTGGATGATTTCACATTGTTCCACATTATGGTGCTTCTACCACCTTCTTGTCCATTCACTCAGCTGTTACCCAATCACTTAGCCTACCTTTATCCCCTGAAGCCTCTTTAAAACCTCCGCCTTACTCACAAGCTCAGCTTGGTTAGGATCATCAGCAAACTTAGAAATATGGCGTCATTGATAGAGACTGTAAATAGCTGTGTCCCAAATACCAATCCTTGTGGTACCCCTGTAGATACAGCCTATCAACCTGAAACAAACCCATTCATATCTACTCTTTGCATTCTGTCTTCAAACCAGTTTTCAATCTATGCACTATTGAAACCCCGCTTCTATGTGCTCAATAGTTGTTGACTAAATTTCAGTGTGGACCTTTTTAGAAAGCTTTCTGAAAATCAAAACAGACCTCATCCACTGCTTCTCCTTTGTCGATTCCACATCCTCAAATAACACCAAAAACTTATTCAAAACAGCTATTCTTTCATAAATATATGCTGATTCTGCTCGGTCCTATCATTCTTTTCTAGGTATTTTGTCATTGGATGCTTGATAATAAAATTTACTTCGAACTTTGAGGATCTGGTATCTTGGAAGGTTACCTGCAATGCCTTTTTCAGCTTTGAAGGTCACATGCTCCAAAAGGAATCACTGCTGTTGAGTGATTATAAAAGGCAATGGCATTAATGTATTCAAACCACACAGATATAAGCCTAGAAAATCCTAGGTGGTGGACAGTTTTGGTGGAGGCCAATTCATTAGGTATATTTAAGGCAGAGGCTGATAGATTCTTGATTAGTCGAGGCATGAAGGGATACAGGGAGAAGGTAGGAGATTGGGGATGAGAGGGAAAATGGATCAGCCATGATGAAATGATGGAGCAGACACCATGGGCCAAATGACCTAATTCTGCTCCTATACCTTATTGTCGAATGGTCTTATGTTCCTAATGGTAACATCTTCTGTATTTTCCATTTACTGATTCTTACCAAGGCCCTTCCTCCCTCTCAACTCTCATTATTGCTCCCTCCTGAAATAGATTAAAAATTTATCAGATTTCAAGCTGACGAAAACACCATGAACCTACTGCTAAATGTGATTGATTGCATGACAAGAATCAAAGTAACCAGCTTCTCACATGATAATGCATCACTGTCATGGTCCTTGAAATGAAGGCTGATTTTTCTCTTTTTCATATGAGATGAAACAGTGGGGAGTAGTTCCTATTAACATGACAGATTTCATTTAGTAATAGTCAAATCTTGGTGTGAGTTCCACAAAAAAATGGTAATTTAACTGTATTTTATGAATATCTTATGGTACAAGACAAGCAGAAACATTTCTTTGCTGAAACAGATTTTTGAGCAGACATGTTGCTCTGAAAACATGCCATCTTACTGCATGAGTTTTTTTCAGCAGTCAGTGCAGGCAGGTCCCTCATACAATTAAGATCCAGCAGTTTTAATTTACACTTTCTATCCCTCAGGGAAGAAGAACCAAGCAAACAGCACTGATTCATTAAAATATGAATTTGATGGATTTCTTCCCGGAAATAATATCCTGGTACAAGTAATTTTGGACAAGGGTAGTGCCTTATACTTAGTGATGCAGAAACAGAGAGTGTATTTTATTCCATATTGATACCTATTCCCATCCCATGACGGTCCATGCCTTGCTCTTGTGCCATGATGAGGCCACCTTCAGGGTGGAGGAACAACACGTCATATTCCATCTAAATAGCCTCCAACCTGATGGCAGGGTATCGATTTCTCCTCCTTCTCCTTTTTTCTTCTTATCCCCTCCCCCATTCCCTATTCTTCTATTCCCCACTCTAGCCTCTTACCACTTCCCCTCACCTGCATATCACCTCCCCCCGGTGCCCCTCCTTCTTCCCATTCTCCAGTCTCTCATAATCAGATTCTTTCCTCTCCAGTCCTTTACCTTTCCCCCCCACCTGGTCACCTATCGCCTTCTAGCTTGTCTTCCTTCACCCCCCCCCCCCCACCTGTTTATTCTGGTATTTTCCCCATTCCTTGCCAGTCCTGATGAAGGGACTAGGCCCAAGATGTCGACTATTTATTAATTTTCATAGATGCTGCTGACCTGCTGAGCTCCTCCAGCATTTTCTGTGTGTTGCTCTGGATTTCCACCTTCTGCAGAATCTCTTGTGCTTAGAGAATGTATTAATTTGGTTACTAAAACTGTCTGCCACCTAGGATTTTCTGTCCTTACATCTGTGTGGTTTGAACTAATTGATACCATTGCCCTGTATAATCACTGAACAGCAGCGATTTCATTTGGAGCATATGACCTTCAAAGCAGAAAAAAGGCAGAGCAGGTAACCTTCCAAACTACAAGGTCCTCAAAGTTCTTTTCTTTTTCCAATATTTTTATTAAATTTCATATACACAAATACAGAATTCATAAGCATACTTATTATAAATCAAAATAAGGTAGAACAAAATGCACTATATATAAATCACACTGATGCAATCACGATATCCCATATTCATGATCAATCAAATAAAATAAATTGAATTATGAAATACAATAATATGGTTAATCATTTTATTAAAAAAATCTACACCCACTACCAAGACAAAGCTAGTGGGTAAAAAAAAACAAAAGAAAAAGAAAGAGTACTTTACCTTGTAGTGTTTTATAAAAATAGCCCAGATCTATATTTTAATAACAATAACAATTCAAATATTTTCAAAATAGTTCAGAAAGGGTCCCCTCTCAAAGTTCAAAGTAAATTTTATTATCAAAGTACATATATGTCACTATGTACAACCCTCAGATTCATTATCTCGTGGGCACACTCAACAAATCTATAGAATAGTAACTATTACCGAATCAATGAATGACTGACCAACTAGAGCTTTCAGCCAGAGTGCAGAAGACAACAAACTCTGCAAATGCAAAAAGAAGAAACAATAACATAAATAAATAAGCAATAAAGATCTATGTTATCATTTCTTCTTTTTGCATTTGCATAGTTTGTTGTCTTCTGCACTCTGGTTGAAAGCCCTAGTTTGGGGGTTATTCATTCATTCTGTTATAGTTACTATCGTATACACATGTCCAATATACACTCCATCCAGTGATCGAGACAGACAGATCGAGAAAGGGGAGGGAGGTGTCGGAAATTGACCAGGTAAATTTGAGGGCAGGGTGGAAGTTGGAGGCAAAGTTGATGAAGTTGACAGGCTGAGCACCAATACAGTTGTCGATGTAGAGTAGGAGAAGTTGGGGAGTGAATACCGGTGTAGACTTGGAACATAGTGAACAAAAAGGCAGGCATAACTGGGACCCATGCGCATGCCCATGGCTACACCTTTTGTTTGAAGGAAGTGGGAGGAGCCATAGGAGAAATTATTGAGAGTGAGGAGAGTGGTGGTGGAGGGAAAATGGTTTGGTCTGTTGTCCAGAAAGTAGCGGAAGGTTTTGAAGCCTTCCTGATGAGGGATGGAGATGTTTAGAGACTGGACATCGATAGTGAAAATGTGACAACCAGGGCCAGGGAACGTGAAGTCATTGAAAAGATCAAGAGTATGTGAAGTGTGATGGATGTAGATGGGAAGGGACTGAACTGGGGGGATGAAAGAGAGGCATGCCAATATAAGTTCAGTAGGCCAGGAACAAGCTGAAATAATGGGTCTACCTGGACAGGCAGGTTTATGGATCTTGGGAAGGAGATAGAAACAGGAGGTGTGGAGTAAGGGAACTATGAGGTTGATGGCAGTAGATGGGAGATCCCTAGAGTAAATAAAGCCAATGACGGTGCAGGTGACAATGGTCTGGTGCTTCTTAGTGGGGTCTGTTCAAGGGATAAGAAAGATGAAGCATCTGAGAGATTAAAATGAGATCGTTGGCTTTGGGAACATTTCAGTTATAGGGCAAGTGAGTGTAGTTATCCCTTTTTGTTAAAGAGCCTAATATTGCGGGATAGTAACTGTTCTTGAACCTGGTAGTGCAAGTCCTGAGGTTCTTGTACCTTCTACCTGATGGCAGCAGTGGGAAGAGAGCATGGCCTGGGCGATGGAGATCGCTGACGATGGATGCTGCTTTCCTATGACAGCATTTCATGTAGATGTGCTCAGTGGTTGGGAAGGTTTTATCCATGATGCAGTGGGCTGCATCCACTACCTTTTGTAGGATTTTCTCAGAAAATAAAATTTACTTTGAACTTTGAGGATCTTGAAGCTTGTAAGGTTACCTGCTGTGCCTTTTTCTGCTTCGAAGGTCACATGGTCCAAAAGGAATTGCTGCTGTTAAGTGATTATAAAAGACAGTGGTTCAGACCACACGAATATAAGGTCAGAAAATCCTAGGCTTAGTAGCCAAATGATCCTATGAATTTCTATGAGATTTCCTCTCTTTAAAGGTGAGATGGAATAATGCAGGTGAAGGGTTCAAATGTTTTTGTCAGACCTGGTGGATTGCTGCCAAGTTTCGTGGAGACGCAGCAGTTCATTGATGTAGCAGAGTGCTGGTGTCCGCACTTATACAAGAACCCACTGATTAGCAGTAATTTCGTGAAGAGGAAATTGTGTTTGACAAATAATTAGAGTCTCCTATAGCGCCTGATTAGTGTGCGACTCTGTTACAGCTTGGGGGCATCAGAGTTTGAAATGCAATCCCAGCATCCTCTGTGAGGAGTTTGTACGTCCTATCTGTGGATGTGTGGGTTTTTCCCAAGTGTTCTGCTTTCGTCCCACAGTCCAAAGTAGCAGTGAGGTTAACTGGACATTGTAATTTATCCTGTGATTGGATTAGGGCTAAACCAGGGTTGCCAGGGGTTGCTGGACAGTGTGGGTTGAAGGGCTGGAAGGGTCAACAATGAAAATAAGTAAACAGGAGAAAGGGGAAACCACTGAATGTAATTTATGTGGATACTTTGGATCACCAAAAAGAGGGTTATTTCACAAGATAAGAGCTCATGGTGTTAAAGGTAACACCTTTATGGACATGGTATGGATAGTCATTTTCAGGTTGGCGGTAGGTAATCGGTGGAATTCTGCAGAGCGCCAGTGATGTGACCAAAGCTGGGTGTGGTATATATTAGTGGTTCAGAGGAAGGAAGTGCGTGTGCCAGAGCCAATTTGGCAGTCGATACAGAAGTGTGGGGGAAGGAGCAGGTAAGGGGTGAGAAGGATACAGGTAAGTTACAGTAAGATGAAAACTGAAAACACTAGAAACACTTGGCAGGTCAGGCAGATTTTGGGGAGAGAGAAACAGAGTTAATGTTTCAATCATGGATCCTTTATCAGAACCAGGAAAGATCATAAGACATAGGAGCAGAATTAGTCCATTTGGCCCATTGAGTCTGCTCTGCCATTCAATCATGGCTGATTTATTTTCCTTCTCATTCTCTTGCCTTCTCCACAGAACCTTTGCTGGCCTTACTGATCCAGAACCTATTACGTCTGCTGATGTGTAGCAGTGTGCTGAGCCCAGGTGTGGTGGTGTGTATGGGCCGTGCTAATCTAATCAACAAATCATGTTTGATAATGCATAGGAGTGCATTCATGCCATGTTTTGTTATGCAGGAGAGTGCATTGATGTGCAACAATGATCTGATATCTTTTCTCATTATATATATGAGGGCACTTATGCCAGGCTAAGCAATGAGTGGCAGGGTACTCATTGGCATGAATTGGATGTTTTCCAGTGTGCTGATGCCAGATTCACTAATGTACCGAACTGTGCTCGTGTCTTGTTTGACTACGTGGGGCAGCGTGCTGATGTGTTGGGTTGTGTTGGGGGGGATTTGAGCCAAGTACAGTGGACGCATTAGACTGCTGGTGCTATTTTTCCTGATGTTTAGCAGTGTGCTGTTGTTATATTTGATGATGCATTGGAGTTAATTGATGCCAGATTTATGATGCTAACTTAGTGCTAAATGGCACATACGGCTGGCAGGTTCAAATGTTCCTTTCATCAGCTAAATATGAATAAAGTCTTATTTTCAGATTCAGACGAGTTAAGGAGGTACAGCCACTGAAACTTTCAGAAAGGGAGCTGTGCATAATCATTTTATGACTAGTAGTAAATTAGGGTGATTTTGGGGGGAGCTGTATCTCTACCAAAGGAGATGTAAGGCGCTCCTTCCCTCCACGAGCCCGCAGGTCACCCTTTGGCAAGGTGTGGTACCTCCTGCACCACCCCCCCCACCACCTGATCAGGGTCACGTGAAGCGATGGGA
This sequence comes from Mobula hypostoma, assembly GCF_963921235.1. Classification (NCBI taxonomy): domain Eukaryota; kingdom Metazoa; phylum Chordata; class Chondrichthyes; order Myliobatiformes; family Myliobatidae; genus Mobula; species Mobula hypostoma. Next base: position 48,799,919 of record NC_086119.1, on the reverse strand, counting down.
GCAGGTGGTGGGTGGTCGTGTGAACAGCTCATGCAGATCACAAGTCCTGGTTATGCAACCACTGACATCAGGCAGACAATCTCTGAAGAGTATTGATAATGGCTGGAGTCACCTGTCTCGTAAAGACACTGCCCAGAAGACGTGTGTGCCTTCAGGCTTCTGTACCTCCTACCTGATGGCAACAGTGAGAAAAGGGCATGTCCTGGGTGCTGGAAGTCTTTAATAATGGATGTTGCCTTAAGGCTGATTTATACTTGTGTGTCAAATGTACGCCGTAGGTATCGTGTACCCTACGCCATACCCTACACCGTAGGGTGACGTGCACCTCCCCAAAAATGTAACTCACGTGTCATGGCGACGCAGACTGCAACAACTGTGATTGGTCAGCTTGGTAGCATCGCATTTCCTCATATGCATTTCTGGTTGCTTTTCCCTGCCATGTCTGTACACTGATGCGAAATAAGTGGTTGGAGACGATGAACTAAATTGTCAAATCTGCCTGCCAACATCCGAAAACATTTGAAATGCATTTTCTCATCCATGTCTCTCACGAAGAAACTCAACACAGTGGCATAGGAACCCCACCGCCAACTAGCATTTTGGCCGTGAATTGCAGAGAGACGCAGACACAATTATGCATGCTCGCTATGGCGTAGGTCTACGCAAAAGTATAAATCAGGCCTACTGCGTAGCCCGTACGCACAAGTATAAATCAGCCTTTAATAATGACCACTTCCTGAAGATGTCCTGGGTACTTTGTAGGCTAGCACCCAAGATGGATCCAACTAAATTTACAACTCTCTGCAGCTTCTTTCAGTCCTGTGCAGTAGCCCCCCACCCCCATACCAGACAGTGAGGCAGCCTCTCAGAATGCTCTTCACGGTACATCTATAGAAGTTTCTGAGTATATTTGTTGACGTACCAAATCTCTTCAAACTCCAACTGAAGTATAGTCGCTGTCTTGCCTGCATCGATATGTTGGGAACAGGTTAGATCCTCAGAAATCTTGACACATCAGGAACTCGAAACTGCTCACTCTCTCCAGTTCTGATCCCTCTGTGAGGATTGGTATGTTGTATAGCAGTAACTTTGCTGCAGAAATCAAAGAGGAAATACATTTCTTTCAGTAAAAGGAGATAAGCAAGAGATGCTTCAAAATAAGAAGTTTACATGCTATATATAATTGAACACAAAATTTATTTTGTAGCAATGGTTATAGATATTCAGCCTTCTCTCAAAATGTTGTTTATTTATCTTTTTAAGTAAGAAGCTACTCATTGAGTGATGCTTACTTGTTTGAAATCTGATTCAAATTAGAGGGAAAGATGTACTAATGCATAATAAATGGATCCATTAGCACGTATTCAGTTTTTAAATTTGTGCCTACACTTTTCAAGATTGCTTCTCATTTGAGGATAGTGAAGTGGCGCCAATATCTCATCATTTCCATGCTGTAATGGCAGTATGCCAATAGAACGTTGTATTTTAATGACACTATATACATGTAGCATTTTAGTACGATATGTACAGCTGTTTATTATGTACAGTTCAGCAACAGGCTCTTCGGCCCACAATGTTGCATCTGACCAGCTAAAAACTAAATTTTAAAAACCCCAAAAAATTAATCCTTCCTATTTACACAATGTCCATATTCCTCACATCCATATGCCTATCCAAACTTAATAGTCGGATGTATTTGCCTCTACCATTGTACCAGGCAGCACAGTCCAGGCATCCAGAACTCTCCAAGTAGAAAACTTACTCTCACATCCATTTTGAACCTACCTCCTCTCACCTTCAATTCATATCAACTACTAGTCATAAACAATTATGCACAGCTGCCTTTCTAAGAGTTTCAGTGCTCGTAACTCTTGGACATTTCTACCCTGGGAAACAGATGCTCCCTACCTACTCTGTCCATGCCTCTCATAATCTTATAAACCTCTATAAGAACTTCCCTCGGCCTCTGTGACTCCAGAGAAACCAGCCCAAGTTTGTCCAGACTCTCATGATATCACATGCCCTCTAAAGCACGGAAGATAATTTGTGAAATTTATTTGTCGACAGTATTCTGGACTCCTGTCTCAAGTTGTACAATTTAAGTAATTCTGTACAATAGCTAAAGGCGTCCAAGAAATTGTTTTAAGTAGCATCCTTTCCTATATGTATGCATAAAAGGATTTTATAGAATTCCTAATTGTTAAATGTGATTGTCACTTCAGTAATTGTGAACCCTAGCAAATTATTGCTAAATACTCCATAGTTTAATTTTAATCACTTTGGGAATGTGGGCATCATTGGTAGAGGAGAGGACAGCAAGAATAATTTTTCTGAAGACCGAGGCTACGTCCACACTACACTGGATAATTTTGAAAACGAAGCTTTTTCTCTTCGTTTTGACCCTCTGTCCACACTAAAACGGCGTTTTCATTCCCCAAAACAGAGATTTTCAGAAATGGTCTCCAGAGTGAATAAATCTGAAAACGCCTAATATCTGTTGCAGTGTGTACAGGGTAAACGGAGCGTTTTAAAACTGCTGTCATGACGTGCCGGAACAGATGGCAGCAGCCCTCTGTTCATTTCATTTCATTGTTTTCTTCTTCTTCTTCTTCTTCTTATTATTATTATTACTTTATTGTCGCCAAACAATTGATACTAGAACGTACAATCATCACAGCGATATTTGATTGTGCACTTCGCAGAACACAACAATTTCAGAACAGACGGCAACGAGACTGAAGCCAGAAGAGTTAGAAATGTACTCACCAAATACTTTGACCCATAGCTTACTGAATAAATAAGTACACTCACTTTGCCCTGTTTTCTGTCCTTGCTTGTATGAAGGTAAGGACAGAAAACCACCTCTGCCACCTCCAGTTTAAATTCCGTGTGGAATATTTTGGAGATCAAGAACCAAGAGCCAAGAACCAAGGTGGTTTACCTATTTATGCAAGTACTTCTCTGACAATAGATGTGTAACAGCCTAATGTAATGTTGTATGGAAATACAAGATAACACTGATGCAGACATGTTTTATACATTTAACAAGGTGCTTTATTAATGCAACAGAGTTAGTCAGTTTTTCAATGTTCGTCGTCAGCTGGGTCATACTGTCCGTGAACTCCCTGTCGGTTGCCTCCATACGTTCCAGTATTGTTTGTTTTTAGTTTTAAGTCCTCCTGTGCGAGAGCCAAGAGCAATTCCTTTTAAGTTTTTCTACTCTGTAACTGGACAAACGCGCACCAAGTATACCGTTTCCTCTTCGCTTGTTTTCTGTGTGTCCTGCGCATGCCCAGTAGGAGGAGATTCTCCCAAATATCCGTCTAATGTGGACAGAGATATTTTGAAAAACGCTTAGTGTGGACGCCTGTCATTTTTACTCGAAACCGGCATTTTCAAAATTATCCGGCGTAGCGTGGACATAGCCTAAGAGTGGACTGGGTGGTAATTAGCTGGATTTGTTATACCCAAGTAGCTTTCCACAATGTTGTCTCTATACTGTAATGTATTGTGTGAGTATTCGTAGCGTCAGAGTGCGTATGACGTCAGACGTGAAAAGTAAAAAAATGGAAGTCTGGTGAATAAACGTGGTTGTTCAATCTACAGCGGTGTCCGAGTCACATCAATATTACATGGTGTCAGAAGAAATCGCGAAGAAAAAAAAGGAAGGGAAGACACGTAAAAGATGTCACAGTTATAGCCGCTGTCAAGTTTAAGCCTACGAGGTAATCTTGCTGAGAACTGGAAAATATGGATCCAGAAGTTTGAGCTATTTTGCACCGCTAGCAGCCTAACTGAAAAGACGGAGAACGTGCAATGTGCTACGTTTCTGCATGTGGCGGGAGAAGAGGCAATAAAGGTTTGCAACAAATTTATCTTCCAAGATGATGAGCAAGATAAAATTGAAGTGTTGAAGAAAAAGTTACTGTGAACCGAGCAAAAACCTAGCGTACATCCGACACCGGTTTTTCACGAGGGCTGAAGGACCAATAGAGACCATAGACGCCTATGTAACAGATTTGAAGAACAAGGCAAAAGACTGTGAGTTCGGACAACTGCATGACTCTTTAATACGTGACAGGATTGTATGCGGCACACGAAATGATCAAGTGAGAGAGGTGGATCTTACATTAGAAAAGGCGATTGATGTTTGCCGTGCCAGCGAGATCACGTCAAGTCAGGTTAAAGTGCTCAATGAAGAGATTGAAGTGCACAAAATAAAAACTGTGAAAACTGACAAGAGTAGAACAAAGCCAGCTCCACAGGATGATCAAAAGGAATTTAACTGCAACAGATGTGGTTATAAACATGGATACAGAAAATGTCCAGCCTTTGGTCAGACATGCAAGTTATGCCAGAAAAGAAATCACTTTGCAAAGATGTGCAAATTGAAGGAGCACGCAAGGAAAATGCATGCTGTGGAACAGAGTGAGGGCAACAGTGACATGTTCATTGGCACAGTTGAAGTGGAACAGGAGGTATGCATCAAGAATATTGACAATGCAGAGACGGAGGATAAAGATGATTGGACTCAAGATCTGATAATAAACAGGAGGAATTTGACATTTAAGCTTGACACTGGAGCAAAGTGCAATGTAATGTCAGCAGAAACATTCAACTCACTGGACATCAGAGGAAGACTGGAAAAATCCATCTGCAAGCTTGTTGCATATTTCGGCCACAAGACGGCACAACTGGGCAAAAAAGCACTCACCTGTGTGTACAAAGGTCAAAAATACAAGATCGAGTTTGAAATAGTACAGCAACATGTTCCAGCAATACTGGGCAAAGCAACATGCACAAAGCTAGGCCTGGTGAAGCGAATCTATGGTGTTGAAAAAGAAAATGACATTTTCAAAGACTTTGATGACTTGTTTTCTGGATTAGGATGTTTACCAGGGAAGCACCATATCCAGATTGATCCAACTATTGCACCAGTCATGCATGCCCTGAGAAAGATTCCAGTAGCTCTCAGGGATCGAGTAGTGGAGGAGCTACACAGAATGGAACAGATGGGAGTCATAACAAGACAAATAGAACTGACCGACTGGGTGAATAGTATGGTGACAGTGGTCACAGAAAAAAAGACGAGGATTTGCATGGATCTACAAGATCTCAACCAAGTCATCAAAAGAGAGCACTATCCGCTGCTCACGGTTGAAGAGGTTGTCTCCCACATGCCTAATAGAACATAGAACATAGAATAGTACAGCACAGTACAGGCCCTTTGGCCCACAATGTTGTGCCGACCCTCAAATCCTGCCTCCCATATAAGCTCCCACCTTAAATTCCTCCATATACCTGTCTAGTAGTCTCTTAAACTTCACTAGTGTATCTGCCTCCACCACTGACTCAGACAGTGCATTCCATGCACCAACCACTCTCTGAGTAAAAAACCTTCCTCTAATATCCCCCCTTGAACCTCCCACCCCTTACCTTAAAGCCATGTCCTCTTGCATTGAGCAGTGGTGCCCTGGGGAAGAGGTGCTGGCTATCCACTCTATCTATTCCTCTTATTATCTTGTACACCTCTATCATGTCTCCTCTCATCCTCCTTCTCTCCAAAGAGTAAAGCCCTTGCTCCCTTAATCTCTGATCATAATGCATACTCTCTAAACCAGGCAGCATCCTGGTAAATCTCCTCTGTACCCTTTCCAATGCTTCCACATTCTTCCTATAGTGAGGTGACCAGAACTGGACACAGTACTCCAAGTGTGGCCTAACCAGAGTTTTATAGAGCTGCATCATTATATTGCGACTCTTAAACTCTATCCCTCGACTTACGAAAGCTAACACCCCATAAGCTTTCTTAACTACCCTATCCACCTGTGAGGCAACTTTCAGGGATCTGTAGACATGTACCCCGAGATCCCTCTGCTCCTCCACACTACCAAGTATCCCGCCATTTACTCTGCCTTGGAGTTTGTCCTTCCAAAGTGTACCACCTCACACTTCTCCGGGTTGAACTCCATCTGCCACTTCTCAGCCCACTTCTGCATCCTATCAATGTCTCTCTGCAATCTTTGACAATCCTCTACACTATCTACAACACCACTAACCTTTGTGTCATCTGCAAACTTGCCAACCCACCCTTCTACACCCACATCCAGGTCGTTAATAAAAATCACGAAAAGTAGAGGTCCCAGAACAGATCCTTGTGGGACACCACTAGTCACAATCCTCCAATCTGAATGTACTCCCTCCACCACCACCCTCTACCTTCTGCAAGCAAGCCAGTTCTGAATCCACCTGGCCAAACTTCCCTGGATCTCATGCCTTCGAACTTTCTGAATAAGCCTACCGTGTGGAACCTTGTCAAATGCCTTACTAAAATCCATATAGATCACATCCACTGCACTACCCTCATCTATATGCCTGGTCACCTCCTCAAAGAACTCTATCAGGCTTGTTAGATATGATCTGCCCTTCACAAAGTCATGCTGACTGTCCCTGATCAGACCATGATTCTCTAAATGCTTATAGATCCTGTCTCTAAGAATCTTTTCCAACAGCTTTCCCACCACAGATGTAAGGCTCACTGGTCTATAATTACCCGGACTATCCCTACTACCTTTTTTGAACAAGGGGACAACATTCACCTCCCTCCAATCCTCCGGTACCATTCCCCTGGACAATGAGGACATAAAGATCCTAGCCAGAGGCTCAGCAATCTCTTCCCTTGCCTCGTGGAGCAGCCTGGGGAATATTCCGTCAGGCCCCGGGGACTTATCTGTCCTAATGTATTTTAACAACTCCAACAAAGTATTTTAATGCAAAATACTTTTCAGTATTAGACGCAAATCAAGGTTTCTGGCAGATCAAGCTGGATGAAGAAAGTTCCAAATTATGCACCTTCAACACGCCCATAGGGAGATATCGTTTCCTGCGTCTACCCTTTGGGATTTCTTCTGCATCAGAGGTATTCCAGAGATCCGTGGCACAAGTGACTGAAGACTTGTACAGGGTGGTCAACATCATTAATGATTTGCTGATATGGCGTGACACAATTGAGGAACATGATCAGAGACAGAGGAAGCTCCTGGAGAGAGCACGTGAGTACAACCTAAAACTGATCAAAAGTAAATGTAAGATCAGAACTACAGAGATCAAATAAATAGGTCATGTACTCAGTGCTGATGGGCTGAAACCAGATGATGAAAAGGTCAGAGCTGTGGTACAGCTACCACCACCCAAAGACAAGCAAGAACTATTGTGGTTCACGGGCATGATACAGTATCTTGCCAAATTCATTCCCAACTTATCAGGGGTCAGTGCTCCACTCCGAAAGCTACTAGAGAGCAACACTGAATGGCATTGGGAAGACGAACAAAAGAAAAGTTTTGACGCATTGAAGCAGTTGGTTACCAATGCACCAGCACTCAAGTTCTATGATGTCAATAAACCGGTAATGATGTCTGTGGATGCCAGTTTGGAGGGAATAAAAGCTGTTATACTGCAGGATGGGAGGCCTGTGGCGTATGGATCATGAGCACTTACGGACTGTCAATGCCGATATGCTCAAATCGAGAAGGAATTACTCGCCATAGTTTATGGGTGTGAGAACTTCCACCAATATGTATACGGCAAAGAAATCCAGGTTGAGAGTGATCACAAACCACTTGAGAGCATCTTCAAAAAGCCACTCCACCAAGCTTCTACGAGGCTGCAAAGGATGCTTCCCAGGCTACAGAGGTACACTCTCACAGTCACCCATAAACCAGGAAAAGAACTGTACATCGCTGATGCTTTGAGCCGTGCTTACCTCAAAGAGCAAAAGGAAGGGTTGCTAGGAAGAGAGCTGGAGGTCAACTGGGTGACACCTCAGCTACCCATCTCTGAGGAGAAGTTGAACATGTTCAGGAAAGCGACTGCAGATGATCCTGAAATGCAAATGCTAAGAGACATTACAATGAATGGATGGCCAACAGAAAGAAAAGATGTTCCAAAGGAAATGCAGAAATACTGGACATTTAAAGAGGAAATCAGCTATGCATCAGGGCTAATGTTCAAAACGGCAAAACTCATCGTATCAAACCAAATGAGACAGGAAATGCTCAACAGAATTCATGAGTCACACCTGGCGATAGTGAAATGTAAAGAAAGAGCAAGGGACATTCTCCATTGGCCAGGCATGTCAACTCAGATAGAGGACATTGTGTCTCAGTGTGCTGTCTGTAATGAAAACAAAAACAGCAATCCAAGAGAGCCTCTGCTTCCCCACCCACTACCAGGAAGACCATGGGAGAAGATTGGCACAGATCTCTTTCACTACAATGGTGCAGAATATCTGCTTTGTGTGGACTACTATTCAAAATATCCGGAGATCACCAAGTTAAGTGACACGTCCAGTCGAGGTGTCATTACCGCAATGAAGTCAGCTTTTGCAAGACATGGGATTCCAGATATTGTCGTTAGTGACAATGGTCCACAATATGCCAGTGGTGAGTTCAGAGGGTTCTCAGAAAGCTGGGAATTTCAACATGTTACTTCCAGTCCAGGGCACGCTCAGTCGAATGGACAAGCAGAGAGAACTGTACAAACTGTCAAGAACATGCTCAAGGAGGCACAAAGCAGCAACGGTGACCCTTACATTGCTCTGCTTGAATACCGCAACACACCGATTGAGGGTGTGGGGTTCTCTCCTGCGCAGCTGTTGATGGGACATCGTATGAAGTCCAGACTGCCAACATCCACAACTCTACTGACTCCTGAAGGTAATGCTCACGTACATGACAAGCAAAAGTACAAGCAAATAAAGCAAAAGAGCTACTATGACAGACATACAAGACAGTTGCCAGATCTGCATACAGGTGAAAATGTCAGAATACAGAGAGGAGACACTTGGCAACCAGCTGTGGTTGTGAAGAGACAACAGCAACCAAGATCCTTCCTAGTTCGCACCCTGGATGGAAGAGTCTACAGGAGGAACTGGAAGCACCTGCTGAAGACAGGTGAGAGGGAGTTTCCACGTACAGATGCACAGGACATTTCCACAGATACAGACATGGAAACAAACGACACCAAGAGTAATGCAGACCGCAAAGACACAGAGGTCACTCGAGAGACATGACACTGATGAAGGACGAGCACAGTCACAGTTGTATCACACACGGTCTGGGAGAAAGTCAAACTTCCAGCTAGATACAGAGACTAGACATACATACAGTCTCACACAGTTTGAGGCAAAATCACACATGTCGTAAGTTCCAAAGTGTGAAATAAAAGCAACACACATCAAAGTTGCTGGTGAACGCAGCAGGCCAGGCAGCATCTCTAGGAAGAGATACAGTCGACGTTTCAGGCCGAGACCCTTCGTCAGGACTAACTGAAAGAAGAGCTAGGAAGAGATTTGAAAGTGGGAGGGGGAGGGGGAGATCCAAAATGATAGGAGAAGACAGGAGGAGGAGGGATGGAGCCAACAGCTGGACAGGTGATTGGCAAAGGGGATGTGAGGGGATCATGGGACAGGAGGTCCGGGAAGAAAGACTGTGGGGGGGGGGGGAACCAGAGGATGGGCAAGGGGTATAATCAGAGGGACAGAGGGAGAAAAAGGAGAGTGAGAGAAAGAATGTGTGTATATAAATAAATAACCGATGGGGTACGACGGGGAGGTGGGGCATTAGCGGAAGTCAGAAAAGTCGATGTTCATGCCATCAGGTTGGAGGCTACCTAGACGGAATATAAGGTGTTGTTCCTCCCGGAACAACACCTCCACCTCGTACCCCATCCATTATTTATTTTTATACACACATTCTTTCTATCACTCTCCTTTTTCTCCCTCCATCCTCCTCTTTCTCCCTGGGCCTCCTGTCCCATGATCCTCTTGTATCCCTTTTGCCAATCACCTGTCCAGCTCTTGGCTCCATCCCTTCCTCTCCTGTCTTCTCCTATCATTTTGGATCTCCCCATTCCCCTCCCACTTTCAAATCTCTTACTAGCTCTTCCTTCAGTTAGTCCTGGCGAAGGGTCTCGGCCTGAAACGTGGACTGTACCTCCTCCTAGAGATGCTGCCTTGCCTGCTGCGTTCACCAGCAACTTTGATGTGTGCTGCTTGAATTTCCAGTATCTGCAGAATTCCTGTTGTTTGTGAAATAAAAGGTTTATTAGTCTATGTTAGTAAAAGAAAATACACTGCTGTTGGTATTGTAAGATACAATGCAGAATACAGTACAAGAAGGTAAGATTTTTTTTTAGTTTATCTCATGGTTGTTGCGCTGTAAGAAGGGCATACTAGAGGCATTGTTTTGGTAATTCACAGTGTTGTAAAAAGAAAAAAAATCTTGAGAAGGGGGATGTAATGTATTGTGTGAGTATTCGTAGCGTCAGAGTGTGTATGACGTCAGGATGTGAAAAGGTAAAAAAAAAATAGAAGTCTGGTGAATAAACGTGGTTGTTCAATCTACAGCGGTGTCTGAGTCACATCAATATTACATATACCAGCATTGTAATTGTATTGGAACAGCTCGGCTAAAGATGCAGGTGCCGAAGTCAGAAACAAGATGATACATGCACCTCAATTAGTCAGTGGATCTTTACATCACCACTTGTAAAATAATTTACGTCACAATATTAGGTTCAATAGAACTAAGAAATGAGCTATCACAATGATTACTTCATTCACGTCAGTAAACTGTGATCTTAACACACATTTTATGCTCACAATGGAACAAAGTAGCCACAGTGGAAGTATAATTCTGTTCTGTCATTCATTTAGAATAGCTACCCACTTAGAATGAGTTATTGCATATTGCCAGCAATGTAAATGAGATATTTTTCTCCTGATATGTTTTTGACATTGATTTTGGGCTCTGGATGTTTTTCTCTTTCTTTCTGTGGGTGTTGTGTATCATTCAGCTAGGTGTTCTAATATACAGTAACAAACTACAACAAATTCAGGGGGAATCAAATTATAGATACATTTTATTCACATGCAAGGGAAGATCTACCTTCACACGTTATCGTCTGGATATAGCTTCAATTTCATAGCTCAAAAAAAGTACTTCTAATTTTTTTATAGAGAACAGTAATTAGGTTGTTTCATACCATTACATTCTAATGTTATCTACATCATCTCTAGTTCCTGATTTTCTTTGATTTCTCTTTAGAAGATGTATCCTGTTTACCTCTGTTGTCAAAACTTCCCTCCCACCATAAGACACTCACCTTCCTGTCATAAAACACATATCTTGATAAAATGCCCGCACATGGACTTGTAAGCTTCCCATCCAAACTAGCAAACCAGCATAGGGTCTCATAGGTTCCATTTTGTCACAGTACATTTTACAAAAGTTACAAATTCATGAAGACTTCAGGGTTACAGATGTACTTCGACACGTGCACTCATGGAATAACCACCATAAATAGCCAGTTCTCCTACATTTAACTGGGATTTGGGGGATAGTAACCCAGTCTGGCAAGTGACTGAAAAAGGAATCTGCTGAGTTAGCAGAAAGCTCCTGAAAATGAGACTGCCCTAAATATCACTTCCCAAAACTTCCCATGCTCCCCATTACTGTTCTCTTAGGCTCTGCTTCCTTCCAGTCTGATTTTCCCTGCAGGGTTAAAATCAGGCCTCTAGAACAGGATCTTATGATTTTATATTATAAAATATGACAGTTTGAAAGTAGCTGATGAATGAAACATGCATCATAATTTCTGGTAATCAAAAAGGTTACCATCTGCTGTCTGAGAAACCATCTGGAATCTGATTGCTCATTGTCATGTAGAAAGAACAGATATACAGTATCAGCCAATGTTCGTTAAGAATGTAAGTCATGTAAGAACATATGAAAAAGGAGTAGGGATAGGTGACTAGCCGTTCAAACTGACCTGCCTTTCTTTAAGATAATATCTGGTGTTCTACTGAAGTAGTTATTTCCCACACAATATCTTTATCCCTTGACTCCCATAACATTGCAGTATGTTTAGAGACCTACTAAAACAAGAAAATGGGATAAATTATAGTAATTCAGTTGTCATTATTGTGTATACTTCAATACAATTGGAGCATCTAGTAACACTTCAAGGCTTTTTGTAAGCGGAGGAAATGAAACAACATCAAGAAGTAAAATACCTCATCAGGGACAAGAGACAAGAAATTGCATCATGTAGCACAGACTTTCCCAGAACTGCATGAAGCATTTTTCTTAAAACTTTGATGGTAAATTTTGATTACAGCATTGAGATACTTCTCGTGCGACTTATGGAATTCAATACATGATTTGGACTTGTACGTCAAAAGAATGTAGGTCATCAGAGACATTGGTTTTCATGTTATAATGCTTCGATGCTTTTACTGACAAATTAAATATTTCTATTGGACTGGTGAATTACTCAGGAGGAAACAACGTGAACAGAAGGGAGAATGAGCACTCTCCCACCCTCTGCACTCTCAGCATTCCTCACAATCCAGGCTATTTAAAAGGATGTTCATTTATATGAAGGTTGTGGGGCACTAAGGCAAATCTTCTTTCCCAAAGACGAGAAATTTGGAGGGGGAGAGCGCTCGGGTTACCTTTTCTCGAAGAGCTTTTTATCAGCAATCCCATTATGTTGAGCAGGCAAAGTGGCTTTGTATCGAGAGGGTATAAAGTTATTGAGATCTGGTACCCACTGAAACCAAAGCTCAAGTCACAGAGTGCTGCCTGTAACCACCCTGCAGCTGAGAACAATCAAAGTTTCGAGGCTCTCAAGGAGAGGGGAATTGGTCAGACACCAGGCTTCCACATGAGGCAAAAATTAATAGACTCTATACTTAAAACAATACAGCACAGGCATAACAAATGACTACAAATTACAAGATGAAAAAAATAGTACTTCAAAATAGAAATACTATTCATGGGTAGTGTTCACGGACTTACTGACTGTTGGTAAATCTGATGGCAGAGGGGAAGAAGCTGTTCCTAGAACATTGAATGCTGGTCTTCATGCTCCTCCACCTCCTTTCTGATGGTAGTAATGAGGAGGGGGCATGTCCCAGATGGTGACGGTCTTTCATGATGGATGCCCCACCTTTTGAAAATGTGCTCAGTGCTGGGGAAGTGTGTGTCAGTGACGGAACTGGCTGAGTCCACAGCCCTCTGCAAGTTCTTTCAACCTTGTGCGTTGGAGTCACCCCCAAACCAGGTAGTGATGTGATCAGTCAGAATGCTCTCCACAATACATCTGTAGAAATCTGCATGCCATTCATCTGTATTGAGGTAATTGCTTAGATCCTGCTTGACTCCCATTTTCACATCCCATGACAATCTGAATGTAATCTTTTGTGTAACCAGCAGCAGATTAGGATGGCTAAAGACATGTACAGGGGAATCTCATGTGGTTCAATCATTTAAAGGGAGTCTGCCACCATGCCCCAGATCCCCAACTCCTAGGTCCTAGCAAGCGCTGTCAAGAGCACATTTGATGAGGTACATGGAACTGCAGTGAACATTGTGGGGAGAAACACTTGGGTCCTCTCACAGTGCTTCAGACAACTGGACCAGTCCAGGGGTAATCCTCCGATAGACTCAGAGAATATCACTTGTTTTGTTGAGGTTCTTATTTTCTTATCTTTCTTTCTTCTTTCAGGAAACAGAGAGGTTAATAGCATTTAAGAACAGGACAGAAAATGGTCCTGATGAATTTAAAATCAGTAAGTGATACACAGCTGAGAAATCTAAGCTGGGAAATTAAGTTTGCTTAGGTAGGTAAAGCAGTGTGAATTAATTGGAACAGTATTCCTTAATCTTCTAAATGAATTAATCTTATAAATTGAGGAGTGACATGACACATTAGACCTGTGGAATATTTAACATGTTATATGCGGGAACTGTAGGACTTTTCCTGCATCCGAGCAGCTATGAATGCACTTAGTACCACAGCCAGATCAGAGCTCTGAACTCTGGAGACTGAGCGACAATTGACATTACTATAGTACAGCAAAAAAAAAACTGCCGGAGGAACGAAGTGGGTTGAGCAGCATCTGCAGGGGAAGACGCCTTGTTGACATTTTGGGTCAAAACCCTGCAACATGACGCCGTAGTATCACATGCAAAATGCTGGAGGAACTCAGCTGGTCAGGCAGCATCAATGGAAATAAATAAACCGTTGATGTTTCAGGCTGAAACCCTTCATCAGGATTGGACTTCTCACATTATTCCCCTTCAACCCCCACCCCCCACCCCCGTCTCCTGCACTCACCTATTACCTGCCAGCTCATGCTCTTGTGCTCCCCCTCCCACCCTCCTAGCTTCGGATGACATGAAGCTGGGCAGCAGTGATAGCTGTGAGGAGGATGCTAAGAGGATGCAGGGTGACTTGGATAGGTTAGGTGAGTGGGCAAATTCATGGCAGATGCAATATAATGTGGATAAATGTGAGGTTATCCACTTTGGTGGCAAGAACAGGAAAACAGATTATTATCTGAATGGTGGCCGATTAAGAAAAGGGGAGGTGCAACGAGACCTGGGTGTCATTATACACCAGTCATTGAAAGTGGGCATGCAGGTACAGCAGGCGGTGAAAAAGGCGAACGGTATGCTGGCATTTATAGCAAGAGGATTCGAGTACAGGAGCAGGGAGGTACTACTGCAGTTGTACAAGGCCTTGGTGAGACCACACCTGGAGTATTGTGTGCAGTTTTGGTCCCCAAATCTGAGGAAAGACATTCTTGCCATAGAGGGAGTACAAAGAAAGTTCACCAGATTGATTCCTGGGATGGCAGGACTTTCATATGATGAAAGACTGGATCAACTAGGCTTATACTCGCTGGAATTTAGAAGATTGAGGGCGGATCTTATTGAAACGTATAAAATTCTAAAGGGATTGGACAGGCTAGATGCAGGAAGATTGTTCCCAATGTTGGGGAAGTCCAGAACGAGGGGTCATAGTTTAAGGATAAAAAGGGAAGCCTTTTAGGACCGAGATGGGGAAAAACTTCTTCACACAGAGAGTGGTGAATCTGTGGAATTCTCTGCCACAGGAAACTGTTGAGGCCAGTTCATTGGCTATATTTAAGAGGGAGTTAGATATGGCCCTTGTGGCTAAAGGGATCAGGGGGTACGGAGAGAAGGCAGGTACAGGGTTCTAAGTTGGATGATCAGCTATGATCATACTGAATGGCGGTGCAGGCTCGAAGGGCCGAATGGCCTACTCCTGCACCTATTTTCTATGTTTCTATGTTTCTATGTACATTTCCCTCACTTGATGCTGCCTGACCTGCTGGGTTCCTCCACCATTCTTGGTTCATTGCTCAAGATTTCCAGCATCTGCAGGATCTCTTGTGAGACGATAGTACATTTGTGATGCTATTTTCTTTCACGGATAACGCACTTCAGAAGGTCATCCCCCACAGCTCAAGGAACTGCAGTCAGGGAAACAATGAGTGGCTGTCAGACGAGAAAAGAATAGACAGGTCTTTCAGGGGAAGCTTGGAGGTACATAGCTCACTAATCAGTATTTGTTTTGAGTAGTTACGCAAGAAAAAATTTCTCAGGGTAATGCAACCAGAGACATAACATGGGGTCATAGGTACCGCATAGACACAGGGAGGGAGGGAAAGAGGAGAATGTCCACAAAAGCAATAGTTTTCGGGTTACAATTATTACTGTGATTCCAAGTGAGACTCTTGGACAGTGATAATGTAAGTTGCCGCAGGCCTGTTACCCTTGTCTGGTGGAGGGGCAGTCGACATGGGAGCTGTGTAGCCTCAGTTGTAGTGAGAACTAGGCCTCAAGCCTCAGGCTTGCCTGCTGCTACAGACCAGATGAGAGATGCGGAAGCGCTGCAGTGCGGTTGAGCTCGGCTGGGGCCTGGCCTTTCCTGTCCGTGCTGTCCCCTGTGTGCAAGCAGTGGGATGACAGGCTGGACTGTGTGCTGGGGAACTGCACAATTGATTGTTGGACAATGTTGCTTAGGCTCTTGGAGTACATAGGGTTTTTTTCCGAGTGAATATGCTTCTTTGCTTGATATTTTCAATTATGTTAAAATTTTTGAATGTTTGCTTGCTATTTTGAATGTTTTGCATCTTGGCCGAGAGGAACGTTGTCTCATTCAACTGTATTTGTGTATGGTTTGAATGATAATTAAACTTGATTTGATTTGATTCCAGGGTGGTTTATTGCTTCCCTGTTGCCAGCGTCAATGATATCAGGAAGGAGAAACTTGTATTAAAACATGTCTGGATTTGAGGAGCTTTGGTTGTAGAGCTGATGGAATGTAGGATAGGATACTTACTGTCCATTACACCACTGGTGTTTAGGGCAGCAAAGAAAGTCCTTCATCTGTGGCGGTGTTCAGGGCTTCCTTCGTCATGTCAGTAGCTTCCTCTCTCAGTTTTCACTACTATCAGTCATGCAAGTCCAGGGTGGAGACTCAGGTATGCCTTTGCACTCAGATTTAGAAGGATTCTTCATTGCTGTTTCCATAGCAGTTTTGTTTTACCAGTCAGCATTGTTAGCCCTGAGCTGAACCAGAGAACTAGTGAACCACTTTTAGTCTGGCCTCTACCCTTTGACCTGTTTGTCATGGCTGACCCTACCAAGAGCTAAAGCATGAAGCCCCGACTCCAGCCAGCACACCTCTCCGGGTCATTGAGGCGCACAAGACCATAAGACTTAGGAGCAGAATTAGGCCATTCAGCAAGCCTCCAAATGACGACAAAGCTGTGGTCCTTCTGGAGGGTGGGATAGGATGCATATTTATTTTCAGTGCCATGAACATCATGAGGCAAATGTGTTTGTCACAGATTTCTATAATGAATGGGTGAATGCAGCACAGTAGAATAATAGTTAGCACAGCGCTTCACAGCACAGACGACCTACGTTCAGACCCGCTGATGCCTGTAAGGAGCTTGCACGTTCTCCCCGTGACGGCAAGGATTTCCTCCGGATGCAATAGTCCGAAGACACACCAGCTGGTGGTTAACTGGTCATTGTAAATTGTCCCATGTTTAGGCTAGGATTAAATCTTCAGATTGCTGGGTGGTGTGACTCAAAGGGCCAGAAGGGCCTATTCTGTGCTGTATCTCAATAAATAAATAAATAGCAACCACAACAGAATATTGTAGAATGTTCTCAATCTATCTGAATAAGAATAGCTCCAAGCACATGAAAGAAGCTTGATTTGATTCTGCACAAAACAGCCACCCCAATCATCCATCCACTGCTGCCCATCATGTCCTCTGTGACTGCATGGTGCACAATTTACAAAACTGGATAGCATCAGTCTGCTATTGCTTCATCAACAGCGCTAAAACAACTTGAGATATTTACTACCCTGAAATATAGGGGTGAGGACCAAACCACAAACCATACTGCCTTACAACAGAGTATAAATGGAAACAAAAGAGACAACAGAGGCTGCAATCTAGAGCAACGTACAAAATTCTGAAGAACTCAACAGATTCAACAGCAAGGAAGGAGGGAAATGGACATTCAACGTTGAAAAATTAGACCCTTCCAGCTTGACTGGAAGAAAGGTGGAAGCAGCCAGAATAAAAAGGTGGAGGGGAAAGACTGGAGAAATAGCTGGCAGGTGATAGGTGGGTCCAGGTGAAGATGGTGACGAGCAGGTGAGATCTGAAGCTGGGAAATGATAAGTAGAAATGTCAAAGGAGTCTGATAGAAGTCAATGGGTGGTGGAGTTGGGGACGGGAATTAGTGGGAGGAGTATGTGGTTGATGGGCATATGACAAAAGTGGGAGTTGGGAAAGAGATAGAGCTTTGAGGAAAGTGGATCAAGCAGAGTGAAAAAGAAGAAAAAAGGTGAAGAAAAATAAGGAAAAATAGGGGGAAAGGGACAGAGAAGGACTGGTTAATGGATGTTTGAGAACTTAGTGTTTGTGCTGTTGTATTGAAGACTACAATGGGCAGTTCCTTTAATGTTCATTTGGCCATGACCTGGCAGAGGAGGAGGCTTTGAACAGGTATGTAAGTGTAGGAATGTGAAGAGGAATTGAAATGGCTGGCCACTGGAAGATCCTGGCTGGCACGGTGGATGGAGTGGAGGTTCTCAACCAAACAGTCCCCCAAACTACATCTGGCCTCACTGATGTAGGAGGTCGCTATGTATTCCTGTTTTTCAGTTGTCACTGAGTTACAAGAACTATTCTCCCAACTGAATCGCAATAGGGAAGATGTTGGAAAATATATTTCTCAGAGCATCGGAAATTGAGGAGTGATCTTATAGAGGTGTATAAGATCACAGGGAGTGTAAATAGGATGAATGCGCTCAGTCTTTGCATCAGAGTTGAGAAGAAAGGGAAAGGATTTTATTGCAACCTGAGGGGCAACGTTTTTACACAGAGGATGGTACAGGTGTGGATTGAGCAGCCAGAGGAAGTGGTTGAGGCAAGTACAGTAACAACTTCTAAAAGACAGTTGCATAGATACATGGATGGGAAAGGTTATGAAAGTTATAGACCAAATGCAGGGAAATGGGCATCTTGCTCGGCATAGACCAGTTAATGGATTCTTTCCATGCTGCACGAGTCTATGCCTTTATCTTCACCAACTGACTTTGCATCTGTTGTGCTAACTGGTCTGGCACCTGTAAAAATTACATCCCTCAAATACTTATTAATAGGCTAAACACTGCAATTGGATCTGGGTAGGCATAGCAATCATGTTAATAAAATGTTCTCAGGGTTAATATGGTTCAAACTCCTTGTTTATTGGAAATTCAGCACGCATTTTAAAGTACAATCAAATTCCAGAGTCACAATATCTTTGATATCTCAGATTGTAATGTGGATTGTCAGGTCATAATTACTCTTAGCCCGTGTAACTTCCAAATCAAGATTCTAGCAATAGAGCCTGCAGCCTAAATATATTAATGCATGCAGAAATACATCTTTTCTTTTATTAGATCCTTATCCTTTTCCTAAATGACTGTGGAACTTCAGGGCTGATTTTCATGAAGGTTTCTTTGCTCATGTAGCAGTTGCTACATTCTTCAGCCAGTGTGATATTTTTTTCTGTACCAGCCCTGCGGCCACTGGTTATGCCAATAAATAAGTAATTCAGATGTGGTGAGTTTAAATCCCACAACAGCCAATTATGAAATTGATCTGAACTTTTTTTGGATTACCGCCCCCTTGGCTTCCAGATCACATCCCCAGTGCAACCCTCTCCCTTTCCAGCCATTACGTAAAAACTATAAAGAATTTTGACTACGATGCACAGAGAAAGAAAATAGGCACTACAGATTCAAAGCAGTGACAAGTAATTGCAAAAAGAAATTTTCAAATCTATTTAAAGCAACAAATAAAAATATTTCTTTAATTACAGTACAATTTTCATCAACAATTTTAGAACGTACATTAGTAGTCTAACAATTCACTACTTCATTGCTTTTTCACCTTTCAATGAAATAGATGGGCTTTGTGCAGAGATATCAGCTTCTCAACATCAGGTCGAATGTCACTCAGAAGGAGCCTCAGATCCCCACATTGAGTGACTTGCGGTCAGTTTTGTTGCTTTGAAAGGAATTAGGCAACTGCACTGTAACCACGCTCCACAAAGTATGATGTTGGAACAGCAATACAGAACATCTTGACCTTTCTCCACAGTGCAGGATAGCATTCAGAGATTTCTTGAAATGAATTTTTGAACCTTGGCTTCAGCTCGAAGTCATTTTGTAGCAAGATTTGTTCTTCCTTCATCCTTCCTGTTAATTCCTCACTGCAAGTGTTCAGGAATGGATTCATTTCCCAATCTGGAATTTGGATCGAGAGAAGATTCTGAAATTGCTCTGACATGTCTTTATGCAGCTCACCCAAGTGGGCACAGAATACTTGAAGATCATCATCTGGTACTCTTTCTTTCCTCTCCCACTCAGAGAGGATTGGAAACTGGTAAAAGTCGCGATGGCCAATATTGTGCTTAATAGGGTCAACTTGGACAGAAATGTGGAGATGACTGATTTGACTTTGATAAGATTCATATCATTTCCTTGCAATGGAAGATTGATTTCATTAAATTTAGCAAATAATTCTGACAAATAAGAGAAGACATGCCTAATATTCTTGAGTTGATTACTGAAAGTCTTTAAATAATTTTATCACAGTTTCAAAAAGTGCATAGAAATGTCTCAGGCTGTTTCATTTTGAGAGCCATCTGACTTCTGTGTGCAACAACAAGCATACAAACTGTTTATTGTTCTCAGTACAAAGCTCTTGAGGTCGTTGAGAATTAAGTGCATGATCTTTATCTTATTTATTGCTGTGATAACAGTATTTAATGACTTGTGCAGCCTATCACTTACCATAAGACCATAAGATTTAGAAGCAGAGTGAGGCCATTTGGCCCATCAACTCTGCTTCACTGTTTCATCATGGCTGATCCAGTTTTCCTCTCAGCCCCAGCCTCCTGTCTTCTTCCCATAACCCTTCATGCCCTGACCAATCAAGAGTCTATCAAACTCTGCCTTAAATATGCATAAAGTCTTGGCCTCCACAGCTGCCTGTGGCAAAGAATTCCACAGATTCACCACTCTCTGGCTAAAGAAATTCCTCCTCATCTCCGTACTAAAGGCCTCTATTCTGAGGCTGTGTCCTCTGGTCATAGACGCTTCCATCTCTCCACATCTGCTGTACCAAGGCCTTTCAGCATTTGATAGGTTTCAATGAGGTCACCCCTCATTCTTCTGAATTCTAGTGAATACAGGCCCAGAGCCATTAGACGCTCTTCATATGACAAGCCATTCAGTCCTGGAATAATTTTCGTGAACCTCCTTTGAACGGTCTCCAGTTTCAGCACATCCTTTTCTAAAATGAGGGGCCAAAAACTCCTCACAATACTCCAAATGAGATCTCACTAGTGCTATATAAAGTTTCAGTGTTACATCCTTTCTTTTATATTCTCGTCCTCTTGAAATGAATGCCAACATTTCATTTGCCTTCCCCACCACAGACTCAACCTGCAAATTGACCTTTAGGGAATCCTGCACAAGGGCTCCCAAGTCCCTTTGCACCTCAGTTTTTTGTATTTTCTCTCCATTTAGAAAATAGTCAACCATTGCATTTCTTCTACCAAAGAACATGACTATACACTTCCCGACACTGTATTCCATTTGCCATTTCCTTGCCCATTCTCCTAATCTGTCTCTTCTGTAGCCCCTCTACTTTCTCAAAACCACTTGCCCCTTCAGATATCTTCGTATCATCAGCAAACTTTGCAACAAAGTCATCAATTCCATCATCTAAATCATTGACATAGAATGTACAAAGAATCGGTCCCAGCACAGACCCCCGTGGAACACCACTAGTCATTTCGCAGCCAACTAGAAAAGGCTTCCTTTATTATCATTCTTTGCCTCCTGCCAATCAGCCACTGCTTTATCCATCCTAGAATCTTTTTTGTTTGTACCATGGACTCATAGCTTGCTAAGCAGTTGCATGTGTTGCACCTTGTCAAAGGCCTTCTAAAAATCCAAGTACACAACATTAACCAATTCTCCTTTGTTATTTCTTCAAAGAATTCCAACTGATTTGTCAGGTAAAAATTTTCCCCTGAGGAACCATGATGACTACATCCTATTTTATCACGTGCCTCCAAGTACCCTGAGAACTCATCTTTAATTATCGACTGCAACACCTTCCCAACCACTGAGGTCAGACTAACTGGCCTATAGACTCCTTTCTTCTGCCTCTCTCCCTTCTTGAAGAGTGGAGTGACACTTGCAATTTTCCAGTCTTCCAGAACCATTCCAGAATCTAGTGATTCTTGAAAGGTCATTACTAATGCCTCCACAAGCTCTTCAGCTTCCTCTTTCAATGCTACCTCTCCAGTGCTACCTCACCTCTCCAATATCGTTTTCCAGTGGTCCGATATCATCTCTTGCCTCTCTTTCACACTTTACGTATCTGAAGAAACTTTACCCATGAATTGGGTCACTACATGATTAAAGTATGGGAATTGTACTGGCTAACACCATACTACCATAGTGAATGGCAATAATGCGCGGGCCAGGTCCAGAAATAACACTATTTCTTCAGTCCGGATTTCTCACAATATGCCAAATACAGAGTGTCATATTGCTTCTCAACAACTATACTGTGCTTTGAGCAAAGTCTAAGAGAACGCAGGGTTACCAAAAGATGAGGTGATTGCGTGATCATTATAACCAATTAAGAGGCACTGAGGATCAAACAAGTAACTCACTTCTTAACTTAAGCCCGCATTCCCTCAGCTGCCCCCTTGTAGCTGAGCGCCCCACACCATCCCCTTTATGTTTATTGCCCCCTTAGAAAGTTGCACCACCCCCAGGGGGTGATATCACCCTCTTTGGGAACCATGGATCTAAACTTGCCCACTTCTGTGCTGATGAAGACGTATACACTACTCACTGTTATAAAAGCTCAGTTGCTGCATTCTTGATCCTTAAGGGGAAAGAACCTGTCTTCCGAAATTGTCTTCTGTTCTGATATTACCTGCTGATTCAGGATTCCTTCCAATGTTATTATGAAATAAATACTGTCTTGTGTGCTGTCCCCTTTCCTCAACAGCAAGTAAAGAAAAATCAAAAGATCCGAAGACTAACATGAAATTGCAGAAATAATTTTTGATTTCTACCTGCATAAAACCTCTGTATTTTAATGGTTCTCCAGTTTGTCAGTGACACACAACTGTAAGCCCAGAGGACTCAGCTCAGTCTTACTTGTAATGGTCCAGTAAATCCTGTACATTGAATACCAGAACAAAAACTCTGCCTCTATTTTCCTATCTCTGAACCCAGGAGAGATTATTATGCTAAGACAAAGCCAGAACATTCTTCTTTTCCTGCTTCCAACATCAAAACAATATTTTTGGTTTATTGTTGGTGTGATCCAAAGTTGGAATGGACTGATTATACAGGTCATAAAGCTAATGGCATAATTTTAGTTACGAAGTATGGAAATCCAGATTTCCACTCCACAGCATGGGGTTCTAACTACCGTTGAATGACAGCATTTAAACAGGACACCACCCAGAATACAGGGCTATCAAGAAAGCAGGTGAAGTTGGTGTTGTAGGAAGAGGCATGAATCTCCCATACAGTACGTAGACAGGTTCACTCATAATCCTGGTAAATCAGATTAAATGTGAAGCTACTGCGCCCTTATAATACTAAAAGGCAAATCCACTTTAAGAATGCAAGTTGATTGCGTGTCTGTCTCTAACCTCCAATCTAACTATGTGATTAAAGTATGGGAATTGTACTAGCTAACATCGTATTACAGTAGTGAACGGCAATAATGCATGTGCCACGTCCAGAAATAACACGATTGAAGTGAGTTGGGATCAATTTTGCGATTCTTTGGCACTTAATATTTCATCTGACTTATTCTTATCCATTTTAGGAGTTGCAATTACCCTTTACATGGCTTATAAATGAACAATAGAAAGTATATTGCTCCATATGCTTCACTGAGGCATAAGCTGCCAGGAACAGGATGCAGATGTAGGAAGAGATGTGTTGGATACTCTACCACTGAAGCAGCGTGATGACTGAGCCACTAATTAAGTGAATTTCTCATTAGCTAAATTCTCCAAAAAGCTCTCTTTGCTTGTTTGAGCATTGTTGGAGCAATTAGTGGAGGCAGGTAATCAGTCTCTAGTGTGTGTTCGGGTGTCTCTATGAAGTATCCCATTGTGACCCAGTATCCTCGAAATAGCAAATTCAATAGGTTGAGCACTATGTGACATTCACAAACGGTCATGTTCCAGACCTGGAAGCTCTAATTTATGTGTGAAGGTGTCAAACACTCGTTTCATGATGGGTGATGTCTTAGTATGCATGTCTGCTTCTGGGAAAACATGGGGATAACAGTGTGGATTCCAGCTAATTGGCGCGATTTCACCTGGAAATGCTCACTAGGTTACATCGATATTAGTTTGCTTGGTGCAGGAAAAAAACCTAGTCAGGTAAAGTTGACTTGAGTTTATTGTCATGTGCAGGAGTACAGCGAGGTACAAGTACAGTGAAAAATTAGCATCAAAGACAGACAACTCAGGATAAAAATTATATAAATTATATAAGACAGTGAAGAGAGAGAAAAAAGGCTATACAAAAATGAAACCTTTATACAAAACAAAAGAGAAAAATCAGAAACGAGTCACCTCATACAGAAGATGTCCTTGGTGCTCCCCTGTTGAAGACTGCAATCTACATGATTCAGCTTCTAGACAAGGATAGTTTAGGGGAAAGTACAGAGCTCATGAAAGGGAACCTGATTTGAATTCATTTCACTTCTCAGGAAAATAAATATTTACTCTTTTATTTGCAAATTTTTTCAGTTGTAATCTAATAGAATCCTGTTTTTGGAAGCTGATTACATTGACAAAGGATGAGCCAGCTGTTTGCATTTGGTACACAAATCATTTGAGATGAGTATACTAATAACTACACAATATGGAACTGCTAATTGTATCAATATCTGTAATACCTGATTAAATAGTTTCCATTAACACATTATACCGTTGTTCTAACATTGTAGGCAGCTGTTGACTGAATCCCTTGAATCCGGTAATCCAGAGTCCTGGTTTTCGGATAAACCAGTCTTAGAGATTGTTACCTTACAGTTAACGGTGGAACGCCGCTTTCTTCCAGAATATTGAAAGAACATATTGCACAAAAATCAGAACTATTTAAATTTCTCTGTACTTTGGGCTGGTTTTTAAAGAGCTATAAAGAATGTCTATTTTGCGGGGAAAGATGCAGCATTTGCTTGAATGTTTTAATCGGGGGAGGGAGGAAAAGGCAAATTCTGGAAATTTCTCCACCAGGGCAGCAGAATAAACCTCTCAGTGGCAAACCCTGGGGATTGAGGCTGTAGGTTCCTATGGAAGTCTTGGAGCCGGTACTGTACCACGATACCGACACGGCAGAATATGCTCCGCGGTCGCTGCGTATATGCTGGGCTGCACAACTAACAACGCGTCAGGCACCGTTCCGAGCAGACCGTGAGAGCGCGGAGCTGAAGATCCGCTTCACTCTCTTCACTGCAACTGGGAGGCAGTCCTGGAGCATCCATTTTTTCTCCCCCTCTGAGCGTGTGCTTACGGTGCCGTGTATCAGCAGCATTTCATTGATGCATGATGTGCTCGGACATGACAAGAGTAGAATACGGTGAGAAGCAGCTCTTTGAACAGTTTTGGAAAGGAGCTTTGCAAACAGTGGCCACTCCAAGGCTTCAGCCTATGTCCATGGAAAGCTTTGATTGCAGAAAGCCTTCCAGCGCCTGTGAGAGCAGGTTAGTGTCGTGCAGTATTTTTAATGTTTAGTGACGCCAATTGCACGTCTACCGTGGAATTCCCCAAATTTTCACATAAATATCTGAATGTAATGGTGACTGTATATTGTGGAGAATGAAAATGTTGAGGTTGATACTCGTTTTGCTCTTGTATGTAAAATGGATGCTTTTTTTCAGCGTTGCACTGTCTCACTGCGGCGCTACCTAGAGCATTCCTGTCTTTGCCATTTCGGGAAACACTGCTGTCCTATTGTTCAGCTGTTACCACCACAATTCAATGGCGATGGCTGTCACTGGATTGTCTTTACTGTGCGTTTGGTAAAGCTTACTGGAGATGGGGTGTTATCACTGAAGGACGTAGAAAGGGAAGCCTGTCTTGACCTCTATGTGTCAGAGACAGGTAGATGCATGCTCGGGAACAGGCCCTTTGCTGACTTCGATACACATTGTAGAAAGTAGAAGCCGGGTAAACGGACTTCCAGCAACAAGTGTTTTGTGGAAAGCCGATCTGGACAACAAACTCAGCCTCTCGACCACCGCCAAACTGGGATTTGTCAATTACCGTAGGTTATTGGAGAATTGGACTAATCTCTCCGCCCAAGCAAGAAAATCAGAATGAATTGCATACTTCGCGTGCACTCCGAGCCTCTGATTTTTTTCACTGTGATAGTTCACAGATGCAAAATACTTAGGTTATAGAATCAAGATATATTAAATAACTATTGTTAAAAGCTCACTTGTCACAGAGTGACGTTACTATGAATCATATTTCAATCAAATCTCAAAGTCACTGATGTGACCTCAGTAAGTGGAAGTTCTTAACTACTTGTGTGAAAATGGTCATGAAACTTCCCACACACATACATATTTACCTCATTAAATACTCCCTTTTATCAAGACCAGAAAGGATCATAAGGAAAGCAACCTCAGATGCATTTCCCTTTAACATTGCCAGTTACAAATTGGAGTGAGAGAATTTTAATTCCCAAAATTGAACTATATTAATACGTTGACGGCTGGAAATCAAGTTTACACAACTGTCCCTTTAAAAATGCATTTTCACAACCGCTTCACATTGTTACAGATACAAACCTAAAATCTCACTGTATTAAATCCGTGAGTATAAATTTACTATTAAAATCAAAACTAATAGAGTAAACAGAAAATTCCTATTCCGGAGAATATGACTTTTATCTACTGTAAAAGTCATAGAAACATAGAAAACCTACAGCACAATACAGGCCGTTCGGCCCACAAAGCTGTGCCGAATATGTCCTTACCTGAGAAATTACCTGGGGTTACTATTTTTCTGAGCTCTATGTACCTGTCCAGGAGTCTCTTAAAAGACCCTATCATATCTGCCTCCACCATCCCATTCCATGCACTCACCAAGTCAGGTCAGATCTTGACTAAATCAGTGTCATTACACTAGCTAGGATTCCAATTTGATGTATCAGCTTGGAGTCCTGACTAGTGTAGCTAAGCAAACTTAAATTAAAAAGTAACACAGACCATCTGGATGTAAATTTCAGGATTGATTCTGGGACATCTTCCTTACATACAGCACTTCCGACTGAATTTCAAATATACATAATTAGCTGTGAAGTTCTTCTCGTGCTGGGAGAGGTACTTTTTGGATCCAGGTGTATTGTTCTTTCTAAATTGAAGCGTGGATGAATTGCTGCTGCTCTTAGTTCTCATGGAAACCTTATAAAAATAAGCTTATTGGGCCTTTAATGTGTTTGGTGCCAGCTACCAGAAGATTATTTCATTGCGGAGCTAGAATTGATAATAAATTACATCATCAGACTGACTGTGTGAAACAAGTGACCTCAATACTGTTGGAAACCTGCGAGATAGAAGTCCAGTTAGCATTTAACTTCACTTTTCCAGTCAGACAAGTGATAAAAATGTGACCGAGGATTGCTGCAGCTTAAACATGCCCAGTTTAATTAGAGTTAGCAGCATACTGCAACAATGTATCTGTTTGATGACCTTTAGGAAATGACCCAAGAGCATCTTTTATTAAAAGCTAATTAGTGTGGATTAGAAAAAGCAAGACGATAGCTGAAATTCGAAAGATGACACTTCCAGTGTGCCATGATGTTATGTTCTTTAACACCTGCATACCCTGTCTTAGAAATACTCCAAATTAGTTCCCACTAGAATACCTGAGCTCCTCAAATGATTGATCAAAGATAATCAAGTGTAGCCTTGAGACCAATTTATCAGAATAATTTTTTCTTGAGACTCAGAATACCCAATTGCAAATTGAACAAGTGTATTGTTAATAGAACTTTTATTGTCTTTTCCCAAGATAACAAGATTACAGTGCTATTCCAGTCTGTGCAAAGCATTTTTACAGTGCATGCATGTTGTACAGCTTAATTTAAAAAAAAATTCCCATATTTACATGCAACACGTGACTCCAATACTCCATAATACTGAAAGGCCATTGGCAAGCCGGGGTATAGCAGGATGTAGCATTATTCAACTGCACAACAGCCCTCAGGAAGAAGCTGGTTTTGATTCTTAATGCCTGGGATAAGACATTTCTATATCTTGTACCAGATGGCAGGAGATTGAACAGACAGCGTCTGGGGTGGGATGGGTCTTTGGTAATGAGTGCGCCGTAAGCATTGAAAGTTGTAGATTGTCTCCAGATCCAGCAGTTGAATCCCATTGATGTGCTGAGCTGTCCTAGTTACCCACTGGGGTGCTTTGTAATCTGTCTTACTGCTGGTAGAGTCGCACACTGTCATTCAGTATGCTCTCTATTGCACAGCGATAAAAGTTGTCCAGCAATTTTTAAGGCAGATTAGCTCTTCTTAAGCCCCTCAGGTAGTATAGTCGCTGTTGTGCCTTTCCTCCTTCCCTACTATCGAGGTTGAGTTGATGGACCAAGAGAGCTCCTCGGTGATGCTCATCCCCAAAAACTTGAAACTGGAGACCCTTTCCACTACCGCACCATTTATGAATGGTGAGGCTTGTTCTTCCTGAAGTCAATTATCATTTCTTGTGTCTTCCTGATGTTGAGTGATAGGTTATGGTTCCTGCACCTTTCGGAAAGTTTCAGCACCTCCTCACTATATGCAGGTTTGTTATTGTTTGTGATGAGATCCGTCACAGTTGTGTCATCTGCAAATTTGATGATCGAGGGTATGTAGCATGAGCAGGGGTGCAGTCATAGGTGAAGAGAGTGTGGAGAAGTGGGCCCACGGGGGCACTGGTGTTCAGGGTTAGGGCGTGGGGGAGATGATGTGCACTTGCCTAGTTTCACCATCTGCGCGTGATTAGCGAGGAAGTCCAAGATCCAATTACTGGTTGATGCACCGAGACCTAGAATGTGGAGCTTAGCAGTCAACTTGTTCAGTAGTGTGGTGTTAAAAGCTGAGCTGTAATTAATGAAAAGCATCCTGACGTAGGTGTCCTTGTGCTCCAGGTGTTCCATGACAGTATGAAGGGCGATAGAAATTGCGTCTTCAGTTGATTTATTCTCCTTGTAGGAAAACTGATGCCAGTCTAAGGTTGTGGGGTAGCGTGATGTGGGACATGACCAATCTTTCCAAGCACTTGGTAACGATGGGAGTGAGTGCCACTGGTCTGTAGTCGTTAAGACATGTTGCCGCTGATGTCTTGGGGATTTGTATGATGGTTGCTGCTTTAACCTTGCCAGGACCACAGCCATCAGAACTTCTGCCAGCTGGTCAGTGCAGTCTCTGAAGGCTTGTCTGGGTATGCCATCTGGTCCCACTGCTATGCATGTGTTGATATTATGGAGTACACGTCTCACCTCCTGTACGTTCAGTGTCGGCGCAGTTCCTCTGTCCAGTGTCAAGGCCCTCATCACTGGTTCCTTATTGTCCTTTTCAAAGTGAGCAAAGAAGTTGCTTAGCTCTGGCTAGTTTGGCATCACCATGTGCAGAGTAGGAGAGCTTTCTTTTGTAATCTAAGATGGATCTGATGCCTTCCCAAACATGTCGGGGATCAGTGATATAAAATAGGTCTCAGTCTCTACTTTATGTCTATACTTGGTAGTATTGATGCCTCTCTTAAGATTCAATCTGACCTCACTGTATGGTTTGGCATCACCTGATCTGTAAGCAGCGTCATGAGCTTTGAGCAGGTTCCTTACCTTGTTGCCCATCCATGGTTTCTGGTTTGGGAATAGCTGGATATTTTTGGTGGTGAACGTATATATGTGTGTAAGTTGAGATGCATTCTATACTGAATTGGAATTTATAGTTTATAGCTAAGCAGGGAGGTATGTTGTGTATTTAATATTTCAATTTCAGTAATTAAGTAATATTGTAAATATTGATTAAGCATTCTTGTTCATTTAAGTAATTTGTTACAGGTTATATGTAAAAGTATGTAAATGGCATACATTATCATGCCTCCACATCATATGCATGTGTCAAAGTAAAAATGAAACTAAGCAGACGCATCCCAGACTCTCTTGTTTATTTTTCAATTAGTTTGATGTTCTGGAGTTACAAAACATAATGGCAACATCTTAGAGTAGAAAGAATAGAAAAGGAAGCAGTAGTACATGAAAAATATTTGAAGAGTTTGCCAAACATTATAATGGAGTTAAAAGCATTAGGGTGCCTATTAAATGCCAGTTTCTCCAATGAACAATCACAATTCTACAGATAAGCATAATGAGTAACTGTGCACATGTTAAATGTTAGTAATTTACTATAGCACTAAGTAGATTATTGCTCGATGTAGGCACGCATATTGGTGTTATGTACTTCACTGCATTAAGGTTACTGTTGGGTAGAAGAATCCTTCTTACAGTATTGGAAATGGGAGGTTAGTGTTTTCCTATCATTTCATTACTGGCTAAGTTGCATTATTCACATCCGACACTGGTAGCAGCTTCATAAGGTTTGCAGTTCACGAAGATTGCTTGCCTTCACCTTCCCAAAGGCAGTCAGAGATGGGCAGTAACTTAAAAGTAGCTCTTTACTGAATAAATAATTTGATACACTGTACAATGCCTTTGGAAGGGACATAAGGTGCTTGATGCTTCTACTAGCTTAGGTTGATTCCACATCATTAGTGCTTTAGCAGATTTCATTCTCAATATTTTGTATTTGCGTAGTTGCTGTGGTGGTAACTCCTTTCTGTAAATGAGATTTTGCTGTTGTTAGCAACAACCAGTCTGCTGTAGGAACTCAGTGGCGGCGAGTGTCGAGCGGCATCCGTATGGGGTGGGGCAGGACCTGTCAATGATTCAATCAAAACTCAGCATCAGAATTCCAGCAACTGGAATCTCCTATTTTATCCATCACAATAGTCGCTCAGATCCCTCAGGAGTAAACTTTAAAGCAGCAAGGTGAAGTTGAGAAGGCCATCATGCTTACTAGCTTCGTTGAATTCTTACAGAAGGCAAACAGCTGATCACACTGGTACTGATTCCCATTTACCCGCTTTTTTGCCATGCAGATTTATTCATTTTCTTCTTGACGAGCTGTTATGGATTCTTTTTATATCATTCTTTCTGGACAAATATACCATGTGCTAATGATCCTCTGTGTAAGAAGAAGTTTCTTGGCCTCTGCACTGGAGTAGTCTGTCTTGCTACAGGCCAGTGTAATAACCTCATTGCAGGTGAATCTGTTGAGCAAGTTTATGAGGAACCTTGGGCAATTGGCCGGGGACAATTAAGGTACCATTAAATGAGTTGACTGATCTGCAAACTGCTGAAAAAGAAGTTGTGCAGATAGCTGAAATGAGCTGTTAGAAAGTTACAAACATGAGAAAATCTGCAGATGCTGGAAATCCAAAGCAACACACACAAAATGCTGGCGGAACCCAGCAGGCCAGGCAGCATCTATGGAAAAGAGTAAAAAGTCAATGTTTAGGGCAGAGACGCTGTGTGTGATAGAAAGCTTTTTGAAACCAATACTATATTTTCACTTCAGATCAGAGAAACAATACAAGAAAATGATACAATAAGAAAGTGGGGGCAAAACATGAGCTACTGTACTGCAGATCAAAGGTCTTCTACTAGAAAAGCCTCTATCGAATGAATTCCCACAAAACAACATAGTCTTGATGTTGGAGGCACAAGAGACTTCAGATGCTGGAATTTGGAGCAAAATAAAATCTAGAGGCTCAAGGAATTCAGTGGTTCAGGCAGCACCTGGGGAGAGAAATGGACAGTTAAATTTTCTGGACTAGATGAAGGGTCTCAACTAGAAACATCAACTATTCATAGTCTTGGTGCTTTTACATCATTATAAACAACATAAAAGAGGCCTTTTTAAAAGTATTACCAAAATTCACTGGAAAATTTAAAGTACATGAAAAACCATGAACATTTTATAATATAAAAACTGTTAAGGTTGCAAATAGATCAGGTAGCGTCTTTGGAGAGAAATGATTAATATTTCAGGTAGATAACCCTTTCACAAAAGATGCTTCTTGATCTGCTGTGTTTCCCCAGCAATTTTTGTTTTATTTCAGAGATTTCCTGCATCTGAATATGTTTGTTTTTCAAAAACTTATTATGTTGGAGAAAGGATGAGAACAGGCACAACATGGATGCTGTTCTAACAAGAAACCCGTTTATAAATGTAAACACGAGGAATTCTGCAGATGCTGGAAATTCAAGCAACACACATCAAAGTTGTTGGTGAGCGTTCAAGCAACACACAGGTCACGGCCTGAAATGTCGACTGTACCTCTTCCTAGAGATGCTGCCTGGCCTGCTGTGTTCACCAGCAACTTTGATGTGTGTTACCCATTTATAAACCTGGACTTAATGCATAATCTTAGTCTTAACTATTGATTACAATAATTTGAACTACCTAGATCCAACAGTCAGAAACCTGCAGGTTTAGCATTCCACTGTTGGTAAGATTCAATGAGATCTAAATGTGTCAGATCCTTATAGCTGAAGGTCTTGAGTGTTCCAATAGTTACAGAATAACCTGGAGAGGATGCACACTTTAGCAGCATTGTAACTCCTGGTGGCAAAGAGCCAGAGAGGAAAGAATACCCTTTATCTGATTGCGAGGGACTTCACTTTGTCTATCTGTGCCTTGTTCCAACAGCCACTGTTGCTGCAATGCCTAACCTCCCTCTGTTTCTCATTCAATCCAGGGAGCACCACTTGGATGCGATACACCCCTTTCTCCTAGCCACTAATTCATCAAGCCACGTGGAAATATTGACTAGTAATAATATTTGTTTTGGAATGTATATTCCTGGTATTTATTCATTTAATATTTCTGGAACAAATCCTGCTGACATTTTGTCAAAATCTTGAACAAACTTCCACTTATTCTTGAAGATACCCTTCACCATTCCAGGACACAAAAAAACCAATGATGATCACTTCTATAACTTTGAGCAGAGCTTGAAACTCCTTGTAGCAATCTTTTAAACAAGATCACTTCATGACTTTTTGGTTTTTTACTGTATTAAAAAAAAATAGGCTCTTCAATCTTTCTCATTTACTTTCATCTCAACCCCTCACAATTTTGTATACTTTGATTAAGATCCTGTTCCACTTCTCTTCCAAAGAAAACAGCTTTTTTTTCCAAGCTAAAAGTTTCATTCCTGGCAGCATCATTGTAAATCTCCTCCACACACTTTCCAATGATGCAATGGCTAGATGTTTATATAATATTCGAACTTTGCTCTACAAATATTATGGACAATTCTATATGACCTTACCCCTCCAGCTCACATTCTTTGCTTCCATGAGTAACAAAGTGCCCCAAAGTAACAACGATGGCTACTTACCATCTTGCTTATCTGTCCTTTTCTACCTTCTTGAGAAGATATAGTTCCTCTGATACTCACACTTGTGCTAATTAAGAATGTGTTAGTAAAATTCTTTATTACATTCTTTAAACTCAAATGCTCACATAATATTTGATTTATTTTTATTGTTGAACTCTCTGCAAGATATATTTTCATGAATACAAATTGCCCAGTGTTCTGCTAGAGTAAGCTAATATCTGTATAATCTAAGTTTGGAAGAATAAGGCAGAAAACAATAAGGCAGCTTTTAATGAAATGGCAGTTCCCAACTCCATGTAAAGGCATAATTTGCCCTGAGGTTTAACTTTATTTTTTACTAGTCTTAGCTTTAATATTTACTCTTTGTTTTTATTTTTTTGTTAACTGTTTTACCTTTCTAGAGTTTTACCACCTGATTGAATTTTAGTACCAAAACGAAATCTTCAATATAAAGGTCCTGGGGTTACAAACTTTAATCTACTCAACCTATTTTTTAATCTTGCACTTGGTCTAAAAGTGTTGAGTGCTGAGCTTACTCAAAATGCCAGTTTATAAAACACCTTTATTAGGGTTCCAAGTGCCTTGATCATACAGTTGCCAGTATTTAGCTAGAACATTGGTGCAGGACACATACACAGAACAAGCAGCACTCTTCCAACTAATGGAAAGTGAAGTGGCTTCGAAGAAGGAGTCTGAGAGTCTGAGTGGGAGTGCCGAGAAAGACATTTTTGAAATTTTCGTTATTTTTTTTCTCCAACGGCGTTCTGAGAGGCGGGACTGCGCAGGCGTGTGACGTCAGGCAGTGCAGCGCGGCAGATTTAAAAGGAACAAAGCCTCATAGAGCGGGCAGCGTAGTTTGCGGACGGCAGAGTGAGCCGGGAGCAGAGTGAAGACTTAAGGGCTTTGGCTCAACGGGCTTAGGCGGAAACGGGCGAGGCGAGGAAGGTTTGGCATTCATTTTCTGTTGCTATTTGAGGAGGGGGCAGCATGAGTGTGAGGGCAGTTTGCTGTTCTCGGTGTCGGATGTGGGAGGCCCTGGAGTCTCCAAGCCTCCCGGACGTCTACATCTGCGCCAAGTGCATCAAGATGCAGCTCCTAAGGGACCGCGTTATGGAACTGGAGCTGCAGCTCGATGACCTTCGTCTGGTCAGGGAGAGTGAGGAGGTGATAGAGAGGAGTTGCAGGCAGGTGGTCACGCCGGGGCCACGGGAGGCAGACAAGTGGGTCACGGTTAGGAGGGGGAAGGGGAAAAGTCAGGTAATAGGGAGTACCCCGGTGGCTGTGCCCCTTAACAACAGGTACTCCTGTTTGAGTACTGTTGGGGGGGACAGCTTACCCGGGGGAAGCGACAGTGGCCGTGCCTCCGGCACAGAGTCTGGCCCTGTATCTCAGAAGGGTAGGGCAAGGAAGAGAAGGGCAGTTGTGATAGGGGACTCAATAGTAAGGGGGTCAGATAGGCGATTCTGTGGACGCAGTCCAGAGACCCAGATGGTAGTTTGCCTCCCTGGAGCCAGGGTCCGGGATATTTCTGACCGTGTCCAAGATATCCTGAAGTGGGAGGGTGAGGAGCCAGAGGTCGTGGTACATATAGGTACCAATGACATAGGTAGGAAAAGGGATGAGGTCCTGAAAGGAGAATATAGGGAGCTAGGAAGGGAGTTGAGAGAAAGGACTGCAAAGGTAGTAATCTCGGGATTACTGCCTGTGCCACGCGACTGTGAGAGTAGGAATGCGATGAGGTGGAGGATAAATGCGTGGCTGAGGGATTGGAGCAGGGGGCAGGGATTCAAGTTTTTGGATCATTGGGACCTCTTTTGGCGCAGGCGTGACCTGTACAAAAAGGACGGGTTACACTTGAATCCTAGGGGGACCAATATCCTGGCAGGGAGATTAGCGGGGGCTACTGAGGTGACTTTAAACTAGAATGGTTGGGGGGTGGGAATCAAATTAAAGCGGCTAGGTGTGAGGAGGTTAGTTCACAACAGGGGGATGGGAACCAGTGCAGAGAGACAGAGGGGTGTAAAGTGAGCGTAGAAGCAAAAAGTACAAAGGGGAAAAGTAAAAGTGGCAGGCCGACAAATCCAGGGCAAGCATTAAAAAGGGCTAAGAGAGTTGTAAAAGAGTGCCTGAAGGCTTTATGTGTCAATGCAAGGAGCATTCGTAATAAGGTGGATGAATTGAAAGTGCAGATTGTTATTAATGATTATGATATAGTTGGGATCACAGAGACATGGCTCCAGGGTGACCAGGGATGGGAGCTCAACGTTCAGGGATATTCAATATTCAGGAGGGATAGACACGAAGGAAGGGGAGGTGGGGTGGCGTTGCTGGTTAAAAAAGAGATTAACGCAATAGAAAGGAAGGACATAAGCCGGGAAGATGTGGAATCGATATGGGTAGAGCTGCGTAACACTAAGGGGCAGAAGACGCTGGTGGGAGTTGTGTACAGGCCACCTAACAGTAGTAGTGAGGTCGGAGATGGTATTAAACAGGAAATTAGAAATGTGTGCAATAAAGGAACAGCAGTTATAATGGGTGACTTCAATCTACATGTAGATTGGTTGAACCAAATTGGTAAAGGTGCTGAGGAAGAGGATTTCTTGGAATGTATGTGGGATGGTTTTTTGAACCAACATGTCGAGGAACCAACTGGAGAGCAGGCTATTCTGGACTAGGTATTAAGCAATGAGGAAGGGTTAATTAGCAATCTTGTCGTGAGAGGCCCCTTGGGTAAGAGTGACCATAATATGGTGGAATTCTTCATTAAGTTGGAGAGTGACATAGTTAATTCAGAAACAAAGGTTCTGAACTTAAAGAGGGGTAACTTTGAAGGTATAAGACATGAATTAGCTAAGACAGACTGGCAAATGACACTTAAAGGATTGACGGTGGATATGCAATGGCAAGCATTTAAAGGTTGCATGGATGAACAACAACAATTGTTCATCCCAGTTTGGCAAAAGAATAAATCAAGGAAGGTAGTGCACCCGTGGCTGACAAGAGAAATTAGGGATAGTATCAATTCAAAAGAAGAAGCATACAAATTAGCCAGAGAAAGTGGCTCACCTGAGGACTGGGAGAAATTCAGAGTTCAGCAGAGGAGGACAAAGGGCTTAATTAGGAAGGGGAAAAAAGATTATGAGAGAAAACTGGCAGGGAACATAAAAATGGACTGTAAAAGCTTTTATAGATATGTAAAAAGGAAAAGACTGGTAAAGACAAATGTAGGTCACCTGCAGACAGAAACAGGTGAATTGATTATGGGGAGCAAGGACATGGCAGACCAATTGAATAATTACTTTGGTTCTGTCTTCACTAAGGAGGACATAAATAATCTTCCAGAAATAGTAGGGGACAGAGGGTCCATTGAGATGGAGGAACTGAGCGAAATACATGTTAGTAGGCAAGTGGTGTTAGGTAAATTGAAGGGATTGAAGGCAGATAAATCCCCAGGGCCAGATGGTCTGCATCCTAGAGTGCTTAAGGAAGTAGCCCAAGAAATAGTGGATGCATTA
This sequence comes from Mobula hypostoma, assembly GCF_963921235.1. Taxonomy (NCBI): domain Eukaryota; kingdom Metazoa; phylum Chordata; class Chondrichthyes; order Myliobatiformes; family Myliobatidae; genus Mobula; species Mobula hypostoma. Next base: position 48,763,430 of record NC_086119.1, on the reverse strand, counting down.
GTGATAATTTTTCAAAACTCGTTAGATTCTGGACTAGTTCCTGAGGATTGGAGGGTGGCTAATGTAACTCCACTTTTTAAAAAAGGAGGGAGAGAGAAACCGGGGAATTATAGACCGGTTAGTCTAACTTCGGTGGTGGGGAAACTGCTGGAGTCAGTTATCAAGGATGTGATAACAGCACATTTGGAAAGCGGTGAAATGATCGGACAAAGTCAGCATGGATTTGTGAAAGGAAAATCATGTCTGACCAATCTCATAGAATTTTTTGAGGATGTAACTAGTAGAGTGGATAGGGGAGAACCAGTGGATGTGGTATATTTGGATTTTCAAAAGGCTTTTGACAAGGTCCCACACAGGAGATTAGTGTGCAAACTTAAAGCACACGGTATTGGGGGTAAGGTATTGGTGTGGGTGGAGAATTGGTTAGCAGACAGGAAGCAAAGAGTGGGAATAAACGGGACCTTTTCAGAATGGCAGGCGGTGACTAGTGGGGTACCACAAAGCTCAGTGCTGGGACCCCAGTTGTTTACAATATATATTAATGACTTGGATGAGGGAATTAAATGCAGCATCTCCAAGTTTGCGGATGACACGAAGCTGGGTGTCAGTGTTAGTAGTGAGGAGGATGCTAAGAGGATGCAGGGTAACTTGGATAGGTTGGGTGAGTGGGCAAATTCATGGCAGATGCAATTTAATGTGGATAAATGTGAAGTTATCCACTTTGGTAGCAAAAATAGGAAAACAGATTATTATCTGAATGGTGGCCGATTAGGAAAAGGGGAGGTGCAACGAGACCTGGGTGTCATTATACACCAGTCATTGAAAGTGGGCATGCAGGTACAGCAGGCGGAGAAAAAGGCGAATGGTATGCTGGCATTCATAACAAGAGGATTCGAGTACAGAAGCAGGGAGGTACTACTGCAGTTGTATAAGGCCTTGGTGAGACCACACCTGGAGTATTGTGTGCAGTTTTGGTCCCCTAATCTGAGGAAAGACATCCTTGCCATAGAGGGAGTACAAAGAAGGTTCACCAGATTGATTCCTGGGATGGCAGGACTTTCATATGAAGAAAGACTGGATGAACTGGGCTTGTACTCGTTGGAATTTAGAAGATTGAGGGGGGATCTGATTGAAACGTATAAGATCCTAAAGGGATTGGACAGGCTAGATGCAGGAAGATTGTTCCCGATGTTGGGGAAGTCCAGAACGAGGGGCCACAGTTTGAGGATAGAGGGGAAGCCTTTTAGGACCGAGATTAGGAAAAACTTCTTCGCACAGAGAGTGGTGAATCTATGGAATTCTCTGCCACAGGAAACAGTTGAGGCCAGTTCATTGGCTATATTTAAGAGGGAGTTAGATATGGCCCTTGTGGCTACGGGGGTCAGGGGGTATGGAGGGAAGGCTGGGGCGGGGTTCTGAGTTGGATGATCAGTCATGATCATAATAAATGGCGGTGCAGGCTCGAAGGGCCGAATGGCCTACTCCTGCACCTATTTTCTATGTTTCTATATCTTACCATGGTAGCAGATTGCTCACCGGATCTGAGAAAAGAACTTAGGTAGAATGTTGGAGAAAGCTACCAGTCAAAGGGTTGTACTATGAGGAAGTCATGGATGATAGCAACTCCTGTTTCTCCCCTTTGTCTGAAGTCTCTGTCCCTGGGTATGTAGTTTAGGTGACTTCCCTAATATTGTTGCCATCTGAGATGTGGCATAGATGAGCAGCCTGAACTATCCTGAAGGTGAGAAGCTGAAAGTTGGATTTGCAGGAGATCGCACATCCAATTGGAGCTGATTTACTGCAATGCCGCTGGTGTAAGTCTTGCTTTTCAAAACAGTGTAAGTATGACCTTGGATCCTTGTAAACTCTGGGTGGAGAAGCTCTTGATAATGAACTCTTCCATGACTTCTCCCATACTATCTTGGTGATTGACTGACATGTCTCTGAAGTGCCTGGTCCTCCTTCATGCCATTCAAAGTTTGGAAATGTCAAACCTCCATTACAAGTATTTTTCTTCAATGCAGCAAGATCACTGAAGTTACAAGGGAGTTCAGTCATCAGTATGTAGAATAATCAATGGCACTGCGGAACGCTGTGATGTACAGAGCTGCTTGTAACACTGGAGCCATCAGCTTTTTGCCTTCTTTCTGCAAAGAATATGCCTCCTGCAGGTGCAATTCCTGAGTAGTTGTCCAGCTCCTTGCAACAACTTCTGCCATTCTCTTCCACCATTGCGATAAACTTTTGTAAAATGGCAGATTTGAAGTGATTTTAAGGAATTTAGAAAGAGATTAAGAAACAATGCTGAGCAGTGGTGATCCCTGCATTACTCTTTCTGTCATGTGCCAATGCAGATAGAAATAGAAGGACAGTACAGGTAAATGTATGACTAAGTGACGGTGCAAAAGAGGAAGCTCAGTTCCGAGACCACTCGGACAATACCAGGAAAGTTGGGACCTGTTGAGGCTAGAAAGTTTGCCCCCTAAAGAGCACTGCAACCGTTGTTCTTGTAGGAATGTTTTCTGGAGTTGTGAGGGAATTGGAAAGGGAACAATATAAGATCAAACGGATTGAATATTAGCAGAATTGTAAAAGGAATTGTAGCAGAACAAGAAACAGAAAGCTTCTAGATATAAAATAAGTAAGAGAGAAGATAGAAAGGTCTCAAATATGTGTATCATGCAGATACATAAATGTAAGAAATACATTAAACAAGGCTAGTGAGGTATAATCATGAGGGATTATATTGCAATAACAGAGGTCTGACCAAATGATTTGTAAGTATTTCTGGATATTCAAGTAAAGCAGGGAAAAAAAGACTGGGCCACATGGAAGCATTGATTAGCAAGAATATTTTTTGTGTTGGAAGGCATCCTGGAACAACCGAGGATTGACTATCTACATGAAATTAAGAAACAATGAAGGTAATTAACCTCACAAACTGTTAAAGAGACTCAGCAGGCCAGGCAGCATCTATGGAAAAGAGTAAACTGTTGATGCTTTGGGGCAAGACCCTGCATCAGGTCTTGGCCCAAAATGTCAACCATTTACTCTTCATCATAGATGCTGCCTGGCCTGCTGAGTTCCTCCAGCATTTTGTGTGTGTTGCTTGGAAATTTCCAGCATCCTCAGATTTTCTCTTGTTTGTTTTACACTCCTGGGGAAGCTCTACGGGGCACCCATTAATGATGAAAATATTGAGGAATACTTTTGCAGGAAAATTGCAGACTAGTACCATAATACAAGAATAATAATAAGGGGTAGCAGTAAATAAATAAATAAAGAGCCCAGAAGGAAAGGAGGTGCTAAAGTGGGTTCATAAGAACTTTCTTGTCAGTATGTTTCAGACCTATTACAGAAGGCAACATTGCTGGAATTGGTTCTGGTTAATCAGCTGGGCCAGAGGAACAAATATCAGCTGGGGAGCATGTAGGAAACAACAATCAAAATAGAAGGCTTGGAATAATCAGGAAAAAGGATGCAGACCACTTCAAACTAAAATAAATGGTCAGTTACAGATGAACCAGTTTTATTCAGATGACCACCGATCTGGTCTGCACAAATTAGAGCAGAAGGTTGACAGACAAAACAGTAGTTAAATAATAAAATGCCTTTAAGGTAAAGAAGTTTCAGCAAACAGGAAAGGGGAAGAAAATTAAAGCCAGAACTCCTTGGATGAATAGCGTTTAAAAAAAAACATATGATGGATGTCAGCTTATTAACACAAGAACCAAAGTCATTAATAGAAAGTTCAGAGAAGAGAGATAAAGGAAAATAGGTGGTGAGAAAGACCACAAAAATGAAAGGGATTGTGAGAGGAGAGGCAGGCTAATCAGAGACCAATATGGCAGTCCATTAAAAGAGTTTGAGGGCAAGTCTGAGGTACTAAATTTGCCTTTTACAGCTGGAAGATGATGATGTTTAAATCTCAGAAAAAGGAAGGCATGTTTAAAGACTAAAATTTGATAAAAGGAGGTACAAGAAATGTTTGTTTTATTGTTAAACTGGACAGATCTAGTATAAATAGGCACTTTTTAGGTCAAGTTCATCTGTCTGTACATATATGCAACCCAACGATCTAACATTCCTTCCCCTCACTTTAACCCTTTTAGATTCCCCCACGTTAGGAAAAAGACTGTCTACCCCAACACTGCCCATCATAATTTTATAAATTTTTGTGCCGTCGGCCCTCAGGCCTCCTACTTTACAGTGAGAATAAGCACAGCCTATCTAATCTATCACTAGTAAATCCTTCCATTCTGGGCAATATCCTGGTGAAACTCTTCTGCAGTCTTTCTAATGGTACTACATCCTGCCTGTAGTTTCCCAGTCAGAACTGTACATATAATCCGAGTGTGGTCTGGTCAATGTTTTGACCAGCTGCAACACGTATCAGCTCTTATTCTCAACATCTCAGTCTAGCCACCTGTGTCAACCATTTTTATGGAGCTAGGAACTTCCCCCTCCCCCCAAGTTCTTCCTGTACATCAACACTCCTGAAGACCCTGTTATTTACCTTGTATATCCTGCTAGTTTTTGACCCCAGAACTCTTTGCAACATATTTGTCTGGATTAAGTGCCATTTGCTTTTGTTCTGCCCAACGTTCTCGCTGACCTAGGCCCCTCCGTATTCTCTTAAAATCTTCTTCACTATGTACTTCTCCACCAATTTTTGTGTTGTCAGTAAACCTACTAATTAGCCCATCTACATTCTTATTGAAAGTCATTAATATGTATGACAAACAACATTGATCCCAGCACCGATCCCTGCAGTACACCACTTACTACCAACCTATAATAAAAAAAAACAAAACACCCTTCAACTTCTACCCTCTACCTGCTATCAGCAAACCAAATCTGGATATAATTTGCTAACACATTTTGGATTCCATGTGCCCTAACCTTCTGGATCAGCAAATCACGCAGGACTTTGACAAAAGCTTGCTGAAGTCCATGTATGCTAAAATGATTCTAAGGATGAGGGCATTTCATTTTATAAATAAATTAGAGAAGCTGGGATTATTTTCTTAGCACGAGAGGAGGTTGTGAAGGGTTCCGATGTAAGTATTTAATATTATGAAGACTAGTAAGAGGAAGTAGAAACTCTTCCAACTCACTGAAATTATCAGAACTGGGGGATATTGAATGAAGTTAATTGAATGAAGTAATGCAAGAAAAAACTTAAGCAGCCAGTAGTTGGGATCTGAAATACTCGATCAGACTTAGAGTATTTAGAAGGCAACTTGATAAGAATCTGGAAAGAAAGTACAATGCAGGGAAGTGAAATGAGCTATATTTCTCTTAAATAAAACTGGAATTGGCTGGCGATATTCTTTTGTGCTGTAACCTTCCTGTAATAACTTCTGCGCAGTTGGAAGGCAGCCTCTACTCCATGGACGTACCCACCCCAGACATTCGGTATTCTACAAAAGCCTGAAAGCATGCACCACCAGGCTCAAGTAGAGCTTCTATCCCACTGTTATAAGACCTCTGAATGGTTCTCTAGTGTGATATGACAGACTCTTGTCCTCACAATATACCTTGTTATGGTCTTGAACTTTATTGTCTGCCTGCACTGCATTCTCAAAGTAACTGTAACACTTTGTTTTGCTATTGTTTTCCCTTGTACTACCTCAATGCACAGTTGTAATGAAATGATCAGTATGGATGGCATGCTAAACAAAGTGTTTTACTGTACTTCGGAATGTGTGACAACATATTACCAATTTTAAAAATGTGTTCTTCATATCTCTTTGTAGTAGTAGGCAGCTGTCAATCCCAGAGGATCATGGATTTGCATCTCTGGTGGACTGTGGCCTCTCTAGGGTGCAGTCCTGGGCGGGACGATTTGAAGAACTGGCTGTTGCCCATGCAGCGGGTTCCCCCTGTCCATGTCATTGATGTAGTCCAAGGGAAGGGAAAGCGATGATACAACTTGGCACCAGTGTCATCACAGAGGTTGCCAGAGTGAAGTTGTAAACAACATCAAACAGCTTTATGGACCCTGGCTCCGGATTTCTTCCTCGGAGTTTACTCCCAAAGCCTTTCCCATGAGTGGGTATGGCCGCAAGGTAGTGGAGGTTTAAAATCAGAGTTTTCCTTCTCCTAAATAAGCTGCCATCCAAGGCTAACGAGCCCCACCTGCCCGAAATTTCTTTATAACAATCGATATATTGGCAGGCATGTCCAGTTCACGCATCTATTGCATTTCTTCCTTGGCATTGCAACAACCTCTTTAAAAAAAGACTATTCTTAAAGAGCTTTCACATCTTCAGATTTGATAGGAGAGATCCTTTTGCATGTAGGCAGGTGCAATTTTCTGTTCAATACTGAAACGTTCCTGTAGTAAAGCCTTAGCCTTGATATATCGTCTCTTAGGGTCAACATATTGGCAACATCTAGCAAGTTCCCTGGGTGGCCCCAAGTATACTGTTCAAGTAAATAGAGACAGTCACTATGGCTGTCAGTCTTGCTTTCCAACGCTGCTTTCAAAGGCCTTCATGTGCTGCATGGATTGCCAAAGATTTGATTCTCTCTTTCAGAGAAAGATGAAATGAGTTATTGTGCCAATAAGGTTGTTATTTCAGTTTGCTTGCTCGTAATATCAATAATACCATTTTGACCTCTATTGTTTGAAACAAGAGCATTTCCAAGCTGTAAGTGAATGTCCCCATGAGCACCTTGGACTATTGGATATGACATAGGCTCAGAGTGCATCATTAGTGCAGGCTGAGGATGAACACTCTGAACTACGTTTCCCAGACACTTTATAAATCAGCATTGACATTGGGTGTTTTGTTTTTCTTTCTGCCTTTTCAATATAGGAACTCATACAATATAGGACAGTCCTGCTGGAGCACTTTGAGCGCTCACATTAACTTTGGCCATATACTCAGTAATTTGATCCTCCAACTTAAACTGTCCCTTGCTTTCCCGTAGTGTTCCACAAGGAACAAGTCTTACTCTTCCAGCACGTGCTTGTCCTTCAATAATCATTGATGTGCCATTAATGCAGCTAAATCAGCCTCTATTTTAATGCATGCAGAGGAGGTAGTAGACACAAAAGATTAGCTTCCTGAAGCAGTGCTTCAAGTGCTGACATTTGACACACTATCAGTTTCACATCATCTTGTGAGTCATCTGCTATATGCGTAGTCAAAACATGCCCTGGAATTTGAGAAACGTCTGTTGGAAGGTGAGACACATTCAGTTATTGCATTCGCATGAACTTCACTGTAACCTGCTTGGGTTAACTTGTTTCACATCCTCTTTGAATGCTATAGCTATCTGCTTGAAAAATATTCATTCTGGTTTTCTTATTCATCCTTGGGAAGTAATGAAATCAGTATTTGATGTTGTTTAGCAACAGCTTCACAGAGATTAGTCAAGTCCTGAAGACAACGTTACACTTCTAAGTCAATTCTCTTATTTTTCACGAAATCCTTAATTGGTGGTATTAAACCTTCAATTCTGCACAGATTTGCTTTATATTCCTTTTGAATACTTTCAGTTTCACTCACCAAAGCTTTGGCAGTAAGTTTAATTTCTCTTTTGTCAGCCCCAACTTCAGGGTCACTGACATCAGTTCCATGCTTTGATTCACTCTTCCTACTGCCTCCCTATTGCGCAACTCATAATTAACTCTTTGTTTGCCCACAGTACATTTGCAAAATGCACCAGCGATATTCCGTGCAGTAAACATAGGCGACAAACAAAACTGTGTGCATCCACAGTAATTAAACCAGACCATGCAAGCAACAGGTTCAGTTCAAATGTCGGCAACCGGGGCAACATTACAGCACTTCAATAAAACAGAGCGACACTAAACGACTGAGCACCGGCGCCCTATGATCAGGCAGCGCCGACCATTCAAAACTGTTCAAACCACAACTACACAGCACGACTCGACAAAAGATCGCAGATAATTCTACCCCAAGTTGCAATTCCAACTTTGCCAACAGGTCCTAGTTAATCCTTTGCCCGCAAACTGATGTCTGTTTGGTATAACTTTGTTGACAAACTTGAAAAAGCAAATCAAAGCTGCCGAGAGACTAAATGAGGGAACTAACTGTGTGATGCACTTTCAAGTAACCTGAGTTCCAAGTCGAAAAAGGTATGCTCGATCCTTTATTATGAAACCAAAGACGAGCAATCAAATTTAGTGACACTAATGAAGTTTACATAATAAGCAAAGTTAGTGAAGTTAGTAAACCAAGCGAAGTTCCAAAATAAGCAGTCAACAAAATATCCAACCAAGTCTCACTCTATCTAAGTTAAACGAAACTAATGGCACAAAGGGTGAATGAATACATGACAACTCATTTATTTCTCACACTCAAATTCACATGACAAATTACCATAACCCACAATAAAACACAAAACAGACAGGCAGAGAATAGGTACATGGTTCCTAAACACATTATATTACATCTTTTTCAGAACTCCCCGCTGAAAGTGCAGAATGGGGGCTCAGTGCCAGCAAAAGGTGAACCTGCAAAAGATTTTATTTGTTACAGGAAGGATTCACCAACCTGTAGGTGGATACAAGCAAATTCGCACGGAATAATGTAATGATGTAATTTGACCTATTTATCAGTCTTTGAATCGCTGCTTCACGTCCACACATACCAGCAAATCTGTGAGCTACTCATAGAAATCACCATGGTAAATCCACTGGTGTGAAACTGATAGCTCTCTTTATATATTTTCACCCAAAACCTTATAAAAAATCTTTATTATTCCTTATCTACTTGGATGGCAATCACATAATTGTTTCAGCTACTCTTTTAAATAAATTGGTATTTGTGGAAGATCCCAGATGGAGATGACATATTACAGCTATTGAATTGTCTTACAAGACATCTATTGATTAGTGTCATGCAGGTGACTTTGGACATAGAGTTTATTCAAGAACAATGAATCTCCCATTTTGCGTCGAATTATGCAGAATTTGTGACACTCTTACAAACCATATCCCTCAGCTCGTTTGCACCAGTGTTTATTCTTCACACAATTTTCTTCCAATTCTGAATCATTTCACAAACCTACATGTGATTTTTTTTCCCCTCACATCCCTCTCTAGTCTTGCACCAATAATTCTATTTAGCTTGACTGCAGAAAGTTGTAAAATTAGTCAGCTTCTTCATGGACACCAGCCTCCCTAGTATCCCAGACACCTTCAAGGAGCAGTGCCTCAGAAAAGAGGCGTCCATTATTAAGGACCATCACCACCCAGGACCTGCCCTTTTCTCACAGTCATCATCAAGAAAGAGGTACAGAAGCCTGAAGGCACACACTCAACAATTCAGGAACAGCTTCTTCCCCTCTGCCATCCAATTCCTAAATGGACATTGAACCCATGAACATGAACTCACTACTTTTCTTTTTATTTCTGTTTTTGCACTACTTATTATAATTCAAATATTTAATATACATATATAATTTTTGTAATTCAGTTTCTCTATATTTTGTATTGTATTGCATTGTGCTGCTGCCGCAAAGTTAACAAATTTCATGATCTATGCCGGTGATATTAAACCTGATTCTGACTCTGACTCTTTCAGTCCATCCTGAGAGTTACTATCTTGCAGTTTTTTTGAATATAAACATTCTTGAAAAATAAACTTCTTGTGTCTTCCATTATATTTTGCTTAACTCCTACGTTGGGTGCTAGTGATGCAAGAAGGTTCAATAAACTCGTCAAACAGGCTGGATATCCATCTTAGGCAACAACCCGGACCCTTTTGAGTTAGTGATGGAGAGGAGGTCGCTAAACAAACTGTTATCCATTATAGACAATAAGGCACATCGTCTCCATGACCTACTGAATAAGCAGCAGAGCACCCATCCACTGAAACAAGGATCGTTACAGAGAATCTTTCCTCCCAAATGCAATAAGCATAGACAACAGTTCATCTGTGTGCAATACATCATAGTACAATAGTGTTTTATTATTTCATACATTATTACTGCACATTGGTTATTATTGTGTATATTATGATATTTATAATGAGTTAATTATATTTATTATTACTGTTAAGTGTGTTTCAAATGTTGCTGCTATAGCAAAATACTTTCCCACTCAGGTTCAATAAAGTATTATTATTACTTATGATGAGAGATTAAAATGGGAATCATGGACTATTTGGAAAAGTTATGAAAATTGTGTTTTTTGGACAATTTCAAGAGGGCTTCCTTATTCCAAAGAAAAGAAAGAGTTCAATACTCCAGAGTGCCAAAATCTGCAATTGTGGGTGAGGAGGCTGTGCTGATTTTGGCTCTCAAGAGTATTGAACTCTGCTGCTGTAAGTGCCTTGTTTGGTGGTGTAGCCCTCTGATTACCATTGTTTATGTGCAGCAACATATGGTGACTGCATTTAAGATTGCGAAAAAAAGTCATTGGCAGTATTCATAGATGTATGGCATAAAAATAACAGGCTAGAAAATGACTTACTATCTTTTGAATGGCATTAAAGTGAACCATGTGTACAAAATTGCAACAAAGGTCAAGATCTCCAACTGTGAAGTAGACTGGGCAGTATTGTCATGTTTCTCTGTGTAATCATACAATTTCAGCAAAGCATACTTGATTTATTTATTCCAAGCTCTTCCAACTTATGGCATTTATTCTTGTGCTACTGATTCACAGATAACGCTGAAATTAAAATACCACAGTACAAGTAGCACTCTACCCGAAATTAGGGAGTGCGCCACTTAATGAATCATTGCTGTTTTGTTGAGAGGGGTTGGCAGAGTATTCCCAGAAGATCAGAGGACCAGCTCAGAAAACTAGGGAGAGTGGGGATCATGAACTCCCTCCATGATTGCATCCATGATCTGCTCGCAGAAGGTTGCCAAGGAATTCCCTTTAAAAAGGCTGAATGCCTGCACTTTGCAGAAGCCTGAAGCGCCAGCAGATACCCATGCTTGTTCAGCTTGTTCCTGTGGATTGAAGGGAAAATAGACGAGGCTTTCTCTAGTTGAGAATGTTGAGTGACCTCCCTGTTTCACCAGTGTACAATCTACGAGGTGTAGCAGGGATTTGCTGCAGCAGCCTATAATAATACTGGGACTTAGAAGCTGAAGGTGATTGTGACCTTGACTATAGTTCAGACACAAGTGCAGTTGTGTTTGGGGTTGCGGGGACTCAGATCTCAGTGAGGACTAAGATCGTAGGCTGTGTTTGTCCTCTGAAGTAGCAGTGTCAAGAAAAATGGAACTAATAAAATCTGATTGGTGCGTAAGTAAATAAGAGATATAATTTTTCAAAGCTTGTAACTCTCACACTTTTGGGCTTTGCAGTACTACTGACATCACGTGGTGGGTGCTTTACAATAGAATACTTAAAATATTGAATGAAGGGTTCTCTTCATTATTGACATGGAGAAGAAACAAGAGAAAAGCAACAGAACTTTTTAGCTACTTAGAGTTTATTAATGTGAAGAAGATATCGGAGGCGATTATAGTCATGCAAATCTCAGAGCTTCTCCTCTTTCCCCATCCCCCTCATAATTTACCCCTTCCTCTCCTTCATTATCCACTTCTGTTCTCTCCCCACTTTCTCCACTCTCTTTTTCTGACCATTTCTGTTCATAATCTGTACTTATGACTTTAAAAGCGATAGCTGTCCTGGGTGAGGTGGCCTTGCGTTTCACTACTGAGAACTGCTTGCAGATGTTCCAAGGATGTGAAAAGGGGAAACAGAAATACAGGTCCTTTCAGCAGTCAGTTTTGGAGTACACACTCACTCCCTTCCGCTTTCCCCTTTCATATACAGCATTATCTTCAGATCTTGTGCCAATTAGTTTAATTCCTGTTCTGTAATTACCAGCTCTTATTAGTTTGGAGGCAAATACAGTATGTTCTTAGCCTTAATCCCTTTAAGATTAGACCCGAATGAATTTGTTGTATCTGACAAATCCAAATATCAACCTTCGAAATTGAATCTATCATGCATATTACTTGGGAATCAACTTCTAAGCTAACCATTCCAGAACAACGTGGAGACAATACACTGAGAGAAGTCACAATGCCACAGAAGTAAGACCCTTAAATAAATTACCTCAGTATAGAATTTCTGAAATAATTACACAAAGTGAATGTGACAATGGGTGATTATCCATATCCCAGCTTCTTTACTTCTGAGTCTGCAGCTATTGAGGAATAAAAATTCAACTTATAGTACTTAGACACTAAAACAATGGTGTTATACAACATTATTTTGACACTATTTAGAACTATAGCAGAGTCTTTTTTTAAATCCCAATGATGGCTCCCTGCCCAAATATTTGGTGGATGAGTGGATGTTACCATCAAACTGTCTTGGTCTGTACTATTTAGTAATCAGTTTTGAGAACCCTGCGCTGTTTGCTGAGGTTACGCTGCTGATATCTGTAATTGCCAGCTACATCAATTAGTTCCTGAGTCATAGGCAAATTTCAGGACCTATTTTAAAGCTGATTCCCTTCTATTTGTTGCATTTGTACAAAATTCATTCCTCCTCCTCCTGAAAAGTAGTTTTCCTATCCTTCATGCAGAGATTTTCAAACATAGAACATAGAACAGTACAGCATTGGAACATGCCATTCGGCCCATCGTGTGGTGCTGAAACAGCCAAAAAGCAAATCAAGAACATCCAAACACTAATCCCTTCTACCTACACCATGTCCCTATCCCTCCATCTTCCTCACATCCATGCACCTATCCAAACATCTCTCAAAAACCTCTAATGTATTTGCCTCTACCACCATTCCAGGCATCCATGACTCCAAGTCAAAAAAAACTTACCCCTCACATCCCCCTTGAACCTACCCCTCTCTCCTTCAATGCATACCTTCGAGTATTAGACATTTCAACCCTATGAAACAGATACTCTGTCATCTCTATGAATGCCTCTCATAACCTTGTAAACTTCTAACAGATCTCCCCTCAGCCTTCAGTGCTCCAGAGAAAACAACCCAAGTTAATCCAGCCTCTTGTGAAAGCATATGCCTTCTAAACCAGGCAGCATCCTGGTAAAACTCTTCTGCACCCTCCCCAAAGCCTCAACATCTTCCCTATAGTGAGGTGACCAGAAATGGTGCACAATACGCCAGGTGTAGCCTCACCAGAGTTTTGTAAAGTTGCAACATAACCTCTTGACTTGTGAACCCAGTGCCTTGACTAATAAAAACAAGTATTCCACAACCCTTCTTAACCACCTGTCTGAGATTTAACAAATGGCTGGTGTTAATTGGGAAGAAAATGAAGCTTGGTACCAGGAGGGGATGCTGCACACATTGATGTACTTTCTACCCCTGCAAAAATGGCAAAGAAACTGCCAGTTATCAGACCAGAGAGAGTGCAGAGGCCAATTCATAAAACATACCTCACCACCATTCCTGTATGTGACTTGCTTCTCTGGAACTGAAATTTCTCTTCTCTGTTGTGTAAAGGCAATGTTTGTACATCATTCTTAGGTAGCTGGTATGTCACGTAGATTAAGTCTTAGAAAGGATGTTTGAGATGACTGAAATAATTAATTTGATAGATAATGTGGATCTATTTCCTACAGTGGCAAATTCAGAACTTTGTGCATGGATTTTCAAGGCGCTGTTAGCAAGTATTTCACACACACACGGCAGTGGAAATTTGGAACACTTTCCACACACCGAAAAAATAAAAGCCTTTGAGGCCACGAATCAAGTGGAAGATTCCAAAATTGAGAAGCCTCTTGGGCAGTAAATGGTTGGCTGGAGGAACTCAGTAGCTGTGGGGCATTTGTTGGGGGGGGGGGAAGAGAATTGTCAATGTTACGATCCAAAATATCAGCAATTACTGTTTCCAGAATGCTGCTTGACCTTCTAAGTTTCTTCAGCAGACTGTTTGTTGCTCAAAGTTCCAGCATCTGCTGTCTCGTGTATCTCCTGTCTATTGGATAAGGTTACGGCACTAAGGTAGGTAGATGTAGTTAAGATAAAGGTCAGCTGTGATCTCGTCGATTTATGTTTTAATTAATATTATAAGATTACAGATCGCTAACAAGGCCAGCTGTTATTGCCAGTTCTTATGTCCTCAAACAGATTTGGTTCACTAATGTTTGAGGGGAAGAAAATCTGCCATCCTTACATGGTGTCATCCAAACTTCCTCTAGGCAACTCCAGACCCACTGATGCAGTGCCTTCCCAGTTGAATTAGGGGTGCCCTTTAAATGCTGGCACTAACCGTAAAGCCCATATTCTATAGATGCAGCAAACATTGTTGAGAGCCTATGCTCAAATTGGCAAATACTTATAAAAAAAATTCTCTTGTGAGATTATCATTAGATTAGATTTGATTAGATTATGAGGACATGCAGTCCTCTTTTATTGTCATTTAGTAATGCATACATTAAGAAATGATACAATTTGTTCCTCCAGAATGATATCACAGAAACACAAGACAAACCAAGGCTAAAAAAACTGACAAAAACCATATAATTATAACATATAGTTACCACAGTGCAAAGCAATACCATAACTTGATGAAGAACAGACCATGGGCATGGTTAAAAAAAAAGTCTCAAAGTCTCTCGAAAGTCCCATAATCTCACGCAGACGGTTGAAGGGAGAAACTCTCCCTGCCATGAGCTTCCAGCGCCGCAAACTTGCCGATGCAGCACCCTGGAAGCACCCCACCACAGCGGACTCTGAGTCCGTTTGAAAACCACGAGCCTCTGACCAGCCCCCCAACACTGAGCACCGAGCACCATCTCTGCCGAGCGCTTCGAGCCCGGCAATAGGCAAAGCCGAGGATTTGGGGTTTTCCCCTCCTGAGACTCTCGATCGCACAGTAGCAGCGGCAGCGAAGCGGGCATTTCAGAAGTTTTTCCAGATGTCCCTCTGTGCTTCTCACGTCTGTCTCCATCAAATCAAGATTGTGCACGGTACCTATTTAACAAATACAATATCAATTCGGAGTGGCCGCGCACGCTGCGTCGTGCCGCCATCTTCTCCTCCCCTCTTTCATTGATTAATGAATTAGTAACAATAACTGTGGACTTTTTAAGATGAGAGTCCTGTTGTTTATTTGTATTCATTGTTTTAATAAAATCTAAGAGAGACAGACTGAAATAAATGTAGCATTTTAGAAGACCTCTTCCAACATTATGAAAATATTTCAAAAATATCTTTGAAATACAACTTCATTTCTAAATAACACACAAGATATGGGAGCAATTCAGCAGACCAGGCAGCAACTATGGGGAGGAAAGACAAAATGCTGTTTCGGGCCAAGACCCTTCATCAGGACCGGAAAGGAAGGGGAAAGAAGTGAAAATAAGCAGCTGGGGAGAGATGAAGGAGTACAGACTAGAAGGTAATAGGTGAAACCAGGTGAGGGGGAAAGATAGGTGGTAAGGGAGGGGGTATAAAGTGAGAAGCTGGGAGGTGAAAGGTAGAAGAGATAAAGGGCTGAAGAAGAAAGAATCTGATAAGAGAGGCGAGTGGATCATGGGAGAAAGGGAAGGAGGAGGTGGGAGGTGAGCAGGGTACAAGAGGTAAGAGGGGAGACAGAATGAGGAATGGAAAAAGAGAGGTGCAGGAAGGGGTGAAATTACCTGAAATTAGAGAAATTTCTGTCAATGCTGTCAGATTGAAGGCTACCTAGACAGAATATGAAACCTCATCGTGACCTTAGAGGAAACCATGCACCAACTTGTTGGGAAAGGACCGGGAATTAAAACGGTTGTCCATAGGGAAATACTGCTTGTTGCAAACGGCTCTTTATTTCTCTCCATAGACGCTGCCCGACCTGCAGAGTTACTCCAGCATTGTGTGTGTTACTCTGGATTTCCAGCACCTGCAGAATTCTAGTGTTTATCATTTCTTAATAGTATTGTTATTGTACTTGTTCAGTATTCAAATACTGATGTGGACACCATACTTGTGAGGAATTAAAAACATATCATGCAATGTCACGTGTTTTCATAACCGTCTCGTTGACGCCAAGCCAGTGTGAGACATTTCCTGTGAAAATACCTCGCTGCTCTCAGGTTGTAAAAAAATCATTTGTTGCTTCATTTGGCAGTAATGATAATCACTACATACCTTTATATTATGGGTGGGGTTTAAAGAATCGAGGGGTGGCACTGCATGCCTCGGGTAAACTTTTTGCATGTCTCACCTTGGACAAGCATATCATAGTTTGCCACCGTACAGCGTTTATAGGAACCCAAAGTTTCAGATGCACTAACAAAAATGTAGTGTTGGTACATTTCCCAATCGGGATCATGCATTATTTGGTGGGGAGCTTGTAGGTGCAATGCTTCTGGACATCTGCTAGCCTTGGGCTTTTTGGTGGTAGTCTGGTGTTTAGGAGTTGATGTCTGAGGGTTCTAGGTAATTGCTTTTCGTAGATAGGATAACTGCTGCTACTTCATACCAGTGGTGAACCGAAAACTTTCAACTCTCTCCAGGTTACTTCCATACAGATTCAAATAAAGTCCCCTGAACTTTTTCCTTGTAAAGAACATGGCTTTTGTCTTCTCCACTGAAAATTTAACACCCCACTCTTCAACTTGATTAATTCCATCTTGCATTTTCGTACCTATATGTTCAATATTTCTCCCTCTTTTCCACAAAGCCCTGATCATCTGCAAACAATGACCTCCCCACTTCCATTGGAATATTTACGAATATATTGTTTATCAAAATGGAGAATAAAGTTGGACTCACTACACTTCCCTGAGGCGTCCCGTTTTCTACAACATACTGGCTTGATAGCCCTGATCCTATCTTCACCTGAATAGTTCTCCCGTTTAAAAAGTCCTTAACCCAATTGAACATCGCCCCCCCCATTCCCATTAAATGTAGCTTGATTAGGAGCCCCTCTTTCCATAACATATCATAAGCTTTCTCAACATCAGAAAAAACTGCAACCACTGTCTCTATTTACTTGAGCTTTTCTTATTTCATCCTCTAGACACAACACTGGATCCATAGTATTCCTTCCTTTCCTGAACCCACTTTGATACGTAGCCACCATACCTCTACATTCTAAGAAGTACACTAACCTCTCATTTATCATACGTTCTATAAGTTTACATACATGTGACGTCAAGGCCTGTAGTTTTCTGGCATGCTGGCATCTTTCCCAGGTTTCCTTATTGGAATAATTATTGCCTCTTTCCAGCTCCCTGCTATTCTCCCTACATCCCAGACTTTGTTATACAGAAGCAGTAGTTTCTCCAGACTTCCTTCACTCAAGTGTTTTATCATACTGTAGCATACTTCATCTTTACCTGGTGCAGTCTTTCCTGTTTTATCTAGTGCCTTTCTTAATTCTCCTATGCTGAAAGGATATCTTGCACACCATCAAGGTTAGTTTTCCTACATAAAGCCTCCATATTTTCAGCTTTTGTTCTCTCTCTACCTCTTCTTCCCTTCTCAGACAAATTATTGGAACTATGTACCATAACGAAAGTGTTTGCCAACAACTCTGCCTTTTCCTTATTTGTTACTGCAGTCACATGTCCATCAACCAGAACTGGGTACCTCCACTCTCTCCTGTCCCCTCCCAAGCTTTTTATCATCCCCCACACCTCTCCTACTTGAGTTGTGTTTCCGATTGAATCACAATACTTTCTCCAGTGCGTCCTTTTAGCATGTCTTATTGTCCTCCTTACTACTGCCTGAGCTTGTTTTTACTGAATCATATGTTGGAAGTTATGAGTTCTTTTAACCAGTTTAAATGCCTTATTTCTATTTCTCACTGCTTCCTTACAATTATCATCCCACCATGGTATTATTCTCTTCTTTACTCTTCCTTTACTCTTAGGAATGGATTCTAATACAGCTGATATGATACCTTGTTTTAATATGCTGTCAAGTGTTTCTATGTCCATTCCATCACTGACCTGACTTAGATATCTACCACTTTTTCCCAGAAATTTCACGCAATTGGCTTTCTCAAGGATCCATTTCCCACCTGTATTCTCTGTGACCAGTGAAGCAGAAAAATTTATCTTGCACCAGATTGGGTAGCGATCAATCTCTACAGTTCCTTCTTGGTACACTAACCAATCACACACTGATGCAATGGAGTTTGATACTAATGTAAGATCAAGCACGGATTCTTTACCTGTATTAACATCAATTCTAGTACTCCTGCCATCATTTAGGCACACTAAATACTTCTCATCTAGCAACTCCTCTATTACCCGACCATTGATGTCTGTTCTGTCACTCCACCATAATACATTATGTCCATTAAAACCACCACACCAAACAACGTTACTACTATTCTGCCCTTCTATCTCCTCAAGCTTGTTTAACTCTAGTCTTTTGCATGGATTATAATAATTCACAATCACCAACTCTTTCCTTTCAGCCCATACTTTTACTACCACATACTCTTGTTCACTTCCTACACCTAGTATTCTATAAGGAATACCTTGCGTTACATAAGTTGCACATCCTCCTCCTCCACCCTCTCTCCTGTCTCGCCTTACTGCCTCATAACCATATAAAACAAAATCTAAATTAGGTTTTAACCAGGTCTCCTGGATACACACAACATCCGGCTATTCTTACCTACTTGCTATAAACTGCTTGAAATCTTGTTCATTAGCAATCAGGCTTCTTGCATTCCATTGAAGAAGTAGCATGATTAGTAATATCAACCCACACATACAGTCTCTTGACTTGACTGTACCCTGAGTTCATCGTTTACTTCTTCCCATTTTAATCCTATCATATCCAAATGGTGCTCTGCAGCTTTCACAATAATCTGAATCCTTTCAATTTTAGATTTGATCTCATAAGTTGCGTTAATCACTCCTGCTATAAAGGTCACCAATTTCTTCTTTTCTATCCATGCATTCTTCTTATCTTGCTTTTCTTTAGCTGCCGCTTACTCTTTGCTACTTCCTCCCTCATTCATTTTCTTCTGTCCTGCCAACTTGACTGCCTCAGCATATGAGACTTTTTCCTTCACCCTTATCTGCTGCACCTCCACCTCTTTTTTCAACACTTGCCATCCCCAGAACTCTACACTATGGTTACCTCCACAATTTCAGCACTTTGGTCTCACTCCCTCTCCACATTTTCCGTATTCATGTTCCCCACCACACCTTGCACATCTTCTCTTTCCCTTGCACACTTTGGCCACATACCCAAACTCCTGGCAATTGAAACACCTCATAGGTTTTGGTATATATTCTCTTACATTGTATCTTAGAAATCCAAAGTATAACTCCTTTGGAGGCACCTTATCCTCAAATTCTACCAGAACGGTTTCAGTCTCCCTTTTCTCTACTCCCCTTGTCATTCTTTTCACACTCTTCACTGAACTATTCCTCACTCTCAAGTTCTCCACTAGCTCCTTCATATTAACACTGAGGGGAACCCCGGATATCACCCGCTTGCAACCATTGACCCTTTGTGCTCCAACTCTTACAACCCTGGACACTTTCACTTTCCCAACATTAGTCACCTTCATTGCCTTCTCCATCTGCTCTTCAGTTTTACATCCTATCAGCAGGTTTCCATCTCCTAAAATTCTCGCATGGTTCACTTCCCCTACTTGTCCTCTAATGACTTTTGTTAGCTTAAGCTGATCGATTTTCTTTACTCCCCCTTCCCCCTCAAATCTTACCACTGCATTTAGCAATTTTGCCCTCGGGCTCTTCTCCTCAACTTCTCTTCCCTCACTTTACAATCCACCTACACTAGACCCACCTCCTTTTTTTCTCTTCCGACCCATCACCTTCCTGTTCTTAGTCCCTCTCCCCACCTCTTCCCACTCACACTCCATGCTATTGCTGTCACCATCAGTCTCCCTCCCTGCCACCCTATCAGAGTTTTCAAAGGACCGTGTAGGAATATCATTCCAGACCTATACAGGCCATTGGTCAATATTCCCACAGAATGTCCCCCACAACACCCCACAGCTAGCAGCCGACTCGTAACTCTGGCAGTTACTCATAACAGTTGGAGCTTTCAGCCAGCATCCAGCCAGCCCAGTAGTTGGACTTTCTAGATACAGGTATATTTTTACTACAATCAATTGAAACACCTTGACTGCACACAGGTGATCTCCATTTAACCAATTATGTGACTTGTAAAACCAATTGGCTGCACTAGTGATGAATTGGTGTGTCATATTAAAGGGAGTGATTACTTATGCAATCAATTATTTTGTGTTTTTTACTTGTCATTAATTTAGATCACTTTGTAGAGATTGGTTTTCACTTTGATACAGAAGAGTCTCTTTCTGTTGATCAGTGTCAAAAAAAAACAAATTAATTCCACTGTGATTCAATGTTGTAAAACAATAGAAACACGAAAACTTCCAAGAGGGTGAATATGTTTTATAGGCACTGTCTATTTGAGAAACTGCTACAATAGGCAGCACTGGGGTATTTGGATCCAGGAGAGTTAACATTGGTTCAAGACCCAAGAATACGTAACAAATAAAACTAGACCTGATGCTGACAGCTGAAAGATCCAAAATTCCAACAGATATTGGAAGCAGGTTATACCCAGATATCTATCATGTCCCAAGAATGTGTTTAACATCATGTACAATCCAATGTAGCAACATTATTTGCTGAAGATGCCATTATAGAGCTTTCTTCATAGAAACACAGGTGGCAGCATGGTAGTGCTTTGGTTAACACAATGCTTTACAGAATCAGCGATGCAGGTTCAATTCCAGCCTCATCTTGTAAGGAGTTTGTACGTTGTCCCTGTGACAACATAGGTTTCCTCTGAGTGCTCTGGTTTCCTTCCACAACCCAAAGATGCACTGGTTGGTCGGTTAGCTGGGTCATTGTAAATTGTCCTGTGATTGGGCTCAGGTTAAATTGGGTGACTGCTGGGCGATGCGGCTTGAAGGGGCAGAAGGGCCTATTCTGCGCTGTATCTCAGTAAAAGAAAATTTTAAAATATATATGTACTTGGGGTGGCACAATGCTTTATGGTGTCAGTGACCCAGGTTCAATACCAGCTACTTTCTCGCTGTATCTGAGTGGGTTTTCTCCAGGAGCTCCAGTGTCCTCCAAAATTCCAAAGATGTATGGGTTGGTCGGTTAATTGGTCACTGCAGATTGTCCCGTGAATAGGCTAGGGTTAAATCAGGGTCTTGCTGTGGAGCGTGTCTCAAAGGGCCGAAGGTCCTACTCCGTACTGCCCCTCATTCAAATTTTAATGGAAGAACACTTGTGTAATGATCTTTGATTGTATTTTTGTTTAACCTCAGGCAGGGTGTACAAACTCTGCTTGCTAAAATTGGCTGTTAGGACTGAGTGATTTCATTGTATTTAAATTTCAAAGACACAGGATGAAATATTCTAAAGGAAAATACCTGCTATTCAATAAACCCTATATATTATTGAAAGTATACTGTAAAATGTATTAACAAATGGCATGAATTAATTATACTGTTGCCATCATTTAGAATAATGGTGTGTATTCGCTTAATAAGAGACCCAAATGACTGTCACTGTTATAACTGAAGCTTTTGAAATATGTAGTAAATTTTAGCTGCTGCACACAGTGATATTTTAAAGTTAACATTCTCTGGCTAGTCACAGAAATTTGGAAAAGGCATTTTTAATTTAGATTTGGCAGAACCTGCTTGTTAAATCCTAAATCCTGGCAGGAACTAGAGGAACAGAACATTATAACGCATTGACAGGTGAAGTGACTGTTGAATCCTTCATGGGACGTTTGCATATGGAAGCTGAGCGATGACGAGCTCCCATATGGTGTTCAATAGGATGCCAGGACCTTTTTTTTATCCTCTAATCTGATTAGTAGGTGTAGGGAGTGGGAAGTGTGAGGTGAAACCTATCTATCCTTCCGGGAATAGAGGGTAGAGAAATAGATAGATAGAGAGAGAGTTTGATTTCTGTTCACCTTAATAACACTTAAAAAATCTGTATTCTCTTATTGCTTTGCCCTTGTAATACCTCAATGTACTGATGTGAAATTGAATGATCCATATGGATTGCATGCAAAATGAAGTTTTTCCACATGACAATAATAAAACCAATCTAACAATTTAAGTTGAGCAATCTTTAGAAGTTCTTTAAAGAAGGTAGGTCACCCACCTTTAAAAAGGTGTAAATAATGTTGAATGAGTACAGAGGAAATTTACAAAGGTGTAGCTGGCTCTGCAGGACCTTAGTTATAAGAACAGATTGAATAGGTTAGGACTTTATTCCTTGGTACATAGAAGATTGAGAGGAGATTTGATGGAGGTGTACAAAATTATGAGGGGTATAGACAGGGTAAATGCAAGCAGGCTTTTTTTCACTGAAGTTGGGTGGGACTACAACCTGAGGTCATGGGATAAGGGTGAAAGGCGAAAAGTTTAAGGAGAACATGAGGGGAATTACTGCCTGTGCCACGCGACAGTGAGAGTAGGAATGCGATGAGGTGGAGGATAAATGCGTGGCTGAGGGATTGGAGCAGGGGGCAGGGATTCAAGTTTTTGGATCATTGGGACCTCTTTTGGCGCAGGTGTGACCTGTACAAAAAGGACGGGTTACACTTAAATCCTCGGGGGACCAATATCCTGGCAGGGAGATTAGCGGGGGCTACTGAGGTGACTTTAAACTAGAATGGTTGGGGGGTGGGAATCAAATTAAAGCGGCTAGGTGTGAGGAGGTTAGTTCACAACAGAGGGATGGGAACCAGTGCAGAGAGACAGAGGGGTGTAAAGTGAGCGTAGAAGCAAAAAGTACAAAGGGGAAAAGTAAAAGTGGCAGGCCGACAAATCCAGGGCAAGCATTAAAAAGGGCTAAGAGAGTTGTAAAAGAGTGCCTGAAGGCTTTATGTGTCAATGCAAGGAGCATTCGTAATAAGGTGGATGAATTGAAAGTGCAGATTGTTATTAATGATTATGATATAGTTGGGATCACAGAGACATGGCTCCAGGGTGACCAGGGATGGGAGCTCAACGTTCAGGGATATTCAATATTCAGGAGGGATAGACACGAAGGAAGGGGAGGTGGGGTGGCGTTGCTGGTTAAAAAAGAGATTAACGCAATAGAAAGGAAGGACATAAGCCGGGAAGATGTGGAATCGATATGGGTAGAGCTGCGTAACACTAAGGGGCAGAAGACGCTGGTGGGAGTTGTGTACAGGCCACCTAACAGTAGTAGTGAGGTCGGAGATGGTATTAAACAGGAAATTAGAAATGTGTGCAATAAAGGAACAGCAGTTATAATGGGTGACTTCAATCTACATGTAGACTGGGTGAACCAAATTGGTAAAGGTGCTGAGGAAGAGGATTTCTTGGAATGTATGCGGGATGGTTTTTTGAACCAACATGTCGAGGAACCGACTAGAGAGCAGGCTATTCTGGACTGGGTTTTGAGCAATGAGGAAGGGTTAATTAGCGATCTTGTCGTGAGAGGCCCCTTGGGTAAGAGTGACCATAATATGGTGGAATTCTTCATTAACATGGAGAGTGACGTAGTTAATTCAGAAACAAAGGTTCTGAACTTAAAGAGGGGTAACTTTGAAGGTATGAGACATGAATTAGCTAAGATAGACTGGCAAATGACACTTCAAGGATTGACGGTGGATATGCAATGGCAGGCATTTAAAGGTTGCATGGATGAACTACAACAATTGTTCATCCCAGTTTGGCAAAAGAATAAATCAAGGAAGGTAGTGCACCCGTGGCTGACAAGAGAAATTAGGGATAGTATCAATTCCAAAGAAGTAGCATACAAATTAGCCAGAGAAAGTGGCTCACCTGAGGACTGGGAGAAATTCAGAGTTCAGCAGAGGAGGACAAAGGGCTTAATTAGGAAGGGGAAAAAAGATTATGAGAGAAAACTGGCAGAGAACATAAAAACGGACTGTAAAAGCTTTTATAGATATGTAAAAAGGAAAAGACTGATAAAGACAAATGTAGGTCCCCTGCAAACAGAAACAGGTGAATTGATTATGGGGAGCAAGGACATGGCAGACCAATTGAATAATTACTTTGGTTCTGTCTTCACTAAGGAGGACATAAATAATCTTCCAGAAATAGTAAGGGACAGAGGGTCCAGTGAGATGGAGGAACTGAGCGAAATACATGTTAGTAGGGAAGTGGTGTTAGGTAAATTGAAGGGATTGAAGGCAGATAAATCCCCAGGGCCAGATGGTCTGCATCCCAGAGTGCTTAAGGAAGTGGCCCAAGAAATAGTGGATGCATTAGTGATAATTTTTCAAAACTCGTTAGATTCTGGACTAGTTCCTGAGGATTGGAGGGTGGCTAATGTAACCCCACTTTTTAAAAAAGGAGGGAGAGAGAAACCGGGGAATTATAGGCCGGTTAGCCTAACGTCGGTGGTGGGGAAACTGCTGGAGTCAGTTATCAAGGATGTGATAACAGCACATTTGGAAAGCGGTGAAATGATCGGACAAAGTCAGCATGGATTTGTGAAAGGAAAATCATGTCTGACGAATCTCATAGAATTTTTTGAGGATGTAACTAGTAGAGTGGATAGGGGAGAACCAGTGGATGTGGTATATTTGGATTTTCAAAAGGCTTTTGACAAGGTCCCACATAGGAGATTAGTGTGCAAACTTAAAGCACACGGTATTGGGGGTAAGGTATTGGTGTGGGTGGAGAATTGGTTAGCAGACAGGAAGCAAAGAGTGGGAATAAACGGGACCTTTTCAGAATGGCAGGCGGTGACTAGTGGGGTACCGCAAGGCTCAGTGCTGGGACCCCAGTTGTTTACAATATATATTAATGACTTGGATGAGGGAATTAAATGCAGCATCTCCAAGTTTGCGGATGACACGAAGCTGGGTGGCAGTGTTAGCAGTGAGGAGGATGCTAAGAGGATGCAGGGTGACTTGGATAGGTTGGGTGAGTGGGCAAACTCATGGCAGATGCAATTTAATGTGGATAAATGTGAAGTTATCCACTTTGGTGGCAAAAATAGGAAAACAGATTATTATCTGAATGGTGGCCGATTAGGAAAAGGGGAGGTGCAACGAGACCTGGGTGTCATTATACACCAGTCATTGAAAGTGGGCATGCAGGTACAGCAGGCGGTGAAAAAGGCGAACGGTATGCTGGCATTTATAGCGAGAGGATTCGAGTACAGGAGCAGGGAGGTACTACTGCAGTTGTACAAGGCCTTGGTGAGACCACACCTGGAGTATTGTGTGCAGTTTTGGTCCCCTAATCTGAGGAAAGACATCTTTGCCATAGAGGGAGTACAAAGAAGGTTCACCAGATTGATTCCTGGGATGGCAGGTCTTTCATATGAAGAAAGACTGGATGAACTGGGCTTGTACTCGTTGGAATTTAGAAGATTGAGGGGGGATCTGATTGAAACGTATAAGATCCTAAAGGGATTGGACAGGCTAGATGCAGGAAGATTGTTCCCGATGTTGGGGAGGTCTAGAACGAGGGGTCACAGTTTGAGGATAGAGGGGAAGCCTTTTAGGACCGAGGTTAGGAAAAACTTCTTCACACAGAGAGTGGTGAATCTGTGGAATTCTCTGCCACAGCAAACTGTTGAGGCCAGTTCATTAGCTATGTTTAAAAGGAAGTTAGATATGGCCCTTGTGGCTACAGGGGTCAGGGGGTATGGAGGGAAGGCTGGGTTCTGAGTTGGATGATCAGCCATGATCATAATAAATGGCGGTGCAGGCTCGAAGGGCCGAATGGCCTACTCCTGCACCTATTTTCTATGTTTCTATGTTTCTATGAAACTTCTTTACTCAGAGGGTCATGCGAGAGTGGAATGAGCTGCCAGCATAAGTGGTGTAATCAATCTCAATTTCAACCCTTAAGAGAAGTTTGGATTGGTATATGGATAGTTAGAGCTTGGAGGGCTATGGTCCCAGTGCAGTTTGATTGTAGTAGGCTGTTTAAATGGTTCGGCACTGACTCGATGGGCCAAAGGGCCTGTTTCTGTGCTGTACTTTTCTACGATTCGATGACTCTATGACTCTATTTCATACATAAACTAACAATAAGAATGTCTCTATGGAACGGACAGGACTACACAAGCACAGATGGAATTTATACCTAGAGGCAGAGGAAATGTGCAAGGTATCAAGCATCGATATTCACCCAGAAGAAGGACTGAAAGGGTAGTAGGATCAGGGAGGTTAACTCTGATGTTCCAGGGCATGTTGATATTAAGAAGTGGGAGGTGCTGGGTCTGTGGAAAAGCATAAATCAGAATCAGACTCAGGTTTATTATCACCGGCATGTGTTGTGAAATTTGTTAACTTAGCAGCAGCAGTTCAATGCTATACATAATATAGAAGAAGAAAAAAAAAATCAATCAATCAATTGTAGTATATGTATGGATAAGCCCCAAGTGACACAAGAGACAGCAGATGCTGGAACCAGAAGCTACAAGTAACCCAGTTGAGGAATTCAGCAGGCCGAGCAGCATCTGTGGCTGGAAAGGAATTGTCAATGCTTCAGGTTTCATCAGGACTGACAGTGGAGTGGCAAGATGGCCAATTTAAAGAGGGGGAACGGGAGTGGTGAGACAGGGAGAAGAAGGAGCTGGTGGACTGATGAGCAATATAAATAATATAAATAAATAAATTAGATTATATACATAGATTGATTGTATGCTTGTAAAGTGAGGCTAAGTTGTATATAAGGTAACTGATGGGAAATAGTAAAGTAGTGGTGGAGTTAGTGGGTGGAGGTGTTGACTGGTCTTACTTCTGGGGGAAAGTAACTGTTTTTGAGTCTGGTGGTCTTGGAGTGGATGCTACTTTGCCTCCTCCCGAATGGGAGTGGGACAAGCAGTCCATGAGCAAGGTGTGTAGGATCCTTCATGATATTCCTGGCCCTTTTCAGGCACCTTTCTCTATATACGTCCTTGACGGCAGGGAGGCTGGTGCCAGTGATATGTTGGGTAGTTTTTACTACCTGTTCTAGATCCACCTGTCTGCCACACTGCAGTTTCCTTGCCAGGCAGCGATGCAACCCTCGACTGATTACCTGTGGAATGACATGAGTATGGATGTGCAAAGTCCGGTTGTTTTCAGCCTCCTCAGAAAGCAGAGGCTTGGTGAGCTTTCATGACTCTGTAGGATGTGTTCTGTGACCATGAGAGTTGTGTGCGATGTGCACTCCCAGCAGTTTAAAATGGCTTGTAGCTTCCACTGCTGTGCCGTCAATGTATAGGGAGGTGTGTGTGGTGCAAGATTTCCTGAAGTCAATAACCATCTCCCTTGTCTTGTTGACTTTAAGGAAGATGTTATTTCACTGGCACCAGCCCTCGAGCTCTTCCCCTCCCCTCTGTAGGCCGTCTCATCATCGTTGATGAAGAGCCCCACCATTGCCATGTCATCAATGAACGTGACAATCTGATTGCTCGAGTGATGGGTTGCATTCCCACCATTGGTTCTCCTGGAGCCATAGCTCCATAATCATAATTATACAGTATCTACACCTTATTGCAAAAGCTCCACACACTGAGACTTACAACTTTTAGATCTGACCTTTTGAACATTCTAGATCCCTTAGCACCATAATTTTTCCCTGCAGCCCATTGCTTTGCCTTTGATAAATTTACCTTTCTCCCTTCTGTCTTTTTATTTCCATCTTAGTTCCCCTCCCACTCTCCTTCCCTTCTCTCTTTGCAAAGGTCCCCATTCTCCTGCCCCCTTCCACCCAGTATGATCCCTACCAACCTTCTTGACTCGGACTTCACTCCCAGCGCGATCCCTACCAAACTCCTTGTCTCGAACCTCACTCTCAGTACGCTCCCTACCAAACTCCTTGTCTTGGACTTCACTCCCAGAATGATCCCTACCAAACTCCTTGCCTCGGACTTCCACCCAGTATGATCCGTACTAAACTCCTTGTCTCGAACCTCACTCCCAGTCCTATCTGTACAGGTTCCACCTTCCCCAGAGCAGATTTCAGTGTCTCAGTGATCTGAATCCCTTTTTAACTGCACTATCTCCAGCCACACATTGATCTGGTCTGTGCATCTGTTCAAACACCATTAGGATGTGGCACTGGAGATAATCCTGAGATTACTACATTTTGAGGTCCTATCTTACAAGTGACCTCCTAATGTCTTTTGCAAGGCCATAAACCATGTTTTACCCTATAACGCCGGCACCCTGTATGCTGCAACCAGTGGCTGTCCACACTCCACCTTTAGGATGCTCTCCAACTCTTTGTGGCTCTTTAGAGAAACATACCATCCTAGAGTCAAGCTTCATAGCCATAGAAATGCTTATCTGTCCCTTATTGCTATAGCTCTACCCCTCTCCTCCTTTGCAGCAGAGCCGGCCTCACCAAAAGTACCCAAAGCAGTATGGAGAGGCGGAATTCCTGCACTGTGGGCCTTTCTCTTCCTACCTGCATCTAACTCAGTAAACAAGTTCTCCACATACGTCTCAATAGCATAATACGCCACAGTGAATCCATCCACCATTCTACCTTTGTAGTAAGCTGGCCAGATTTCCTGCATGCATAGTCCCTAAGAACTATCCCTAACTGTTCATATTGCAAAGGAGGAACGTGCCATGGGTCTGAGCTGTCTTGCCATGAATTAAGCTCCTAAAGTCTCCACTTAAATTAATAAGTCAAGCCAGGGATCTTATTTCACTCCACGTTTTACTTGCCACAATGTAAAATCTGTACCTTTATTTTGTCTTTGTCATCCGTCTACCTTTATGAACTGAAGTGGTAAAATAGTGGAATAACCTACCTGACTCTAGTTACCATTCTAACAGTTCTCCAGCTTTTTGTTCCCATACTGTGCAAGTGTCAAAGGACTTACGATCCAGTTAACCCAACTGGCAAAAAAAATCACAGCACTGAACGAGAGGCTTGTGATCAGACTCCACATAGATCCCCCCTCTGCCTCCCCTCCCTTATTGAAACCTACTCATTTATCAAAGCCTCCGTTCTAAAGAGGACCACACCTCATGCACCACTGTGTATAAAACACTTGCTGGTTTCGTAACTCCTTGTTCTAAATATCCAAATCAGTCTAGTCTAGTTTGGTAGAGGACCTTTGCTATTATTGAGTTAAAGGCCATGCTCTCACATGCTTCAGTGAAAGCTTTACTGATGGCTTGGAGCTTGGTCTCCTCAGTGTGCACAATTGCAAATGTCTGCAAACTGCAGCTTGTCTACCAGGGTTTGGGTAACCTTGGTTCTGCAGTGTAATCACTGTAGGCTGAACAGTTTGCCGTTGGTTTGGAGGTTAGCTCGGCTCTGTAGAAAGTTTTCTGCGGAATAGAGGAACACCAAGCACAACACATCCAACTAAAGTGAGAATTGCTCCAGAGTGAATGGATATTGTAATAATGCAACTAAGGAGGTTTTGGTGGGAGTAGGGAAATGGGAGAGAGCTCCGATGATGCAGAGAGTCATAGGGACATTAACAGGCAAGTTTGGAAAAGTCTGTACAGAAGGCACAATGTTTTGTGCAAGAGGACCACAAAGAGCTGTGGCCACATGTTGTTGCGAGCAACTTACTACAGGTGGCTCAATAATGTGTAGTACTACAATAATTATAGCCCATACATGCTTTCATCTTGAGAAAGACTCCAATGCACGCACATTGTCATGGCTGTGTTGTGTGCAAAGGCAGACTCTCCATGGGTATAACATTTGAATGACCTCCATTCAAATCTGCATTCATAATGTGCAAGCCCATAATGAAGGCTTATGAGCACATGCAAGATTTTAGCACTTTATATTCCATGTGGGTGGCTTCTCTTTCTGGATGGCCAAGACATCGATGCAAGAACCTTCATCTTCATGTTCTCCATGCTTAAAATGGACTCTTCCACTCTATATAGAAGCATATGTTGTGGGGCTAGAATGCTTTGAAAACTTCATACACTCATTGCTGGTGTACTATATGTATCCTGTTTATTGTTTGCTTTGCTGCAGCAGTAATACAGGTTAGAGTGTCCTGTGACCTCTGACTTGGATAAGCCACTTCTGGCCTGCATTCCACCTTCTGCTCTTATCACTTATAATCTGTGAGTTGCAGGTGAAAAACCTGTTTCCTTACAGGGTCCACCAAATATGAGTGTCTGACAGGGTCCACCAAATATGAGCGTCTGAACTGCTCCACCGTAGACAAGAGTCATATGATGATACAACAGCAACATCAGTGAGTCCATTAGAGAAGTTGATACCATTGTTGTGCATCCTGCCTGACAGATGAAGAACATGCTGGAGAATTTAAAATGGTCAGCGGTGAATACTGGTTATAAATTGAGATAGAGACACATTACCAAATAGCTGTGAGGATCCCAACTGTCTGTTTCCTTGTTATCGCCAAAGTCTGAGCAGCACATACAAAATGAAACTCAGTTACAGAGAAAGGTTGAATAGGTTAGGACTTTATTCCCTGGAGCGTAGAAGAATGAGGGGAGATTTGATAGAGGTATATAAAATTATGATGGGTATAGATAGAGTGAATGCAAGCAGGCTTTTTCCACTGAGGCAAGGGGAGAAAAAAAACAGAGGACATGGGTTAAGGGTGAGGGGGGAAAAGTTTAAAGGGAGCATTAGTGGGGGCTTCTTCACATAGACAGTGGTGGGAGTATGGAATGAGCTGCCAGATGAGGTGGTAAATGTGGGTTCTTTTTTAACATTTAAGAATAAATTAGACAGATACATGGATGGGAGGTGTATGGAGGGATATGGTCCGTGTGCAGGTCAGTGGGACTAGGCAGAAAATAGTTCGGCACAGCCAAGAAGGACTAAAAGGCCTGTTTCTGTGCTGTAGTTTTTTTCCCATGGTTTCTATGGTTTCTAATGCTGGAGGAGCTCAGCAGGTCAGGCAGCATCTACGGAGGGGAATCAACACTCGATGATTTGGGCTGAGACCCTTCAACCAAACTCTTTACCAGTCCTGCCGAGGAGTCTTGACCTGAAATGTCGACTGATTATTTCCCTTCATAGATGCTGAGTTCCTCCAGCATTTTGTGTGTATTACTCAAGATTTCAGCATCTGCAGAATTTCTTGTCTCAAAGCCTTCTCCTTTACAGCTTTGAGTAGACAGCTCTAGAGAGTTCATGCATGTCTGAACAAAAAAGTAACCACTTAGTATGCAAAGATGAAGTGCCCACCATGGTATCAACCACGTTGGGTCCATTCTGCCATCTAGTTAGATAATGACCAATATATACTATACCTGAAACTTCCTTTAAGCTATTAAAGAATATTGACATGAATGTTTTAGTGAAATCTGATCCATATGTGTGAAACATATTCCTATTTAAGTATCATAAATTTGAATGCATTTATTTATTTATTGATTGATTATTATTTATTATATTTAGAGTGTGAAGTGCTCCTTAGTATTGATAATGGTTTGATTTGAGTTGGTTGAAGTGATATGGTTGATTTGAGGGAGAGGGATAGAAAAACCAAGGGATATGTTTATTTTTTACATTGTACTAATGACCAATGCACCTCTAAGAGGACCACAGCCTTGTCGTCGGGTTTGGCGGCTTGCATGCCTAATATGACCCAAGAGTTATGTTGGCTGGAGTCAGGGCCTTGTGCTTTGGCTCTTGGTGGGGTCACCCATGCCAAACAGGTCAAAGGGTAGAGGCCAGACTAAGAGTGGGCCACCAGTCCTCCAGGGTCAGGGGTTCATCTCAAGGCTAACGACCCTGACTGATCAGAAACAATTGCTATGGAAACAGCAAGAGAAGATCTGCAGATGCCGGAAACCCAAGCAACACACACAGGAACTCAGCAGGCCAGGCGTATACAGACAGAGATGGAGGACTTTCATTGCTGCCGTAAATGCAGCAGTGTAACAGACAGTAAATAAAGTGACATGCAGAGGAAAAGTGATCCATTGTCATGTATGTATGTATTGTCTGTTAGTTAGTGGAAGGTAGTCTTGAATTTTTTAAGAAATTAAAATCAAACCCAAATTATTTATTGTTTTTTTTCAATCATGGACTATAACTCTATATGAAAAACTGACTGGTGGTTTTCAGAATACTTCTTGGTGAAATTCTAACATGTAGCTAGAGACATTTTTACAGTGGCATAATAGATACTCTAGCTGTCTTGTTGAGATTCAGTGCCTATAAATATAGATACCATGGTGATGAGAGGCGTTATGAGTCATTCAGTGTGAATCATCACCGCCTTGCAGATATCATGGGATTTTCAGCTTATGGTTGTATTCTGTGAGAAACATTTTTAACTAGTGTGAGGTTTGAGGGATTGTCCACTTGGACTTTGGAACCTTCTCAAACCAGTGGAATGTATGCAAATTTTATTGTCCCAGAGCAGTCCAATTTATTGATTCTCTTGCAATAATTGACAGCTGTTCCAGGAAGTAAAAACCAAGTATGAAGATTCAGTAGCTGTTTCTGAATAGTGTTGCTTTTTTAATTGCTGTTTGTTCCATACTAAATTCATGTATTCACCTCCATCAGATTCTCAATAGTGAAGATGCATATTTTAAAATGTAAAAATTTAAATTCCTTTCCCACAACTACTCTCCTTTCTTTTCTTCATGTATTTTTGAGTATTTTACTGTTGTTTTCACAAGAACATATACAGCAGTGGACATCTGAGGCAAAGTTTGATTTCATGCATTTTATACCGTGTGTGGTACTCTGCTTTGTCTGATTGATCAAGTGCTATTACTTTGGTGCCATGTACTGTTTAGCTGGGTCTTCTAATATACAGTAACAAAATACAACAAACTCAGAGTGGATCAAATTATAAGTCACTTATTTCTTGCAAGGGAAAGTCTACCACCTCATATGTTAAGTCATCGGTAGCTAGCTTCAATCTTACAACTCAAAACAAATAATTTTTCTACGTTTACAGAGTATAATAACTCATCATCTTCATGTTTTTGAGGACGTTCCAATGCTTAATTACATTCCTTTCTTATCTGCATCCATCTTAAATGAGTAGCATTTGTCTTTAAAAGCCTATTTGTCTTTTGAGGTTTCTCTCCCCCCACCCAGTGATAGCTGTGTCCTGTTTTTCTCTGCTGTCAAAACACTACCTGCCATAAAACACATAGATCAACAAATCAGCAAAGCACTTTGGGATCATACAAGCTCCATTTTGTGACGTTACATCTTACAAAGGTTATAAATTCATATGACTTCAGGGTTACAGATACATTTCCACATTGGTTCTACTTTTGAGCTGTGTCTACTACAATAAAGGCCAACATTCCATTTGCCTTCCTGTAGAAAAGCCCAGATGCTTTCCTGTTCCAGCATTGTTGTCTCCATTGAAACAGCATTTATTTCTCTGATCAATGTGCAAACCCTCAACTTTCTCCCCATTATACTCCTTCTGCTAAAATATTGTCTTTTGCAGACTCTTGATAATCTTCCTTGCAAATTTGCTTTCCTATGTACCTTTATGTTGTCAGCAAATGTCATTACATTGCATTCAATCTCTTCTCTGAAGTAACTAATGCAGATTAAACTGGTGAGGTTGTGATATTGATTCACATGGTACCCCACTAATTACAGCAAGCCTACCTGAACACCACCCATTTGTCCTGACTACTGCTGAAAGGCTTTGCTTTATGCAGGAACCTTTCTCATAGCATTAAATCAAATACCTTCTGGTACTTGTTTCCCATCATTCACCCTGCTCGTGACATCCTCAAACACAATTTGTCAGGCACTCTTTTATTTTCATTGAACTCTGTTGACGCCTTTTGAAATATGACTTTCTCAGAAGCCTGTTATTGCTTTTGGTAATAATGGATTCCAAGATTTCCCAACAAGTGTCAGTCTGGCTGGCCTATAATTTCATGTTTTCTATCACCCTCTTTTCTTGCTGCCAGAAGGTGGCAAACCAGTGTCTTACACAAATTCATCGCTATGATATTTAATTTTGCTACATATAAACAAAAGATTCCCATTCATCTTTTCCATCACCATTTCTCCCTTCACCTTTAGTGAACTATGCTGTCAGCTTAGGATATCTGGGCTTCCTTTTCATTTTACCATTTTCATTCTCTGAATACTGAAGATACCAAGCTGAGAATATTAAATGATGCTAACTAGCTGACATGTGTTGTGTAATGTCTAGTGTCATGAAAAATAGTTTAGCTAATGTCAGCAATTGAATCTTGCTCACTTCACCAAGGATAGACTCTTAAAGAAGTTGGGTTCCTCAGTGAACATAAAAGACTTGCAACCAAGAGCTGATTTTTTGAGACACAAATGGAGAGGAGATTTTTTTATCTCCTTTCTGGCTTAAATAACCAGAGCCCAAATGTGATGACAAGGAGCAGTGAATTCAACAGGTTAGGCCAGTCTTAGGTTTACTTGGAACTTGTTTTGATAGCACACTATTGGAGAAGGTGCAGGGTAGTATCATATTCATGCTGCACAAAGGTGTTGTTAGAATTCTTTTATATTACTGCACGTGCCCCTGTCAGTTTGCACTCACTAAGAAATCAATTTAAAGAGGACATTGTAATGGCATGTATCTGGTTTTCACCTGCTGTGCGGAACTATTTGGTCTCAGCTTAAAACAAACTTTTTGTTGTTTAGGAGTTGGATCCTAAAAATGACAAAAGATTGGGCCCAGGAATGTGTATGCCTAGATATATGGTTTTTTGCACCATCAGAATACCCAGCATAATCAAAAAGCTGTGAACATCACTTAGATAAAGTTGTATTTTCTTGATAAATTAAACAAGACTTTAACTCGATGATAATGCCCTGATAGGTCATGATTGTGAATTGATATGCTGTAAGTGATAATGATATAACTTTGATTCTACATTTGAGAATCTATATTTCTATCTATATACTCATCCTTGCATCTATAAAAAATGCCAAATAGGCTTGGGCTCTTCCCTAAAAAAAGGAAGATTTTTGATATTTGATGTGCTTTATAATTATGTAAAGGTTTGATGGACAGGAAAGTGCATCCATGTGAAAACATAGTATGTGGTCTGATTGCATATTGTATAATATGGGTATAAAGTTTAATTAGCCCACACATAAGTAATATATTTGTGTTTATGTTTGAATATTTTTCCTCATGCTGCTAATGACAATGAAGTATGAAAAGGAAATCAAGCAGTTCTCCTTCACCACCGCCTAAGAAAAAGAAGAAGAAATCAGGACACTACAAAATCCGGTAAATGTCTTTTCTGTTGTACAATGGGGTGCCTTGAGAATGAAAGAAAGCTTTGTGATTAGTCATAATGAACAGGACACTCACCATAAAGTAGATCTTGTTCTTGAATTAAACCAAGTTCCTTTTTATGTTTCAAAATTGAGGCTTGTCTGAGGAGCCATTTCAGGTGCTGAGCCCTGGAGTAGACCAGCGAGACATCACAAGATCTCTTTGAACTGCGGTTCCTTCTTATCAGAGAGATTGATTCATGTACAAAGCATTTTTGATGAGAAAGCCATCTGTCTTTCTTTTTTTCTTTGGCCTTTGTTGAATTTTTGAAGCACATTTCATAAAAACCTTGTTGAAATGGAACGGACTGCTTGAGAGATGGACATTCATATTAAGATGCTTTCACAGATCTCCAAAAGATAACGTCATCTCACTGGTTTCCCTGACGAAATTGCTCAGTTGCACAGGGTTCTGAGTCATTCGTGGTTCCATTAATGTTTCTCTTCTTTTATTAAATCCATTATTTCACGTGGAGTCCTATAAAGCTACCAATAGCTTTGAATGTTCAAAGGCCAATTTGTCAACACTGTGTGTCTCCATAATTCTTTCTGCATTTCAAACTCTAAGTGAAAGGTAAGCAGGCATAATGAGGCAACAAATATGTAGCATTTTATTTTGATAGTTCTTTCAACACATTGAACATTTCCCATAAATGAAAAGTAGAAAAATCTGTTGAGATTTACAATGAAAAAAAATTGAGGTGATTTTTTTGTTATTTATGGAAAATAGAAGCCATTTATCATCTGAGAATGCTGCTAAGTATGGATTATCCCCTTCCCTTGACGTTCTGGCTCCCCCTTCAGCCAGTAGTTTTCAGCACAGATCTTGTTCTGTTTCCGACACACCCCTCTTTTTAATTCCAGTTTTAGGCATTTTAGTTACTTTGTCTGGGCCCTCTCTCCCTTTTCAACGTGATTTCCAAATAATTCTCCATTCAATATTCATCAAGTAGTAAAAATGCAAAAAGTCTGAGCTGTGTCATCAGTGCCTTTGTGTTTAGCCCTGAGTTGTTCTTTTGTAATTGCAAAACAAATCACAAGGACTGAAGATCACATATGCTAAGGTTGAAATAAATGTATTCACTTAACTATATTGTTTTGAACAATATAAATTTTACACTGTGATAGAAAGGGAAACTGTGTTCAAACAGGAAATGTGCACACATGCACGCGCGCGCACACACACACAAACACACACACACACACACACACACACACACGTTTGTAGACAAATAAATAAATATAGATTTTCTGTTATTAAAAAGTAAAAGATTGCAGAAAACAGTGGATCAGTCGTAGCCTGCGCCTCAGATTCAATTATCTGTCCTTGTTCTATAATTCCCTGATTGCATACTTCATGAACATCAGCATTAAAAGCTCTGATTGACCAGGTGTTCTCAGCCTTTTAAGGAAAGAGATTCCACAACGTCTACAATCATTCATTAGATATAGTGTTTCTTGATTTTAATCCCGTACAATCTAGGCATAATTCTTGATTCTACAACAAAAGAAACACCTTTACTATATCTATGTAATCAAACCCTCCTACATTTTAAATAGATTTCCCTAAAGGTAAAATGTTCAATTGTGTTTCATTATGTTTATAAGATAATTTTATATAAACAAGGTAATTGACTTTTAATATTCTTTATTTTCTTTCTGTAAGCACCACCCTGGAAAAATAAAAATGTTATAAGTGCCCATATCTTTAGGAGTTTTGTCTTAATGTTTTTGCAGACACTGTGAGCCTTTGAAGAGGGAGTTTTCCAGATATTTTGGTTCAGGAGGGCAATCAAACCCTTTCCTAAGGATTGTGTGGGTGTGATTAGTGCTCAGGGACATAAGGGGTTGGTTACATACAGAGGGGTACAAGTGCTGAAGAAGCCTCAGCCTTTGCAATTATAGATACCCCCTACCTGGGTTGCATTCCTTGAAAATGGGTTGTGTTGCTATTTTCCTTAATGCAAAGCTACATCATCTGCAAAGTAATTTCATGTTTACCAATGTTTTCATTTTTTTCATGTAAATTCTGTGAAAGCAAATTTTATTCCCTATCTCAGATGTTAGAATAGCGATTTGGGACTTCTACAAGGACAAATTTCCATAACCTAAATAGTCATAATGTGGGTGTCATCTGAAGTTTCTCAATCAAAAGTAGTAAAAAGTTGATACAAAGCTCAGGCAGTATATGTGGCAAGAGGAGCAGTTCATATTTTGGACCTGCGGCCCTTTGTCAAAACTGGGAAGGGAGAGGGAGATGCAATTTAGTTTTCAGTTGGAACTATTAGTTTCTTCCTGACTATGTGGGGGATAGGGTGTACAGTGGTGGAAGAGGAAGTTCTGCTTACTTTCCAGTGAAGTGGAGATGTAAAGGGGATGACAGTAAGGACAGAGCTTCAGGAGACTGAGATGAGAATGTTAAAGTGAATATTGAAAATATGGCATTAGGTGAGAGATAAGTTAGAGGAAATTTTAGGAGAAGAAGCTCTGGAGGAGCATTGACATCCAACAGTCATTGAGGCTTCTGATCACTGACATCTTTTTAAAAGCTGAGGTGAAGGACAAATTGGACCTGCAATTTTCTCATGGTATACATTGTCTCCTTTGTCCTAAATCACTTCCGCCAGGTAAAAGTAGTTGGCACAAGAACACGGATGGGTCCTGGCTTTGCCTGCCTTCTTGCGAGATATGTTCTCTCATCCCTTTATTGGTGCTTGCTTACTGTATTACAGCTGCTTATTGCTGTTGCTGTGAGCTGGAAAACTTCATCAAATTTGTAGTATGTTTCCACTCTTTCTTCACTTCTTCTTTTTGAAGGATAAACTAGTGATTAATATTACTAGAAGCAGGACTGCCTCGACCATGCACCTTCCATTACTGATTCTTGTAAGACTCCATTCTATTCTCTGTTTTACTGATACCACCTTCCATACCTGTATTTCATCAGTGATGGATCATTTACCATTAAAAGTGACAGTACTGTGATCAATTTCCTTTCATACATTTTCTTTACACCGTTCTCTTGCCTTTGTACCCCAACAATCTCTACATACAACCTGCAGAATTTCTAGAACATCTAGGATCTCATATGTTTTCTAGGATCAAACACATAATGTCTTCGCCACCCTTCTATCTACATTTCAGAAGTGCCTTTCTCTTTTGAGTATCCTTCCTCAACCACACTATAAAAGACTAGCATTCCACCACACCTTTCTATGTGTCTGCTTGAGACACGGAAGCTGTCTGATTACTTTGTCCCTCCAGTTTCCAAGTTCCATGTCTATTTTCCAAGTCAGGCAGTAATTAGCTTGTATATCTTTCATTTAGTATATTACTTTTCTTTTCTCTATATTTGGGAGACCAAACTACAGATGACCAGTTCAGTTAACAAGCGTCTTCCAATTATCTGGGTTTTGAGTTCTCTGTCAAACTTTTGTTCTCACTTCCTATCCTCAACACTATTCCAATAAAACACAATGTAAACTCATGGTGTAGCACCTTGTCATCTGACAAAAAAACCATTACAGTCCCCCTGACCACTATGCAATTTCAAATAACGATTCTGTTAATTCCTGTCTACACCTCTCCTGAATCCTTGTCTTGTCCCCAACATATTCATCATCAAACAAACCACCATTCAGGGCCCCAAACAGTCCTTCCAGGTGAGGCATCACTTCACCTGTGAGTCGACTGGGGTGATATACTGCGTCCGGTGCTCCCGATGTGGCCTTTTATATATTGGCGAGACCCGATGCAGACTGGGAGACCGCTTTGCTGAACATCTACGTTCTGTCTGCCAGAGAAAGCAGGATCTCCCAGTGGCCACACATTTTAATTCCACATCCCATTCCCATTCTGACATGTCTATCCACGGCCTCCTCTACTGTAAAGATGAAGCCACACTCAGGTTGGAGGAACAAAACCTTATATTCCGTCTGGGTAGCCTCCAACCTGATGGCATGAACATCGACTTCTCTAACTTCTACTAAGGCCCCACTTCCCCCTCGTACACCATCTGTTACTCATTTTTATGCACACGTTCTTTCTCTCACTCTCCTTTTTCTCCCTCTGTCCCTCTGAATATACCTCTTGCCCATCCTCTGGGTCACCCCCCCCCCCCTTGTCTTTCTTCCCGGACCTCCTGTCCCATGGTCCTCTCGTATCCCCTTTTGCCAATCAACTGTCCAGCTCTCGGCTCTATCCCTCCCCCTCCTGTCTTCTCCTATCATTTTGGATCTCCCCCTCCCCCTCCAACTTTCAAATCCCTTACTCACTCTTCCTTCAGTTTGTCCTGACGAAGGGTCTCGGCCTGAAACGTCGACTGCACCTCTTCCTACAGATGCTGCTTGGCCTGCTGCGTTCACCAGCAACGTTGATGTATGTTGCTTGAATTTCCAGCATCTGCAGAATTCCTGTTGTTCATATTCATCATCAGCCCATTTTGACTTGCATGTTCATCCCATTTTCGTTCTTGACAACTGTGAATCGAAGAAAGCTTAGCTTCCTGTTTCTTGCTCAGATGTAATATAATTAATCCTACTTAACTCTGAGGAGGATCAATGTCTAATGCTGCACACCATCCGATCATCTGGCGTTGCATATTGCTACTGATTCAAGCACGGATTTTTGAAAAATAGTCTGGTTTGGAATGCTCAGCACTTGAAGTGCCAACCCTTGGGAACATTAGGGCATAAATAAATCCAAGCAGTTTTAAATAATACATTTATCAGTGTTAAATAATGTGCTCAATTATGTTACTGTATAAGAGAAGGTTGGACAATGCCTTTATACTCAGTGTGGCACTGGAAGATCTTTTAGACTGAAATTATGACAGATAATTCTTGACTTTTCTGTAGTAGTTTTTAATGTTGTGCTGTTCCAGAGATTAACCTACTGTTACAGATGCTCTTGCATTTATTTCAATTATTTCAAGTAAAGAATAGATTATAAACCACTTGTCTCACTAATTTATTCATTACTATTTTCTTTTCCCAATTCTAATAAAAAAAGATTGGCAAGCAGATGTGGTCTTTGTCACTGTTCAGTCCTGTTCTGTTCATCAGTACAAAGTCTCATTGCAACCAATGTCCTCAGAGGTTAGCTTACAGACACAGTTTCTTAAAGGTTGTTGGGGGTGTGGTTTCTGAAACACTGTCCTCTGCATAAGAAGCAACTGATACTCCCTTGAGCTTTATGGATTCTGCCTTCTGTTTATCCAAGGGGATATTTAGTCCCATAGGTTTCAATATGACATAGCAGGTTTCCTGTTTTAATAGTTTGATGGTTCCTTATGCTGTGAGTGCTTTACGGACTGAAGCTTGGCTTTCTCTCTTTACTAATCACTGTTGCCCATCTGTTTCACTGCATTCTCACATTGATAATTGCAAGCAAAAAGAGGAATGTTGGATCAGAAAGAAGGTAAGTGTGAGAAGGCAAAAATGAAGAAGTCATCAGTTGAAATTGTGTTGAGAAAATGCACAATTGTGTAAGCAAGTTATTAAATGCTCTTTGCTGTGTAACGTTGCTTATTCTGGCCATGGGTGAATTTGTGCCTTCTGAAAGACCAGAAGCATTTGTTGGCCACTTTCATCTGTAAACAAAGACTTTGCACTCAAAACAAATACATTAGAGATTTCCTCCATTCTCCAAATTCCCATAATATTTCCTATGCCACAGGTGATCTGCCCATTCCATCTTCACCTATCTCTGCCCTATGAAGAGAAGAGAATGTTTGGATATTAAGGTAGCAGAATGGAAAATGAGTAAGATTTTCCTTTCACCTTTTAGCAGAAAGTTTTCTTTTAAATTTAATCTACTAGGACACATTGTGAGGAAAGTTGTATTGACCAAGAGTGTTTCATTAATTT
Organism: Mobula hypostoma; assembly: GCF_963921235.1. Lineage (NCBI taxonomy): Eukaryota > Metazoa > Chordata > Chondrichthyes > Myliobatiformes > Myliobatidae > Mobula > Mobula hypostoma. The sequence continues at coordinate 48,722,430 of NC_086119.1, read as the reverse complement.
CAGCAAACAATCATTATGATGAACTATTACAGCCTTTTAACATAGATGGAATTATGCTTAGTGTATTTAACAATTTTAGTCTTCCACTTTTATTCCTCCATCATTGCTTACAAATTTTATGGCTGTCTATGGCTGTACTCTTTGTATCTGTACTGTAATTCTGTAGAGCCATCATAAACAAGGGGTTCCAGCTGTTGACAGAAATATAGTAGTTGAGGGAGTTGGTCATAGTGGGTAGGAAACAACTTCCCCGCACTGAATGAAGACCTGATAATGCTGGCAAAAAGACGAATTTGAAAGCCTGTAAGTGCACTGAACCCATTATATTGGGAAAATCCATTAACGTCCATTACAGGGAGTGTGCAATACTTGATCTGCTGCTAGGGAATGAGACAGATTTTTATACAGGGGAATACTTTTCATCTAGTGATCACGATGTCATTAGTTTCAAAGTGCAAATGCAAAATGATGAGTTTGTTCTGCGGGTTGAAATACTAAATAGGAGAAAGGGCAATTTTGATGGTGTCAGAAATGATCTAGCCAGTGTGGATTGGGACAGGCTGTTTTCTGGCTAAGATATACTTGGTAAGTGGGAGGTCTTCAAAAGTGAAATTTTGAGATTACAAAGCTTATATATGCCTGTCAGAATAAAAGGTAAAGACAACACATGTAAGGAACCTTGGGTTTCAAGAGATATAGAGGCCCTGGTTCAGAAAACAAAGAGCACATTGCAGGTATAGGCAGGTAGGAACAAATGAGGAGCTTATGGAGTATAAGAAATGCAAGAGAACAGAAAGCAAATCAAGAGGGCTAAAAGAAGGCATGAGGTCGCCCTAGTAGACAAGGTGAAGGACAATTCTAAGGGATTCCACTGATCTGTTAAGAGCAAAAGGGTTGTAAGGGACAAAATTAGTCCTTTCAAAGATCAGAATGGTAAACATTGAGTGGAGCCAAAAGAGATGGGGGAGATCTTAAATACATTTCTTGCATCAATATTTACTCAGGAGTTGAACACAGAGTCTATGGAAGTGAGGCAAAACGGCATCAATTTCATGGGCCATATATAGACTACAGAGGAGGAGGTGTTTGCTATCCAGAGGCAAATCAGGTTGGATAAATCCCCAGGGCTTGACAGGGTGTTTCCTTGGACCCTATGGTAGTCAAGTGCAGAAATTGCCAGGGCCCTAGCAGAGATATTTAAAACATTCTTATCGACAGAAGAGATACCAGAAGATTAGAAGATAGCCAATGTGATTCCACTGTTTAAGGAAGGCTTTAAACATAAACCAGGAAATTATAGGCTGGTAAATCTAACATCAGTACTGGGAACATTATTGGAAAGTATCCTAAGGGACCGGATGAATAAGTATTTGGATAGACATTAAGGATTAAGGACAGTCAGCATGGCTTCATATATGGTAGGTCATGTCTAACTAATCTTATAGAGACTTCCGAGGAAGTTGCAAGGAAAGGGGATAAAGGCAAGGCAGTGAATGTTGTCTACATTGAATTTAGCAAGGCATTTGACAAGGTCCCGCATGGGAGGTTGGTCAAGAAAGTTCAGTCACTCGGTATTCAGGATGAGGTAGTAAATTGAATTAGGCTTTAGCTTTAGAACATAGAACATACAATAGTACAGCACAGTACAAGCCCTTCGGCCTACATTGTTGTGCCAACCCTCAAACCCTGCCTCCCATATAAGCCCCCACCTTAAATTCCACCATATACCTGTCTAGTAGTCTCTTAAACTTCACTAGTGTATCTGCCTCCACCACTGACTCAGGCAGTGCATAACATGGACCAACCACTCTCTGAGTAAAAAATCTTCCTCTAATATCCCCCTTGAACTTCCCACCCCTTACCTTAAAGCCATGTTCTCTTGTATTGAGCAGTGGTGCCCTGGAGAAGAGGCGCTGGCTATCCACTCTATCTATTCCTCTTATTATCTTGTACACCTCTATCATGTCTCCTCTCATCCTCCTTCTCTCCAAAGAGTAAAGCCCTAGCTCCCTTAATCTCTGATCATAATGCATACTTTCTAAACCAGGCAGCATCCTGGTAAATCTCCTCTGTACCCTTTCCAATGCTTCCACATCCTTCCTATAGTGAGGTGACCAGAACTGGACACAGTACTCCAAGTGTGGCCTAACCAGAGTTTTATAAAACTGCATCATTACATCGCGACTCTTAAACTCTATCCCTCGACTTATGAAAACTAACACCCCATAAGCTTTCTCAACTACCCTATCCACCTGTGAGGCAACTTTCAGGAATCTGTGGACATGTACCCCGAGATCCCTCTGCTCCTCTACACTAGCAAGTATCCTGCCATTTACTTTGTACTCTGCCTTGGAGTTTGTCCTTCCAAAGTGTACCACCTCACACTTCTCCGGGTTGAACTCCATCTGCCACTTCTCAGGCCACTCCTGCATCCTATCAATGTCTCCCTGAAATCTTTGACAATCCTCTACACTATCTACAACACCACCAACCTTTGTGTCATCTGCAAACTTGCCAACCCACCCTTCTACCCCCACATCCAGCTCGTTAATAAAAATCATGAAAAGTAGAGGTCCCAGAACAGATCCTTGTGGGACACCACTAGCCACAATCCTCCAATCTGAATGTACTCCCTCCACCACAACCCTCTGCCTTCTGCAGGCAAGCCAATTCTGAATCCACCTGGCCAAACTTCCCTGGATCCCATGTCTTCTAACTTTCTGAATAAGCCTACCGTGTGGAATCTTGTCAAATGCCTTACTAAAATCCATATGGATCACATCCACTGCACTACCCTCATCTATATGCCTAGTCACCTCCTCAAAGAACTCTATCAGGCTTGTTAGACACGATCTGCCCTTTGTAGGTGGTAGTAGATGATTGCCTCTCTGATTGGAGGCCTGTGAGTAGTGGTATGTCACAGGGATCAGTGCTGCATCGGTTGTTGTTTGTCATCTATATTAACAATCTGGATGATAGTGTGGTTAACTGGATCAGCAGATTTGCAGATGACACCAAGATTGGGGTGCAGGGAACAACGAAGAAGGCTATCATAGCTTGCGGATGGATCTAGATTAGCTGGAAAAATGGGCTGAAAATGGCATTCTGAACTTAATGCAGACAAGTGTGAGGTCTTGCAGTTTGGTAGGTTCAACCAGGGTAGGTCTTACACACTGAAGGGTAAAGCACTGAGGAGTGTGGTAGAACAAAGGCATCCGGGAATATAGGTCCATAATTCGTTGAAAGTGGCATCACAGGTAGATACGATCAGAAAGGAAGCTTTTGGTACATTGGCCTTCATAAATCAAAGTATTGAGTACAGGAGATGGGATGTTATGTTGAAGTTGTATAAAATGTTGGTGAGGCCCAATTTGGAGTATTGTGTGCAGTTTTACTCACCAACCTACAGGAAAGATGTAAACAAGGTTGAAAGAATACAGAGAAAATTGTCAGGGATATAGCTGGGTCTGGAGGACCTGAGTTATGAGGAAAGATTGAGTAGATTAAGATTTTATTCCTTAGAGCGCTGAAGATTGAGAAGAGATTTAAAAGAGGTATACAGAATTATTAGGGGTAATAATAGGGTAAATGCAAGCAGGCTTTTACCACTGAAGTTGTTGGGACTACATCTAGAGGTAATTGGTTAAGTGTGAAAGGTAGAAAGTTTAAGGGGAACATGAGGGGAAACCTCTTCAGTCAGAGAGTCATGAGAGTGTGGAGCAAACAGCCTGTACAAGTGGTACATGCAAGCTCCATTTCAGTATTTAAGCAAAGTTTAGATAGGCAGATAGGTAGTAGGGATATGGAAGGCTATGGTCCCAGTGGAAGTTGATGAGAGTAGGCAGTTTGAATGGTTTTAGCATGGACTAGATGGGCTGAATGGCCTGCTTCTGTTCTGTGCTTTTCTATGATTCTGACTTTATATAATGTATTTCCTAGTGCTGAAATTTTATTTGATGACCGCTTAACTCTTGAGAAGTTAAAGCCAATGTACACAAAACTTCCAAATTTGGCTAAATCAGTGTTGTGAAGACTTCACGAATTGATTCCGTTGCCACTTTCTACAATACAGCCATGTAGTTTGAATTTGTTCCAGAGCTACTCTATGAAGATAAAATGAAGCATGATTCTGGCTTTTCTTTAACAGCATTTTCATCACAAACCATACTCCACCAGTTTGAGTCCAGAACTGATATTCGATTCCATATAGAAGTTAGGATTGATCTACATAATTGAAAGTAGATGAGCACCCTGTCCCCCCTTCAAATCTTTGCCCCAGCTAACTCAAATGTATAGTAGGAATTGAAGCTGGAAATCTTTGGGCTATCTGTGTAGCAGACAAATCTGCTGCTTTAAAAGGAATAGCATATATATTTAGAAATCTAAGTGTTCCTTTGTCTGCCTCTGCTGGTTCTTTCAGAGCCTAAGAATAGGTGTAGATTACTCAAGCACTTGAGTCTTATGGAAAAGCAAAAACGAATGCATATTCTGTAGATACAAAATAAAAATAGAAAGCACTGGAGATACTCAACAGCTCAGGGGACAGAAACAAACTAAAGTCAATGTTTTGGACCACACACACAAAATGCTGATGAAACTCAAGCAAAGTCAGGCAGCATCTATGGAAAGGAATAAATATTCAACGTTTTGCAGTAAACCCTTCATCAGAACTGGAAAGAAAGGGGAAAGAAAACTTGCTGAGTTCCAGCATCATTTTGTTTGTGTTGCTCAAGATTTCCAGCATTTGCAGAATCTTTTGTGTCAGTGACTTTTCATCAGAAATGGGAAAGTGAGAAAGCATGTGTGTCTTAAGTTGCAGAGACGGATAGGGAAACTCCGAAGAATTTTCCGCGCTCGGGCGGAAGCCATGATTGTTCAGATTAAGTCCAAGTTTATTGTCTTCATGGCCAAGGTATAAATGCCACGAAAGTTCACTTTTTTTTTGTAGCAGGAGCACAATAAAAGATGAAGACAAACATAAACTTAAATTAACATAAATCATACATAACTTAAATGCATGTAAAGTAAACCATGACCCTAGTGCAAGACAGAGAGATAGAAAGATGTAACGATCACAGAGATCCTGCTGTTGTCTATGAGGGAGCAAGAAATGCTTGTTAACCATTGCTTTCCTTTCCAGAGGAATGTAAATAGTGAGTGATGAATAAAGGCAGTAGAGGGAAAAGCAACACTGGAACTGATAAATGAAAACATAGCTAATGTGTTACCAACAGGAATTCTGCAGTTGCTGGAAATTCAAGCAACATACATCAAAGTTGCTGGTGAACGCAGCAGGCCAAGCAGCATCTGTAGGAAGAGGTGCAGTCGACGTTTCAGGCCGAGACCCTTCGTCAGGACGAAGGGTCTCGGCCTGAAACGTCGACTGCACCTCTTCCTACAGATGCTGCTTGGCCTGCTGCGTTCACCAGCAACTTTGAGGATAATGTGTTACCAACTGTATTTCTAACACATGGACAATCTTATCATAGACTTCATCAGATCACAGATGTGCCTTCCATTCCACACTCCCGCCTCTGTATGCTTGATTTCTCTCCCTTCCCATTCTTCACGCAAGTGGTCAACCTGCAACCATTACCTGCTTTTCTCCATGAACAGGTTTTCTGCCTTTATTCTGTAAATCTATTCCTCCATTCAGAAATTCATAACTGATTTACATCTTAACTCCGTCTGCATGTCCTGGTTTCAAATCCCCAATATGCGCTGTTACAGAAGCTTTCAAGCTCAGTTTCGATGTTTTCTGTTTATTTCCAGTTTTGTCGGTGTATTTTTGATGACAGAATTTCAGATCTGGTGAGGAAGAGCTAGCTTCTGACATCACCCTGAATGACTTGAATTTTGATCTGCAAACTTGCAAATTCCATTTCCACTTTCCCAGTCATTCATATATTGGGAATCTATGAGTATAATTTAATGTGGCCCTTTTTATTTTGTGCAATGCAGCAGATTAAACTTGCTTGCATAAAAAACAGCTAAAAGTACATTAAGTGTAGTAAAAGTCTTGTTTGAGATTGCTGATTTGCCTTCCTCTGTTGCAATTAAAATTGCAGTGCCAGCAAGATGTTTTCCTGGCTGTTTCTTCCTGTGCTAACTGTGAGTGTTTTCAGACAGAAGCAATTGTTATATTTTAAATGTGTCGTTTTTCCTCATAGCTGTGAAAGTTCATCATCGTCACGGAAAGAGAGAAAAAAGAAGAGTGGAAAGAAACACAAGAGAGACAGGTGGAGTTGCTTCTGTCTTCTGTAGTTGCATTAGGTTCCCTTAGGTGTAGCACTTCTAATGCAGAAGCAGTCAGGCACCAACAGACCACAGCCCAATATCTGACTGACAGTTAAAATGACCCATACTGCTTAAAGATTTTGAATTTGAATGCAGTTCAGTTTTGAACTTGTTTCTAGACAGTATTTTTTCTGCTTTGCACACGAGGGCAAGGCAGGAAACAAGGCAAGTATATTACAGTCAAGTTACATGAGCTGGTGTTTTTATATGTCTTGGCTACCTGGCTGTTGTGTGGCATGCCAATAATTGTAAGAACAGGGATTCATTTTTTCAGCAACATTCCAAGCAAATGACTTCTTCACATTTGACGTGGAAGTCAACTCATGCTGGGAAATGCCAAGTGAATTTACAAAGTGTTTTAAAGTGTCAAGGAAATGATCATCATTGTATTTTAGTTCAGGAAAATTTCTTTTTCAATTACCTCATACTAAAGCAATTAGCTGTGTGTGTATATCTGTGTCAAGGATATCAACAAGCGAGTGGAGGCACAATTTTAGAGTTGAGTGCAGATCTCAGAGAGCCTTGGGATAGACTCTCCCATCATTTCAACTTGACACCATATCCATCTATCCTGAATTCACTGAAACTCAATGAATAATAAAACCTTTTAACTTACTGCAAAGTCTAATTTGAGTAATATTTTCAGAAAAAGGGCAAGTCAAAGAGAAAACAAAATATAGCTCTGTCTGCATGAGTTAATGAGTCATTTGTTCTTGTGTAATTGAGAGGTGGGCAACGTCGCATGCACTGAAGCCCAATCAGTTTTGGACCTTCTGTGCATTCTTTCCTTGTTCCGGCCTTGGCTTTGGACGTTGAGCAATGTAACAAGCATCATTGCAACTGTGAACTTCAAAAAGAACTTTCTGAAAATCCAACAGAGCTTATACTATATGTGCCCTTCTCTATTTCCACCTCCTAAAGCTCGGATAGCATCTGACAGTTAAATAAAACCTTTACTGAAGTGAATGCATTAATGTTATACTGCACTTCAAAAATAACTTCTATAAAGATGAAGATATAAACTTATACCAGGTCTAATCTCAATATTTAAGACCCTGTATGGTGGTGGCACAGTGTCATGTCTGGTAGCAGAGCAGCTGTCTCACAGCTCCTGTAATGGGGTACGATCCAGACCTTTGGTGCTTTCTGGGTGGAGTTGACATCTTCAGATTTTGGGTGCTGCAGTCTCCTTCCACATCCCAACAATGGCTGGGTTGATAGGTTAACTGGCCACTAAATTTCCACCAGTATGTCAGTGAGAGATAGAGTCTGGAGGGAGCTCATCAAAGTATGTGGAGAATGAAATGGGATTGTGCTATCACTGGTAAAGATGGGTGCCTGAGAGTCGGTGTAGACTCAGTGGGCTAAAGGGACAGTTTCTGTGCTGAGTGACTCTGATCGTAAACATTGATTACTAGTTGTGTGAGGAAAAAGTGCAATTACTAATGTTACTATCATAAAGTATTACAGAACACAGAATATCCTTGTAAGGTAGATGATAACTTGAGCATTTGTTTAATGACTTTATTTCCTGACTCCCTTGGCATTACGTTAATAATCAATTAGTGTAGAGAGTTAGTACGACGTACTTAGGACTGATTTCTCCTGCTAGTGAAGGTCATGGAGAGGAATCTCCACCCCTGAATCCTGTCAGTTGTTGGACACAGTAAATGAACCCAGTTTCAGGCAGACTTGAGCACCCAAAAATGTTAAAGACATAGAAAGTAAAGATCATTCAGCCCATCAACATGGTGCTATCCAATGGCCAAGTATTGCCTATTACTTTAATGTCTATCAGACATTAATTCAAATTGCATGGTTAACGTCAATGTTAAATTACTGCTAATCAAAAAATCTATCTCTGACATTTTTGCCATTCATTGTAAATTTAAATTGTTATTCACAAATTGTGCTTTTGACGTTAAATCATGTGTTAAGTTCAACCTAACCCTGTGCTTCCTCTTCGGAGCGTTGGTAGAATTATATTTGACGGCTGGTTACATGACCAATTTGCAAATCAAAGCCATGACATTTTCTATTGTGGTATTTTTGGAGCAATTAGTGAAAAGATCTGGTAAGTGTGGTGGCCTAGACCCTAGAAGTTAATTTGTGCAATGCTTGAAGAAAGCAGTTTTGTCCCAGAACTTCTCAACTTGAGGTAATATTTTAGTGTTTGCTGGCACTGTTCATCAGCATCAAATGCACCAAGTGCAGTCAACTATAATGTAATATTTAAAAATTATTGTTAAGAAGATTTTCAATCACAGTAGTTGTTTACTCACAGGAGAGTTAGCTTTTACTAATATTGAAGGCTCTGATTCAAACACACATTAAATATGCTCAGTGCCAAGCTCTACAAGCTCAAAGTTTACTATGCCCACTGATGATTACTTTACACCCTCAACTATTCTGATATAATAAAATAGAGATTTCCTGTTTTCCTATACAGTGCTCCTACTTATTAATGACATGCAAAAAAGAAGAGGCATAGCAAATCTCAAAAGAGACCCTGTCACAAAAAACTTGCAAGGATTAAGGGCGCAGTAGTTTACCTATCAACGCTTTACATGAAGCCATCTCTATGAAAACTTCTTAGGAAATCAATGTCTTTGCAGACTGTCTTTGAGCAAGGTAGTCATCACCCACATTACTGACCTTGTAAGCTTTTACTCAGATATTCACATACGTGGTAGTGCTTGTTCAACGTCAAGATTCAGCTCATCTGCTACAATCAAAGTCAAGGACCTGGTCTCCCAGTCACCCAGCTTCTGGAACTTTCCAGCTTGCATCTACTGATAGATGTCATTTATCGCACTTTGCACTTCACTACTTCACTAGGGACATCATTGATGCTGTGTACTTCACAAATCCCAACTTCTCCGCCAACAGCTCTTCAGTGAATTAGGCAGGCCAGCAATGGTTCCCCATAAAGCAGCCACCCATAGACTGCACACATACAGAAGTAGACATGTAAATTTACATGGCCGCTGTTGAACAGAGGAGAACTGCCCCACCAACCTCTCAATTCAGTCAACCTAGGAGGACACTCTCTATCCAAAGGAATCCTCTAGTCCAATCCAAAGGAATTGGACTAGAGCATCATTGTAGTGCCCACCATTACTAAAACGATATAATTTTACATGGCAGCCAACAATGCTGTTTTTAATAAGGGTCCTGAGTGCAGAGAGTTACCAGGATGATGCCTGGATTAGAGAACATGTCTTATGAGGAAAGGTTGAGCAAGCTAGGGCTTTTCTCTTCGAACCAAAGGAGGATGAGAGGTGACTTGATAGAAATGTATAGATTATAAGAGGCATAGAGAGAGTGGACAACAGCACCTGTTTCCCAGATTGGCAATGTCTTATAAGAGGGCATCTGCTTAAGGTGAATGGAGGAAAGTTTGAGGGAGATGTCAGAGATAGGTTTTTACATGGAGAAGGGTAGGTGCCTGGAACACACTACCAGGGGTGGTGGTAGAGGCTGATACATTAGGGACATTTAAGGTACTCTTAGATAGACACATGGGTGAAAGATAAATGGAGAGTTATGGGCTATATAGGAAGGAAGGATTAGATTGATAACGGAGCAGGTTAAAAAGTTGGTACAACATCATTGGCCGAAGGACTCATGCTATGTTCTATGTCCTGTCAAATTTAGTTATCATTTTTGACCTTTTTAAATGGCACTAGGAAATAATGCAGTTATTGGAAAAATGGTGCAGATGAATTTCTAGGCAGAAGGGTTTAAACCACATAGGATGGAATTTTTAAACACCTTCTTGTTTGAGGCCAAACTGATCATCAGGTTTGGCTGCTTGTTGGCAAGTGAATACTCCGGGAAAAGTCAGAGCCCAAAAGCAGAGTTGTCAGGAATGATTGTTAGGAGAGTGATTAAGTGGTGGTGGAATAGGAGGAAGTGTGGATGGAGATTAGAAAGGGGTAGAGGCAAAGAAACATTATGTAGTGTAATGAGGCGTTAAGATAGGGAATGCCAGTGCCCTCCCTGTGATCCGTGTTTGTGAGAGATTATAAAGATTGAGTGTGGTTGTTGATTAAGATTGGGCAAGGAAAAATGCACTTGCTAGCCTGAAAGTTACCAGGATAAAGCTCTCCTTTCCAGGACATCAAAGGCATCCTCCTTCTTCAAAGACCAGTGTTTTCCTTCCTGCAACATTGACGCTGCCCTCACCCAGAGCTCCTCCACTTCCTGGTCATCTGCGCTCACCCCACCTTTGTGACGCCATAACAGAACAGCGTTCTTTTTGTCCTCACCTACCACCCCATGAGCGTCTGCATCCAACACATTATACTCCGCAACTTCGAATGTCTTCAATGGGAGTCTATCGCCAAACACGTCTTTACATCACCCCCATTCTCTGCTTTCTGCATGGATCATTTCCTCCATGACTCTTTTGTTCATTCATCCCTCCTCACTAATTTCCCTCCCGGCACATATCCCTGCAATCAAAAGAAATATGACACCTGCCCAGTCACCTCTTTGCTCATCTCCATTCAGGGCCCCAAAGAATCCTTCCAGGTGAGGCAACACTTCACCTGCGAATCTGTTGGGGTCGTCTATTGTACCTGGTGCTCCCGCTGCAGCCTCCTCTACATTGGTGAGATCCATTGTAAATTGGGGGATCTGCTTTGTCAAGCACCTCCACTCTATCCACCAAAAGTGGAACTTCTCAGTGGTCAGCCATTTTGATTCTTATCCCTTTCCCGTTATGACATGACGATCTCTTCTGCCACGATGAGGCCACCCTCAGGGTGGAGGAGCAACACCTCATATTCCCCTAGATAGCCTCCAACCTGATGGCATGAATATCAATTTCTCTTTTTGGTAATGTTGTTTTCTCTTTTTTTTTTCTTTTCCCCTCCACCTTCCATCTTCTTCTCTTCCCTACTCTAGCTCCTTACCTCTTCTCCTCAGCTGCCTATTATCTCCTCCTCTTTTTCTCATGGTCCACTCTCCTCTCCTATCAGATTCCATCTTTTCCAGCCCTGTACCTTCCCCAGCCACCTGGCTTCACCTATCACCTTCTAGCTTGTCGTCCTTCCCCTCCTCCACCTTTTCATTCAGGCTTCTTCTCCATTCCCTTTCAGTCCCGATGAAGTGTCTTGGCCTAAAATGTCGACAGTCGATTCATTTTCATAGATGTTGCCTGACCTGCGGAGTTCCTCCAGCATTTTGTGTGTGTTGCTCTGAATTTCCAGCGTCGGCAGAATCTCTTGTGTTTAACTATAGAAATTGCATTAATATGAACTTCCTTAGAAAGTTTTATTGACCAATGACTCTCTCGCTAAAAACCCGAAGTGGGCAAGTTCAGGGAGGTTATGTCAGAGGGCTGGTTCAGGATCACATCGGGTGATATAAAGATATAATGAGGCCTTGGGTTCTAACAGGTGAACGGGGCAAGATGACATTGGCTGGGGGAGTGGGGAGATGGGTGGTCAGTAATAATGAAAAAATAAAGAAGCCTCAAATTTCCAGCAGTGGCCGATGTAGGTTTAGGACTTAGCTGATGCCCTAGCAGACCTCAGCCTTTTGGTTAAGACTGTTTCAGAGTTTGAGCCACCTATGAACAGTTGCATTTAAAATGTTAAAAATTAATTTTTTATGTGTTGTTTATAGTTATTCTGGAAGTTCACTATTAGGGCTCACTTGTGCATAGCAGTTCATGTTTCTACATAATATGTGGTATCGCATGACATTTCAGACCTGTTTGTTTGAATCAAAATCAGAATCAGTTTTATAATTACTAACATCATCATCATCATCAGGTGCCATGCCCAGTTTGAGCTTTGACTGCCTTGGCCCACACACTCCTGTTTCAGGTCAAGTGGATCAGTTCATTGTTATTCATTTTCAGTTCTCTGGCTGCTGTCTCCATCATCATTTGTCTTTGTCTTCCTCTTGCTTTCTTCCCTTCAATCTTTCCCATAGCTACCATGCATTCTAACTCCTCTTTCCTGATCACATGTCCAATGAAGTTAGGTTGCCTTTTCATGCTCTCATACATTATTTCTCTTTTTGTGTTTGCTCTGTTCATGATATCCTCGATAGATATTCGTTTCGTCCATGATATTCTTTGCATCCTCCTCAAAAACCACATCTCTGCTGCTACAATTCGTTTCCTGATGTTACTAGATATTGTCCAACATTCTGCGCCGTATAACATAACATACATTGTGAGATTTGTTGCTTGCAGCAGCAAAGTGCAAGACATAAAACTGTACTGAAAGTTTCAGTGAGAACTATTTACGAAGTAAATACAGCAAAAAAGAGAGCAATATATCTGTGGTGGGGTTCAGACATCTGGTGGTGGAGCAGAAGAAGATTTTCTTAAAATGCTGAGTATGGGCCTTCAGGTTCCTGTACCTTCTCCTTGTTAGTTGGAATGAGAAGAGGCATGACCCTGGATGGTGAGAGTCCTTAATGATGGGTGTCGCCTTCTGGAGGCGTCACCTTTTGCACGTGTCCTCTTTGGTGCAGAGGCTAGTGACCATGATGGAGCTCGCTGAGTCTACAGCTCTGTGCAGCTTTTTCCAATCCTTTGCACTGGACTCTCCGTACCAAGCAGTAATGTAATCAATCAGAATTCTCTCCATCTTTACAGCTGTGGAAATTTGCTTGAGTCTTTGGTCACATACCAAATCTCCTCAAAATCCTAATAATGTATAAACTGCTGAGGTGCCTTCTTAATGATGTATCAATATGTTGGGCCCAGGATAAATCCTTTGATATGTTGATATCCGTTCCACTGCTGACCCCTCAATGAGTTCTGGTGCATGCTCCCCTGACTTCCCCTTCCAGAAGTCCACAATCAGTTCCTTGGTCTTGCTGATACTGGGTGCAAGTTTGTTGTTGAGACACCGCTCAACCAGCTGATCTTTCTCACTCTTGCATGCCTCCTCATCAACGTCTGAAGTTCTGCCAACAATAGTCATGTCATCAGTGAATTAAAGCTGGTGTTTCTTAGCCACACAGACATGAACTCTCATTTGCTGTTGTGCATAATTCCGTGAATTCCTCATCTGGGTTCTTTATAGCACGTGGTGATCTTACCAAGGTGTGAATGATGAAAAAGATGAACAAGCAGAAAACAAGACCCATTTAGCTCCTTATGCTGAACTAACTAACCCAGGGCAACAATGATGAAAATCAAAATTTCTGGTCTGGTTGAGGAAAGCTCCTTGCTTCACATGGACATAGGAGGGCAGAAAATTATGCAGATAAACTGATGAATGTTAAGCTCTATATTGTATTCTATATTACAGTATATTTGTTACAATATTCATCAGTATGATAAGTGATCATTTCCCAGAGAATCCAGTGGGGTTGGGGGGAAATAACTTGTTTTACAATAGCGCCTCATTAGAAGATACATTTGTACATCTTCTCCATCCAAAGCAAATATAAAAAACTAACATTTTGTGTACCATTTTAGTTACATTATGCCTTGTTTTCACTTTTCCTTAACCTGATTAAGTTTTACTCCATTGAAACTTGAATATCTTGTGGAATTGAAATCTAAACAAGGTTACAAGACAACTGGGGATGTACAAAACTATTCTGCGCCTGACTTAATTGTTGCAAAAGAATTTCAGTATATCACACCCAAAATTACATATGAAAACAAAAATGTTTGGAAATATTGACTTGATCGGAAAGCATCTGTGGAGAGAGACGTTCCAGGTCAGTGATACTTTATTCAAAACATTAAAGCTGGGGCTTCGAAGCTGTCCGGTGGCTGACTGATGTTCAATTGACAGTCTGTGAGATGGGTTTTCCCCATATGGTCCTATAAAATGTTCTCAGAAAAGAAAATTGTCTTCTTTTTCTGGATTATACATTGTGGTATTTATGACCTCCAAAATGGGAAGAGGAACCTACAATAATTACTAAATGTTATATTTTCATCAAATTTTTTTTTCAAACACAATGTCTTTATCTCATGTTTAAGTAACCTTGATACATGGAACCTTTCATTTGAAAATGTTTCTTTGGCCAAATTGTAGTGTATTGTAGTAGAGGCTACTTCAAACAAACCCCTACACTTACTCACTTCTCATCTTATACAGGTCTGATTCAGGTTACAGGAAAAAGAGGAGGCATAGGTAAGCATTATAAAGCTTCGTCAGCTGCCTACTGTGAATGACCACACAACCTGCCGGGATTAGAGTTAGCACTGCTGGGAGTATGGGTATTGGTTGGTCTTCAATGCTGTAGAAATTTAAGTTAGTTCTTAATAACCATAGTCTCTGGAGAATATGGTTTTCGAGATCAATGTGTTAATGGACCAAATTGAGCACAGTTTATTTCAAATCTTGTATTATGCAGTGATAAAAAGCTAATTAATAACTCTGTAGTTAACAGCCTTTTATGGGAAGAACAGTGACGATATGATAGAATTTTTTTTGCGAAGATAAATAATTCAATTTAGTTCAAAGTCGAAGCTGTAAATCCAAGCAACGCAAACTATGAAAATATGGGACACGAGTTAACTGTGCTAAATCGGGAGGCTGCAGTGAAAAAAAGTATGAAAACAATGAACGAAGTTTAAATAAGGCAGCAAAGATGAACTAGATACCAGATCCATCCAGGGCTACCAAAAAAACGTAATATTAGATTAAAATTTATTGTCATATGCATGAGTACATGTATGCAGAGGTACAATGAGAAAACAACTTCCTGGGGCAGCAATATCACAGGCATATAGCATCAAGTAAGCAGCACCCACAATAAAAACAATTCAGCATGAATGATGCATACATTTACAAGATACAACACAATTAGTACAAAGAAGACAGAGTTCATTGCAGTATAAAGTGGCAACGGTGTTGCTAAACTGTAGCGATTAGGGTTGTGCAGGTTGGTTCTATAACTGAATGGTTAAAGGTTCAATGGCTGTTCTTGAATCTGGTGGTGTGGGACTTCAGGCTTCTGTACCTCCTATCTAGTTGTGATAAGATGACATGGTCCACTTGGTGGGATTTTTGATTTTTGCTCCTCATGTAGGTATCACCAATGGTGGGGAGGAATGTGCCTATGTTGCGTCTGGCAAAGTTTCCTACTCTCTGCAGTGCCTTATGTTTGTGTATATTCAAATTGCTGTAACAGACCATGGTGCTACCAGTTAGCATACCATAAACAGTGCAGCAGTGGATGTTTGTTAAGGGTGTCAGTGACATACTGAACCTCCTTAATCTTACAAGTCAGCAATGATGCTGGTGTGTCTTCTTTATGATTGCGTACAGTAATACTTGTGATTGAGATCACAGGAAAAAGCTGCCAAAAAGAGCTTTAGGAAAATTTCTATATTTGCCATAGGAGGGCTAAAGTTAAAGCATTAAAAATATGTAAAAGGTTCAAATGTTCAAAGGTCCAAAGGTCTAATTTAATGTCAGAAAAATGTATACAATAAACATCCATAAAAACAGAGGAGTGCCCCAAAGAATAAACAACAGTTAAACGTAAGAACCCCAAAGTACCCCCCCCAGTTGCCCTCCCTTCCGCGCGTATGCGGTAGCAACCAACAATCCCCCCCACCCCCACCAGCCCAAAAAAGCATCAGCACCCACCAGCAAGTACTCAAGCACGAGCAAAGCAAGAGCAAAGACACAGTCTTGCAGTTACCTTAAAGACTTCGCGTTTCATCCAGCATTTGCTGTACCACATGCTCTTTCTCTCTCCCTAATAAGGGAGAAGGAGGTGTCTCCGTTTTTCCCAGTGAGTGGGGAGGCATAACAAACAACTCACTGGTTTATGATGTTAAAAGTCCATTATGTCGCTTTTTCTGAGCTCTGTTCCCAAAGATCTCAAAGATCCCGGGTCTTCGGGCACACAGCAGTATAGTTTCTGACTCCCCCGATGACACACGGGTCTCCTGCCATGACACACGGGTCTCCTGCCGTGACACCGACCCTCGATCCGCCTGTCTCCAGAGCCCCAAGATCTTAGGCTTCCGAATCTGAGCCAAATCCTCAGGCTGAACCCTTGGCGTGTCGAACAACAGTCGGTCCTGAAACCCCGAGAACGGGTCCCATTCCCGCAAAGAACTGAAGTCTGTGTGCAACTCAAGGTCAGGGTCTTCAAAAGAACCCTGAAAGGGAAAAATAAAGATATTAAAGATAGAAATATGGCTGTTTCTGAAGATGCAAGCAAAGGAATCGCTGTTTAGCACCACCTTAACTTCGCACCGCCTCCCAGAAAAGTGTAAAATACAAAGATTAATGTGAGTTCCTTTCAGCTTGAGACAAGAGAAATTATACTAGGAATAATTGAATGGCAGAGGGATTAAATATTTTTGTGTCTGTCTTCCTGGAAGAAGAAATTGTTGGGAACAGTAAGACTACGAGGGGTTGATTGATAAGTTCGTGGCCTAAAGTAGAAGGGGTCCATTTTAGAAAACTCAGCACATTTTTCAACATAGTCCCCTCCTACATTTACACAATTAGTCCACTGGTCGTGGAGTATATGGATCGCTTCTTTGTAGAAGTCAGCGTCTTGGACCTCCAGTGAGTGGTCCACAAGCAGGGGTGATTGATAAGTTCGTGGCCTAAGGGAGAAGGAGATGAGTTATACAGCTCTCATTACATGCATGTGCAGTTCAACTCTTTGAGTGATTATGCAGAAAGTTTGAAGTTAATAACTCATCTCCTTCTACCTTAGGCCACGAACTTATCAATCACCCCTGCTGTGGACCACTTTCTGGAGGTCCAAGACACCGACTTCTACAAAGAATGGATCCGTATGCTCCACGACTGCTGGACTAAGTGTGTAAATGTAGGAAAAAATAAATGTGCTAGTTTTTCTAAAATTGACTCCTTCTACCTTAGGCCATGAACTTATCAATCACCCCTCGTCTAGAAACTGAAGAATGTTACTTTATAAAAAAATGTATGCAAGAAGTTAATCAAATTTAAAGCTGATTTATCGCCAAGACATGAAGGTCCTCATCACGAGGAGATGTACAGGATGATAAGAGTGGAAATCCAGGACCTTTTTGCCAAGGTGGAAATGGCTAATATGAGAGGGCGTAATTTTATGATGAATTGGAGGAAAGAATAGGGGTGATGTCTTGGGACTCATTGCCAGCTGGTGGTAAAAGCAGATATGTTAGGAATATTTAGGAGACCCTTAGATAGGCACATTGATGAACGAAAAATGAAGGGCCATGTTGAAGGAAATGTTAGATTGATCTCAAAGTTGGTTAAAAGGTGGAAGCAACATGATGGGCCAAAGGGCCTGTACTGTGCTGTACTGTTCTAACGAGGTGCTGATGGATGTAGTGAATGCACTGGTTATCATGATCCAAATCTCCTTCTATACTAGAGTAGCTGCCACAAATTAGAAGAATTCCAGTGTACCCCTTAGTTCAAAGAAGGAGAAGGTAGTTAGAAACTCAAGATCAGTCAGCCCAACATCATGGAGGAGATGCCAGAATCTATTAATAAGGAAATGGTAACTGAAATCTTTGTAAATAAATGAGACTGAAAAAAGAGCATGGATTTACAAATGAAACAATTCCAAAATTATTATAATCGGTACTTGGCTTATTATTGTCACATGCACAAGATAATATAAAAAGCTTAGTCGCATACCAGTCTGACAAATCAATCCACACAAAAATACATAGAGATAGTGCAAAGGGAATACAATAACAGGGTGCAGAATAAGCACAAGAAGATCGGATGCTGTGAATCCAAAGTAACACACACAAAGTGCTGGAAGAACTTGGAATGTCAGGCAGCATCCAGGGAAATGAGCAAACAGTTGACGTTTTGGGCCAAGACCCTTCTACAGGACCAGAAAGAAAGGGGGAAGAAGCCAGAATGAAAAGATGGGAGGAGGAGAAGGACGAAAGGCTAGAAGGTGATAGGGAAAGCCAAGTGGGTGGGAAAGGTAAAGGGCTGGAGAGGAAGGAACCTGATAAGAGAGGAAAGTGGACCATGGGTGAAAGGGAAGAAGGATGGGCACCAGGGGAGGTGATAGACAGATGAGAAGAGGTGAGAGCCCAGAGAGGGGAATAGAAGAAGAGGAGAGGGGAAGGGAAATTTTTTTACCTCAAGGAGAAATCGATATTCATGCCTTCAGTTTGGAGGCTACCCAGATGGAATATAAACTGTTGCTCCTCCACCCTGAGAGTACCTTGTCATGGCACAGGGGAGGCCATGGACCAACATGTCAGAATGGGAATGGGAATTAAAGTATTTAGCCCCTGGGAAATTCTGCTTTTGGCAGATGGAGTGGAGGTGCTTGACGAAGTGGTCCTCCAATTTATGATGTGTCTCACCAGTGTAGAGGAGGCCACCAAGAGCACCAGATATAATAGATGACCCCAGCAGATTCACAAGTGAAGTGTGGCCACACCTGAAGGCACTGTTTGGGGCCCTGAATGGAGGTGAGGGAGGAGGTAAATAGGCAGCTGTAGACCTTTGGCTGCTTCTAGGGATAAGTGCCAGGAGGGAGATTAGTGGGGAGGGATGAATGGACGAGGTAATCATGGAAAGCAGAGGGGTGGGAAGTAAAGATGTGTTTGGTGTTATCCTCCCTTTGTAGATGGCGGAAGTTGCAGAGGATGATGTGTTGGATGCAGAGGCTCATGGGGTGGTAAGTAAGGTAAGGTAGGGAATGCTATCTCTGTGAAAATGACATGAAGATGGGATGAGCTCAGATGTCTGGGAAAGGAGGAGATGCAGGTGAGGGCAGCATCAATGGTGGAGGAAGCGAAACCCAATTCTTTAAGGAAGGAGAGCACATCCTGGAAAGGAAAGCCACATTCCAGGAGCAGATACGGCGAGACAAAGATACTGAGAAAAGGGAATAGCATTTTTACAGGAGGCAGGTGAGAAGAGCTATAGTCAAGACAACACTGGAAATCGGTAGGTTTATAAAAGATATCAATAGACAATGTGTCTCCAGAGATGGAGACGTAGAGATCGAGAAAGGGAAGGGAGGCGTCAGAAGTGGTCTCTGAATTTAAGGACAGAGTGGAAGTTGGAGGCAAAGTTGATTAAATTGATGAGCTCAGCATGGGTGCATGAAGCAGCACCAATGCAGTCGACAGTGTAGCAGAGGAAGAGTTGTGGATCATTACCGGGGAAGGCTGGAACATGGACTGTTCTACGTAGCCAATGAAAAGGCAGGCATAGTTGGTCCCCACACGAGTGCTTGTGGCTACCCCTTGAGACTGGAGAAAGCGGGAGGAGCTGAGGAGAAATTGTTGAGGGTGAGGACCAGTTCCGCCAGATGGAGGAGGGTGATGGTGCAGGGGAATTGGTTGGGTCTTTTATTGAGAAAGAAGTGGAGAGCTTTAAGGCCTTCTTGATGGGGGAATAGAAGTGTATAGGGACTAGACATCCGTGGTGAGTATGAGGTGGTCAGATCCAGGGAATTGAAAGTTGGTGAGGAGATTGAGAGCACGAGAAATGTTGAGGACATAGGTGGGAAGGGACTGAACCAAGGAAGAGAGAATTAAGTCAAGAAACTCCACGGTTACAGTACAGAGAAAGTGGCAGCCGTTCTGCCTCTGATCACAAAAAACTGCAGAGAGTTGGGGGTGCAGCTTAGCACATCATGGGAGCCAGACTCATCTCTATGGATTTTATCTTTATTTCTTGATGCCTCGGTAGAGCAGCCAATGTAATCAAAGACCCCATCCACCCCAGACATTCTGTCTTTTTTTCCTCTCCCCTCAGCCAGAAGTTATGAAAGCCTGAATGCACCAGTGCAAAGACAGACTCTTTGACCTCACAATCTACTTCGCTATGATCCTGCACATTATTGTCTATCTGCACTGCACTTTCTCTGTAGCTGTTACACTTTATAATGCATTCTGTTACTGTTTTATTTTATACTGCCTCAATGCACTGTATGAACAGTATGCAAAATAAGCTTCTCACTGTACCTTCATACATGTGACAATGATAAAAACCAATTCCAATTCCAATTCCAATCCATCAAGATTAATGCTGAAGCCCGTGCAAGGGGCTGAATGTCCCACAACAGCAGCAATTTCTCATGTTCTCATCCATGAGACAGAAAAAAATTACAGTAAATGGGGGAAGACTGTCGGAATTTTGAAATTTCCACTTAGTAACTGAGCATCTGATCTGAAGACAAGATTGCAGGCTGCTTTATATGCTTCATTATTGTTTAAGTGTTTTGCAAATGACTGGTTTGCTCCCCTCTTATTGAATTTTAACACAAGGAGGAAACAACTGGAACTTGTGATGGAATTTTCAAACAGATCTACAAAGATTTGCTGATGCAGTGCCCTTCTTCTGTGTCAATGATACTTTTGTCAGTCCTAATCTCATGTAGCAACACTGGAATCCACGAAGTGCTACTAAACAATAAATAATCAGAATCTCAAAGAATTCTGACAACAATAAATGCGCAAGTTGTATGCCAATCCACAGTACTGTTTGAAATTTAAAAGGCACCGCACAGTATAATAATAATAATATTAAATGGAGTAAGCAAGTGAGATAAATCTGGAAGTTATAGTTAGTTTGACAGTAAGCTTTGGCTTGAAACTCAGTTGCACCTTTTTGATAGCTAAAACACTGTTGCATTTATGGATAGTACCAAATTAGGTCTCCCTCAAAACAAAATCTTAAAAATGGTCACTAACAAGAGTGCAGCAGTAAAACAGTTTTTACATATTAAAGCACTAAAAATATAAATGCCAGTCCAGATGAAGTCTCAACCCAATTGCCTGTTTTCCTCCATAGATTCTGTCTGACTCACCGAGTTCCTCCAGCACTTTGTGTGTTGCTCTAGATTCCTGCATTTGCATTCTTTTTGTGTCTCAAAAACATGACCTTCACAGTTTTGATTAAATTCATTTTCATCTCTTCACTGCCCAGCAGTCAGAGAGGGAGAGTCAGCCCTCAATGTCCCACTGCTCATGGTGGCAAAGAACAACAATTTATACCAAGACTTCCCCGAAGGAGAAAGTGGCTGCAGGAGAGAAGGAAAAGTGCCCTGATTTGCAGAGAGGAGCAAAGCATTGATTTCCAGTGAGATATGCATGGCAAGAGGGAATGCTGTACACTGGGAGTGACTGAGGCATTACTCAAGTTACTTGTTCCAAAAGTTTTTACTCAATGAAGCAGTTGTTCCTTTCCACTCCTTGTGATGCATCGGGTGGCAACCTTGCTGTTTCTTTAGCATTTGTCTGTTTTTTTTTAAAGAGGCCAAATCGTTAGCTCGACACTCAACTCAGCACAGATGGAAAGCGTCCATGGAGGTGGCCAGATTCAAACCCAGAACCACTCGCCTCGAAGTTCAGTGCAGATGCCACGACACCACCAGCTGGCTTCAATGGAACAGAGTCACAAGTAATTTAATGACCCCTCCAGAGATGTCAAGTATGAGGTCATTCAAAATAATGCCACTTATAGAGAGATCAAGACTCAGGCACACATACACGTGTAAACACCAATACATGCACACAGTTACACAATCCAGACACCAAATTCTCTCTCACACCACTCTCATGCCACCATTAATATCTAATCCTCCCACAAATTAAGAGAGTGATAGATAGAAAGGTGACTTGACGCCCTTCATTTCCTCCATTTAGGCAAAACAGTAATGAATAGGAGGGAGACCACCTACATTGGAGGCACCCCACCAATTTCCCAGTGCAGTGTCTCACTGAATTGGAGGAGCTGCTCTTCATTCATACTCAGAGACCAAAAACCATTTCACAAACAGAGGCTACGTGCAATCTGCCAAGTACGCTAATTAACAGTATATCATTACATCTATGTAGCAGTGAGCAGTAGGTACCTAGGTACTCATCCTGATAGAAGTTTATAAAACCTGTACCCTCAACCTCCTTCACTCCAGGGAAAACAAACACAGTCTGTCTAATCTCTTCCCATAGCTAAAGGGGTCCAATCTAGGTGACGGCATTGTCACCTATACTGTGTCTTTCCTATAGTATGGTGGACAGAAGTGCAGCCTACCCAATGTTCCATCAAGTTGCAGCATACTATCCCAACCTATGAAAACAAACATGCCATTTGCTTTCTTCACCACCTATCACTTTCAGGGAGCTTTGGACCTTAACTCCAAAGTCACCCTGTTCGTTAATATTCCTTAACTCAACCATTCAGTATCTAAGCTCTACCCTTACCTAACTTTCCAAAATGTATCTCCTCACTGCTATCGGGATTAAATTCCAAATACCGGAGCTTCACCCACCTTTCCATCTGATCTACGTCTTGCTGGTGCAGTAGACAAATTTACTCACTATTCACACGACCAAGTTTCATGTTGTCTGCAAACTTATTAATGATTCCTCCAACAGCCGCAGCTTCAAAGACCTTAAATTATTATATATCATATTATAATTTATCAGTTATTATATATGACAGACAACCAAGGTCCGAGCACTGACGTGTACAGTGGACCACTGGTGACAGACTTGTGATCTGAAAAACATCCTTCTCCTATCAACCTCTACATCCTATCACCTGGCCAAATTTGGATGCAATTACCCTGTTTGTATGAGATCCTGTATGCTTTAAACTCCTAATCTGCATACCATGCCTTTCCAACGTCCATTTGGACAACGTCTACAGCCCTGCCTTAAAAAAAAACCTTCAGAATTGTCTCTTCAAAAAGAGGCAATATTTCCTTTTGCACAAAGCTACGTCAACTGTTCTTGATCAACCCCTGCCTTTCCAATTGTACATAAATCTTATCCTGACAACTGACATAATTTTAAGCCCTGTGGTTACTTGGTTCACCCCTGCTATCCTTCTTAAGTAAAGAACATCAATAGTATATATATATTATATATATTTATATATTATACTAATATAATTAATATATTAGTCTCCTGACCTTTGACCTGTGGCTAACGAAGACGTAAAAATCTCTGTCGGGTCCCTTAGCTATCTTCTCTATCTTCTCTCTTGAAATCTTAAATAGATCTTGTAATGTTTTGTAACTTCAAAACATCAAACTAATTCAAAGGAAGACATGGGAGTCCAAAATGTGGGTCTAACTTCGGGCTTATTTTAAGCAAGGAGAGCACGTATCGCGTGGCAGCATGATAACATATGCAACTCATGTATTTATACATGTAATCCATAATGAATTATTTAAATGAACAAAAATTCTTAATCAACCAATATACACACAAGATCATTCAAACATTACTAAAGCATTAAGTGTACAACAGAGCTTATCAGGCCTGATCAACCCTCTTGTGTCCATTGACATCTGACACAACCTGCTTTTGGATCCTGGTCTGCTCCAGATTGTCCATATTCCTGTTGCTGAACTCACTGTGTTCCAAGTCCTTCTCCAATACAGATGGAACGTATTCATTTAGAAATGCACCCACATTGTCATAGCTGGACTACAACTCTGGCCTCTAACCCACTCTTTCCCTGGCTACCCCCTTGCTCTAGCTACATTTCTAGATGCACTTGCTCTCACCAGTAAGGGTAAAAATAGGATGATTTGGCAGCTGAATACATGGCTGAGGAATTGGTGTAGGGGGCAGGTTTTGAGATACCTAGATCATTGTGACCTCTTCTGGGGACGGTATGTCCTGTACAAAAAGGATGGGTTATATCTGAACTTGAGGTGGGACGATATCCTTGCAGGCAGGTTTGCTAGAGCTGTAGGGGAGGGTTTAAACTAAATTAACAAGGGGATGGGAACTAAAGTGATAAAGCAGAGGATGGGGCAGCTAGTATACAAATAGATGCAGTGTGTAGTGAGACCGTGGGGAAGGGTAGGTAATTGATAGGGTATAGTGGCAATCAGAGGAATGAGTTGAACTGTGGCTGTAAACTAAATAGTGGGGTCAGCAGTTCAGCAGTTTGGAAAAATGAGGGTAAAGTAAAAGGGAAGGAGAGTGCAGAAGAGGTTACAAAAGTTTCGAAAATAAATAGAAAGACAAAAAGTTTAAAAGTTAACTTCTGGTAACGGGCGCAAAATTGCAAAGAGTAATGAATACAGAACAAGGCATTATATTTGAATGAAAGCAATATAATAAGGTAGGTGATCTTGTAGTACAGTTAGAAATAGGCAGATACAAAATTGTGGGCATCGCTGAGGCGTGACTAAAAGATCACAGTTGGGTGCTTAACATCCAGGGATACACATTGTATCAAAAGTTCGGCCAGGTAGGCAGAGGGGATGGGGTGGCCCTTTTGCTAAGAAGTGAAATCAAGTCCTAAGAAAGAGATTGGAAGATGTGGAACCTTTTTGGGTAAAGTTAAAAAAGTGAAAGGGTAATTAACCCTGATAGGAGTTATATACAGGCCTCTGAACGGTAGCCAAGATGTTGGATACAAATTACAATGGAAGATAGAAAAGACATGTCAAAAGGGTAATGTTACGATAGTCATGGGGGATTTCAATATGCAGGCAGATGGGGAAAATCAGGTTGGTGCTGGATCCCAAGAGAAAGAATGATAAATAGATGGCTTTTTAAAGCAGCTTGTTGTTGACTCCACTAAGGAAAAGGTAATTCTGGATTGGGTGTTGTGTAACAAACCTGATTTGATTAGGGAGCTCAAGGTAAAGGAACTCTTAGGAAGTAGTGATCATAATATGATATAATTCATCCTGTGGTTTGAGAGGCAGAAGCTAAAATCAGATGTATCAGTATTATAGCAGAGTTAAGGGAATTACAGAGGTATGAGCTGGCTAAAGTTGATTGGAAGGGGCACGAGCAGGGATGACAGCAAAAGTGCAATGGTTGGAGTTTCTGGGAGCAATTCAGAAGGTACATCCCAAAGATGAAGAAGTATTCTAAAAGGAGAATGACATAACTGTGGCTGACAAGGGAAATTAAAGCCAACATAAAAGCAAAAGGGATGACATATAATAGAGCAAAAAAATTATTTGGAATCTAGATGATTGGAAAGCTTTTAAAAACCACCAGAAAGCAACTAAAAATAATAAGGTGAGAAAAGATGGAATATGAAGGAAACCTAGCCAGTAATATAAAAGAGGATACCAAATATTTTCTTAGATATAAAAACACAAGTAAAGGAGAGGCAAGAGTGGATATCAGACCCTGGACAATGATGCTGGAGACAGAGAAATGGAGGACAAAGAAATGGCTGATGAACCCAAGAAGTATTTTATGTCAGACTTCATGTAGAAGACACCAGCAATATGCCTGAAATTCGAGAATGTCATAGGGAGGAAGTGAGTCCATTTAGTTGCTATTGCTAAGGAGAAGATGCTTGGGAAGCTGAAAGGTCTGAAGGCAGATTATGCACCTGGACTAAATGGACTAAATACAATGTTCTGAAAGAGGTTGCTGAAGATATTATATATTCATTAGTAATAATCCTTTAAGAATCATGAATTTCAAAAATAGTTCTGGAGGACTGGAAAATTGAAAACACCATTCCACTCTTTAAGAAGGGAGGGAGGCAAATGACAGAAAATTATAGGCCAGTTAGCCGGACTTCAGTGTTTGGAAGATATTGGTGCTTGTGTGAGGTTACGAAGTACATGAAAACACATGATAAGATCGGCAGAAGTCAGAATGGTTCCCTTAAGGGGAAATCTTGCCTGACAAATATGTTGGAAATCTATGAGGAAATAACAGGCAGGATAGACAAAGGATTGAGCAAGTGGATGTTGTTTACTTGGATTTTCAGAAGGCCTTTGACAAGATGCCACACATGAGGCTGCTTAACAAGAGTCCATAGTATTACAGTAGAGACACTGACATGGACAGAATATTGGCTAACTGGCAAGAGGCAAAGAGTGGGAACAAAGGGGAACTTTTCTGGTTGGCTGCTGGTGACTAGCGGTGTTCAGCAGGAGTTGGTGTTGTGACTGCTCCTTTTCACTTTGTATGTCAACAATTTGGATAATAAAATTCAGGTCATGGTGGCCAAATTTGTGGAGATTACAAAGTTAGTGGAGTAGCAGGTAGTGTTGAGGAATCAGGGAGTCTACAATAGGACTTTGACAGATAGGAATGGGCAAAGAAGTGGCTGATGGAATACAGTGTTGGGAAGTATATAGTCAAGCACTTTGGTAGAAGGAATAAAGGCATAGAATATTTTCTAAACGGGGAGAAAATTTTGAAATCAACGGTGCAAAGTGTCTTGGGAGTCCTGTAGTATAATTCCCTGAAGGTTAATTTGCGAGTTGGTGTTAAAGAAGGCAAATGCAATACTGGTATTCATTTCAATAGGCTTAGAGTGTGTGAAGTGCTGAGATATTATGAGGCATTGGTCAGACTACACTTGGAATATTGTGAGCAGTTTTGGGCACCTTATCAAAGAAGAGACGTGCTGGCATTCAAGAGGATCCAGGAGAAGGTTCACAAGAATGATCCCGGGAATGAAAGGGTTAACATATAAGGAGAGTTTAGTGGCTTTGGGCTCGCACTCTCTGGAGCTTAGAAGAGTGAAGGGGGATCTTAGTGAAACCTATCGAGTATTGAAAAACCTAGATAGCGTGGATGTGGAGAGATCTTTACTGTAGTGGGGGAGTCCATGGTCACAGCACACAGACTCAGAATAGAAGGACGTCTCTTTAGAACAGAGATAAGGAGGAATTTCTTAAGCTAGACGGTGGTCAATCTGTGGAATTTATTTCCATAGACAGCTGTGGAGGCCCAGTCATTGGGTATATTTAAAGCAGAGGTTGATAGGTTCTTGATTAGTAAGGGTGTCAAAGGTTATGGGGAGAAGGCAGGAGAATGGTGTTGAGGGGAATAATAAATCAGCCATGATGGAATGGCAGAGCAGAATGTATGGGCTGACAAGCCTAATTCTGCTCCCATGTCTTAATGCCTTATATTAGTAGATTGTCTTCATATTCCCCTCAATCTTACCTGCTAAGGATACTTCATGGCTTCTTTTAAGCCCTCCTAAATTCTCTCCTACATGGTCTATATTCCACAAGAGATTCCTTTGATCCCAGCTGCCTATACTTGACACATCTCCTTTTTCTTTATCAAGCCTTAAATTCTTTCTCATCTGATGTTCACCAATCTTCTCGTCTTTATCTTTCACCTTTTCCAGAACATGTTGTCCCTGAGCTTTCAGAGATTCCCACTTGTCAGATGTCATTTTACCCACACGTACCTACTCCCAATCTAATTTCACCAGGTACTCACTTATGCCATTGAAATCAGACTACCTCAGAGCAAGACCCTAACTTGAGGACCAACTTTATCCATAACTTTTTCATTACTACCTTGAACAGTGTTGGTACCACTGAGGCAACTACTGAATGAGTAGCTCCACACACAAATATAACAACATCAGAGCAATCCACAGTTTTATTATTGTCCTGGAAGATCTCCCATATCAGCAGAAGGTCTCTTTAAATCAGGAGTCAAGCATGAAGGTAATATACTATGCTACTAGCTCTCTTGACACTGTTCCACAATAAATGGTGCTTTGAGCTCCAGATTTATGTCTGTATGGGTATTTATTACATAAGAATGCCGTTATTATGTAGATATTTGATAGCAAGAAAACATTAGGTATGGGAATGTGGATTGTGATCAGATGTAGTGCTCATCACGCTGAAGTGATCACAAACACGTTTTATGGGTAAAATCAGTTGAGAGTCAAACTGACAAGTGCACTAGACAAAATCCCACAGCCTAAAGTTTATTACGAATCGTCTTTTGCAAAAGATTTTTCACGGATGTATTATTAAACAAAATTTGACACTTGGCCATATCAAGAAATACTAGGAGATCTTAAAACAGAGACTGAAATGTTGGTCGGAGAAGACCTATAATCTGATTCTGATTTGGTGCAATCCTTTTTATCATAAAGCCCTCCCCAGTCTCCTGTCTCGTTCCTTTTTGACACCAGACTACTTTCATTTTATTTGAAACTCAATACCTAATCTCCTTCAACTACACATCTTCAATATCTTCTTAAATATCTCTTCAAAGCCTTTTTTATAGGTAATTTCAACACAAATTCACCTTTTCCGTACTGGCTTAGCAGACATTTTCATTAAGTCTACTTGCAAAATATTATGGAATGCTGTATATCTACTACTTTATTTACACAATTTTGTACGAGTACACCATACAATAGCAAAGGATACTACAGGCATTAGCTTATATTTGTATTACACTGATTAAATTTTGTTGCTTTGAAATTGGTTAATAAGCAACATTAAGTAACAGACAATGTACCATAATGCTCTCTTTGCCACATTCCAAGAATCAAACCATTAAAGTATACAGTATTTATTATCAAAGTATATATTCAAAATACAACTCTTAAGGTTTGTCCTCCTACAGACAACCATGAAACAAAGAAATATCATGCAACCCGTTCGAGAAAACATCAAATACTCACCGCGCAGAACAAACTGCGCAAATGGCAAAAAACAAATGAGCAACACATGGGATAGCAACATCAAGCCGGGAGTCCAGTAGTTTTCCGTTTAGTTCAGTTCAGCACCGTGCTGCTAGCCCACTGCAGGCTGCATGTAGAGCCATTCTTTGCTGAAGCACCCTTGTTCGTATTGATCGCTCCGATCAAACCGCTCAAGAACAGCAAAAAAAGTAGTAACGAGAATCCAGAAATATGCACCATGGGCCTCAAAGTCCCCTAAACTGAGTCCACCGCCGTGCCGATCAATCCTTGCAGAATGGAACCCTGCACTTCCCTCATGACAGCACCTAGCGAGAGGGAGAGGAAGACCAATCAGACACAGGCAGATGGTGCTGATCACCTGCCCGTTCTGTGCTCTCACCCTCATCGACTTTAATCCTGATCAACTCCTCAGTTGGAGAGAAGCAATGGAATCGATCATGGGTTTTCGCGCTAAACGCCATGATGCAGAATATACTGTACACCGCCTGTCACATGATGCTGCTCAAATTACTCCTCTGATCACTACTCTTAACTACTCTCTGAGATTGCTTTGGTTGTAGTAGAGAGCAGCAGTAGTAAAGAAATGATCAGGAACTTCATCGATGTTCATATTTAGGTGTCTATTCTCTTACTTTGGAACTGATCTGTTTTTAATTGTTTTGCTCAATGTTTATCCATCAGTCAACCCAACTGGAAAAAAATAACTCATAGTTCATTTCAGGTCAGGCCGAGTCTGTTGTCATGCGCACAAGAGAGCTAAAGGGACAATGAAAACCCTGTTTGCAGCAGCAAATCGGGGACTTCGATTGCTACCCCTTCACTCATCTCCTTCCTTCGATCCCTTCATCTTCCTCTTCCCCTCCCAATCTGACATCCCACTCGGAGCATTTTCCAGCTGCTCAGTCTTTACAAAGCATGAAGCTGATTGCTATCACTTGCCTCTTTCAGGGCAACTTCTCAATCGCCAACTGCCCACCCAGTCCCTGCAGCCACTATACTTGAAGCATGTGATCCACCCCAGGAACCCCAGACTTCTCCAAAAATAACACTCTCACACACACACGCACGCACGCACACACACACACACACACACACGCAAGATAAATGTCATTCAGATGTGACTTTCTGTCCGATGGAGGTGGGTTCATGCCTCTGGAGAGGGCGCATCTTACTCAGCTGTCACTTGACCCAACCCCTTCTCAACTTGTAAGGAAAAGTAAACGATGTTGTAAGGATTAGTGGCACACTAATACAGAGAAAAAGTTTTCAAAACCAGCAGAAGATAATAACTAAATATAGAGAGGATCATCATGAGTGTAAACTAGCAAATAATACAAAAATTAGTCATCAGAGATTCTATGGAAGAACAGAATAAAATAGGAGCAGGAGTAAGCTATCTGGCCTGTAAAGCCTCCACATTTAGTATGTTTATGGCTGGCGTATTGTGGCTTCCTCTTCTGTGCCATTTCTCCTTATCCCTCTGTTTCTTGATTTATCAAATATTTAATCACCTCCGATAATGATCCAACGTGCACTGCTTGCTGAGGTAGATAATTCCAGTGGTAACACCCTCTGCTGAAAGAAATGTCTACACTCCTTAGTTCTAAACGACCAGCTTCTTATTTGTAGATATGTCCTTTGATTCTCCCGTTTGTGAAACATCTACCCTGTCAAGCCATTTTACCATCTTATATGTTTGAATAAAATCGAAACTCTTATAAGCTCTAAAACAAATCTACATGCCCGAACAATCCTCTCAACCCAAGAACTAGCCTGATGAATCACCTCCACTGATACTATATATTAAGGTAAGGAGACCAAAGCAGTGCCCAGTATTGCAGATGTGTCCTCAATAACACCCTGTACAAGTGTATCAGACCTTCCCTGTTTCTAAAAAAACAACCCCTTAACAATGAAGACCAAAATGTTGTTCACTTTAACAATTTGTTGAACCAGTCTTCCAGCACCTATATCTCTCTGTATTTCACTCGATCTCCATTTAGATAATAATTTTCCTTTTGATTTATTGATGTGAATGACTACCCACATGAAACTTCATTTGCCACTGTTTTGCCCACTTTATCTTTCTATATCCACAACAGAATTACAGTGTCTTACCACAACATGATCTTTGTCCATTTTTGTTTTGTTCCTTTCTCTAGCAGAAAGGAGAACCAACACTCGCCATGAACTAATCCACTAGTTATCTACTTCAGCCTTCAGTGGACCCATTTATTCTAACTCTGTTTCCCATGAGCCAGTCCATTTTCACTCCATCAGATACCACGGACTTATAATTTATGCATCAGCTTTTATGTGCCACTTAGTCAAATGCCTTGGAAGTCTAAATACATTACCCTTGCGGGTTCGCCTCTTCAAAGAATTCAAGCAAATTTGTCAAACTTACTTACCTGCCATAAAACAATGTTGAAAAGGTCTGATTCTAGTCATCTTTCTTAAATGATTAATTACTTCCTATTTGATCTCAAAGTTGATTTGGTTTTCAAAGCATTAGGCTAGTTCAGGTTGAGGTGACATAACCAATAAATTTGACCTGTGCCTTACAGAACTTCAGAAATATTTCATTTTGATACTTCTCTGTGCAAAACCAATGCTAACATTCTCAGAATCAGGTTTAATTTCACTAGCAAACGGTGCCAATAAAAAGTATTCATCCCCCTTGGAAGTTTTCATATTTTGTTTTACAACATTGACTCACAGTGGATTTAATTTGGCTTTTTTGACTCTAATCAGCAGAAAAAGGCTCTTTCATGTCAAAATGAAAACAGATCTCTACAAAGTGATCTAAATTAATTATGAATATAAAACACAAAATTATTGATTGTATAAGTATTCATTCTCTTCAAGTCAGTATTTAGCAGATGCACCTTTGGCAGCAATTACAGCCTTGAGTCTGTGTGGAAAGGTCTTTAACAGCTTTGCACATCTGGACACTGCAATTTTTGCGACATTCTTCTTTACAGAACTGTTCAAGGTCTATCGGATTGCATGGGGATCTTGAGTGAACTGCCATTTTCAATTCGAACCACAAATTCTCAATTGGATTGAGGTCTGGACTCTTGACCACTCCAGGACATTAACTTTGTTGTTTTTAAGCCATTCCTGTGTACCTTTGACGTTATGATTAGGATCATTGTCTTGCTGGAAAATAAATCTTCTCCCAAGTCGCAGTTCTCTTGCAGACTTTTCCTCCAGGATTTCCCTGTATTTTGCTGAATTCATTTTACTCTCTATCTTCACAAGCCTTCCAGGGCCTGCTGCAGTGAAGAATCCCCACAACATGATGCAGCCACCATCATGCTTCACGGTAGGAATAGTATGCTTTTGATGATGTGTGGTATTTGGCTTACACCAAATATAGTGGTTAGTCTGATGGCCAAAAAGCTCAATATTTGGTTTCATCAGTCCATAGAACCTTCTTCCAGCTGACTTTAGAGCCTCCCAAATGCCTCCTGGCAAACTCTAGCTGAGATTTCATGTGAATTTTTTTCAATGGTGACCTTCTCTTTGCCCCTCTCCCATAAAGCTGTGACTGGTGAAGCAACCAGTTGTTGTATGCACAGTCTCTCCCATTTCAATCACTGAAACTGGTAACTCCTCTAGAATTGTCATAGGTCTCTTGGTGGGCTCCCTCACGAGT
This sequence comes from Mobula hypostoma, assembly GCF_963921235.1. Lineage (NCBI taxonomy): Eukaryota > Metazoa > Chordata > Chondrichthyes > Myliobatiformes > Myliobatidae > Mobula > Mobula hypostoma. Next base: position 48,690,111 of record NC_086119.1, on the reverse strand, counting down.
CCTCTTCTTGCATGATCACTCAGTTTTTGAGGATGGCCTGCTCTAGGCAGATTTACAGCTGCACCATATTCTTTCCATTTCTTGATAATTGACTTAACTGTACTCTAAGTGATATTCAGTGACTTGGAAATTTTCTTGTATCCATCACCTGACTTGTGCTTTTCAATGAGCTTTTCATGGAGCTGCTTGGAGTGTTTTTTTTGTCTTCATGGTGTAGTTTCTGCCAGGATACTGACTCACCAGCAGTTGGACCTTCCAGATACAGGTGTGTTTTAACTACAATCAATTAAAGCACCTTGACAGCACACGGTGATCTCCATTTAACTAATTATGTGACTTCTAAAACCAGTTGACTGTACTAGTGATGATTTGGTGTGTCATATTAAAGGGGGTAAATACTTATGCAATCAATTATTTTGTGTCTTATATTTGTAATTAATTTAGATCACCTTGTAGAGACATGTTTTCACTTTCACATGAGTCTTTTTCTGTTGATCAATATCAAAAAAGCCAGATTAAATCCACTGTGAGTCAATGCTGTAAAACAATAAAACATGAAAACTTCCAGTGGGGAAGGGGGTGGTTGAATTCTTTTTATAGGCACTGTATGTCATATAACGTGTTGTCTTTGCAGCAGTAGTACAATACAATGCATATTAGAAAAATATCTGAGAATTACAGTAAGTATATATATATATAAACTATTAAAATTAAATAAGTAGTGCAAAAATAGAAAGAAAAAAGTAGTGAGGCAGTGTTCATAGGTTCAATTTTCATTCACAAATAGGATGGCGAAGGGGAAGAAGCTGTCCCTGAATAATTGAGCGTGTGTCTTCAGGCTTCTGTACCTCCTCCCTGATGGTAGCAATGAGAACAAGGCATGACCTGGATGGTGGGGTTCCTTAATGAGGGACGCCGCCTTTTTGAGGCATCGCTCCTTGAAAAAGTCCTGGATACGACAGAGGCTAGTGCTCATAATGGAGCTGACTAAGTTTACAGATCTCTGCAGCTTATTTTGGTCCTTTGCAGTAGCACTCCCGCGCACACCATACATTGATACACGCAGTTAGAATGCTGTCCATGGTACAACTATAGAAATTTGCGAGTGTCTTTGATGACATCCCAAACCTCCTCAAACTACTGATGAAATATATCTGCTGCTGGGCCTTCTTTCTAGTTGCATTGATATGTTGAGTCCAGGTTAGATCCTCAGAGATATTGATACCCAGGAACCTGAAATCGCTGTCTTTCCACTTCTGATCCCTCTATGCAGACTAGTGTGTGCTCCCTTGTCATACCTGTCCTGCAGTCCACAACCAATTCTTTCGTCTTAATGACATTGAGTGCAAGGTTGTTGTGACACCACTTAACTAGCTGATATATCACGTTCCGGGATGCCCTCTTGTCACCATCTGAAATTCTGCCAGCAATCGCTGTATCATCAGCCAATTTATAGATGGTGTTTGAGCTATGACTAGCCGCACAGTCATGGGTGTAGAGAGAGTAGAGCAGTGGGCTAAGCACACGTAATTGAGGTGCGCCAGTGTTGATTGTCAGTGAGGTGGAGATGTTATTTCCAATCCACACAGATTATGGTCTTACGGTTAGGAAGTGGAGGATCTAGTTGCAGAGGGATGTACAGAGGCTTAGGTTCTGGAGCATTCTGATCTGGCCTGGAGGAATGATTGTGTTAAATGCTGAGCTATAGTCAATAAACAGGATCCTGACATAGGTATTTGTATTGTCCAGGTGATCCAAGGCCACGTGAGATCACATCTGCCGTAGACCTATTGTGCCGATAGGCAAGTTGCAGTAGGTCCAGGTTCAGGTATTTGCTGAAACAGGAGTTAATTCTAGCCATAACCAACCTCTCAAAACATAGATGTGAGTGCTACTGGACGATAGTGATTAAGGTAGTTCACCCTGATCTTCTTAGGCACTGATATCATTGCTGCCCTTTTGAAGCAGGTGGGAACTTCCGACTGTAGCAAGAAGAGACTGAAAATATCTTTGAACACCCCACCAGTTGGTTGGCATAGGTTTTCAGTGCCCTACCAGGTACTCCATCCGGGCCTGTTGTCTTGCAAGGGTTCACCGCCTTGAAAGACAGTCTGACATTGGCCTCCGAGGCAGAGGGCACAAGATCAACAGGTGTAGCTTTAATCTCACTTTGAAAGCGAGCATAAAAGGCATTGAACTCACCAGGGGGTGGAGTGTCATGACGTTAAGTATTGTAAGTCTTCAGCAAACGTGAATTATTACTCTTCCTACAAAGTCAAGATCAAGTTTAATGTCCTATGCATGGGCATATGTATGCACAGGTGCAATGATAAACTTGAAGTAGCATCAGACACAGCATTTACAAGAAAAACATAAATTAAACTAAATTATACAAGATTATACATTTTCTCTACCTATGCTTCAGTTAATACTTATTACAGATGTCAAGCAAGAATAACTTATTCATGTACGTTATTATAGGGGTTCCCAACTTGGAGTCCACAGACCTCTTGCTTAATGGCATAAAAAAGGTTGGGAACCCCTGCCTTATAGAATGCCTTTCATAAATGGATGAATTATAATAATAAATTAAAAAGTAAATGTGCATCAAATTGGGCAGTCACAAATCTAATCAAAAATATTGTAGATATTCTAGAAATTATAATTCTATTTCTGATTAATGGAAGCAACTCCCCTATGACCTGGAAGTACTTGATGCAGATGTTACCAGCATTTTGTGGCAAAGAATATAGTTCATCAAAATTAGCCTCTTTCATTGTAATGAGCAGCAGAATTAATTCTTTGCTGAGAAAAAACCGTATTTTAATTATGTATATTGTGAAATTGAGTTCGAATCAAGTCTGAAGTGTAAAGCATTCCTAAGGAAATCTAGTTATTGGATCTTCATTGTACTCCCCTTATTTCTGTTCATTTTTTTTATCCTTAGGTCTACAAGCCCTAAAAGCAAACGCAAAGACAGGAGCAAACAAAGAAGGCGGTATGTTTAGTTCATCTTTAGTTATCCTAGAAGGAATTCAGCATTCTCAAATAAGCTGCTGCCTGTGCATGAAGATAATCTGAACACTCTTTCTGGGTCCAGGGTGATTCTTGGTGCCTTTTGGAAATGATGTAGGGCCGTGTTGCAGGGTTCAGTTAAATAGCTTTATCGAGCTTGATTTTCCACATTTGCCTTCTCAGTTTTCCTCATCTTTTCCCTTCATTTCTACAGTTATAATGACTGGTTTAAAATGTTGAATAAATGTACATTCATAAACAGTCAAGAACCTGTTCCAGACACCTAAAACTGACCAACTGAAGATACTGAACTGAGCAATAAGATTCCAAAACACAAAGGTATTGGGAATCTTGCTGCCAACCATCAAAATGTCATTGTCACCTAGAATTGCCTCCACCAACCTATTTCTCTGTGTTGCTTGTCTTTTGTATATGCTACTTTCGAGCTTTCATTTTGAGGTCAAATTGTTTCCTTATCTTCTTTCATGATGCCCAGATTTCTGGTGAGAATATCACACCTAGTGTCTTTTAATAATGGTAGGAAGCAGTGACATTGGGGATGCTGTTACCCCATAGCTTGATCAAATAACTTCAGTTCTTCAGGCCAACAATCATTAAACATAACAAACGGACATCTTGAGCTGAGTACTTGACGTGCTTTACATTTGAAAATGTTGGAATCTAGAAAAAGAAACAGAATGCTGGAAGAACCCAGTGGGTCAAGTTGCATCTGTGGAAGCAAAAGGTGTAAATTGACCATGTTAGTTTGGATGAGACTAGGGTCAGAGGTCACAAATTTAGGGTGAAAGGTGAAATATTCAAGGGGAATCTGATGGGAAACTTCTTCACTCAGAGGGTGGTGTGAGTATGAAATGAACTGCCAGTGCAAGAGGTAGATGTGGGTTCAGGTGTAACACTTAAGGAAAATTTGCATAGGTACATGTATGAGAGGGATTTGGAGGAATGTGGCCTAGGTGCAGATAGATGGGACCAAGTCAGAAGATCAGGTCGGCCTGGACGAGATGGGATGAAGGGCCTGTTTCTGTGTTGAAGTACTCTGTGACCATTTTGGACCAAGACCTTTATTCGGACTGACAGGGACTGATAGGCAGTAAATTGTAATAGCAAGGGGAATGGGATAGAAGTGCTGAGGCTAGCTGGCTTCACTGTAGCGATGGAAAATACCAAGGATAGACAGGAAGGAGCATCACACACAAAATGCTGGAGAAACTCAACAGGCCAGGCAGCATCTATGGACAAGAGTCGATTGGGTCCTGATTTTGGTTGTTTTCCAGCATCTGCAGAATTTGTCTTGTTGTGGACAGAAGGAAGGTATAGGAATAACATGCAACCAAAAGCTCAAGATGGTCATAGCAAATTGGAGATTTGCAACATTTCAGATTCCACATGGGTAGCGCACAACCCATTGGTATGGACATTGAACATTCAACTTTCAGACACCACAACCCCTAGTGTTCCCCTCCCACACATTCCTTCCACCCACCCACTTTGTTTTCTTCTCCCTCTGTTTATTCATCTATCCCCTGCTCCCTCCCATTCTGCTTTCCATTCCCTTCCAAACTGGTCCTGCCTATACCACTGGACCACAAATTTTTTTGCAAGTGTTACTTCCTCAGAAACTTTTTTTTTGTTGTTTATGATTGACTGCTTGAAGGGAGCACAAATATAATTTTGGACTACTTTTAACACGTAGAAATTTGGAGAAACAAGAAATTTTACTTTTATTGAATATAATGTGTTTAATTGCATAACGGTGCTGATGCTTTGTAAAAGTTCAACTAAGCTAAAAATGTTTTGTTAATGATTTTCATTTGTACTCAGTGTCTGAGGCTTCTTGCTTAAGTATCAACAACAGTCAGCCTGGAAGATGGATACCATTTGCCCTGATCTCATTTCTCATTACCACAATGTCCTGGTGAAACTTCTCACCATGCTTGTCACTGACAGCGCCAATATCTGCAGGGAAGAAGTCTAAACGGGAATGCAGAAAATGCATCTTTAGTGACATGTTGCACTTCATGGCTTTGTATGCTTGAAGCATGTTGTCAACTAGCTGCACGTAGTTTGGTGCTCTGTCGTTGCCAAGAAAATTTTCAACAACATCCTTGAAAGCCTCCCATGCGATTTTCTCCAGTCCTACTAGAAGGTCTTCGAGTTGTCTGTCATTGATGACCCGTTTTGTGGACCAACAAAAATGCCTTCCTTAATCTTGGCAGTAATTATTCTAACTTTAATAATGAATTAAAATAACAGATATCAGCATTTTTTTTTAAAAATGGTGCATAATAGAGAAATTTCATGGTGATTTTCATGATCAGCAGCCCAAAATCCATAAGATACACCCAAAAGTATTCAGGAAGCAAAATCTTTGTTGTCCAGTATAATCTATCAACTTCAGTCTTGCCCCCTATTTGTTCACTGACAGCCTTTCTTGTTCCCTCTCTGTCCTGATGCAGAATCTTAACCCGAGACTTTGACTTACATCTTTTTTCTTCATAGATACTGCTTGACCTGCTGAGTTCTTACAGCATTCTGTTTGTTGTTTTCCATTTGTTATCTTTCTATGGTCAGTTTCTGTATCTCTATTTGGTTTCTATAGTTCTAATGGCATTATATACAATAAATATGTGGTTTAAGATGCATAGTAGAAAGTACATGGATTTCCCATTTAATTTGCATGATCCTCTGCAGTAGTTCATCTGTGCTGCACCTCTGCATTAGTGTCAGGCATGTATACTCAGCAAAATGGCAGAAAAACTGTAAATACTTATCAAGAAGATCCTACTAAAACTAGTGGATAGGGCCCAGTATATGATGGGTAAAGCCCTGCCCACCATCGAGCACATCTGCACAAAGCACTGACACAGGAAAGCGACATCCATCATCAGGGACCCCCACCACCCAGATCATGGTCTCTTCTCACTACCGCTGTCAGGAAGGTGGTACAGGACCTTCACGACTCACACCACCCAGGTTCAGGATCAGTTATTACCCCACAACCATCAGGCTCTTGAACCAGAGGGGATAACTCCACTTGTCCCACCACTGAACTGTTCCCACAATCTATAGACTGTCTTTCAAGGACTTTTCATCTCATGTTCCTGATATTTATTGTTTATTTATTCATTATTGTCATTTCCTTTTTTTATATCTGCACAGTTTGTTGTCTTTTGCACATTGGTTGTGTGTCTGCCCTGTTGGGTGCAGTATTTTTTTGATTCTATTATGGTTCTTGGATTTAGTGAGTATGCCCACAAGAAAATGAATTTCAGGGTTGTATATGATGACATATATGTACTTTGATAATAATTTTAATTTACTTTGAACTTTGAAGTCAGCTGACTAGAATGACATCTGGCCCAAAAGGTGAAAATTGTGATGAGGGATTGCATTGGATAGGCTTGTAGGTCCTCATGTGATAATCAGGAGTGTGCATAATTCAGTTGTTTAAGATAATCAAATGTTTTCATAAGATAGATGGACAGAAAGTATTTCCTTTGGTAGCAGAGTTGGCACCAATAGGGTACAACAAAATTAGTCCTCTGCCATTTAAAGGTGATGGATAATTTGAGGAGGCACTTCTTAACAAATATTACAATTAAACTCTGGAACTCTGTCCTTCATGAAGATGTTGAAACTAGAGCACTGAAGTCTGATAAAACTGAAGAATTTTATGTTAGCAGAGACACTATTATGAAACCATGAGATGTAAGTGGAGGTTCAGATTCACTGTGATCCAGTTGAATGTTAGAACATGCTCAGGCTGTAGAATGGCGTACTCTGGTGCTCTACAATGGCTTACCCTCCGTTTGACAGCAACATGAAAACTTGTAATAAGGCAGGATACAGGTACAGGAACAGTTATTTATAACTTCAGTAGTTCCATTATATGTACGTTGAAACTAAATTTGTTAATGTCCAAGCTAGATTTCAAAGCTACAATAATGAAGTAAACCTAAATATACTCTAGCCCTGACAATGAAGTAGAGGATGATTATTGATTCTGTACTGGGAGATGGAAGTAATATTTTAAGTAAACTTACCCATGTATGTGTTTGTACCACCCTTTACAAGTTGGCTACAGATTCATACTGAAATAATTTGACTGCTTCTCTGATTTAATACATACTCTTTTTTATTAATCCCTTGAGGTTATTAAAATATTTTTATCATGCAGTGATTAATTAAAACAAATTCTAATAGATTAAAGTGTTTATTTTCCTATTGGCATTGTAGGTTAGTGGAACCATCAACTACAAAATGTAGCTTCTGCTTCCAGTTGAATAACTAGTTGAATCAAAGCTAAGCTCTGATAACGTTCCAGATCCAAGGCCAATTTAGAAGGGCAGCCTTCAATTCCAGCCTCACAAAAGCCATGACAAAAGTATGGCTATGATCATCAAGTCTAGAGAAGAAGATGAAGAGGACCATGTTTCTGCCACCTCCAAACTCAGTTATTTGAGAATTCTCCTGCCCTCTTTCTAAACTGCAACTCATCTAAAACTTTATTGCCCACAACCTATTTTCCATCAAACCCTTCTTTTAAACACATCAGATATTCTGTGGAATTACTGTATATATGGACGCCTCAGGTACAAGTAATGAAATGGAAATAGGTGTAGCTCTCTAATGCACTTTGAGCACAGGAACAAGTTCTAGGCTGAGGTTTTTTTTGTAGTAGTAAGGAGAATTCTGCACTTTTAAAGGTGTCACCTTTTGAACTGAGGGCTCAGCTCCTCTTTGTTAGATATAAAATATCCTCCAGTTCTCTCCGAAGAAAGAGCGAGGAGTTATCCTCTATATTATAGCTGACATTTACTCTTGAATCAACAGCTCAAGGATATATTGTTGTCCTGTTACCATATTTGTTAAGTTGATAGTTAAGTTTCTCTGTTCGCCAGAGAAAGCAGGATCTCCCAGTTCCCACACATTTTAATTCCACATCCCATTCCCATTCTGACATGTTTATCCACGGCCTCCTCTACTGTAAAGATGAAGCCACACTCAGGTTGCAGGAGCAACACCTTATATTCCATCTGGGTAGCCTCCAACCTGATGGCATGAACATTGACTTCTCTAACTTCCGCTAATGCCCCACCTCCCCCTCGTACCCCATCCGTTATTTATTTATATACACACATTCTTTCTCTCACTCTCCTTTTTCTCCCTCTGTCCCTCTCACTATACCTCTTGCCCATCCTCTGGGTTCCCCCCCCCCCACTTTTCCTTCTCCCTGGACCTCCTGTCCCATGATCCTGTCATATCCCTTTTGCCAATCACCTGTCCAGCTCTTGGCTCCATCCCTCCCCCTCCTGTCTTCTCCTATCATTTTGGATCTACCCCTCCCCCTCCCACTTTCAAATCTCTTACTAGCTCTTCCTTCAGTTAGTCCTGATGTAGGGTCTCAGCCCAAAACGCCGACTGTACCTCTTCCTAGAGATGCTGCCTGGCCTGCTGCGTTCACCAGCAACTTTGATGTGTGTTGCTTGAGTTTCCAGCATCTGCAGAATTCCTCGTGTTTGCGTTGTTAAGTTGGTAGCCTATTTTTGTTGATTGCAAAGAGATTTGAAGTGATCTGTGGCTGTGAAAAGGGTTATATTAACATAATTCTTTTACATTTCAAGAAAGTTAAAGACTGAAGTGTAGTAACTTCTACTTGGAAAAAGGCACACTCGACAACTTCATGCCAAAGAAACAACTTTATGTCGAACTTCAAAACCGTTATGTATATAGAGGCTTTCACAACCTGTACAGCATGGCAGGCACACTATATACAAAGCCCACCAGAAGTAAAAAGAACGGAAGTGTCATAAGGGGAGGGCGTTGGGAGCAGACCTAAATGCAAGACAGACACTGAAGTACAAGGAACAGGACTTGACTAGAGTAGGGACATGACAGGATACAGACAAGGAGCAGGGACAAGAACACAGACTTGGGCTAGGACATGGACTAGACAGGGAACCTGGACAGGGAACCATGAACTAGGAGCCTGGGCTTGGACTCTGAGCCAGAGACTGGACAAGGACCCAGAAGCTAGGTCTTGCCTCGGGCTCGGACCCCAGAACTAGGCAAGGACATGACATGGCTACAGGACAGGACGTGGCAGAGGTCTTGTCTCTCGAGGCCTGAGGCTAGAAGCTGGGGTCTTGGAATGCAGAGGCTGATAACTCAGAGGCTGGAGCTCGGAGACAGACTGGAAACCATATATTAACATAGAGCCGGGACTTATCTTTCGAAAAGGCGGGACTCATCCTTAACACAACACTAACATGAGACTGGAAAGTACATGGACAGAGCCAGGACTTATCCTTAGACAAGCCTGGATTCAACTTTAGCTCCACACCAAGGTCCATCTGTCAGGTGACGGCAGAACAGCTAGACTTACCCAACAGAGGCAAAGACAAGACAAGACAGGACCCCCACAGGGCAACAGCAGAACAGCCTGACTTACCCCATGGAGGCGACAACAAGACAAAACAGATCCCCCACAGGGCAACGGCAGAACAGCCTGACTTACCCCACAGAGGTGAGGACAAGAAGAGACAAACACCAAAGAACAACAGACAGTTCCATCTCTGCTTTGGGGTAGCTCCAAGTCACAGTTCGGCCAGCAACCTCAGCTGGCTACAGAAACAGCCGGGATCCCTCCCGAGCTCGGAGTGGCTGGCGGTCACTCAGCTGGCCCGGGAAACAGCCAAATCCATTCCACAAAGACAGCTCCAACTATCGACAGCAAGGCTTCATGAAGCAATGGTTCTCCAACACAGCCTAAAGATGGCAAGTGGCTGCTCTAGCCCTCCACCAGCAGGTTGCTCCCAGGGGATCTTGACAAGACAAACCAGCAGCCCATACTTGATCCCAAGACTACTTATGTTCCAAGCTCCAAGATGGGAATCAGGTGCCTATGATAAACCCAACTGAAACAAGGGACAGCTGGAAGACCCGGAGTCCTGACTTCACGGACCGGACCGTGAACCGGAATGCGGACTTCACGGACCGGTCCATAACAGGAAGTAAAACCCTCCTGTTATCTTAATTAGTATTAACTTACTTTTAATAATGCTCACATTACAACACTCCTCCCCCTTTAAAATCCAACATCCCCAAATGTAAAAAACTAGGAAATAAAAACATTGGTGTTATTAACTTGCGTACCCCTGAAAACTTATACTAGTATCTCAGCAACAGTTTATCAATACAAAAACATGACAGATTCAACATTCAATCTAACAACAAAAAAGAACTGTCCCGTCAAAGATTCAGTCTGTCAGGAGGTTTACGAGTGCGCTGTGATCTGTGCACTACCCCCGGTGACCCAGCAGGCACCGCTGGTGAGGGTGTTTTGGGTGGATCTGGTGTTGGGGGCATGAGAGGCGTCTGTGTGTCTGCGTGAGAATGTCCATCCTCCTCGGGGGACCCCGACCCCTCTGACAGCGTCTCGCCCTCTGGCAAAGTCACTGGTGGACATGCTTCCACCGTAGTCTGTCTCAAAAATGGAAACTCCATGGAACTGTCTGCCTCTAAGCCGGTATCATGACACAGGTGCACATGGTCCTGATATCTTGTTTTCCAGATCCTGATCCATTCTTGGCTACCAAACGTAGGATCTTGCAAGGCTTTTCATTTGAGACACTCCTGGGTGAGTCTCATGAATTTCCTCCACAATCTGTGAATGGCCAGGGGGAGGCACGATGACCCTTGCCCCCCAGAAAATGCAGCCATCCTGCAGACTGAGTTCTGTCTTGCGGTTGGCATAAGACTTCAGTTCCTCTCCTTCCACGACTCTGGGTCAACCTTGTAAAAGAAAAGTCTTGACTTGGGACAGGACTGGGTCCCTCTCTGTCCACTGCCTGATCTGGGTCACCTTTACAGGTGTTTCTGACAGCCTCTCCAATGAAAATACAGTCTCTGGAGGCACATATGTAGCAACAGGTGTCTCAGGTAAAGGTAGCCGACTCAGACCATTGGCGTTTACATTATCCCCACCCGCTCTGTACACTATAGCGTACTGGTAGGCTGACAATGTAAGAACACAATGCTATATCCTGGCTAAGGCTAGTGGTCGGATGCATCTAGTCTCACTGAACAGGCTTATCAGTGGTTTATGGTCCGTATAATTTGTAAATACGCGTCTATAAAGGTACTGATGAAAGCGTTTGACCGCAAAAACAATGGCCAGACCTTCTTTGTCTAGCTGTGAATATCCCTTCTCAGCAGCTGTCAGGGTACGTGAAGCAAAACCAATAGGTTTCTCTGAATGGTCCTCCATTACATGTGAGAGAACTGCCCTGGCTCCATAGGGCGAGGCATCTCATGAAAGGGTGATCTCCTGGTCTGGGTCATAGTGAACAAGCAGCTTCGCTGAGTGGAGGAGTTCTTTCACTTCCTTGAAAGCTTTCTCCTGCTCTTCACCCCACTGCCACTTAGTGTCATTGTGAAGCAGCTTATACAGTGGGGTCAAAACCCTTGAGAGGTCAGGAAGAAACTGCCATAATAATTCACCATGCCCAAAAATGATCTGAGTTCCTTAATGTCTTGGGGCTTGGGGCCTCCTTAATAGCTCTCACTTTGTCCTCCACAGGGCATAGCCCCTCAGCTGTGATCTTGTGTCCCAAGTAAGTCACACTCGATGCCAGGAACACACATTTTCCGCATTTCAACCTCAGCCCTGTGTCTGAGAGCCTCTTCAGCACCCATTCTAAGTTAGCCAGATGCTCCACCTCCGTAGCCCCCGTGATCAAAATATCATCAAGATACACTGCTACGCAGTGGCGGTGCCAGAGATTTTTTCTTGCTAGTGCTATGGAGGGGCTGAATTCTTCAGTGCTGGTGCTGAGGGATGTACCCTATGGTAATATGTATTCGCAAGGCCAGACGCGTGGCATTAAAGAGTCAGTTTCAAGCATTATGTGCCTACTATAAATGCCTCTGTTGATTCACAAGCAACAGCAATTGATAAATATAATATAGAAGTGAACTGTGACAGTATCAACAGCATCGGAGACAACCCGGGCTACACAGAACATAAACAAACAAAACAAGCAGAGCATCCGAGCACCATCGGACAACGTGAATCACGCACCAATCCCGCAATCAGCGTCAAATGCGTGCTTTTCCACTGAAAAACACAAAACGAACCCACTGCTATTCATATTACATAGACAGCAATGCCAAAAGATACACCGTTATTAAAGCCAAATAAGGCAAACAACAGATGCAAGGCTTTACCAGGAGTTGGACAAATCGTACTCTGACCATGCAATACCTCAATTAATTCGGCTATTGAATTTAAAACAAAAATCAACAGAACCACCGCTTGGAAGTCTAAGCCAAACCAGTAGGCTTAATAGCAGTAAATGTAATATTTTAGGATTTGTAGGAAACATAAGGACAATGGGGTATCCACCACAAAATAATGATAATAATCAGCATAGTCTTGGCCCAAATTTTTAAAACATCAACTGCACTCACCATTAATGTTTTCAGAGAAGCACAATCTGTCTGTTGTTGTGATTGATGGCAAAAGCATCAATGATTTTCTGGATGTCAAGTGCTTTGGTCCTCTGGCTGTTTATGGCCAACAGGGCCAAGTTGCTGTTCCGAGCATCGCCGCTGCTATTCCTTAAGTAGTTGTTGATGCGTCTGAGGCAAGAGAAACTCCGTTGGCATGAAGCAGATGTCACAGGCAGGGTCGGTGATATGCAGTTTAATTTGTATAAATCTATAAGTGCATCACGGTAGGGTCTCATTAGAGCTAGAAATTCCACTGTGTCATTCACTGTCTGTCCTTGCTTTTGTTTTGTTTCCAGCAGACGCTGAACCTGATGTAGCTCTGCAGTCAGGTTCACTTCAGTCACTCCATAGTATTGGGCCACTGGCCAAAGACAATCCTTGTCTAGGAAGAACTTGTGTTTGGGACTCAATGCTGAGACTCCAGTCAGAACACCCCCAGTCTCAACTGAGAGCCTTCTTTTCATTCCAGTAAGAAGTCCGCCTATAACCGGATAGAAACAGTGGTTGCGAAGGTCATCAGAGGATGTGACAGGTGTGCGTTCAGTTTGGGCCTCAACAACAAAATCATGTAGGTGGCGGGTGGTTGGGCCTGTCTCCTTTCATGTGGTCTGCTCTGTATACTGGCCTTGACGCACAGATCCCTAGCTCTTGTCTGAATTTCACTCCATGATTCCTCTCCCCGTTTTGCTGAGAGCCTATCGATAACAGACTGAGCCAATTCCACTGCGGATGAAAGCTCCAAACTGGGAGATTGTAGCTGGTCTGACATGAACTTGGTGACTCGGAATAAATCCTCAAACAGAGTGAGAAGTAAAGCAAACTGCTTGTCAATCAGTCCATTTACAGCTCTGGCCTCCGTTTTCCTCCGTACATTTGGTTGACCCATAATATCCTGTAGTGTAGCTAGAATGGCAGGGAGTGATTTCCTTATAGCCCACAAAGCTGTATACTGCCATGCCCAGCGTGTATCTGACAATTTCTTCAACTCCACGGGCTGTGCAGTTGATTCCAGTTCTCTCTGTTTCTTCATGAACAGATCGTGGGCAACAGAGTTTGAAAAGAAGTTGTAAAGCAGCTGCACAGTTTCAAAAAACTCACCCGCTTGTGGTACATTGCTCACAACATCCACTAAAACAAGGTTAAGTCTGTGAGCATAGCAGTGCATATATAATGCCTGCGGGACCTCTTTCCTGAACCTCTATTGTATCCCGTTATTGCACCCGGACATCACTGCCACCCCGTCATAACACTGACACATACACGCGTTCTTATCAATAACACACTGGGCGAGTGTCTGTTCAATGCTTTTAAGAAGCGAATCTGCATTCAACCCTTCTGCTGGAGTGAAGTGCAAGAATTCTTCAAGCACTGTTTCGTTATTCAAATACAGCAGCACCACTGATATTTGCACCTTTTTACTCAAGTCTTTACTTTCATCCACCATGATGGCAAAATATCCAGCCTCCTTGATTTCTGCACTTATTTGACGTCTGACCATATCTGCCATAATACCCATAATTTCATTTTGGATATCGTGATGGGTATTTCTTACATTTCCAGGATTGACCTCTATTTTTTAGCTGCAGTCTTATCAAACTTCCCAATTACACTGAGCAACTCGACAAAGTTTCCCCTATTGCCAGATCCATCATTCTCCCGGTGTCCTCGCTTGGCAATGCCTTGGCACACAGTATAACGTGGAGATTCAACCACTGCTCTCATATACTCACGATTTTCTTGGACAATCTTTGCATGTACTTTATCAAGCATATTTCCCAATCTTGAACCGTCTTGTTTTCTCAATCTGAATTTGGCCCATGCCTCCATAGCAAATTTATGAGCTGCACTTACATGGTGGGTTTTGAAAGCTGCTGTAGCTTTCAGTCAGTTGCGGTAACCGGTGACAGTAAAGGTGGACTCAGAATGGAACCCATGTCCTCCACACAGGAAATGCCTGCATGCGAAGCAGAATGTAGCATCTTTTGTGATTGAATATTCCAGCCAGGAGTACAGGTCAAACCAGCCACGAATAAAACTCCTTTGCTGATTGCCAAACTGTTGCGAAGGGTACTTTTTCAATGCTGGCTGACAGGGTCCTTCCTCAGGCTGCTGGCTAACATCGCTAACAGTATTCCCACTCGCACTAAGAGCAGCTTCATCCACGTTCTCTTCCAAATCCCGCTCCATTACTTGTTCCTCTACTTTGCCCTCACACTCCTTCGATGAACTGCTGTCGTCCTCATCCCCACTTACTTCTTTCTGCATGTCAATTTCAATTAAGACATGCTCAGGCTGAGACACCACTGATTCCTCTGGATGAGGTCATTTTCTGACTAAAAATCGATCCATTTTTCACGCCGACCAAAATAACGCATGCGCCCGGCCCACGCTCGCTTGTAAAAGCACAACGTGTGCGTGTGGCATCCGTTACTCTCGCGAGGCCACGGATCCGCGCCTGGATGTACACTATCAATCTCTCGTGTGAGTGAGAGTGAGTGACATCACCACCTTAAGTGACCTTAGATCAGCTTAACTGATCTGAGGACAGCAACGGCAAGACATCGACAACGAACAAATAAGCGGAAGTGTAGAGTGGATCTGACAGAGTTTATAACTTTATTGCTGCGTGGGTGCTATGGTAATTGGGGGCGCTGTTTCACTAGATCAACTGGAGAAACAAACTGTATTCAAAACTATAAAGAGAAAGCAAAGCAGCTGCAGTTAATTTCTTGGTGGTGCTGTGGTGGTGCTATTGCAATTTCTGCTGGGGCTATAGCCCCAGCTAGCACCACCTTAGTGCCACCCCTGCTGCTACGTGCGGAATCCCCTGCAGCAAAGTGTCCATTGTCCTTTGGAAAATGGCAGGGCTGGATGCCACTCCAAACACCAGGCAATTGTACTTGAATAATCCCTTGTGCATATTAATTGTGACGTACTCCTTGGAATCCTCATCGAGCAACAGCTGTTGGTAAGCGTGGCTCATGTCCAGCTTTGTGAACAGCTTACCCCCTGACAGGGTCGCAAACAGGTCATCCACCCGTGACAATGGGTACTCCTCCAGCCTAGAGACCTGATTCACCGTCAGTTTATAATCCCCACATATCCTCACAGTTTTGTCTGCCTTCAAAACTAGAACAATGGGAGCTGCCCACCTTGAAAACTGGACGGGCTCAATGATGCCCAGCCTCTGTAAACGTTCCAGCTCCTCCTTGACTTTGCCCTTCATGGCATAGGGCACCGACCTGGGCTTAAAAAAACATGGTGTAGCCTCAGGGTCGACATGGAGTTTCACTGTCACATCCTTCAGTGTTCCTAGCTCGTCCCTGAAAATGTCACTGTACTGCTGCAGAATGTCCTCCATCGTGTGCGCATACTTAATTTCATGCCAGTTTAGCCAGATTTTGCAAAGCCAATCACGACCCAAAAGACTGGGCCCCCTGCCCTTAGCTATCACTAACCTGGCTTCAGCCTACTGACCCCCAGCTGAAATGTCCACATATAACACCCCTAAATGAGGTATGGGCTGCCCCGTATAGGTCCTGAGTTTGAGCTTTGACGGTCTAATGGGAGGCAGGTTGGATCCCCATGTCCTCCTGTAGGTCTCCTCACTAATGACCAATGCAGTAGCCCCTGAATCAATCTCAAACTTAATGTCCGTTCCCCTGACAGTGACTGTGGCATAATATGGTTCAGGTGGTTCCTCATCTGTTTCCACTGCAAACATGTTGTAGGCACATGCTGCCTCTTCATCTGCATCTTCTAGATGGTGTGTGGCTGCCTGAGCCTGTCGAGCTTTCCCCTACCCAGGCTTAATCTTACCCTCTGAACTTCTGCACTTTTTAGCTAAATGCCCCTTTTTGCTACAAGCATGGCAGACAGTGTCTTTGAATTTGCAATCATTTGCGTGGTGCGTCCCTCCACACCGGAAACATTCCACCCACTTTGCCTGTTTACCAGTCTCCCTCCTGACTTGGTGCACTGCCGCCGACTGCGACCCCCATGTCCTTTCTGGATATCCTTGACATTATTAGCAGCCATCTCCATGCCTTGGGCAATCTCTAAGGCTTTCTTGAACATCAACGGTGGGGTTTCCCCTAACAGGCGGCGTTGTATGCTGTCATTATTAATGCCACATATCAATCGATCATGGAGCATGTCATCCAACACTGCTCCGAAATCACAATGCTCCCACAGCTGCTGAAGCTCGGACAGGAAATTGGCCACAGGCTAACCTGGCTTCCTGAAACAGCTGTGAAACTTACACCGTTGGACTATCACAGAAGGTTTCGGATTGTAGTGGTTCCCCACGAGCTTGACCAGTTCGTCATATGGAATGTCCCCCGGTTTCCGCAGTGTGGCTAAATTCCTTACTAGCTTGTAAGTCTTTGCCCCACACACACTCAGGAGAATAGAGCGCTTCTTAACCTCCTCAGTAATTCCATTTATACAGAAAAAGTGTCCCAACCTTTCCTCATACTCCAGCCAGTCTTCGTTTCCTTCCAGAAATTCACCGATAGTTCCAAACGTAGCCATCTGAAATGTGAAGCTCCCGTTCGAAAATTGTGCCGATACGTTTGCAAAACCAGTTCACCTCATCGCCAAAAATATGTAGTAACTTCTACTTTGAAAAAGGCACACTCAACAATGTCGTGCCAAAGAAACAACTTTATGTCGAACTTCAAAACCATTATGTATATACAGAGGCTTTGCACAACCCATACGACATGGCAGGCACACTATATACAAAGCTCACCGGAAGTAAAAAGAATGGAAGTAAAACTCCCCCATTATCCTAATTAGTATTAACTTACTTTTAATAATGCTCACATTACAACATGAAGGAAGTAAATAACTTTTAATTATAGCTACGTATGCACTTTTGAAGAATCCATACGTAGAAAATGGAGCAGCCATTTAAGCGATAAGGTTATCACAAGATTGCCCATTCCTAGTGATGTTTCAAACATGAATATAAAATAATAAACGGACAGATCTTCATTTGCTTTTCTTTGAATAATTTTACAGGATTTTTTTGTATTTATATGAAAATCCATCAGAGAGACAGCAACTCCAGAAGTGGAGTATTACCTCAGTGCTGCATTGAAATGCCATCAAATATTATTTGTCTCTAAAGTGATTGTTGCAAGTGTATCCTGCCTTTTTGAAATGAGTGTGTTAGCACTGGGCTAAGACTGAGGGACCAGTTACTTTCTGAGTTAAATGTAAAATACTTTGCACTATAACCAACACTTACTCTTGAATCAACAGCTCAAGAACAGATTGTTGCACCATGATCACATTGCTGTTTTTTGGGGGATTTTGCATGTTAGGTGAAAACAGAGTTAGTGTTTTAGGCCAATAAAAAAAGGTTTAATCTGGAGCAGAGTCAAAATTCTCCCATTTCTGGGCCTCATAGAAAATTCAGCCTCTGAGTTTCTGTTGAAGATTTCCTCAATGAGAAATAGTAACTTAGTTTAAGATATCCCCTGAGTCATATTGGAACAAATTACTGGAATTCAACTTCCACATAACCCTGTATTATTTCTATTAGGTGATATTGAAGGGATAAAACTGAAACTTAAATTGAATAAATATCAGAAAGAATTTATAAAAATTGCATTGGCAGTAGCTAAGAAGACTATAGCAGTTACTTGGAAATCTGATTCGTATTTAAGTATGGATCGTTGGAATAATGAAATGGCTAGTTCTATTCCACTTGAAAAAATTACTTATAATTTAAGAGATAATTATCTAACATTCTTGAATATTTGGCGCCCTTATTTACAAAAGATAGGATGTCATATTTAAGTGCTCCGACAAAGAATTTGGTTACTTGGGGAAAATAGCGAATAATTATACCAAATTTATTTTGAATCCCATGGAGCATGTGGAAACCTTCCAATACCCAGGCGGCTTTTCTTTTTTTTTCTCTTTCTTTCTTTTAGGTAGGACTATATATATGGGGGGGGAGGGTTAAGGGGAGGGGGGTGGGTAGATTTTATCTTTTCATGTATTCTTTTTGAAAATTTAATAAAAATTATATAAAAAAAAAGATATCCCCCGAATGCATGAAATAGAGAAATACCTAATGTTAGTTTCCATGATTTAGAAACTGGCTTATCTGAGCACACTGTCCTAACAAAAGAAGCAAGTGTAGGAGGAAGTTAATCAGCAGCGCAGGAAGCGGCCCTGGATGCCCAATTAACCAAAACCTATCTACCTACACATGATCCATATCCCCCCAGTCCCTGCAAGTTCATGTGTATGTCTAAATGCCTCTTAAACATTGTTATTGTGTGTGCTCCCACCAGCAGCCCTAGCAGCACATTCTGGGGTACAAGGAGAGAGCAGAACGTGGTGCTGAGGCCAAGGTTGGATCAGCCATGATAATAATGAATGTCCATGTTCTTCTTCCATGATTTTCACAATGCAGTTGTATAGAACTTTGGTTGGGCTGCACTTGGAGTATCGTATGTAGTACTACAGGAAGGATGTGAAGACTCTGGAGAGAGTACAGAGGAGATTTAACAGGATCTTGCCTGGATTAGAAGGTGTTAGCTACAGTGAGAGGTTGGATAAACTGGGATTAGTTTCTCTGGTTGATTGAGGGCTTAGGGGGCAGTCTGATAATAATCTTTATAATTATGAGAGGTATAGGTAGAGAAGATAGTCAAAGTCTTTTCCCTGGATAGAAATGTCAAAACCTAAAGAGTCCCTGAGTGACACAGAAAACACTGGAGGAACCCAGCAGGTCAGGTCAGGCCAGAGAAATGGACAGTCAACTTTTTAGGCCAAGGCTTTCCATTAGGAATGGAGAAAAAGAGAGTAGAAGCTAGAATAAAAGGGTGGGGGGGGGGGAAACAGAGGTAACACAAGCTGGTGAATTGAGGTGACGGGAAAGGTAGGAAGGTATGTGGGAGTGAAGCGGGACTAATGTAAGAAACTGAGAGATAATAGATGGAAGCGGCAAAGGGCTGAAGAAGAGAAATCTAATAGGAAAGGATAGTAAGGCCATAATAGCTCCTGACCCTAACTGTGGAATAAAGGTAAGGTGAAGAACCAAAGGGAGGAAGATGTGGGTGATAGGCAGGTCAAGAGAGCAGGAGAGAAGGGGTAAAGAGGCCAGAGGAATAAGAGAAAACAAAAAGACAGGGTTGGGGAAACAGAGGGGAGTGGCTTCTGGAAGATAGAGAAATAGATGTTAATGCCATTAGGTTGGAGACTGTCTAGAGAGAATATGACATGTTGTTACTTTAATCTGCACCTAGTGACTAGAGGACACACAGATGAGAGGAGCAAACTTTACCAGAGATGTGTGAGATTTGCTAGCATTGCAAGTTTCTCAATGGTGCAGGTTTACATAGGTTACTCTTTGCAATAACATCCCTGGCAATAGACTGCAGTGTTGAAGGTCACTCCCTTACACAAGATGTTCTCGATCAGCTTGTTCAGGTCCCCTTGAGCCTCTGGGCGCACACTGCATTCCTTCTCACATGTTCTTGAAGCAGCCTTACTCTGCACCAGCTGGAAGAAGGATGCTTGCATTGTGCATGTATGCTTTTAAGGCTTCATTGAGGGTTGGGGCTGACTGTTTGCAGCTGCTCAGTCTGAAACTGTATCAGTATTGAAGAGTATGTTGAAACCGATGCAGTGTAATGTTACAATGGGAACCCAACAATACTGTGTTGCAAACCTTGAGTTGGATGAGCATCATCTTTATCAGGCTTTTAAAGACACTGTTAGATTATCATGTACACTGCTTTAATACTAGTAAAAAATAGAAAAGCAATTATTAGGCTCTGGCATTTATTTTAAATGTACTTAAAAGAGAGTAGGCAGACATTATGCAAATACATAAACCATTGTCATTGCTTGTTTTGTGTTCTTATGAGACTAAAAAGCAAGTGAAGTTTAAGGCCTTGCAATATATAACATTGATCACAGGTAGAGATGTGGACTATTTGTTTAATAGTCTATTTACTCAAAACCCTTTCTAGTTGTTTTTATTACCGAAATGTTGCTTGATAAGAGTCCAGAAAAGCACATGGGCTAATGTCTGGGTATATGATTGCTCGGTTATTTGTTACCTTTGGAATAATATTGAACGCTTGAGAAAATGCAGAGGGGGTATGGTAATAATCTTATTATTAAGATTTACTGGGCTGCACATCAGTGGAGCGAATAGAGCTGCTGCTTCCAGGCACCAATGAAATGAGTTCAGTCCTGAACTCCTAATGCTATCTGTGTGCAGTTTCCACATTCTCCCTGTCATCTCATGTCATCCCCCTGGGTGTCCCAGTTTCCCCTTGCTTCCCAAAAGATGTGAGCTGATAGGAAAGTTACTATGGAAACATTCCTCTAATGTGTGGGTCAGAGGTCGAATCTGAGGGGAATTGATAGGAATGTGGAAAGAAGAGTTCACAAGACAACAGAATTGTTCTGTGAGCTAGTATAGACTGGATGGACTGAAATGTCCTCCTGCGTTGTAAAGAAAAATGGATTTGGCCAAAGACTCATCCAAAATTAGAAAAATGAATATTAAATGAAAGTATAGAATTTGGGCAAGAATTTCTAATTATAGTGGGATAGAGATGAGGACTAAGTTATTAGAAGCACTGACAGAATCATTTAGGAAGATGTAGCAAACCAGATCAACTGCTGTTTGGGAATAGATTAAATTATAATAATATTATTAGTAGAGATGAAGGGCCCTGACCTTCCGCAGATACTGCGTGACCTGCCAAGTTCTTCCTTGCTCGGGTTTTCAGTGTCTACAGTCTCTATTAATAGTTCAGCCTTTTTTAAATCAATGACCCCTACCACTAATGGAGGGGTCTGTGGACACCAGATTGGGAATCGCTGATTTAGTTGGTGAATAATATTTACTGCAGGACCCCTTGTAAGATTTGGAAAAAAATGTGGATTAGGTTAACTTGAAGAGTTTTTATCTTGTTGGAGTTGGTGAGTGAATTTGAATCCATGACAAGGTACATAAATGTGTTCACCGGAAGAGTGAATATGCCTTACTCTTTCTCTAGGAAGAGGTTTCGGGCCGAGACCGTCGACTGTACCTCTTCCTAGAGATGCTGCCTGGCCTGCTGCGTTCACCAGCAACTTTGATGTGCATTGCTTGAATTTCCAGCATCTGCAGAATTCCTCGTGTATGCCTTACTCTGTGTTCCCATCAGTAACAAGGCATGGAAAAGCCATTGAATGTAGCTGAAGATGAAGAAAGGCCCAAATGCTAGTCTGGAACTCATTGCATCTTGAGGCAAAATGCAGTAATCCTTAAAATTCTTAGCTTGCAAATATATTGAAGTGTTTGAATTTTCAATCAATACTCAGCCTTAACAGCTCTCTGAGGAAATGTTCCAGATTTGTACTATTTTTTTCAATGAAGTACTTTCTGACCTCTCAGCTGATTCTTAAGGTCATGCACTTGATCTAATTTTTTTACCAGAGGAAATATTTTCTCTTGATTAATCTTTACAAAGCCTTTAATATCTTAAATACATCAATAATATTTCATCTTAATCCTCCTAACTCAGGGGAATGTAGGCTTTATTCTTTCAATTTCGGATCAGAATTTAAATTTTTTTTGGTTAATCACAATTAATATTTTTACATTATGAATGCAGGTGACCTCCGCATTATGGCCATTTGGTTGATGGAAGTTTACCCTTACAGAAATTACAAGACACTGTCGAAAAAATCAGAGATACAGAAAATAAAAATAATTCTCACTAAATTTATGTGAAAAAGTAAATATGCCCACAAGATTTATTTCCCTCAACTTGTGTTTCTGCCTTGTGGCTTTGTGTTATAGAAATTTGTGGTATGGCCTGTTTTCCAGGTACGCAACCCCACAATATTGCAGAGGTCACCTGTAGTGACGAAAATGCTGTGATTCATTAAGTAAACTGTTTGAATGGTATATTCTGCTTGAAGGGCTATATTCTGAATTGTTTGCCGATGATGCTCTTCCAATAATGTATTGTCCAGAAATTTCCACTGCTGGCAACATCTTCAGGACCTCGCTTAGAATGGTCCATATCTCATGCGTGCTTCATTTCCTCGGTAGGTCACCCAGTGAGTCACCACCTCGGAAACCGCACAAAGCACGGAGCTGTTGCAGCTCTCGCAGTGTCTCTGCATCGTCTGTATATAGCACTTCCAGATCTCTCAGCAGGTCAGTATTATGAGGTGAATGTTCTGCTGCAGCACTGCATTTTCTGTATGTGGTTCTTTCCTCGACTTTACATAAGGGAGTGTTTCACTTCAGTGTGAAGGTTATAGGTCATTGAAATCCAATCCCAGAAACCAACAGTTTATCCGTAATAAATTGCTAGACCACAAAATTTCAACATTTTGTAAAACAGAGTCAGGTGTTACATAACACCTACTCATATAAATTTTAACAGGTGGGAGTTACAAATTGAGAACATTATGTGGTAAAGCTCTTGATTAGAATCCTGTTAATTCTGAATTCCTACCTATAAACCTAATTTCCTGATGTAAACTTTTTCATTACAAGTATTAATATACATTCATAAACAGTCGTGGTAAGAAATGAAACTTTGTTAATATTAATTGTTCATTAGTATGATACAACTTGTACTGCACATGTTATCTGAAGTACATTCAGCATTCAGTTACATTGCAGGTAATAGAATTAGATATAGGGAGTGCTTTCAATGTTTGAACACTGACTATTGAATGATCCTAGTTAAGAGGAGGCTTTATTGTCACAATATTCCCAATTTGTAACTCTTATCTGGTAATTTTTTGAAATTTGTAACAGAGTAGGTTTTATGTAGCACCCAATTCTGTTTCCTGAAATGTTAGACATCATGTGGTTTCGAAATTTATATTATACCCCACTTAAAGACCAGATCGCTGTAGGACATGGGTAAAAGAGATCTGAGAAAGACAGTGAAAGGAAAGAATATATAGAGAGGAAAACAAAAGATGGACAGAGAGTGGGAGATACATAAATAAAAATGAGGAGGTAGAGTGAAAATATTAGTCTACTGTCTCTTAGTGCATTAAAACTGCTTAACACACGGTTACTCAGTTTGGTGTTTAGTGTCCTTATTAATGCATCATCATGATGTCACAAGTAAATAATGACATCTAAAAAAGGACAAAATGTATCACTTTTAACTGGGATTGGACTATGTTTTATGCTTTTTATCTGAGCCTGTCTGATCTGCCTTTACTTGATATAGACCAATTTTGTGCAACAAAGATAGTTATGATAGTTGTACACATTCAGTTCTGTATGTTAAGAGATGTGTACAGCTGCTAACCTATATACTCTTTATATATGTTTATACACACACACACACACACACACACACACTATATATCTAAATTAAATTTCTTACCCTCTACTTTCCAAGTTACATTTGAATTACATTCATACATTCTAACTCTAAACTTGCTGTTTCTGAACATGTGAACAACACCTTGAACGATGAGCTACTGATAAACTCGAAAACCTGCTACCTGTGATCTTTATTCATTACATGGCAATTTGAAAAGTTGTCACACACCGGTACCAAGGTCCTGGAGCTAAACGGATAGGTCCTAATCAGCAGCAATGCAATCTTGTGATATACGTCCATCAGACCCATCCCCTTACAAAATCTATCATGAACCTTTGACAGATGCCAAACCCTACAATGCAAGATGCAACCTGCCACAAGGCTGCTTAGTGTCACTGTTTGACATGCATGCCACTTATTCATAATTTATAATTTTCATCAAGGCTTTTTCACTGTTTCTGATTATTTCTGACATGAAAAATGCATTAAAATTATTTTAAAGTAAGTAATTATAAAAACCTATCTTCTAGCATTTTTTAAAATCAGCAAACATAAAAACATTAAATTAAAACATCAAATAAAATGCAAACCTTTTGTGATCTTTCTTTCCACAGCTTTTGGCTCCCCTTTCAAAGGAAAAGTATATGGATTCTGTACCAGGTCTAACCTAGCACAGGATCTGAGAGTAGATTTGCCATTGTAAATACTGGAGAATTTCAGCAAGTTACTACTCTGCTTTGATACTCCAGAGGGAACATTGGCACCAAGCTCAGCCTTTCAATTTAGAATCAATACATTTACACCAGGTCGCAAAACTGAGACATTTATGTGGAATTGCTGACATAATTCATGCAATTAATTTGCCCTATTGTAATGCTCATTTTGTACCAAATTAATGTCTTTTGCTGTAATCCTTACCCCATATTGCTAAGAAGACAACAATGCCATGGACTATTTCCTTGGATTGCAGAGACCTAAGCAAAAATTAGGAAAGATAAAAGTCAGAGTGGAGTACAGAAATGTCAAATGCAAAGGACACAAAGGTTATTAAATTCTAAAGGACAATGAGTGTAAGGGCATTTTATCTGAATGCCTGCAGTATTCAAAACCAGGTCAGTGAATTTGTAGCACAAATCTATACAGAGAGGTATGATTCAGTGACCGTTACAGAAACGTGGTTGCAGGGTGGAGATGAGTGGGAATTAAATGTCCAAGGCTATCAGGTAATATGGACGAATAGACAGGAAGACAAGGTAGTTGGAGTAATGAAGGATGAGATCAGGGGGATAGTGAGAGACAATATAAGATCTAAGGAGCAGATTATTGAATCCATCTGGGAAGAGATTAGGAATAGTAAAGGGAAAATATCACTGGTGGGTGTTGTCCTGTTGGCCATCAAACAATAACATAACAGTGGCACATACAATCAACCAAGAAATATGTGATACATGTAAGGATGGAACAGCAGTTGTCATGGGGGACTACACATAGATTAGGCAAATCAAGTTAGGCAAGACAGTCTTCAGAAAAACTTCACAGAATACATCTGTGAGAGTTTCTTTCACAGAATGTCACTGAAACTTGCAAAGAAAAATGCTATCTGAGGTCTGATCCTGTGACCATGTAAAATTAACAACCTCTTGGAAAGAGTGATCACAGTATAATTGAATTTCTCATTCAAATGCAAGGAGCAATAATTCAATCTAAAACCAGTGTATTATCCCTGAACAAGGGAGACTACAATGGGAAGAGGGAGGAGCTAGCTAACATATACTGGGAACACAGGCTAGATGGTGAGACAGTTGAGGAACAGTTGAAGACTTTCAAAGACATTTTTCATGCTGCTCAACGAAGGTATTTTCTAGTTAAAAGCAAGAACGGTAAGAGAGAGGAGAGCCAGCATTGAATATTGAAGTAAATAAAATAAAGCATTAAAATAAAAGCTCATGCATATGAAATCACCAAGAGTAGTGGGGAACTGGAAGATTGGGAAAACTTAAAAAAGCAAAAAGGGGAGAAGGTTATGAGAGGAAATTATTGTAAAATATATAAACAGATAGTATGTTCCTATAGCTATATAAAGTGGAGGGGAGAGGAGAAAGTTAATGTGAAGATGAGAAGGGGGAATTAATATTGAGTAATGCCAAAGCCTTGAACAGTTCTTTTGTGTCAGTCTTCACAGTGGAGGACATGTCTAATATGCTAAGGAGAGATGTTATGGGTGCAATGGGAGGTGAGGATCTCAATACATTCACTGTCATTAAAGAGGTAGGGATGACTAAACTAGTGAGCCTAAAGATAGACAGGTCCTCTGGTCCTGATGGGATGCATCACAGGGTACTGAAAGAAATTACAGAATTTATAGTAACTTGTGATGATTTACCAAAATTCTCTGGACTCTGGGCAGGTCCCATCAGACTGGAAGACAGTGAATATCATACCACTTAAACAGTGATGTAGGCAAAAGGCGGGTAACTATCGGCCAGTAATTTAACGTCTGTAGACACGAAATAGCGAGGGGTTGGAGTCCACTCAAAGCTGCTACGCAGGTCGACACTGTGATTAAGAAGGCATACGGTGCATTGGCCTTCATCAATCATGGGACTGAGTTTAAGAGCCGAGAGGTAATGTTGTAGCTATATAGGACCCTGGTCAGACCCCACCTGGAGTACTGTGCTCAATTCTGGTTGCCTCACTACAGGAAGGACATGGAAACTATAGAAAGGGTGCAGAGCATATTTACAAGGATGTTGCCTGGATTGGGGAGCATGCCTTATGAAAACAGGTAGAGTGAACTCAGCCTTTTCTCCTTGGAGCGACAGAGGATGAGAGGTGACCTGATAAAGGTGTATAAGGTAATCAGAGGCATTGATTGTGTGGATAGTCAGAGGTTTTACCCCAGGGCTGAAATTGCTAGCACGAGAGGGTATATTCTTAAGGTACTTGGAAGTAGGTACAGAGGAGATGTCAGGGGTAATTTTTTTACGCAGAGAGTGGTGAGTGCGTGGAATGGGTTGCCGGCGGTGGTGGTGGAGGTGGAAACAATAGGATCTTTTAAGAGGCTCCTGGATGGCTACATGGATCTCAGAAAAATAGAGGGCTATGGGTAAAGCCTAGGTAGGTCTGGCAGATGGTAAATGTGAAATCATACACTTTGAAAGGACCAATAGAAGATCAGATTTTTATTTAAATTGGGAAGAGTTGCACCAAACAAGGTTACACAAATTAAAATATGGCATGGTTGTCCAAGAGTGACACTGTGTAGCTTTCTGGTTAGATGGAACTTTCTATGAAGCAAGCTGTGTGGAGGACTGATTGAGGGGTGGAAGGTAGTCAAAAATGTGCTGGATTATATTTGTGAATTCGCTGCATCCTCTATTAAAATCAAAAACAGGCTGGATCTCTGTACTGTTTATTGACTAAAAAATAATCAAAGTTCACCCATTGATCAAGAGTTGGAACTCAATAAAGACCTAATTCTTTCAGCTGAATAATTATCTTTGTTTTCCAGTTCCCACAGCCCATCGTCAGAGCCCAGAAGATCACATTCCAAAAACAAACACAGTGCTATGTCCAGACAACCGAAGAGTCACATAAGTGAGCGAAAGCCTTGTTGCACTCGATCCAGTCCCAGTCAGTCTCCTCTGCAAGACCGACGCAACCGATCAGTGACTCCCAGGGAGAACGGACACAAGGGCCCTTCGTGGAGTGACAGACACAGACATCCACCAAACAGATCACAGGATGTATGTAGTCTTTTCCTTCTTTTCTTTGGTTTTCCTCTTCTCTCTCTCTTTTTCCTCTCCAACAACTTTTCTCTCTCTCTCTCACTCTCTCTCTCTCTCTCTCTCTTTCTCTCTCTCTCTGTTCTGGGGAGTTTTTGAAGCCAGTTTCCAATCAGAATCTTGTGTGTGCTCTCCATTCTCCAGCATTGTTTTCTATTTCTCATTTCCATCTGAACAGCATGTGCAGTTCATTGACACTGAGAATCATTTGTGTTAAATTCCAAATCTACAAGCTGCAATTTAGCAAAGAGTGCCCCGTTATTATCAGAATGTCCTCTGGTCCATATGGAAATTGCACCCTTGTATTCCAGAAATTTGTCAGTTGAAATGATGAACATTTCATTGAAGCCTTTAGTGAAAATTATATTTAGTTAATAAGGAAAAGTTGGGGAGAACAGAAATGAAACAGACTAGCCTTTCACTAAATTTTGGATTGTATTACGCCATTAACAATATTTTCAATCAGTAGGGATAAGGGATTGCAGGTGTTCAGAGAAATCAGAGTTAAACTGATATTTTCTTTGGAGCAGGTTATGGTTGCTCTAAGTTGAAAGGGAAGTAGTCTAGCTTATGAATGGTTTTAGTAAACGAGGAGAAGCAGTTTTTACTGGCAGCACATGCACAGAACAATGATATCAAATAATTAACAATGACAAGAGAAGTTGAGGGTAAAGTTATTCTGCACTGTGTTTTTATGATCTAAACATATGTTTGAAAACTTGATGGAAACATGTGAAAGATACTTTAGAAAGGAATTAGTTAGATATTTCAAAAGGAAAAGCTATTTAGCTTAAACAAAAGGATAGAACTGATTTGACTTTGTTACCAAAGCAGAACATAATGTAGGCCATCTAAGAAAGTCTCTTTTTCATGGGTTCTTATCAGCTTTCACACTCTGGCCCCATTGTGACAAATTGCAGTCTGCCGGTTATGGCTTCATCAGTGCACTGTTGAAAAATCTCAGTGGTGTGGGCAATGAGCTAGTCCCAGCACACATCTCCACAGCTTTTTTGTGTGACCGTTGCCTGCCTTATTTTGGTTCAAAGGGGGCAGGGGTTACCAAAACTAATGTCTGATGTATTCCATTTTTCCTGTACTGTGAAACAAAATACAGGAGAAGCAGTCTGATGCCACGTGATGGTGAATGAAGGGAGTGTCCTTAAGACGATATGACTTTCAAAGTTCTTCCTCATCAATGTCACTACCTTGAATATTCTGCCACCGCCACCCCCCCCCCCCGGGTAGAAACAAATGATGGAGTAACAATCTGTACCCCCTTCAGATAGCAGTTATATATATTTTCTTACTGGGTATTTTATTTGGCAGAACATGATCTT
The DNA here is from genome assembly GCF_963921235.1 of Mobula hypostoma. Classification (NCBI taxonomy): domain Eukaryota; kingdom Metazoa; phylum Chordata; class Chondrichthyes; order Myliobatiformes; family Myliobatidae; genus Mobula; species Mobula hypostoma. The sequence continues at coordinate 48,661,113 of NC_086119.1, read as the reverse complement.
TTTAATCCTGGTGTAATCATGTTTTCTTCCCTTACTGCACATGCATTTCAGACTCGCATCATGCTCGCCAGCCTCAGCAATCCCACCCAGAAGTTCTGCTCATTTTATTCCTGTAGTGTAGTTGCTTTCCTGTACTGAGCCTTTAATATGGGGGATCAGTCTCTTGTCTGGTCATTTTTGAATTAGCGAGGAGAAGATGCACCATGAAGGACACTAGCAGGGCAAAATTGCAAGAGGCTGATATTCCAGAATACTCGTCACTCCAGGGCGCTGCCTCCAAAATCCTGTGCCTCGTAAAATTAGAATCTTCAGTTCGCCGTCTGACTGTGAATGAAAGCACCAACTGTGGACTAAGCTTTTCTCCACAACTGTAGCCAGAGGTTCAAGCAAAGCCTGCCCAGAGATGTGACACTGACATTAGCCTGAAACCGAGGCTTATTTATTGTCAATTCACTGCTACCTGTGGTATTCCAATTAATGGGGATGTCCTCCACTCACTGCTTTTCACCACTAGCAAGAAGCTGCCTATAAACTAGATAGTGAATAATGAATAATGGAAGCAGCATCAGCTGACACTAGTGCACGGCACCCTGGAAACTTTAAAAATCATCTCCATCTCTCTCAGAAGTGAAAATCATAAACAAAACACACTGTTCAAAATCCATATCCCTCAAACAATTCTCTAATTAAATAGCTGCATCGCTGTTAAAATTACCGATACCATCAACTTGAAGCTTATTGTGTTAATACCAAATATTCAGCAGCTGGTCACAGGTTGTGTGGGAGTCCTTAGTCATTTACCTCAGAGATGTTGGGAAAACTGCTTGACTTTAGTCACTGGTGCTCGATGTGAACACAAACATTGACTATACAAAACTCTGTAAATTTGATTTTCTGGGCAGTTAATCTTGTACATATTTAGCCTTAGTGACTAAAGATGAATTTCTCCCTTGCAGACATTTATAATATTGGTTTCTCCTTGGATGTCAACTTGCTCTTGTGATTCGTGCCCTTTCTTTTTCTGATTGCCACCTCCCTTACCTGAGCTTAGCTCCTGAAATTCAGTTTGGGATTCCTGTCCCCCCTCATGCATTGCAGCAAAGTAACCAGTGTCCCTTGATCTGTTCTGGTAAGGATAGAATCAGAAATGATGAATCATGTGCTGCTTGGTCTCCCGGTGTTTTAGCAAGTCCAGAAAATATTGGTGAAAGGTGCATTTCATTGCTATTTTTGTTCAGTTATTTTATAAATTCTTTTAACTAAAGTTCCTTTAAGGGATGTGGTAAAAGTGTGTCGTAGGTCATTCACAATTACATTGCATCACTGAAAAGGTTCAGAGGATTAAATGACCAGCTCCTGATTTCTACCTTAAACCAAGTTCATTTTTTAAAAATTCAGTATCACAGTACTTAAGTTACATAAATTATATGAACTTTATGCCACAGTACACAGAGGCAAAATCATGTTGGTCTTCTGTTAAGAAACTTTTTTTTATCAGCGTTATGATAGTTCTAAATTTTCCATTATTGAAATGCTTTTGTGTCATGCTGATTACTGCAAACTTGAGGACCCCTGAGACAGTTGTAAGATTTTTGAAAGAGGATTTAATGTGACCCTGGTATTGTGGAGCAGACTCGATGGGCCAAAGGGCCAAATTCAGCTCCTATGTCGTATGGTCTTATTGCTGGTATGATCTCCACAGCAGATGTGTAACCAGGTTAGGTTCAGTCCATGTTGCCTGCTAGTCTTCTGGTATTCATCCAGATGAGAACACCACTCACATTGTAGGTATTGAATGAAATGGTGCAACACAGTTAACACATGACTAGTAGCAAAAATAATCGGTTTTTATCTGATTGGAGACCCTTCTTATAATCCCGAGCCTAGAGCTGTGAGACGTTGGAGTGACTAACCTTGACAGCCATTGACTATGATTGGAAGGGAGATTGCCTGTCAATCATCCGTGCGTCAATACGATTGGTCAACAACACCCATTCCAAATGAGCTCAGTGGAATTCAACATGCAGTAGCTGAAAGTGGCCGCTTGGGAAAATGACCACCATACACCTCACTCTGTCGCTACCAAAACGTTGTGTAGCTCAGGCTTATGAAAGATGGATATTTCCATGGGTACAAGAAATAAGTCTTCTGTTCAGACTCATTCCAGCTCTTGTTGTTTGAGGAAGCGTTAGACCTAGCATCATCTAGCTGTAAATGGATTCGGGGCTGCCATCTGATCTTTACTGCGCAGATTATAAAAGGTGCCTCAAAAATTAATAATTAATGTCATAACATCCTGAGTGGGATTATCTGAGTTTCATTCCCAAGTCAAACTCTTATCACCTTATTTTCCTCCTGAAATAATTCGGCTATCCCACCCAAAATCTGCCTGGTTCCAAAGCAGACCAACCATATCCAGGGCCATGAAGAGCCCCAGGAAGAGTTAGAGGTAAATCTTTACAAACGGGAAAGACCAATTTGAGAATCTGCATGGAATCTGAATTGAAACACACATAAAAAGAATCGTTACTACTTTTTTTCCCATCAAATCGAGTGTTAACTGAAATGTATCTGTCCATTTTATTCCCTTAAGCTTCACAGGTAAGCCGGTAGTTATTGATTATTGTGAGTGACATGTTTTAGATCCAAGTCCATCAGCCCTTGTCAGACTGATATCCCTTCACTGATTTGAACCCAGGAGGTACAATAAAAACATTTACTGTGTGTTCAGTTTTTGTGGATTTTTGCAAAGCATGAAATTAGAACATTCCCTGTAGCTGCTGCAGCCTCCTGAGGCAATCTGCATCTGCAGTCACTGTGGAATTTGTGTAAGTGTCTCCGTGTGACACGGGTGTGCGAGAAAGCAGACTGAAATGTCATACTGTCCTATTGATTTAGATTTCTGGACAAAACTGACTGCCCGCTGACATTTAAATCCTGTCAATCATATGGTATGCCTTTCTCTTTCCCTACCTCACTGAGGTATTTAAAAATTCTGATGAATGTTGTTTGTGGCAAGCTGAATGCAGCCCAGACCTCCTTCCTGTGTACAGCAAGACTGACAGGACATTTGTCCCTACACCTCTTCCTTCACCACCATTCCCAGGACCTCAACAGCCCTTCCAGGCGAGGCAGGAATTCACAACCATCTCTGTCGATCTCGACTATTGCACTCAGTACTCTCGATGTGGTCTCTTCCACATGAATGAGACTAAGTGTAGTCTAGGCGACAGTTCTGCAGAGTGCTAGCATTCTATCTAAAACAACCATCTTGAGTTTCCAATTGCATGCTATTTGAGTTACCCTTACCAATGCCACACTGACCAGTCCATCCTCGGTCTTCTCCGTGGCTACCACGAGGCCAGAAACAAACTAAAGGAGTAACACCTCATCCTCTTCCTAGGGAGTCCACAACCCAATGGGGTTGTGGTTTTGTTGAGTTTTCCAATTCCTGGTAACCCACACCCCTGGTGTACCTTTCGCCTCCCTCCCTCCCCCAGATTCTCTCTTCCCTTGTTCACCTTTTCTATCGGCCCTCCCCTCACCTACATTCATTACTCTGCCCCACCTAGCTCAATGTGCCCATTACTCACTGACCTGTCCAGAGCAACACGTACAAAGCGCTGGGGGAACTCAGCAGCTCAGGCAGCATCTATGGAGAGGAATATGCAGCTGACGTTTCGGGTCAAGAGCCTTCGTCAGCATTTATATGTGTTGCTCTGGATTTCCAGCATCAACAAAGTCTCTTGCATTTAAGACTTACCTATCCACCTTGGTTTCTGCTTCTACCTCGATGGCCTACCTTCCCTATCCAACACATGCCCTCCCACCCCCCCCCAAAAAAAAATCTGGCTTCACTTGCCCTTCATTTCCTCCCCTACCTACTTCAATTTATCATTCTTCAGTCTCTATATCCAGTTCCTTCTCATCTTTGCTCTGTGCTTCACCTGCCCACCTGCCCACACCTTTACCTTTTTCCACCTATGGTTCAACAGCCTCTATCTCTAAGTTGCTTCCTCCCTCTCCCCCCACTTAGCTTCATTTCCAATCTCACCCAGTTCCACCAACCACTTGCTAGTCTGTCTCCCTCCCCTGATACCTCTTCAAACTGGCTATCTTCCCTCTGCTCTCAGTCCTGAGGGAGAGTCTCAACTTGGAACACCAGCCATTCCTTTGGCTGCCTGGCTCGCTGAATTCCTACAGCAGTTTGTTTCTTTTCACTCCACATTCCAGCGTCCCCTGTGTTCCCACATTATCACTATTGGCTCTGTCCAGTTGTACTTTCTTCACCAAACAGCACCGTAGCACCATTATTCATACGAAATTAAACCCTGCACAAAAATACTGCCAACTTGCCCAACAAAAAGTAAAACTGTGAAAACTAAATTTCATCATTCACCTTGATTTATTGAACATAGAACATAGAACATAGAAATCTACATCACATTACAGGCCCTTTGGCCCACAATGTTGTGCCGACCATGTAACCTACTCTAGACACTGCCTAGAATTTCCCCAGCGCACAGCCCTCTGTTTCTCTAAGCTCCGTGTACCTATCTAAGAGGCTCTTAAAAGGCCCTACTGTATCCACCTCCACTGCCGCTGTCGGCTGTGAATTCCACGCACCCACCACTCTCTGTGTGAAAAACTTAACCCTGACATCCCCTCGGTACCTATTTCCAAGCACCTTAAAACTATTGCATGGCACTTGAACAGAATACAGAGGTTTTGTTAATGAATTTTATTTATTTTTATTTTTCAAGATACAGCTCTAAATAGTCTATTTTGGCCGCCCAAGATGCACCGCCCAGCAATCCCTCGATTTAATCCTAGTCTAATCACGGGACAATTTACAATGACCAATTAACCTCCCAACCAGTAGGTCTTTGGACTGTGGGAGGAAACCAGAGCATCCAGAGGAAACCCATACTGCCATGGGGAGCACGAACAAACTCCTTCCAGGCAGTGACAGGAATTGAACCCATGTCACTGGTACTGCAAATGTTTGTGCTAACCACGCTACCATGCCACTAAATTACATGTTACAACAATTATTTTTTTAAACCACAATTTTTTAAATTCTGTACTGATCCGCACTTAAAGTACTGTACTAAACCACTTATTCTTAAAGGAAATCAGATAACAATTCCCTGAAATTGATTCCATTTATAACAAATTTACTGATCTGAGAATTGTATGACAGTTCACTGATCTAAAGAAGACCAAAAAAATCAATTTTCACAGTAAGCTGAAATCTTAGCAATTAACTGAGGGTCTATTTTGAGAAAATCATAGTAAATAATGCCTCAAGTAGGATTGGAACATGCGACAATTCAGCACAGGAACAGGACCTTGGTGACGTCAGTGTAAATAAATCCATCTGCCTGTACGTCTTGTGCGTCCCTCCACTCCCTGCCAGTTTATGTGACTGTCTAAATGCCCCTTAACCATTCCTATCCTATCTGCACCTACCGCCCTGTATGAATAAAACTTACCTTTTAAATCCCCTCTAAGCAGTCCCTCTCTCTCGTATGCCATCCTGCGAAAAAGAAACAGACATCTTGTAATTTTCTATACTTTGGTTTAGCCAATAGATAATAGACAATAGGTGCAGGAGTAGGCCATTCAGCCCTTCGAGCCAGCACCACCATTCACTGTGATCATGGCTGATCATCCACAATCAGTATCCTTTTCCTGCCTTCTCCCCATATTCCTTCACTCCGCTATCTTGAAGAGCTCTACCTAACTCGTTCTTGAAAGAATCCAGAGAATTGGCCTCCACTGCCTTCTGAGGCAGAGCATTCCACAGAACCACAACCCTCTGTGTGAAAAAGTTTTTCCTCAACTCCATTCTAAATTGTCTACCCCTTATTCTTAAACTGTGGCCTCTGGTTCTGGACTCCCCCAACGTCGGGAACATGTTTCCTGCCTCTAGCATGTTTCCTGTCCCCTCAGCCGCTGACATTACAATGAAAACACTGCAAATGTATGAAACTACTCTTTATAGCCTAGTCCTCTTTAATCCAGACAGCATCTCAGTGAATGTCTTCTGCATCCTTTCCAAAGCGTCCACATCCCATACTGTAATGAAGCAACTAGAATTGCACATAATACTCTAAATGAGATCCAAATACAGTTTTATACATACAGGTACATATACAACAAGACTTCTTGATTCTTATACTCAACATCCGACTGATGAAGGTAGGATTACTGTGCGTCTTTTCCACCCTAACTACATGTGTTTCCACTTTCACGGAGCTAGGAATGTACATCTCTAAATCCCACTGTACATCAGTGTTCCTAACGGCCCTGGAATTTACTGTATTCTTTCCCCTTTGACTTTCCAAAGTGCAATACCTTACACTTGCCCGGATTACACTCCATCTGCCAATTCTCTATCCATATTTCCAACTGGTCTGTATCCTAAGGAATCCTTTGACAACCTTTCTCACCTCTGCGAATTTTTGGAACAACCTGCTGGAAGGACATTGGTCCAGGCGCAATGTTGATTGTCCATTTCTCTCCATTAATGCTGCCTGACTCGCTGAGTTCTTCCAGTGCTTTGTACATTAGTCCAGATTCTAGCATCTACAATCTTGTGCCTCCATTAATTTTTGTTTCATCTGCAAACTTACCTATGATTTTTTTCCAAACCATGTATATATGCAAGCAGCAGATCCCTGTAGATCAACACTGGTCAGAATAACACTCCTGTTCCACTCTCCTCGGTCTTCAATGACCAAGTCAACTTTGAGTCCAGTCTAACTACGCTCCATGGATCCCATGTGCCATAATCTTCTGGATCTGCCTGCCATGGTGGACCTTGTCGAAAGCTGTAATCACCTTCTATATCATTGGCATGGTACTAAATACATCACTCACTGTTGACCGATGTGCTTTAACTTACCAGTTCTACTTGTACTGACAGAAAGCATAACTGGTTGAACGTATCCTCCATCTTTTTGCTTTGACTGACTGAACTACGTGGTGCATACACTTCATTATAATTGCCAGCAAAACGGTTTGCAAATTGTGGGAAACATCCATAGAATTTATAAGTTAGGTGTAGTTCCCTAAATTTTGAATAGATATATTATATAATAGAGGTGGTTCAACTCATAGCTCATTTAAAAAGATGACAGTCTTGAAACTTAATGGTTTAGAGTGTAACTATGCACAAAAGAAAAATTTAAAGAGCATTGCTCTCTCTATGTTCATTGTACTTACATCAAGAGCAAGCACTAACTAAGTCAGATACGAGTACCTTGGTGATATAATATATCTGAATACATCAGTAAAAATAATAAGATAAGGGTTGTCTCATGCTTCTGAGCAAAAGGCAGAGTGTACTGCCCTCACTGATCTGTTATGATATCAACCAGACTGTCAGCCAAACCCCATCCAGAAATGACATGAGAGGCAGGGTATAGCCTTCAGCTCCTGGTTTCTTTTTATTTATTGCAGACACAATGGCATGACAGAGTGAATAAGGAGTGAAACAAAATACAATGGAATTACCACCTTGTTCCATTCACACAAGTAAATATGCACAGATAACTAAGAACTTAGTTAAGTTTCCTGAAGGAAAATATTATAAGATTCCAACAATACTACCGGTAAATGATATGTGTAAACCATTAGCATCCAGGTTAGTGTCTAATAAACTCAAAACTCAAAAATGACATTCTATTTCAGCAAGATCTTATTGCTACCTTAAGATTAACATCTATACAATATAACATTAGCTTACAAGCAATGCTTCTGTTGGGGAAACAACTGGATAGCTTTACATGGAAACTTATTTCACTCCTAACATAAACCTTGGGGCAGCCAATGTGCTTTCCTACTTCCTACAGGAAGTGACCCAATGCAGAGCTGAAACATTTCATTTCAAAATAAAAGCTGAATGTGCATAGTAGAAAATAAACCAATTGCCCAAAGGCAGAACACAGAACATCACCCCTATCTGCATAGAACAACATCTGACTTCCCTCCTCTGTCTGCACAATTGCATTCTAACATAATCTAGCAAGAAACTCATGTGTATCAAATTACTATAAAAAACTGGGAACAGTTGGTCACCCCATCATCACAAAGAAATCAATCACTTCAGCCTTGCCAGCAACAAGCTCACTCTGAGAATATATTTTTAACTGAAATCCCTTTACAATTTCTCATAAGGTGAAATTTGTAACTGTTTTTAAATATAAGCAACTGTTCAGGTGTTGTCAGTGACCATTTCTAGCCTCAGATTATTTAACCCCCATAGAATTTAATTTTGCACATTCACTAGATATGATGAGGAATAACCACGTGCGTTGGTACAGAAAACGAAAACAAGTTCAGATTGAGTCATCACTTATAGTGTCTCTTATTATTGCCTTTGTTTTAGTAGCACCAGGTGGTATCTTCAGTTCAGAAGAGAAATGTCAATAAAGTAGATTTTATTGTTCTGTATCTTCATAGCTTTAACGCAGATTTTGCTTTGTTCATATTTGAGTTCAGCAACTAATAATCTTAGTCAGGAAGGTTTTCGTCAGAGGAACGGGTGAAACATCATGAGCTAGAATTAAACTTTCATTACATAGGTGGGCATATAAAAGGGTGACTATATGACTTTGTAGATGCTGCCTGACATGACGTCTATTAACAGGCTAAATGACAAGCAGTTTCTATAATGTGAACACCAGAATGTCAGACCATTGCCCAGGTGCTGGAGATGGGAATGCACATGGGAGCTGCATCTTTACATAAACGATTTGCCTTTCCTTGTACGTGTGCATATTTTGTTTTGGTCCTGAGTACTCAACGGCCTGCACAAAGTTGACATATACATCCATCTTGACAATTTCCAAGTCAGGGAAATAATATACTTTTCTAAATGCTGATCAGGTTAGCAACAGAAACTTTAAATAGTTCTTAAAGGGTTAACTTGCCCAACTAGAAATTATCCATAGGGGGTTCTGGTTGTGTCGCCCATTCTCTCATTGACAGCTTCCTTTCCCTCTCTGTGTGCTTCTCGTCACCTGTGAACCTCCTCTGTGCATATGATCCACGTGCACTTTCTGTTTCCCTTAACAAGTTGTCTTGTAATGTTATTGCATTGCATGTGGTTGGGCTTTTATGTTTAACAACAGTTTTCTTTTATTGAGCATTTTGTGAATGAAATATCATGGCTGCAATGTTTGAGCTTAAAGAAAATAGAGGAAAAACTAACAGTCAGCATCAAGTCAAAAGGCACTTTACTAAAGAGTCATTGTCTCTTTCCCCATACTGCACTCCAATGTGGAGAATATTGTTTTCTTTTATTATTGCATTCCTATCAGTGGTTGGAAAGGTAGGTATTTATTTGCCTTGACACGCAACACATCTGCAGATGAGTCTGTTAAAGCACCCTGGCTTGAAGTTAATTCTATTTGATTTCTATTTTAGAGGTTTACTTTTTTTTTGTTTTCGGGTTGTTCTGTTTCATTATTAAATCCTCCAATAAGCCCCTGCTCTGAATTTGTGTTTTTTTTTAGCCTTCATGTTCTTTAGAGTTGTTAAGATGCATATCTGTGTGTTGTTTGTAGCACTGACCCATGAATGATGCCTTTTAAGCTATTTTCTTTCATTTCTCTTATTTTCAGTCACTGTACTAACATATGTAGCATCCCTGAATATAGTTGTATGTTCTTCTCTAGCTATAGAAAATAAAAAAGGAAAGATCTCAAAAAGTAAAGAGCAAATGAATGTATAAGGTGCGTGAGTATTTTGCCAGTACACTTGGCGGAAATGTTGTTCCAACTATTCCTTGTTTGGGACACTGCATATTCTAGAGGCGGAATAAATTTAAAGGGGTAAAAAAGTGAGTTAAGACTGCATCGAGCATCCCTCATAAGCTTTGATCTCTAGCTATCTTTGCAGATCTTCTTTAACTTTTGTGGAGTGTATTGGTCCCGTGTCCTCAACTTCCTGTGTCTATTCTGGTGTTTAGTGAGTAAATATAACACCTGCTTTAAAAAGGTGATTACCAGTAGAGCAACTATTTCCTTAGCACCTTTTACATCTTCTTTGAATGTTTGGGGTAGCCCCAGGCTGCTGACCACAGCGTTCTGGAAATGCATGGCTAGTTGCCTCCTTTTAGATCTTTTGCTTGAATCGTACTTTGCTTTTTGGCTCCACAATAAAGTCAAGGCTTTCAAGAGATCTGTACATAATTGGGTTACAGTCAAGTCTTAAAGCTGATGGAACTTTTAAAAATAAGTCATTTTAACTGAACACGTTGACTTGCTTGAGAGAAAATTACGGAAGGCCAAACGAGTTTAACAATGCAGTTTTTAACAAAAGGAATATCAAAGCTCTAGTATGGGGAACACATATCTGCAGTTTACCCATGCAAAGTAATGTTGCTTTCCTATGTTATCAGGAGTTCAGGATGCTGTCCCTTCATGGGGTGGGGGCGAGGAAAATTGTCAATAAAAACTACATGTAGCACTGCCAAGGATCTTGGTGAAGAGCAGCAGACACCTTTTGCCTGCAGTTCCTGTGCACTTAAGTTATAAGTCCCAGATATGACAGAGAACATTGAATAGGAAGGCAAAACAAAGCACTCATTACAAGTAGCGCCATTCAGCCCTGAAACCAACGACGCTTTTCATTTTTAAGGTCGTTTTTAAAGTATTATTTGATTATTATCAATCATTTTCTTTTATGTTGACAACATGTGAGGTTAAAATTTGTTCATTTGATTTGTTGTGTTTTTCAGACGTTAATCCCCGTTAATTAAAAAACTCAGGTTTCCTAAAGCGTACGGTCCACAATTACAATTTTATAGTGTCCTTTTGCATTCATGAACACCTGGAAACTTGGTGAAAATCAAGTGTATTAGCAAAAATGTTCATTTTATTTTAAATAAACAAACTAAGTTTGCAACGTTTAAGCAAACAGCTGAGGTCTCCATTCCAAAGTTTTTAAATCCTCTATAGTATGAGATCAACAGTCCATCCACTTCTCATTCAGACTAATCTTTGCCGTAACGTGATACAAGGGAGACCAAGTAGAATTGGGGAGGGGTCACTTGGGATTGCTTTAATTCTCCACTCCCACCCTCTGATACTGTTAAGCAGTTGCACCCAACCAAAATCTGTTCTTATGTCTTGTGGTTGATTTTGTCCAAAGGAGGTCGTAAAGAATTTGTTGGGGAAATAAATTTTCTAAGGCTGCTGCTCAGATAATTTCAGAATATTAAATTATCATTTGAAAGTTATCAAGTATTGACCACTTTATATTGGGCGTTTTTCCAGTTCTTTAGTAAAATCAATTTTTGGCTAAATACTTGCACTATTATCATGCACAGTGCAGAACATCTCTGAACTAGAAACTTGAGCTCAGCCATCAGAATCCTTGGTGACTGATATAAACTGATTGTCATTATGGTGTAGTTATGATGAACCTGGGGTAAAGGTTTGAGCATGTGAGATGTGTAATGTTTGGGTGCTACGGCGTGTTTACTTTTTGGAAGTGAGATCGGGTCACCTTAATGGACCACAGTGAACAAGTAAGGCAAGAAACCTCAAATCACCATCTAGAAAACCATCAGGTAGCAGTGGGCACAGAATTAAGAATGGGGGTTGGGTGGGGGGGAGATCATCAAGCTGGGCCCAGTAAAGCTGAAGATCTCTTCTTAACCATATTTTTTTCCTCTAGGAGGCATCTTAAGTTGGTCTATTTTACAGGAAACATACTCTATAAACGGAAGTGGTTGAAAAATGAAAGAACCTTACTACCAGAAAATTTAATTTGCTGTGTAGTCTAGAATCCAACTTTGAAGAATGGGCAAGGATATAGAAACATAGAAAATAGGTGCAGGAGTAGGCCATTCGGCCCTTCGAGCCTGCACCGCCATTTATTATGATCATGGCTGATCATCCAACTCAGAACCCCGCCCCAGCCTTCCCTCCATACCCCCTGACCCCCGTAGCCACAAGGGCCATATCTAACTCCCTCTTAAATATAGCCAATGAACTGGCCTCAACTGTTTCCTGTGGCAGAGAATTCCACAGATTCACCACTCTCTGTGTGAAGAAGTTTTTCCTAATCTCGGTCCTAAAAGGCTTCCCCTCTATCCTCAAACTGTGACCCCCCGTTCTGGACTTCCCCAACATCGGGAACAATCTTCCTGCATCTAGCCTGTCCAAACCCTTTAGGATCTTATACGTTTCAATCAGATCCCCCCTCAATCTTCTAAATTCCAACGAGTACAAGCCCAATTCATCCAGTCTTTCTTCATATGAAAGTCCCGCCATCCCAGGAATCAATCTGGTGAACCTTCTTTGTACTCCCTCTATGGCAAAGATGTCTTTCCTCAGATTAGGGGACCAAAACTGGCTCTCTCATAGATCAGGATCCTATGATCTCTTTTGACTAAAGGGGGAACTAGAAATTATGCAATTTCCCTGAACCAATTCACAAAATCTTTGGGATCAATTAGCACGTCAGAACTGAAAGCAAAAATACACCATTCTAAGATCAATTCTTAATTTTGTCTTCAAAAAGTTTCCCTTCGCCTGTGTGCAGCTGAAGAGAGTTCTAGGTCACGGAGACTGGGGCGCGGGCGGGGCCTATTCCCGCATTTAAGGCATAATTAGACATTCTGCATTTCACTTTGCTTTTTATTACCTCCTGCACTAAACTTCACAGGTAAAATCTGACGATCCATGTGCATATATATTTTCCTTGTGTCGAGCTGTGGCCCAGAGACCCCGGACTGGCCTTATTTTAGTGCATCAGTACTTGGGCATTGAAGCTGTTGCATTATTGTAGTATTAATAAATTCCTTTTGCACATTCTTAATTTCAAACATTGTTCATATTTCACTACTTGGAAAGGGCTTTTTTGTGTCTTTTTTTCTCTTGCATTTTGTGACACTAATGATGCACTTATGTTGCCCCGCTTTTCCCTTTTTCCTCACACCTTACCTACTAATGGAGGAAATGCTACCTGATTGGTAAGTGTATGTTAACCAAACGGGGGTACAAAAAAAAAATTAATAATCTGGGTCGCTGATGACAGATGAGCAGTTCTCTGCAGGAAAAAGCACAAAAAGAAAACAGTATTATTCAGCAAGTTTTGTTTGAGTGATAATTAATACATTTGTGGATTTTTTTCAATTTTTGCCTTCCATTTCTGTGCTGTTCAGTCAAGTTGTCTATCTTCACCTTGTTTTTTTTTAACCAGGAATTGTAAGAAAACTTGTCCTTTCCTCAAAAATACAGCAACCCGTTAAGCTCACTTTTTAATATTTATTTATCTTCCATTCTATTCCTTCTTAAACTTTTGTTGACTCTTTATGTTTTTTCCCATTCCAGGTTTTTATTTTCAATTAATTTTTGGTTTGCATGCAAGATCTTGCATGAGCTGCACTGTAGAGGACTGTGTTAGATAAACTATTGACGTAGGCTGTGTCATAGGGATGTGGCAAGAATTGGAAAGAAGTGTTGCTGATGTGTCAGAGTCTCTTTTAAGGTTAGCTTTTTTCTCCTGCTGCAGAGCACGGACTCCAGGTCATTGTCCCCAGGAAAAGAGCCCAGGTCTGCATCAAAGTCTCCAAAGGTGAAGGACGGCAAGCACTCGAAGCATAACTCCAGGAGTTTCAGGTCCAAATCCCCCGGCCATAGCAGGAGATCCTCCGCCGAGGGCAGGCACGCAAAGCCCAGATCAAGGTCAGCATCCACACACAGGGGTTCAAGCCGACGGAAGTCGAGCCTACCAGCTCACAAAGCATCTTCTCGCTCCCCAAGCCAATCAGACTTCAGCAGTGACTCTGCAGAATCTGTCGGCAGCCGATCACGATCGCACCATACATCAGGCCGGAGTAAACGCGCACGAGCAAAGAAGTTAGTCCTCTGTTATTTTCTTGCTTTTCAAAAGACGAGGTCTATTGTTGGTCAACATCCCCAAATCTTCTGAACTCTTGTCTATCCATTTTTGGGTCATTCAATGCCACATGACATGTACTGCTCCTTTTCTCTCTTCCATGGAAACTATACTTCAGATCGTAGATTTGGTTTATGGGCCGTTGTATGTGGCTGAATGGAAATGTAATTCTAACCACATTTCAGTTTCCTGACTGCCAATCTATTCCAGCTAGTCCCAAAATGCAGCCCCTTAGAGTTGGTGAAAAGTACCACAGTCAGACACAGCATCATCATCATTATGTGCCATGTCGTATCACGTGGACGATTATGGACTGATGACCATGATTGTTCTTGGTAAATTTTTCTACAGAAGTGTTTGCCTTTGCCTTTTTCTGAGCGGTGTCCTTATAAGACAGATAACCCCAGCCATTATCAATACTCTTCAGAGATTGTCTGCCTGGCGTCAGTGGTCACATAACCAGGACTTGTGATGTGCACCAGCTGCTCGTACAACCATCCACCACCTGCTCCCATGGCTTCATGTGACCCTGGTCGGGGGCTTAGCAAGTGCTTCACCTTGCCCAAGAGTGACCAGTAGACTAGCAGAGGGAAGGGTGTTTACAGCACCTTTGATAAAGAGGTATTTCCACCCCACCACCCTAAGACCCAGCAGTCACATTGAAAAATTTAGCTTGGTAATTGCATTAGAAAAGAAATATTTGTACATATGTGATGTCCATAAAATGTATAAAAATCAGTCACTTTCTGTCATGATTCACCCTACCAATGTCATCTTCTCATTATATTTTACACTTGTGATGAGATTGTTAACATTCAATGTATGACTCACTGACAGATATTGAATTGTAAGGGCTTAGCCTGTGATCTTTGTGCACTCACAGCCAAACAAAGAATTGCAGAACACTGAAAGGGAAAGCCATGTTGAATTCTTTGCCCTGCTCCTTTTTAAATGAGGAACGTCGATAGAGGCAAGCCCCCATTGAGGCCCAAACAGATCACAAGGCATAGGGGTAGGCAATTTGGCCCAGTTGGGTTCACTCCACCATTCAATCCTGGCTGATTTATTTTTCCTCTCTTTCTTTCTTTTTAAATCTTTTTATTGAGTAAGTATACAAAAAAGGTAAGCCATATAAACATTAATACAATGTTAAAGTATAATAAAATTCCAAAAGATAACAATACCAAAAAGAAAATACTACAAACAATGTAATTTAAGCATAAGAAACCAAGATAACATAATAGTATACTAGATTTTATATATATCAATGGAAAAAAAGAAAAAAAAACCCCAAAAAAAAACCCACCGTGCAACTAACTAAAAGCAAAGCAAAGCAATGGGCTAACTTGAAACCAAACAGAGTTAACCTTAAAATCACGTCCTCAATCCCGACCTCCATTAAAACAGTGAAAAAAAAACAAGAAGGGTAAATATTACATTAAATGAAAATATCGAATAAAAGGTCCCCAAATCTGTTCAAATTTAAATGAAGAATCATAAAGGTTACTTCTAATTTTCTCCAGATTCAAACATAAAATCGTCTGAGAAAACCAAAAAAAGGTAGTTGGAGCATTAAGCTCTTTCCAATGTTGTAAAATACATCTTTTCGCCATTAAAGTAAGAAATGCAATCATTCTACGGGCTGAAGGGGAAAGATTACTAGAAATTTTAGGTAGTCCAAAGATAGCAGTAATAGGGTGAGGAGAGATATCTATATTTAATACCTTAGAAATAATATTGAAAATATCTCTCCAAAAAGTTTCCAAAGTAGGGCAAGACCAAAACATATGAGTTAAAGAGGCTATCTGCCCCGAACATCTATCACAGAAAGGATTAATATGTGAGTAAAAACGCGCTAACTTATCTTTGGACATATGTGCTCTATGCACCACTTTAAATTGAATTAGGGAATGTTTAGCACAAATAGAGGAAGTATTAACTAATTGTAAAATCTGCCCCCAATCATCCACAGAAATGGTAAGCCCCAATTCCTGTTCCCAATCTACCCTAATCTTATCAAATGGAGCTTTCCTGAGTTTCATAATAATATTATAAATCATAGCCGATGCACCTTTCTGACATGGATTAAGGTTAATTATCGAATCTAAAATATATATAGGAGGAAGCATTGGAAAGGAAGGAAGTATAGTACTTAGAAAATTTCTAACTTGTAAATATCTAAAAAAATGTATTCTTGATAGGTTATATTTATTAGATAATTGTTCAAAAGACATAAGGGAACCATCTAAAAATAAATCCAAAAACCGTAAAATACCCTTAGTCTTCCAAGTTTGAAAAGCGCGATCCGTAAAAGAGGGAGGAAAAAATATGTTACCTAAAATAGGAATCGCTAACCCGAATTGATTAAGATCAAAAAATTTTCTGAATTGAAACCAAATACGCAAAGCATATTTAACGATCGGGTTAGAGACCTGCTTAAGGCGTTTCGAATCAAAAGGAAGAGATGAACCTAAAATAGAACCAAGTGTATAACCCTGAACAGATTGTAATTCCAATGCTACCCATTTAGGAATAGATAGTATATCCCGGTCAAGTAACCAAAATTTCATATGTCGAATATTAATAGCCCAATAATAAAATCTAAAGTTAGGTAATGCTAAACCTCCATCTCTCTTAGCTTTCTGTAAATGTATTTTACCCAGTCTCGGATTCTTATTCTGCCAAATAAATGAAGAAATTTTAGAGTCGACTTTATCAAAAAAAGATTTAGGAACGAAAATTGGTAATGCCTGAAACACATATAAAAATTTTGGCAAAAAAAACATCTTAACTGCATTAATACGACCAATCAAAGTTAAATATAAAGGAAACCATTTAGATGAAAGTTGAGTAATATGGTCTATTAATGGTAAAAAGTTAGTCTTAAATAAATCTTTATGTTTACAAGTAATTTTAATCCCAAGATATGAAAGGTAATTATTAATCAATTTAAATGGAAATTTATAATATAAGGGAAGATGTTTATTAATCGGAAAAAGTTCACTCTTACTAAGATTTAATTTATAACCTGAGAAAAGACCAAATTGTGCTAATAACTCTAAAACAGCAGGAATAGATCTCTCAGGATTGGAAATATATAAAAGTAAATCATCAGCATAGAGTGATAATTTATGGGACTTTAATCCCCGAGTTATCCCAGTAATATTTGAAGATTCTCGAATAGCAATTGCAAGAGGTTCTAATGCAATATCAAATAATAGGGGACTAAGAGGACAGCCTTGTCGAGTACCACGGAAAGAGAGGAAAAAAAGGTGAGTTTAAAGAGTTAGTACGAACCGAGGCTACAGGGGAGTGATATAACAGTTTAATCCAGGATATAAATTTCAGGCTAAAATTAAACATTTCAAGCACCTTAAATAAATAAGGCCATTCTACTCTATCAAAAGCTTTCTCGGCATCTAAAGAAATAACACACTCAGGAACATTTTGTGAGGGAGTATAAACGATATTTAACAATGTACGAATATTATAAAAAGAGTAACGACCTTTAATAAAACCCGTTTGGTCTTCCGAAATAATAGAAGGAAGTACTTTTTCTAGTCTATTTGCTAATAACTTAGAAAAAACTTTAGAATCAACATTTAATAAAGATATTGGTCTATAAGATGCACATTGAGCAGGGTCTTTATCCTTCTTTAGTATTAAAGAAATTGATGCTCTGTTAAAAGATTCCGGAAGTTTACCAAGATTTTTCCTCTCAACTCCATTCTCCTGGCTTCTCCCTGTAATCTTCAACACATTTATTAATCAATCTATCAACCTCCTCTTTAAAAACACCCAATGCCTTTAAACACACCTAAACTCACACTCGCATTTTCTCCTCCTGACCCCAAACCCGCTCACCCTTCCAAACCTGACACAGGGTTTCGAACTAGTGTCGGCAATTCCATTCCCCCCAGAAATGCTGCTCAACCCACTGAGTTCCCCCAGCACATCTTGTGTTGCTCCAGTTTCCAGTATCTGCATTCTCCTGTTTCCCCCTCTTCCTCCTAGAATTCAGTCTCCTTCCTCTGCTTGCCCCCTCCTTGCCCCCAATCTACCTTCATTTCTGTGTCCCTTCATTCACATTGCAGTCTGTTGCAGAGAGAGCTCTTTAACAGTGTGGGTACATTTGCCATTGAGTAGATTTTCTGTTGGGTATCTTCCAGGGTAAAACTGAGTGCACCAGAGATGGGTAAAATCTAATTGCCAGACCTCAATCCTCACACGGGCACGATGCGCTCATACTTTCATTCATTGACATTTTCTTATAACCTTGCAGTTCAGTCCATGTTATTATATTCTTCGCAAGCTCAGTGGAAAATTAGCAAGTTTTGGTTGTTGCCCCAGCAGACGACCAAGGGCAGGACGCAGTTTATAGACTCAAATAGCAATTTGGTTGAAACTCCTATGTGTTCCATTCTTGCCTTATTTTCCCATTCAAGGTACTGTAAAGGCTCTGAGGCCAGAGTGAAATGTTAAAATACTTTTGTGAAGAACTCCTGGGTATACTGAAAACAGGAAAGAAAGATCTACTAGTCTGAAGTTATGCCTTGCACAAAAGTTGAGTGCAAGCGTTTCAATCCAAGGGCAATTTTGCAGAATCCCAGACAAAAGCACATCAATAATCTTCATGACATAATTAATGCAGTGTAGTTGCTAATTACTTGTTGCCTGTTACGCCACTAGCACTGAGGGCAGCAATGAAAGTCCTCCATCTCTGTCTAGAAGGATTCTTCATTGCTGTTTCTGTAACATTTATTTAGACCAGTCAGGGTTGTTAGCCCTGAGATGAACCACCAAACTTGGAAGACAAGTGAACCACCCTTAGTCTGGCCTCTACCCTTCGACCTGTTTAGCATGGGTGACCCTACCAAGAGCCAAAGCATCAAGCCCTGATTCCACCCAACAGAGCTCTCCAGGTCATTGAGGCACGCAATCCTCCAAACCACGACAAGGTTGTGGTCCTCTTTGAGGGTAGTTGTATTTTGATTCAGTTATCTTCCTAATTCCCCAGATAATAATGCAAGGCCTGGACAAAATTTAGGCTCAGATGTATAAGTGGTAAGTAACACCCAACCCACACAAGTGCCAGGCAATAATCAGTTCCCTCGAGTGAGAGCCTAGTATTACTAAACATCCCATTGTTGACCAGAGTCTTAACTGGATAGGAATTTAATCTTGACATGAAACCATGTGTACATTACTTAAAATTGTGCATGCTTTGGGTTTTTATTAAAATGGGAGATGTCTTTGGTTGGTACTCCCCTGTCCATCGATGCACACGGCCGTAACTGCCATCGTCTCATAAACCCATTTTCCTGAAAAGCAGGTCAGAGGTTAAGAGAGCTGGTGAGATGCTTGGGCAAGTGCTTTGATTTCTGACATCCCAAAGCTTTGCTACAAGAAAGGACTGTGATGGGATATTCTCCACTTTCCTGGATGAAGTCAATACCAACCCCACTCAAGAAACTCCGTGCTGCCTCGCACAAAGGAGCCCACTTGATCAGCACTGCATCCGCACACCTGAATGTTCCCTTTCTGAATCAGTGCTGTGGAAACTCTGTAAACTATAGAAAACAGCGATACGCTCCCCTCCAATTTACATGCTGTAACTCCCACTCTACGTGTTTGTACCTGACAGAGCCCAACCTGTGATGCTCAGTACCGACAGAGGTAGGGTGAAGCTGGACGTTCCAGAAGACCTTTCCATCCCCCTCCCACCCCCCCCCCATGTCATTTTCACAGTAGGTTATAAAGCAGCATAAAATAAGAGCGCGTGTGTTTGATTTCCCGAAGGTTAAGGCAGGCACCAAGTCGCCACCGTCGAAGGCATTACACAAGGCGGAACAAGAGCCGCGGCCACTCCCCAGGCAAGCATGAGCAACTGAGCAGCCACAACGCCGACAAGAAGAAAAGCTCCTCCTACAGCCCCAGGCACAAGAGCAGCTCCAGGAGCTCCAGCACGTCCCTGTCCCGCTCGTGCTCGCGGTCGCACGACAAGAGAGACGGGCGGAGCAAGTCACGGTCGTCGCCTCGCAAGGAGCAGTCCAGGTCAGCCTCAAGCTACCACCATGCGGGGCCGGGTCACTTTCTGTACGCTTGTGCGACTGCGGTTTGCCCGCTGCGTGTGATACCTGTGAGGTGGAGTGGGCAGTACTTTCTCCAGGTCAGGTTTTCAGTGAGTCTGTGTGCTTTATGTAAATGTCAGGGGGTGGCTCTTCCCCCCCAAGCCTTTTTGCAAGATCCAGACCTGCAGCAGGTTGGGATCATCTGTAAAAATGTGGCCAAGGCCTGTACGGTAGCATAGTGGTTAGCATGCTTACACTACCAGTGGCCCAGTTCAATCCCCACTGCTGCCTGTAAGGAATTTTTACATTCTCCACGTGCCGGCTGGCAGCGCAGCTCAAAGGGCCAGAAAGTCCTATTCCACGCTGTATCTCAAGAAATAAATAAGTGGACCAGCTTCAGTCACGTAAAGAGATTTTTGGTCAAAGTCATTTCTTAATTGTTCAGCCTTGATTTAAGTTTATTTGCTTGTTCCATTTTCTGTTCAGGAGTTTCAAAACCTGTCAAGTACATCAAGGATTTTATTTAACTTACTAGAGATCATGTTTCTGCTAGAATGTCTGTGAACAAGATTTATTTGGTCTTTATTGTTTCAGGAAACCAATGCTATAGTATGAATGGGCAGTCACCATGTTTTTATGCAGAGGTTAAGGCTGAGGTATTATTGAAGAGCATCTTGATCTGCAATGATATACCTTAACTAGTGAGCGAGTAAGTCAAACAGCTCTTTCCCAGGAATAGAATGTATTGATAGGTTATGACAGGAAAGGCGAAATTGAAGAGGTTTTAGCTTCCTGCATTGTGCTCCCATTCTTCCAGCAAAGTCAGCCCCTGGACATTTTCAACTCCAAGTGATGACTCTGCCATGGTCAGGTGCTGCCTGCCATGGGGTCAGATACGTTAGTGGTTAAACTGCGGGATTCACAGACAGGGCTCTGGATCTCTGATTTGGGAACATGTTGAATTTAAACATGGGCAAATGTGGAATTCAAATGTAAGTCATTGAACCTTTTCAGGAAAAGTTAGTTTTAGCAATGGATTGTCATCACGAGGTACTCATACGTCACTGAAATGAACCGAACAAGCTCTGTGACTTTGGATCCTTTTTCACGTACCCAGGCCTCTCCACATTTCACACCTCAGGCAAATGAAAGAAAGCCATTGGGAGAAAATAAATCACAGACTTCATCCACAATAAGCCACTGTTTTAGTGTATTTATTATCTTTCATAGAATAATACAATAAAACACGAAGACATATGATTCAATTTGTTGGGCGTGGTGCTGTAAAAGTACAAGCTGTGTGTTTTACAGTCAACATCATTATGTAACAAGAGAAAATCTGCAGATGCTGGAAATGCAAGCAACACACACAAAATGCTGGAGGAACTCAGCAGGCCAGGCAGCATCTATGGAAAACAGCAAGCAGTTGATGATTTGGACTGAGGCCCTTCAACAAGACTGGAGAAAAAAGATGAGAAGATGGGTGGGGGCGGGTGGAGGAAGTCAGAGTAAGAAGATGGAGGTGGGGTGGGGAGGAAGAAGTACAAGGTTGTAGGTGAAAGGTGAAACCGGGAGAGGGGAAGGGTGCGAAGTAAAGAGCTGGGAAGTCGATTGGTGAAAGAGATAAAGGGCTGGAGAAGGGGAGATCTGATAGGAGAGAACAGAAGGCCATGGAAGAAAGGGAAGGGAAAGGAGCACTAGAAGCAGGTGAGGAGATGAAGTGAGAGAGGGAATTGGGAATGGTTAATGGTGAAAGGGGGCAATTACCAAAAGTTCGAGATAACAATGTTCATGCCATCAGGTTGGAGGCAACCCAGAGGGAATTAAGGTGTTGCTCCTTCAATCTGAGTGTTCCCTCATCACAACAGTAGAGGAGGCCATGGACTGACATGTCGGAATGGAAATGGGAAGTGGAATTAAAATGGGAGATTCCACATTTTCTGATGGACAGAGCATCAACGAAGCGGTCTCCCAATCTACGTCAGGTCTCACCGATGTACAGGAGGCCACACGGGGAGCACCGGATACAGTAGACGACCCCAGCAGACTCACAGATGAAGTATCATTTCATCTGGAAGGACGAGTTGGGATCCTGAATGGTAGTGAGAGAGGTGGTGTAGGGGCAGATGTGGCACTTGCTCCACTTGCACATGCCCTACGACGCAGGTGATCATGGTTTTTCCACTACCAAGATTGTTTCTGGCAATATTTTTCTACGGAAATGGTGTGCCATTTCCTCCTGGGCATGTCTTTACAAGATGGGTGACGGCCCCCCCCCCAGCCATTATCAATACCCTTCAGAGACCGTTTGCCTGGCATCAGTGGTCGCATAACCAGGACTTGTGATCTGCACCAGCTGTTCATCCAGCCATCCACTACCTACTTATGTGGCCTCATGTGACCCTGATCGGGGGCTACAGTCCAGGGAAAGGAAGGAGTGCTTTACGTCTCCTCTGATATAGACGTATCTCCATACTGCCACCACATTTTACAGTGCGAATGGTAAATTAAGATTCAGTATTAGTCACAGATCATACAGCACAGAAACATGCCCTCAGCCCAGCGGTAAATGAGAACCAAGGCTCTGATCTAAACCAGTCGCATTTACCTGCATTTATCCCATATCTCTCTGTATCTGTCCAAATGTAGTTTAACAAGTGCCTGCCACAACCACTTCCTTTGGGAGTTTATTCTATGTGTAAAACAAAAACAAGTTCCTATTAAACTTTTCCCCTCTCACCTTAAACCCATGTCCTCTAGTTCTTGATTCACAAACCCTGGAATAAAAGACCGTGAGCACTTACCCTATCTGTACTCTTGTGATTTTCTGCACCCTTACGAGATCATCTCTCAGTCTCCTACTCTCCAAGGGGAAAACTCCTAGCCTTCCCAACTTCTCCCTGTAAGTCAGTCCCTCGAGTCCTGGCAACAGCCTCATAAATCTTTTCTGAACTATTTGCAATTTCTTTCCTTTAGCAGGGTGAGCAAACCTGAACACCATTCTCCGAGTGCAGCATCACCAACATCTTCTACAACTGCAATATAACCTTCTAACTTCTAAACACTGCTTTGTAACTGATGAAAAAGCCTCCTGAACCTCAACTGTTAAGCACACTTGTCTGGATTCAGTTTCTGCTCCAGAGGCTTGATGGAAACATGAACACAGGTCTAGGTTGACACTTGGGGAGTACTGAAGGATGTTGCAGTGTGGTGGAAGTGCCATCTTTTGGATAAAACCCTGTCCACACTTAGTGTTTGGCTATTCACAATCAATATAACAAAGAAGCCAAATATCATATGAAACATTATTACCTCTGAACTGAGAGGCAGATAGAAAGAGACTTCAGAGCAGGGTTCCCAACCTTTTTTATGCCATGGACCAATACCATTAAGCAAGTTGGGAGCCCCTGCTTTAGAGGGATAATGAAAACATGAGTGTGTTGCTGATGGAATGTTATGCAGAAACTTTTGATGCACAAGGCAAGTATTTTTTTTTAAATGGTGACCGAATGGATAATATTGATGTTCAAAGGAAGCTAACTGTCCTTAAACACATATTACTTAAAGTTATCAAGCAGTCGCAGCAAGCAACCAGGAAGGCAAATGGTACATTGGCTGGATTTAAAGAAAACTTGCATTTGAGAGTAAAAATGTCTTTTTGTAGTTATACGGGGCTCTAGTGAAACCACCCCTGGAATATTGTGCCATCTTTTTGTGTCTCCTTACACAAAACCATTTTTTGCGTGGAAGAGACACATTAGATTGATCCCAAGAATAGTGCTTTATAAGAAGAAATTGGCTGGACCAGATCAATATTCTCTGTAATTTAGAAGAACACGAAGAGATCTTGCTTGCAATATTCTGCGAGCCTCGAGAGGCTGGATGCAGGGAAGATATCTCTCCTGTCTAAGGAATCCCAGTCTCTGAGTATTGTGTGCGTCGTTTAAGGCAGAGACAAGGAGAATTTTCTTGATGCTGGCAGTGGTGATTCTTTGGAATTCTTTACCCCGGGGTGGGGAGGGGGGGCTTCAGAAGCACACAAGAACTGGAACATGTACTGAGAAGCAGTAAAAAGCTTGTCTTCCGTACTGTTCATACAGATCAGATACCTACACCCTGCATTGAGGTAGAACAATGTAAAACAATGATAATGTGGAATAAAGTGCCAGAGCTCCAGAGGAAGTGCAGTGAGGGTAAACGGTAAGGTGCAAGAGCATGCCGAGGGAGATTATGAGCTCAAGAGTCCAAGTTATCATACCAGGGAACTATTTAATAGTCTTAGAACAGCAGGATGGAGACTGTCCTTGAGCCTGGTGGCACCTGCTTTCAGGCTTTTGTGTCATCTGCTGATGGAAGAGGGCAGATGAGAAAACGTGTGGGGTGAGTGGAGTCTTCGATCATGCTGGCTGCTCTCCCGAGGCCGTGAGAAATTTAAACATAGGGAGGACACTGGTTTCTGTGATGTGCTGAGCCGCGTCCACAACTCTGCTGTTTCTTGTTGACAAGAGCAGAGCAGTTAGAATGCTGAACTGTTATGCATCTAGATAGAATATCTGGATAAAATCCAGATAAAAACTCAATAAATAAGTTTGCTGATGACACCACAATTGTAGGCCGTATCTTGGGTAATGATGAGTTTGAGTACAGAGAGGAAATTAAGAACCTGGTGGCATGGTGTGAAGACAATAACCTATCCCTCAACATCAGCAAGACGAACGAATTGGTTGTTGACTTCAGAGGGAGTAGTGGACCGCACGACCCCATCTGCATCGGTGGTGCGCAGCTGGAGCAAGTCAAAAGCTTTAACTTCCTCGTGGTCAATATCACAAATGACCTGACTTGGTCCAACCAAGCAGAGTCCATTGCCAAGAAGGCCCACCAGCGCCTTTACTTCCTGAGAAAGCTAAAGAAATTTGGCCTGTCCCCTAAAACCCTCACTAATTTTTATAGATGCGCCGTAGAAAGCATCCTTCTAGGGTGCATCACAACCTGGTATGGAAGTTGTCCTGCCCAAGACCGGAAGAAGCTGCAGAAGATCGTGAACACGGCGCAGCACATCACACAAACCAGTCTTCCGTCCTTTCACTCACTTTACACCACATGCTATCGGAGCAGTGCTGCCAGGATAATCAAGGACACGACCCACCCAGCCAACGCACTTTTCGTCCCTCTTCCCTCCGGGAGAAGGCTCAGGAGCTTGAAGACTCGTACGGCCAGATTTGGGAACAGCTTCTTTCCAACTGTGATAAGACTGCTAAACGGATCCTGACCCGGATCTGGGCCGTACCCTCCAAATATCCGGACCTGTCTCTCTGTTTTTTTGCACTACCTTACTTTCCATTTTCTATTTTCTATTTATGATTTATAATTTAAATTTTTATTATATTTACTATCGATTTGTACTCCAGGGAGCGCGAAGCGCAGAATCAAATATCGCTGTGATGATTGTACGTTCTAGCATCAATTGTTTGGCGACAATAAAGTAAACTAATAAGTAATAAAATACTTTCTATGGTGCATTGTTAAAAATTGGTCGGGGTCAATGGGGACATGCCAAATTTCGTGAGTTGGCTAAGGAAGTAAAGGTGTGGTGAGCTTTCTCGGCCAAAATGTCTATGGCTAGGCTGCTGTTGGTGCTCACTCCTGGGAACGTGAGGTTCTCATTCCTCTCGACCTGAACACCATTGATGTAGACAGGAGTATGTGTACCACCCCCTTCCTGAAGTCAGCTCATTTATTCCACTGCTGATGTCGGGCTCTGGAGCAACACGTAAGATGCTGGAGGAGCTCTGTGAGTCAGAACGCATCAATGGAGGCAAAGGAACAGTTGACTATTTGGATAGAGATTCTTCATTTGGACGGGCTGTCCATTCTCCTCCACAGATGCTGCCTGACCCACTGAGTTCCTCCAGCATCTTGTGTACGGCTTGGGAAGCTTAAATAAATTCACTATTTCATTATTTCAGAATATTGAGGAAAATACTAAATTGTCTATTTTTGATTTACTTTGAGATTTGCAAGGTGTGATTTTTATGTTTCTTTTTGTTTATTTATTCACTTCCACACAGAAATACGAGCCCTGGTTTCAGGTTTCGTTCCTTTGACTCTGGGGTAATGGGGAGAGGTATTTGACCGTCATTTTGATAAAATTACTTACAAATTGAGAAACATATTTAAATAGGAGTGGCTATGAAATGAATGATATCATCCACTCCACTACTGGCAATACTGAAATGTTTTAAACATAAGTTAACAATATGATGTTGTGACTGTGCTTTCATAGTGTCAGCCACCGATTCCAGTTTCCCTCTCAGGAGACACATTGACACAATGCAATGAAGGGAATATCTGGTTGTGCGCTAAAATATTAATCCTGCTGTATTATCACCCTCCAGCAGTTACTCTGTCTCCCTCTGCTGGTTTACCAAAGAATTGCAAGAAGTGGAAGCTGACGGGGATCTCTGCCATTTTACCCAAAAATACAAAAGGCCCAACCAAATTCTGCTGTGCTTTGAGCAGCTTTGGCCCTCAGTCAAACTGTCCATATCATATCACTGATCTTGCTGGCCAGAGCTGACTTGGAACTGAGATCTGTCCGTTGAGCTTCTGCTGAAATAATTTTTAAAATTCAGAATCAGAATCAGGTTTATTATCACCTGCATGTGACATAAAATTTGTTGACTTAGCAGCAACAGTACAATGCAATACATTATATAGAAGAGAAAAAAATAATAAATAAGTATATCAATTGCACTATGCATATATTGAATAGATTGAAAAAAATGTGAAAAAAATAGAAGTACGGTATACTAAAAAAGTGAGGTAGTGTTCATGGGTTCAATGTCCATTTAGGAATCGGATGGCAGAGGGGAAGAAGCTGTTCCTGAATCGCTGAGTGTGTGCCTTCAGGCTTCTGTATCTCCTACCTGATGGTAACAGTGAGAAAAGGGCATGCCCTGGGTGCTGGATGTCCTTAATAATGGACGCTGCCTTTCTGAGACACCGCTCCCTAAAGATGTCCTGGGTACTTTGTAGGCTAGTGCCCAAGATTGTGAAATGTGTTGTTTTGCTACAGCAGTACATTGCAATGCATAATAATTTTTAAAAACTATAAATTACAATAAGAAATACATTTAAAATATTAAATTAAGTAAGTAGTGCACAAAAGAGTGCAGATAAATAGTGAGGCAGTGCTTGTGGGTTTTGTCCAGTCAGATATCCGATGGCAGAGGCGAAGAAGCTGTTTCTGTTGAATGTGTGTCTTCAGGGCTCCTGTACCTTCTCCTTGATGAGAAGAGGGCAGGTCCTGCCTGGGTGATGGGGGTCCTTAATCATGGATGCCGCCTTCTTGGGGCATTGCCTTTTCAGGATGTCCCTGGATGCTGGAGAGGCTGGTACCCACGATGGAGCTGGCTGAGTTTACAAGCCTCTGCGGCTTTTTCTGATTCTGTGCAGTGTACCTCCATACCAGACAGTGATGCAACCAGTCAGAACGATCCGCAAGGCACACCTGTAGAAATTTGCAAGAATCTTTGGTGACATACCAAGTCTCCTCAAACTCCTATTGAAATAGAGCCGCTGTCACGTCTTCTTTGTAATTGCATCAATATGTCTTTAGAGAAATTAACATCCAGGAGCTGAAAAAACTGCTCACCCTTCCCACTGCCGATCTCTCCGTGAGGACTGGTGTTTGTCCCATTCCTGAAGTCCACAATCAGTTCCTTGGTCCTATGAATGTAAGATGCAAGGCTGCTGATCTAACACCTCTCAATCAGCTGAGCTAACTCACCCCCGCAAGCCTCCTTGTCACCATCAGCAATTCTTCCAAAATTAGTTGTGTCAGCAGCAAATTTATTGACGGCGTTTGAGCCACACAGTCATGGGTGTGGCAGTGGAATAGGCACTCGTCTTTGAGGTGCACCTGCGTTGATTGTCGGTGAGAAGGAGACGTTATTTCTGATCGGCACTGACTGTGGTCTCCTGTTGAGGAAGTCAAGGATCCGGTTGCAGAGGGAGGTACAGGGGCTCAGGTTTTGGAGCTCGTTAATTAGAACTGAGGGTATGACCGTGTTGAAATTTCAAAATAAAATAAATAATTAGGTAGATTAAAAAATCAAATGTGTTTTACCACTCAAATTTTTGGTACTTCAAATCAATATTTCATTAATTCAAAGTCATTATAACAAGTATTAAATAATTAAAACATTTTATAAAATGTACTTGATTCATTTGTGCTACTCTTCCTCATAGTTGTACAGTCACCATTCAAATGAATGGAGTCACAGATCCTGTGAAAATGCTCGGGAGCCTCAGGAAAGTCCAGTTCCAACTCTGAGTCAGACTTCGAATGAAACAGCTTAGAAATCTATGTTACGTACAGCGGGACAGCAAAGTTCAAGTAAAATTTATGATCAGCGTACATACATGTCACCGTGTACAACTCTGAGATTCTCTTTCTGTGGGCATACTTAGTAAATCTATAGAACAGTAACTGTAAACAGGATCGATGGACAACAAACTGTGCAAGTTGCAATAAATAACGAGCATGAAATAACAAGATCAAAGAGTCCTTAAATGAGTGCAGTTATGCAAAAGAGATGATGATAACAATTCTGTAGTTGAGGGTGAAATATGGAATGAGATAATTGAACATTTGAATTGGAGTGGGAGTTGGCTACTGTGTCCCAGAAGCCTGTTCAACCAGATCACAGCTGATCTGATACAGCCTCAACTTATTGCCATCTACCAACTCCCCTTTTGCTCATATAGTTCAAAGTAAATTTATTATCGAAGTACATATACAGCCCCGAGGTTCATATTCTTGGGGGCATTCACAGTAAATACAAAGAAACACAATCCAATCAGTGAGCACACGGAGCAAATCCATGGAGCTGCAGGGAGAGCATGCAAACTCCACACAGCCAGCGCCAGAGATTTGGACTGAACCTGGGCATCGGGCACTGTACGCCAGTCTCTCAGTCAGGTCCTCCCTTGCACTTTGAAATTCCAGCAAGTGCGAATTTAGCCTTTGCAAACTTCCCTGATGAGGCATCCGGCCCATCCAAGTGCTGGTCGTATCAGCCTTCTCCAAATTGATTCTAGTAGATCAACTTCCTTCTTTAAACAAGGAGACCAAAACTATGCACAGTACTCCAAGTATGATTGCACTAATGCATCAGAAAAACTGAAGCATAATCTTGCTGGCTGAATACTCAATTCCCCTAACGATGAACATTAATGTTCTGTTAGTTTCCTAATGACTTACTGTACCACATACTAGCTTTCTGTAAATCCTGCACTGGGATACCCAGAGCCCTGCAGTTTATCATCATTTAAATAATATATTTTCCTTTCAGTTTTCCTGCCAAGTAGATAATTTTACATTACCCTACACTATACTACAGATTTTGTGCATTCATTTACCCAATCTATGTCCCTTTCTAGCCTGCTCTGTCCATTTTACAACGTGCTAACCTCTCTTTGCCTCATCACCATGCCTTTGGTGCCTTCATCTAAATCTTGAATAAGTTGTCAGAAGTTGAAGCCCAAGCACCAATCATTTTGGCATACCCACTTGGCACATCTTACCAAAGAGCAAAAGACCTATTTATTCTTAATCTCTGTTTGTTTTGTTTCATGGTGAACGCTATCAAATGCCTTCTCCTTGATTTCCATCACTAATAGTTAAGCGTCGCTGAAAATGGTTAAATCAATAAAGTATTGTATATCCCAGACTGTACAAGAGGAAAATGCTGCTACCCGGATTGCAATTTTTCTACCCACCCTGGCTGGAGAATGGGGGAATGGGAAACGATTGCAAGCCAATTAATTTAACTTTGGAGGCAGTATTGGAACCCATTCTGACAGACAGTTTGAACATTCACTTAGAAAGACACAGGTTAATGATGGCCATTCAGCATGGACGGGGACGTGTTTTATGTCGGACTTGAGTGATTGATTTTTTTTGAGGCAGTAGCAAGGGAGGCTCATGCAAACTCTGAAGTAGCCTATAAAGATTTTAGTAAAGCTTTCAGCAAGGTTCTACTTGACAGGCATGTCAAAAAGTAACATCCTATGGGATCTAAGGGTGAGTGATAATTGGGTTGACAAACTGGATCCACAATTGCCAGAAAACAAAGGGTAAAGACTGAGGGGTGTTTTTTTCGACTGGAAGCTTTTTACCATTGGGGTTCTAAAGAGCTCACAACATGCTCCTTTGCTTTTTGAGATATATATTCTTGATTTACGCCTTAATGGTAGGGTGCATGATATAAAAATTGGCCGTGTACTTGACCAGGAAGAGAAAAGCACTGCAAGGAGATATAGATGGTCACTTGGTTAGAAAGCTATGAAAGGAGTTTAATCCAGTGAAGTGTGAGGTACAACAAGGTATGGAATAATGTAGTAAATAGAGGAATATTGATAGGGGTACAGTAACAAATCACCTTGCAGTGGACATTCCTAAAGACAGCAGAACAGGTCCATAACATGATTAAAAAGGCATTAGGGAAGTTTCCTTAATCAGCAAGCACTAGGGTGGTTACAATAGAATACAAGAATCAAGTTTCCCGTCAGCTTCCTCTGTTCTAAAGAAAACCATTTTTGCTTATCCAAACACCTTTTAACATGTAAATCAGTGAGCTGTTTGTTATGTCTCCCCTCTCGTTGTGAAACGTGGACACCTCTTTCTCCCTTATTAGGGAGAGAGAGAGCCTGTGGTCTGTCAAATTACTGGGTGAATGAGTAGTCTTTGGGGTGCTGCAAGTCTGTGTCTTTATCGATGCTTCGCTGCACGCTTGAGTGCTCGGTGGAGGGCGCCGATGCTTTTTTGCGGTGGGGCTGGGGGGTGGGGTCATTGCCTTGCTGCTGCTTGTGCGTGGGAGAGGGTGTACTGGGGGGGGTGGGACTTTGGGGTTCTAGCATTTAACTGTCATTCATTCTTCGGGGCACTCCTCTGTTTTCGTGGATGTTTGCGAAGAAAAAAGAATTTCAGGATGTATGTTGTATACATTTCTCTGACATTAAATGTGCCTATTGAACCAGAGATTCTGCAGATGCCAGAAATCTTGAGCAACACGCAAAAGGGTGGAGGAAGATCTTGGCCCAAAACGTCAACTGTTTATTCCCCTCCATAGAAGCTGTCTGATTTGCTGAGTTCCTCCACCATTCTGTGTGTGTTGCTCAAGATTTCCAGCATCTGCAGAATCCCTGGTGCTCGGATAAGCAAAACTTGTTTTCTTTAGAACAGTGCAGGCTGACGGGAAACTTAATTAAGGTGTATAAAGTATAAAGGCCTGGACGGGAATAATGAAGAATGAATTTTTTCCTTCAGCAAAGAGATTAAAAACCATAGTGTATCAATTTTAAATGGTTGGTAAACAGATTAAAGTGTGGTGAGGAAAAGCCTTTTCACTCAAAGGATCACAAGGATCTGGAACTTACTGTCTGAAAGGACTGTAGAGGCAAATGCCGCTATGAAGGTCTTGTATCTGTATTTGGCGAGCTGTGACCCGCACAGCTACTTAGTCAGTGTTAGAAGGTGGGATTTCATTGGATAGGAATTTTTCAGCTGGCACAGATTCAACACCCAAATGTGCGCCTGACCTATCATTCATTTTACACGATTCTATTACGTGTTTAGCCCCTTGCTCTACTCACGTTACACTTATGACTGTGTGGTTAATCCATCCATATTTAATGCCATCCATACTTAAGTTTGCTGATGACACTGCCGTCATAGGCCAAGTCAAAAATGGCGACGAATCAGCATATAGGAGGGAGATTGAAAATCTGGCTGAGTGGTGCCACAAAACAACCTGTCACTCAATGTCAGCAAGACCAAGGAGTTGATTATTAAATTCAGGAGGAGGAAGCCAGAGATCCATGAGCCGGTCCTCATCAGAAGATAAGAAGTGGACAGGGTAAGCAACTTTAAATTCTAGGTGTTACTATTTTAGAGGACCTGCCTTGGGCCCAGCACATTAGTACGATTATAAAGAAAGCACAGCAGTGCCTCCACCTCTTTAGGAGTTTACGGAGATTTGGCATGAAATCCAAAACTTTGATGAACTTCTGTAGGTGTGTGGTGGAGAGTGTACTGACTGGCTGCATCACAGCCTGGTCTGGAAACACCAACACCCTTGAATGGAAAATCCTACAAAAATTAGTGGACACAGCCCAGTCCATCATGGGTAAAGCCGTTCCAACCATTGAGCACATCTACATGAAGCACTGTTGCAGGAAAGCAACATCCATTAGGAAGGGCCCTCACCACCCAGGACGCGCTCTCTGCTCACTGTTACCATCAGGAAGCAGGTACAGGAACCTCAGTACTCACACCACCAGGTTCAGGAGCAAGTACCACCCCTCAACCAAAGGGGATATCTTCTCTCATTTGCATTTGTCCCGTTATAATAGACTCACTTTCAAGGACTCTTCATTTCTTGTTCTCAATATTTATTGTTTATTTATTATTATTTCCTCTTTTTGTATTTACAAAGTTTGTTTTCCTCTGCACTCTGGTTGAATGCTGTAGTTCAGCAGTCTTTCATTGAATCTATTACAGCAATTACTGAGAATGCTCGCAAGTAAATGA
The DNA here is from genome assembly GCF_963921235.1 of Mobula hypostoma. Lineage (NCBI taxonomy): Eukaryota > Metazoa > Chordata > Chondrichthyes > Myliobatiformes > Myliobatidae > Mobula > Mobula hypostoma. The sequence continues at coordinate 48,628,527 of NC_086119.1, read as the reverse complement.
ATCTCAGGGTTGTATGTGATGACATATATGTACTCAGATAATAAAATTTAATTTGAACTATTTACATATTTATTGGTGTCACCATGCCACTGTTGTTAAGAAACAGATTAAAAATGACTAGGGCTCATTATTAGTAATTAGTGTTTAATGAAGAACAATCTAATATTAAAACTGGACCTTGACAGTGAGATGAAAGCAAAATGCTGGAAATACTCACTGCACCTGACAGTATCTGGTGAGTGAACCAGCAATAGTGAGTCAAACTCCTTCCTGTTCTGAAGATCCTAATTCTAGTAGATTATCACTCTACAATATTCACCTGGCTGCTGACTGTTAGGGAAAGCACAGTCAAGTTCAAATGCATTCTCTAAGCTTCCATCAAAATGCAATACACCTAGATATCTCCTTCCACAGGCGACTCTCTCAGCCAGGGACAGCAAAGTCAGCTGCTGCTGGGCCTGGGCTTCCTATTAATGACATTAGTGTCTTGGTATTGTGTTATTGCACAAGACGAAGCCAGTTAGAAAAGGAGTTAAGGTAGGCAGGGGCTCTCTGTAATTTTTGCCTCCACTATTATCGGTTCATTTTCTCCTTGTAACAGAGAAAGGGATAGCGATATGGGAGCGCGACACCACGACTCTGAAGTAGAGAGGCATCGGCGCCGATCAAGAAGCTACTCACCCATTAGGAAGCGAAGGCGAGATTCGCCTAGTTTCATGGAGCCCCGTCGGATTACAAGGTACAACACTGGCTGGGCCCAGCTGCCATTCTTCACTGAGGTTTACTTAGGAGTTAATAAAAAAGGGAAGAAACATTTACTGACTATGTATTCTTTTCAGCTATTCAGATTTCATCTTATCGTGAGTATAGTGATATTTTAGCACAGTTATAAGGGATATTATAGTAGATTCCTTGTATGACCAAATGACAATTTGATTTTTTTGTCTTTTTAATTTCTTCTCATTTGTAATTCCTATGTTCACCTAAACCTTCATTCTTAGGGTTGTTTTTCAGGTGGGTTGCGAAGACGGGAGAGTTTAGAATAAGTCTACGTATTTTTAAAACTTCTGACATCTGAATGATTGCTCTGTTTGCTAGTGTATAAAGTTATATGCATTATATTGTCCAAAGTTTATGTGCCTTTCTAACTCCTCCCAGAAATTGAGTAGGGCATCCAGCTGTGCTTATGCCATATTTCACTGGGATGGAACATCCAGCAGAGGTGGAATTGCTTCAATGATCTTGACTGGAAAGCTTGCAGAATTGTTGGAAGAATAACTGATCATCAAGAAATAGCAAGCCTAGTTTTTGAATTTGAAAGTGCTTTGTTGATTGCTTGTCTGCTGACTCACACTGAGCAGTAATACTTTCGATGGTAAGTTGCTGCCCGGCTGATCCTGGGTGGTATCTGATCGCCAAATACAACGACACTGAGATGGTCTGTAAAGAGACTACCCGTCTTACTTCCAAGTCTGCAGACTTGGGTGCAGTGAGTTTAGATGAGACACTTCACAGAAAAATAAGTGGATCAAAAATGCAGTGGTATTTAAATATATGTGTGTTATCCCATATACACAACACCAATGCAAAAATATATTATGGGTTTGCTTGCCACTGAGGCCTTGTTCATCTCAACATCAGTTGTCTATTATATATTTACATAAAGCGTACCCTTCCTGCATGGGACTCAGCGACCGGAGGGGAAGAGCAAAGACTTTATTCCTTCACACTTTCAGACAGATGCACGAAGATGCAGGCAATGGAAGGATAGGAGTCAAGTGCAAGCAGAAGAGATTTAGTTGAATTGGGCATCGTGGTCAGCAATGGGCCGAAGGGCCTGTTCCTGTGTCGGGTATATGCGTTTTTTATTTAGCGATACACCGTGGAATCAGTCCTTCTGGCTCTTTGATTTGAGCCACGCTGCCCCAGCAACCCCAGACCCCCGATTAATCCTAACCTAATGCAGGGACCAATCAACCTGGAGAAAACTGGAACACCCAGGGAAATCCCACGCATTCCACGGGGAGAATATATAACGACTCTTTACTGAACGCCCCTAGAATTGAGCTCCAAGCTCCAGAATTCCCTGAGCTGTAAAAGTATCACGCCAACTGTTACACTACTGTGGTGCCTTACTTTATATTCTAACTAATTTTTGATTTCTGCTATCTTCTCAACAACCAAATTTGTGGTTAACCAATTGCTTAATATTTACCAGTATTGGATCTTGGTTTATTTTATGATCCTGGGAGTCAAGAATGATGAGCAGTCTTAATTCCAAGGTTTCCATTTATTTTAGAGTACAAATAGAAATACAAATACAAAGCAAACTAAATAAAGAGCTGAGAAACCATGCTAAGAGGTGTGTGGATGTGAAAACAAAGGAATAAAGATGGAAATTCTGAAAAATCCAGCACTTTTATAAATAAGATAAGGGGAATTTCTCAGAGAATAAACTACGTAATAGGCTATATAATTAAAACAATTGCATCACGTGGGTAATGTGCTAATACCGATCCAACAAAAAATGAGAAAGGTGATAAACCATTAGTTTAGCTGCTATACCGCTTTCTGCCAGTGTGTGGGATGAACACACTGTGAAAAATACTGAGTTTGTTAAAAAGTACAAATCTTATAAAGAGTATTATTAACAAAAATGGTTTCCAACACTACCTAGATATGGGCATTAAAATACATCAGTGTGGCAAGTGACCAGTGGTGGATGAGTGACACCAGACATTTCATTTATTTGGGACTTTAACTTAGTCAAATATCCTAAAGTCCTTTCCAAAAGCATTATCAGATAAAGTCTGGATAAGGCTACCTGAGACAATATTCATACAAGTGGACAAAAACTTGATCAAAGAGCTTTCTTTGAAGGAGCCCCTTAAAGATGAAGCTAGAGTAAGTGAGGTGCAAAGGTTTAGAGGAGGATTTCTAAAGCTGAGGGTCTTAGCAGCTAAACGTATGGCCAGCTAGGCATACTGAAGGAAACCGGATGTTGACGTTAAGGAATAGGATGTGCCGGATCTTTTGAAAAAAATTAGGTTAAGTAAGTCCTGAAGCTGCACAGGATATACCGTTCCCCAGGTTACTATGGGAAGTGGGGGATAAGCTGCCGCACCTTTGCCAGTGATCTTTGTGTCTACAATGGCCACAGGAGGTGTGCTAGAAGACTGACAAATGTTATTCCTTTGTTCAAGAAAGGTAATAGGATAATCCTGGAATTATAGACAATGAGTGGTGGAAAAACTAATGGAGAGGATTCTTAGAGAAGGATTTACAAGTGTTTGAAGAAGCATGGTCTGATTAGGGAAGGTCAGCATGGATGCGTGACAAGTAGGTTGTGCTTCACGAGCCAGTTGAATTCTTCAAGGAAGTGACCAAACAAATTGATGAAGCTAGAACAGTGGATGTGGTGTATATGGATTTTTGTAGGGCGACTGACAAAGTTCCCCGTGGTAGGCTCATTCGGAAAGCCAGGAGGCATGGGATTCAGGGAAACTTGCCTGCATGGATTCAGAGTTAGCTTGCCCACAGAAGGCAGAGGAGCAGATGGAGTGTATTCTGCCTGGAAGTCGGTGATCAGTGGTGTTCTGCAAGGATATGTTCTACGACACCTACTCTTTGTGACTTTTATAAATGGCTTCGATAATGAAGTAGAAGGGTGAGTTATTAAGTCTGCAGCAAAGGCTGTTGGTGTTGTGGATAGTGTAGAAAGAAGGTTGCCATAGGTTACAATAGGACATTGATAGGAAGCAGAAATGAGCTGTCAAGTGGAAGATGGATTTCAACCCAGAAAAGTGTAAAGTGATTTACTTTGGAAGGTCAAATTTGAAGGCAGCTTACAGGGCTAGTGGCAGGATCCTTAGCAGTGTGGAGGAACTGAGGGATGTTGGGGTGCACGTCTATAGATCCCTCAGTTGCCATGCAAATTAATAGAGAAGGTGGGTATAGTGTGTTGGCCCTCATTAGGGAATTGAAATCAAGAGCTGTGAGGTACTGTTGCAGCTCTAGAAAAGTCTGATTAGAGCACACTTGGAGTATTCTGTTCAGTTCAGGTCACCTCATTATAGGAAGGACAGGGAAACTTTAGGGAGGGTGCAGAGGAAATTTGCCGGGATTCTGCCTGGATTGGAGGGCATGACTTCTAAAAATAAGTTGAGCGGGTGGGGGCTTTTCTCCTTGGAGCGAAAAAGGATGAAAGGTGACTTGATAGAGATGTTCAAGTGGTGTGGATAGAGAACACAGCAGGCACCTTTTTCCCAGAGCAGAAATGGCTAATACGAGGGGTCATAATTTCAAGATGTTTGGAGGAGAGTAAAGGGGAACATCAGAGATAGGTTATTTTACACAGAGCGTGGTAAGAGTGTGGAACACACTGCCCAGAGTGGCAGTAGAGGCAGATATATTAGGAACATTTAAGTGAGTCTTCGACGGGTACATGGATGATAGAAAAATGGAGGCTTGTATGTGAGGGAAGGGATGGATAGATTGATCTTAGAGTAGGTTAAGAAGTTGGCACAGCATTATGAGCCAAGGAGCCTATAGTATACTGTATTGTTCTGTGTTCTATGTGCAAAAACTGGCCATATGCAGAAGGGCGTAGATAGTCTAGACAGTCAGAGTCTCTTTTCTAAGGTATAACTGTCAAATGCTAAAGGACACAGCTTTTAGGTGGGAGGATGAAAGTTTAAAGGAGATGTGTGGGCCAAGTTATTTATGCTGAGAGTGATGACTGCTGAAACATACAGCCGGGGTGGTAGTGGAGACAGATACAGTAGTGGCATCCAAGAAGCACCTAGACAGACACAGGAGTATACAGGGAATGGTGAGATCTGGATCATGCACAGGCAGATGAGGTGATTTTAACCTGGCTTTGTGGTTGGCACGGACGTGGTGTACTGAGGGGCTAGTTCCAGAGGTGTGTTCCATCTCAGTTCTGAGTCTAGAAGACATTCCAGAAACATGGAAAGGTGAGGCTGTGGAGGGATTTTAAACAAAGGTTAGAGAATACAATTAGGATGATGCAAGTTCAAATACAAGCACAGAGTTTTTCATGTGTTGAAGTTCACATGCAAGAATTAAAAGGAATTAAAGAATTAGAGATTCTTTAAAAAACTGAGATTCCTTAATAATTACTCTAACAATGCAGGGTTGCTTAACAGAGCAATAAGTTCCAACACTCTTGCAGCCATGTCCAAGTGATTTAACATTTGGGAAGACTGCCAGATGGTCTTGGAATCCAGAGAACCTGCAGATCCTTGTTGAACTACACAGTCTGATTGGCCTTACTAGTTTAACACTCAATCTCCATCCAGTTAATTTGTGTCCCTATATATCCGTATACCGTGAACTGAGTTTAAGCCAATTGATACTACTCAATGCCAAATAAAACCTTTTGTGATTTGGCATTTTAATTATCCTGCTGTGGAGCGGTGAGGGTTTCTAATCTGCTGCACACTTCAATAAAAAGTGAGAGTGGACCAGTCAATATTCAGAAGGCCACGGTAACACTGGCACTTTGAGGACTAAACAAGGCTGGTCACCAAGCTGTTCACTCCATGAACTAAATCATTTTAGATTGCACACTGATCTAGAATTCCAGCTCCTCTTGTACAATGCAACAGCCCCTTTTACATTCTGTCCATATATAGAACACTTAAAGGAAAATAATGGGTTAGTTTTAGAGGGTAGTACAGTATTAGAGGAAACAGGAAGAAAGAAGGAATGAGTGGAGTGCAAAATCTCCTGTTTGCCACGTTCCTCTCCCATTTCCCCTCATTTCCGAGGCATCCTGCGGCTACCATGGAAAGAGCTCCTTCACACACCATCACTTTCCCATGGGTCAGATCCTGAGTGACAAACCACCTTTCAGCTTGTTCCCCAGTTTGGGTATCGATGCTTCTTAAAGATTAGCTTTATTTGTACACTGAAACATTAAAAACAGACAGCAGCAGGTATTGCACTCCACGTGGTAATTGCTGGCGATGTAAATCATTATGCTAATTGCTACACTGTCCGAAAATGGAAGGAAATCACCATAATAACGGTTTCTGAAAGTATGAGTGATCCAAATTGCATTTTTTTAAATTAAGCCCAGATTCAGAATTCGTACCACCTATAGAACTCAGACACTTTCAGGAATGGGGAAATCTGAATCTAGTGTCCTGAATGCTTCCTGACTGATACAATTTAAAATTTTGTTTGATCTTGGGGAAGATTTATGTTATTATCCTTCTTCCTACACAATAACAGCAAAAAAAGCAAATCTTTAGTTTCAATTCATTCAGATTTTTATTTAACAACTAACGAAGATACCTTAACTGAACTTGGTTCATTCCTGGTTTCACTTTTACATTGAAATTAATGTCCGGACTGATTGTGTAACCAATTGTGGACGCTTACACTCGATAAAGTGATGACATTAATCCACATCCCATTCGGGGATCTCCATCAGCAAACACAAACACAAGTCATTGGAAATGCTCTATAGGTCAGGCATGATTTCTGCAGAGAGAAACAGAATTTATCATCTCAGTTCAGTGATCTTTCATTCCCCTGAGTAGTGTAAAGGGTACAAAAATGGATGCTGAAATAGTGGAGTAATCCTACCTTAGTGCTTCAATTTTATAAGACAATTTGATATTTTCTGAGACCGACTACAGTCATTCAGTGCCATCTGACTGTGCATGTTCATAAATAATCCACTGAGAGATTAAGTAAATCACATGGTTTGCACCTTGACAAGAATATATTTCCTTTCCACAAACACAGGAGAAGCATAGGTATTGCAAGAACTTGGTACAAAGAATATACCCTGTTGATTGGCCTAGATTCCTCCTGGTATGTAGACTCTGTATTTAGCCCAACAATACCAACTAAACTTCAATGTGGGAGGGAGGGAACGTTCAGTGGCGACTCACACAAAATTCTGGAGGAACTCAGCAGGTCAGGAAGTATCTATGAAAATGAATCAATTGTTGACATTTTGGCTGGAACCTTTCATCAGTGTAGGAAAGGAAGGGGGATGATGCCAGAATAAGAAGGTGGGGGAGAGGGGATGAAATAAGAAGTTGGGAGGTGATAATTGTCAGGAGAGTGGCCTCATCATGGCCGAAGAGGAAGCCATAGACCGAATGTTAGAACGGGAACCCGAATAGGAATTAAAATGATTGGCTACCAGGAAATTCCACTTTTTGCAGATGGAGCAGAGGTGCTCGACAAAGTGGTCCCCCAATTTACGCCGGGCCTCACCAGTACAGAGGAGGCCTCATATGGAGCACCGGATGCAGTGGACGACCCCAACAGATTTGCAGGTGAAATGTTGCCTCACCTGGAAAGACTGTTTGGGGCACTGAATGGAGGCAAGGGAGGAAGTAAAGGGACAGATGTACCATTTCTGTCATTTTCAGATATACATGCCAAGAGGGAGATTAGTGGGAAGAGATAAATGGGCAATTGAATCACAGAGGAAGTGATCCCTGTGGAAGGCGGAGAGTGGAAGGAGGCAAAGATGTGTTTGGTGGTAGGGTCCCATGGAAGACAGCAGAAGTTGCGGCGGAGAATGATGTGTTGGACATGGAGGCTCATGGGGTGATAGGTGAAGACAAGAGGAACTCTAGCCCTGTGAGGGCGGTGGGAGGGTGGGGTAAGCGCGGATGTCTGGGAAACGGAGGAGATGCGGGTGAGGGTGACTATATACATAAGGCTATTTACTGGAAGTGACATGCTTTGAGATGCCTGGCAGATAAGGCACTTGCTATCAATGGTTATTGATATTGCTTTATTGTTGTCACATATACCAAGATACAGTGAAGGCTTTTGTTTGTATGTTTTCCAGTTATTCTTTTAACACTGGAAATCAGTGATAAATCTGCTGATGGAATTTAGCTGTATCAAATATATGTTCCGTTTCTATCTGGGTCTGCTTATGCTCCAGTTATATCATTATATTGTCAACATTTTAGGGTATGTTTCTCTTTGAATGATTTGAGTCACGTATGAAGCTGCTCTGTACTTAACGTTATGATTCTCCACATGTGTAGGATGGTTAAACTCAAAGCTCTGAAAAAGCTTTCATTGTGTGCTGCTCCAAATTGTATAACGTTATTTCAGTTTGTCTTTTGTCTCATCTCTCCTCCCACTTGAAGGTTTTGGCGAAGATTGCTCCATCCGATTATGGTTACCTGGGTAACTGCTCCTCTGCATTGGAGTGACGCTCTCCCATCCTGAACCCCATTTTGTGAGGCAGTTAAAGAAGAGCATCCCATCTCTGTACGGCCAATATTTCTCTCTCTGTCCCTACTAAATCATTTGAGTAGTAACTCATCACAGCAAAAGCCTCTCTGACAATGGGGCCCTTTAATCTATTGTGCAAACTTTCAGAGTGTACTTGCAATTCAGCTGATGTCATGGTGTCAGAACTTGGTCCCATTAACTACTTTCCACCATTGTTTCTGTCCACTGGACCCACGTTTTATTATAATCCCTCTTTATCCCAAGTTAAGCCTGAACAATGAACAAGGAATAGGTGCATATATCAAACTGCTGACTCTTCAAAGTCTTAATCCATCTCAGATCACCTAGAAGGGAAAGTCAGCAGGTTAGCATACTGACTTTAATCTCCAAGCCATAAAACTAGCCCATTGGCAGTCTTGTACTGTCTGCTAGCGATAAGTGTATATTGAATGAGGTTGGATTGTCTTTGCCTAGTTACCTTAGTGCAGATTATCAGTGTTCTCCTGAAAAGCAAGAAGAATAATTAAGGCAAACACTAAAGGCAATATGAAAGGGAGCATTGCTATATTCTGTACCTGACTCCTGATTTTTTATTCTTTTGTGATAGGCAAATAAAATAAAAAGGTTCAATTTTCCCATTCAGGCCAGGTGTTCCAAACAAACATTGTCCCATTTTTTTATATGTTAGATGTTATCTTATATTTTAATGAGTTCAAACATTCTTCCTGACTGTTTGTAAATCATACTGTTAAGTAATTTTCTAATAATTGAGTATTTCAGCCATCTGGCTGATTTAAGCTCTTCATCCTCTAACGTGGGTAGATTAGAGTAACAATATATCTCATTATTATTGGAGTGATGTTCTTTATGTACCTTAAACATTAAAGGAAGGAATGTAGAATAAAGGGCATGTCACGAGGACATCATCTGAGTTTGGTGCAGATCTGATCTTGCACAAAAATTAATCATTGCTTCTTTGCTAACAGCAGCAAATCGCACAACCATCTAACAGATATTGGTCCTGCTCTTTGGGACTGCAAGTTTTACGAAGGACTGCTCACTGGTGAATTTTTCATGAAGTTCTCTAAAATCATCATTTGAAAGCAATCCTGCTTCAATTTGCCAATCATTTCCCTGCAATAGCTGGATTTTCAAGTAAGACTGTTTCTGCTCTTCTGCAGAGGTTGCCAGTTTGGGCCCATGGCTGTCAATGACACTTTCTCCTTTCTTTTGGATGGGGTGTATCATTTACTTTTTGAGTGCCGCGCCATTCCGCATGGTGAAGGCAGGAACATCAGTAAATATTCTAAGCCTGCTCATATAATAGCAGTTTGCTTGATAAAATCATTCACGGGACAGCTTGGCCCAAAGGAAATGGTAAATGAGCTGAATACTAATTAATTTCAGGAGCTTTTGTGTTACCATGCCACTTTATTAAATCACCAATCCCAGAAAGTTGGAAAACAATTACCAAGTCCTCTAATTCACAAACGTGAAGATCCACAAACATGATTTAGCAGCTGCAAATGCTTGCAGCCCAGTTTTACTTGAGGTCTCATTGCAGGAGGTATTTTGGGATATGCCTTTGGAATTTGACCTTTCCACATATGACAGTCATCTTGATAATTACCTGGAATTTCCCCCACTCCATTGAGCAGACCCTCTCTTATCTAACATGATACTAACCAATGTTATATTCACCTCTTGTAGACCTGGTGTACCTGATCTTTCCGAAGGACAGCACAGGCTTTCAACTAATTATTTTTGTAACTTCTTCCTACATTCCAATACCAAGAAAATAGCTTTTAATGAACTTTGCACTTACAATCAAATGTTTGTGTTTCAGTGTTTTCCACATAGAAACTAAAATGATCCACTCCTTGACTTCTATCGAAATCAGTAATTTTGATCGGATGTACGTAGGTGGATGCAATGCAACTTCCAGACACTTTTATGGATTTGTAGTAGTTTTTATTAAATATGTATTTCCGTAGCAAAATATAAATTGCTAGCTCTGGTTCTGAGGGTTGGTGAAATAATGGAGGCTACTGTTTCACAAGGGGCCGAGCTGATATATCGATGAACTTTGCGGAAAACACTGACACAAAAATGATAGAGACTGCTATTGGTGTCTTCTAATCTGTATGTGATAATTTGATGATTCTGTCAAGTTTGCAAATTTTGAAAAGCCAAAACTTTCTCAGCCTGATTGATAATTGGATAAGCTTTTTTCTCCAGATTGTGATTCTTCGTATTTGATGATTCCCTAATCTAATAGTGAATTTAATCACTTTGCATCTGTATAAATGTTGTGATCTTCAGTGATTGAAACTTTGGAAAGCAACTCATTTGGCTTTTTTTAGACAGAAATTCTGTCTAGCTTTATGGAGGTGTTTTAATTACACTTCTTTTGTATACCAGAACTTAATGTGCGTTTTAAGAGTATAATCCAGTCTTTTGATGAGCTTGACAACAGCCTGGTAATTCAAAGGGGTCTCTTCCTGAACTGAAACCACACGCAGCCATGACTCATGCCCAATTTAAGATGATTTGGGATTAAGCACCAGATTTGTTTTCCCAATTTCCTCCCCATACCTCTGCCTCATACAGGGTACTGCTGTCATAGCTACCAACAGGTCTCTGATTCATCCTCCTTGTGTCAGCCCGAGCAATAATTGTTGAAGCTGTTGGAGTGCAGGATCTTAAACCAATTCTGATCTCACCAGTTGCCTTGGAACAACCAAAGACATCAACTGATGTCTCATTAAATTACATTGTAACATGAGTAAACCAAATAAACAGCAGTCAAAATGAAAGATACGGAAGATGCTGGAAATCTGAAATAAAATTTTAAAAAATAGAAAATACTGGAAATAATTAGGAGGTCAAGCAGCATCTGTGGAGAGAGAAATTGAGTTAACATCTCAAGTCAGTACCTGTGAACAGTGACCAATGGAATACTTCACAAAGACACTGTCAATTTTCAACACATGGCAATTCCCTCATCTGAAAAAGTGAAGATGACTTTACAAATGCTGTTTTATTTTGGAAAGGCCACCAATAAATAGATACAAAGCAAACCAGAAGGTCAACACAGGGATTACAAGCATTTTGCCAAACTGAATCCAACATTCACCAAACACTGGAGGAACTCAGCAGGTCGGGCAACATCGATGGAAATGAATAGACAGTTCATATTTCAGGTTGAGACCCTTCTTCAGGACTGAGAAAGAAGGGGGGAGGTGCCAGGAAAAGGTGGGTGGGTGGGGGAAGGAGTCTAGCTGGAAGGTGATGTTGGTGAAGCCAGGTGAGTGGGAAGGGTCAAGGGCTGGAGAGGAAGGAATCTGATAAAGGCAAAGGTTTTTGAGTATCTGTAAGTAGTGGTGTACTACAGGGATCAGTTGGGATCTTTGTTGTTTGTAATTACAATGATTGGACAGGGTATATATTGGAAAGGAGCAAGGGTTTATTGGTGTAGTTAGGCATCATGGTCAGCATGGATCCAGTTGTTCTGTGCTGTTACAATTCTACAATCTTCTGCTTCTATAACTCTAACAGCTACTAAAGGACCCAATCCCTACTGTGGATTTCTTGGTAAAGACAAACCAAACCCATCAGCCTCTTATCTGCTCTACGTAGAATAATAGTCATACAGTGCAGAAACAGGCCCTTCAGCCCGACTGATCCATGCTAGCTACTGTTTCAAGTTGCCCCTGTGCACATTATCGAGAAGCAGCAGCACCAAAACGATTCCCTTTGAACTGTACAGGTAGTTCGTTCTTCCTGCTGCTGAGTAACTTCTATGGATTTGAAGCGCCTGCCATTTACCACGGGTTACTGGGCTTAGGTTTGGCAGTGCTAGAGTTTAGTCAGTGTTAGGATCTGTCCACTCCATGTGCTTCTGACAGGCAATAGCCTCCTATACATTGTTGGCCTTTCCAATATACAGCCTATATAATTCATACGACACACGTGCAGGTGATGGGCACCTGCCCAAATGTGGCCAGATTGTTTGGTCATAAAGTCTTTTCATGCTGTTCACATTTGACTTCCCAAGATCTGTGTATAGGGAACACTGTTGCACCACCATCACAGACTTCATACAATCATTTCACAGCATAACCCCTATTAATCTCAAAAAAGGCTTCATGAGATGTATCATTTTGAGAGATGCATTTTAGCAGATGTGCCTGCATCCCTGGGTCAGACTGCCCTTATAATTAGGCATTCATTAGTGCAACTGTAAGCTTATGACATACTGTATAGTTTAAGAAGTGATTAATCTTTAAAACATTTTTTTTTAAATGATGAAGTGTAGCCCACCAATGCTCCAGATTACTTTGGCAGAATAAATCTCTGAGATTCCACACAAATAACTGAGTTTATTAGTGATTAGAAATAACTTACCTAAACTACTTTCTGGGTTTTACCAACGGCAACATCTAAGGAAAAAGTCACCAGACTTTCAAAAACAAATTAGTATCACAGTAAATCATGATTTTTATCAGTTTGAAAAATAAGGTCAAATTAGGCCTGGTTAAGCATTAGAAAATAGCTCCCCACCTCCCACATTTATTTACTTATTTTTTAAGCTACAACATGGAACAGGCCCTTTTGGCTTTTTGAGCCTCATTGCCCAACAACCCCCGATTTAATCCAAGCCTAATCACGGGACAATGTACAATGACCAATTAAGCTACCAACCGGTACATCTTTGGATTGTGGATGGAAACCAGAGAGCACGGGGGAAACCCAGGCAGTCTTGGGGAGAACGCACAAACTCCTTACAGGCAGCAGCTTTACAACCATATTTCCAATTCCCATGTGAACGTCACTATTTGGCCACTTCAGATCATTTATTCCAGTTGTTGTCTGAGAAACAAAATCTCTCCGTCTTCCCTTTTTTTTAACATGTTTAACCAGCCCTGATGCAAAATTGGACATGAGTCAGTTTGCTGAAGAGTCAGACTTGTTTGAAAGACTGGATATTATAACCACGTCAGACACTGTGCATGTGCGATCAAAAATCTATGTACACGTCAACCTTGCGGTACCCTGACGTTCTTGCTTCCTGTTAATGTTTCTGAAAATCCCCTTGCAATTCTTCAATTCTTTGAAAGGAAGAACCATATTGATGCACGGGGGGTGGGGATGCGGGGGGGGGGGAAGCATATTTTCTGTTTTTAAAAACTCCAGATTCCCAAAGCAGGAAAACTTGCCTGCTGTGTTCAAAAGGCACAGTGGCAAAACTTTATTACCTGTGCTCTGTATAGGATGGTAACTAATCCAACTTCGTTCCTATCTCCTCTCCATTTTCTTTTGGCATCCCCACTCATTCAGTGCACGTAAGCGGCCTATCCCATACTACAGGCCCAGCCCTTCGTCACCAAGCTCCCTCAGCAGTTACTCCTCCTACAGCCGAAGTCGGAGCCGCAGCTATGACAGTTACAGCTCCTATAGCCGGAGCCAGACTAGGAGCAGAAGCCGGAGCCGGACTCGCAGTCGGACAGCCAGCTACAACAGTCGTACCAGCTCAGAAAGTACGGGCTTTTAGGAGTGGGTCTGAACAAAATACTGGCACAAATAAAACTGAGAGTTACAACCGTAAGTATCAGCTACTGACTCATTTTCACAATAGGGGATGAGAAACTGCAAGCATCAGTAAACCCAGTAGATCAGTGCAACCAGATTTATATTATAACAAGTATATATTTATATCAAGATGGCCACGATGTGTTCTTGGTCCCAGGCTTACAGATCATTCAGCACTGATGAAAGGCAGTGCATAACAATTTTGCAATCTTAAATCTATCTCCATCCTGTATTTCTCTGGTCAACATCATTCAGGAGTTTCGAATTATTTGGCTGGTGCTGGGATTTAAGTGAATATGTTTTTTTTTTGTGAAAGAAAACTTCAATTATAAACCTCTGCAAATGAATTCTTCCATGAAGTTACATGAACCAAAAGTCAGCAGCTTCCTCCAAATGATAAAACATGCAGCTATTTACCAGCACTGGAATTTTCATTGGACAAATCTTCATGAGCTTCTGCGCAAATATTTTTTGAAGAGCCTCTGGATAAAACACATCAGATGAACAAGTGGACAAGTCAGAAAGTTCTGCACCTGGTCTTTTTCTGTAAACGCCAGCTACGACTGTAGTCCGTTCTTAAATTCCTCCATCTGAACCAGTAACAATGGGAGGGAAATTAGGATTAAGTCACTGGTTGCAAAAATGGAAACTATGCACTGTAAATAGAGTACAGTTAGCAAATGGGGTTGGCGGGTGGGTGGTGGGGGGGAATAGCAACAATACAACTCTGAGATATCAAATAAGTATTGTATAACACCAATGTTCCTAAAAAAACAATTTATGTGGATTTGTGTTCCTTCTAGTTACTTACAGATGGTTGCTAGTTGAGGCCTATTTAAACAGCATTGGTCAGAATGCCTCAAAAATATATGTTTAAATGTTGTGCAGCAAAAGCAATTGCCTTTCTTTTACTCTTCTCTCATTACTAGGCTTTTGTAAGGCAATACTTTAACTCATTATCCCGTTAGTCAGAATGCATATTTCATTAAACTCATTGTTTTAAGTTAAGCCTTCATACATTAAATAGCCATTCTCTGGTGTCTAGAATTCCACCACTCTGCCTGCATGAACTATGTTAAAATTACTTGAATAGTTAGTTTCAAAAAGTGCAAAGAATAACTGAATCAGTATCCGAGTCAGAGTCAGGTTTAACATCACTGGCCCATGTCGTGAAATTTATTGTTATGCGACAGCAGTACATTGCAATACATAATAATTAAAAACTGTAAACTACAGTAAGAAGTATATATATTAAAAAGTTAACCAAGTAGTGCAAATTGATTAAAAGTTCTAGCACTGTTGTAGTCAGCTGTTGATTGAAGAATAATATGATGGTTCATGAAACCTTTAGAGAACGTGAGGTTTATAGACAGATCCAGTGGCTAACAGTTAAAGTTTCTCTTTGCCCCAGGCCATGTATAAGAGATATCCGTTTCCAGACTGGCACCTAAGCATTTGAATACACTGTAATTTATTATTCAGTAGTTCATACTGTAGGTTTGAGCCAGGGTTTGGAAGACTCGTCCAAGGTTCCGGAGTTGGCAGATTGGAGTTGTAGTTTTGATAATCAATGCTTTTCATAGTATCCCATATTAAGATTTAATCCAGAGCAGCTCACCCTCTCCTGCCTGTTTAAAATATAGAAATATGCTATCACATGCACTTGTATACATGCTCAAGGGGAAAGTGACAAATTCACTTAAGTCTTGCGGATGTGCAATTTTATGTGGCGTCTTGGCGGTTGCATTCGTAACTTTCAGTGAATGCCTATGATTTGCAAGCCCTGCTATTTATAACATATCCACTATGAAGAAAAGAAAGAAATAATTGAGGAAAGTTTATTCCAGGAAGTAAAGTAATATAGAGAAAAAGATAGGTTGGCAATATATTTGTCACCAGAGATTGTGCATCAGTACTAACACCTAATGTTTGAAATGTGAAAAGCAGGACCATAAGGTGTAGTGCAGATTGATATTAATGGATTATTACTCAATGTCACAAATATTTATTATTTTTCAGTCCAGCAGAGTATCTTAATCTTATTTAATCTCCTTTCCTCCTAATATTCTACCAACTCTCCACCTGGACATGGTGTCTGGATTCCATTCATTCTGTTTTGATTATTTTCTTCTCTTCCTCCACCAGAATACGTATCCGAACAAAAACAATAGGCTGCAGACAGATTTGATTTAAGAGGCGGGAGAATAAACTGCCTTATTTTCAACCATGGGTACCTGGAGCAATTTTGTAAGATTTTAGAAAGGTGCTGGGAAAGACCATTTTGTAAGACCATTTGTTTGTGCAGAGACACTTCCAAATTCAATTGTAGAAAGAGTGCTTCAGGTTTAGGGAATGCAAAGAGCAGAAATGCAAGACATCTGATTAGTTTAACATTATCTTTAGCACCTTTTTGCCACGTACCTCAATTGTTCATAAACTTCAGTAAAGCCCAAAGTCAATGAAAGGCAAATATGATTCAAATATAAAAAGAGGATACATATGCAGACAGATTATTTAGATAAGAATGCCAGCTTCAGTTTAATATATGATAAATAATCCCAGAGTACCCTGTAAAATTCAACATGCTGCATGCTCCATTGTGACCAGTTGCGGTTTATACTGAGGATTATCAATGTAGAAGAAGCAATGTTGAATGTTTCTTTCTTTGTTGTTGATTGTAACACTTATAATCATCAGACTCCCCAAGCTGCCCTTTTCTAGGAATTTGTAGTTCAGTGGGAGGGAGGGTTGCTGCGGGTGTCCCTCACAGTCCTGTACAATATCCTTGAAGGACTGTCAGTTGTCCACAACAGATGAATGGAAATACAGTGGGTGATGAATGCCAGCAACAGCCCAAGTATGGCCACTATAGCTTTTCCTTAAAAAACAGTATCCTCATGTAGAGAGCATAAAACTCTATAACCTCCGCTGTACAGGTCTCCCAATATTTAGCAATCTTAATTTAGATCCTTAAGACTAGACCTTGAGATTTTGGAAATATTAATTCCTTCCATACTTCTATCCACTCAATTCTTGAATTTGTTTTCGGTATTCTTTCTTGAGATCTGGGTGATATTGACAAGTCTGATATTTATTGACATCATTGTGATGTGGCCTTTGCCAAGTCTGGTGTTAGTAAATTCCAGGGTTCACAATGGATAACAGGATCCAATGTGGAAGAGCAAATAACGTTACTGGTATAATTATACAATTACACTGATCATCTGAGCTCTGAGTTTCTGTGCACCCTTTCCCATACCTGGACTGTAGTTATTGCACCTCCTGGAAACTCTCTTGGCTCATTTTCCCACACTCCCTAGAAGCTTATGCATTCACTTTCAAATATATTCAGGAATAACTTACAATATTCTGAAAATCCTATTAGTCTGGCGCCAGCAAAGTCCTGAGTGTGTTGAATTTAGGAAGTTCACTGTATATGAAAGTGCGGTAAAAGATAAAAGAAACAAGCTGGCTCATCCAGTTTGTCTTGATTTCCTAAGAACAAAACCTTTGAACATAATCAGGTGGTAGAGAGCCCTTGCAACATTACCTTAGCAAACAATGGTTAGGATGATACCACGAATGAGTCCATCATTACCAGCAATATAATGTAACAGAATTAACTCCAATCTAATCCAAGTATTGGTTATAGCAACAGTCATGTTATAAACTGGATATTTAGCAGTGGAAAACAGTTCATTGGGAGGGGCTCATTGTGATGTAATATTTTCTCAGCTTGTTATATTATTATAACCTATTATTGAGATCACCTGTGAATACCTGGGCTCCTTTCTCCCAAAAGAGTATAGTTCGACTATTGGTGTTGAAGGGTATATTTATAAAAGGAACTTGGCAACCTCACAGTTAATTGCACAGATCTCATAGGATTTACTGCTATCCCAATAAGAAACATTTGATGTTTGAATTCTGGGATTTGTTCTTTTGGGGCATAGGCTACCGACAGCAGCTCGCCAGAGTCCTCTGTCCTGGGCCAGTCTTTCAACTTATCACAGGTGTAGCCCATCATCTCCTTCCCCTCCCAGGAACGAGGTCTTTAGAGCTTCCGTTGGTGTTTCTGTAGCACTGAGTTTTTACGGGATGGGATTGTTAGCCCAATGCCCAAACCTCCTCCTCTCACTGCCAGGTTTGGGACAGTCCATGGTGGAGTTCTTTTATTTATTTGGTAACTATTAACTTATTTGTAAATATGTATCTCAGTAGTTAAAATGCATTTAATGAAAAAAAACAATATTATATAAAAATGTTTTTTTTTAAGGATGGTATGTAATAAGACCCCTTCAGTCTTGTACAGTTTGGGTTAATTCTGTGTTATGTTGACTTGTGTTGTTGAAATGTAGAAGTTCCAAAATGCTGCTTTTTTTCCTGTACAGTATTAAATGTGTTTCTCTTAACTTGGTTATCACGAAGAACCGTGTGTCACGGGTGAGCTAAGTTTTTGAAAGATTTAACAGATCCACCCTCCCCAACCCAAGTGTAATGATTGACATTAACACCAATGCTCTGTGTAAAATCAGTTCAGTTTGATCTAATCTGAGCCAACTCAATCCAAGATTAACGACTATAACAATACAGAAGGCCTGAAATGAACCAGGTCAAAAGAATCGTTGTACCAGTCTCATTGTAAGTACTTATAATATGCCATGTGTTCCTATTACTCACAGTATATGTATCACAAATTGATGGGACTTAAGTGATAACTCCGTTTTATTCTCCATTAAACAGGTGGTTTACTATAAAATTACCCCATCCAAAACGGTCCGTAAATCATTTCTAATAAAAGATCAGCCTTGAAGAATTCAGGAATCCAGAGTAGAGTTTAACTTTGAAATGGTGGTGGAACCTGGAGTTTTCCCTTGTTCCATATCTATAGGTATACATAGGTTTATAATGACATGCCAACCACACAGGCCGGAAATCACAACTAAGTAAGTTCTTGGACTAGTTTATCCAGAGATGTGATTTTGAGGCTCTCTATAGCAGCTTGAGAATTTAAACACAATTCATTAAATCAGATTGAAAATGTCAAAGATAGCTAGCCCCAGTAATGGTAACCATGAAACCATGATTGTATAAAATCTAATAGCCTTTAAAGAAAGAGATCTACTACCTTGTGTGAACAGGTCTTCTTGCAAATTCTGATCTAAAATACAACACAGAAGAGTACAGCACAGAAACAGGCCATTCGGCCCACAGTGTTGTACCAAACCAACTAAAGAGCAAATCAGAAGCACCCAAACACTAATCTCTCCTACCTACACCATGTCCATATCCCTCCATCCTCCTTACATCCATGTCTATCCAAATGTCTCGTAAAAGCCTCTAATGTACTTGCCTCCACCAGCATACCAGGCAGCACATTCCAGGCATGCTTCACTTCCTGAGTAAAAAAACTTACGCCTTTGAACCTACCCCCTCTCACCTTCAATACATGCCCTCTGGTATTCGACATTTCAACTCTGGGACATAGATCCTCCCTGTCTACTCTGTCTATGCCACTCCTAATCTTATCCACGTCTATCAGGTCTCCCCTCAGTCACCACCACTCCACCAAGTTTGTCCAGCCTCTCATGGTAGCAGATGTCCTCTAGACTAGGCAGCATCCTGGCAAACCTCTTCTGCACCCTCTCCAAAGCCTCAAGATCCCTCCACAGGGGCAAGGGGAGATGTACCAAGTGATACCTTCATCCAATAAATGAATAAGGAATTCCTGGAACACATTAATGAACACACAGGATGCTCCATGAATGATTAAAATCAGTCAGGAGTCATCATCGTAAGAGGCATTTAATTTCTTCAGAGCTCAGAATTTCTCTGAGAGTGGTTGTTTGAAGGGATCTCACAGACTATTGGAACCTCTCCAAATTTGGATGTAATTTATAAAAATTGCTGGGATTTCAATGACACAGAAATGACTCCCAGGTCAATTGGGGAAAAATCTCCAATGCACATCATAGTGGGTGCTGATACATCCACACGATGTCTGACTGCACGGTGCTGGGAGAGTCATAGTTGTTTCTTCACTTAGCAGGCTTTCAATTTCAACAGCCACAATGGATGCACGTGCATAGTTCGGGAGGAGTGTAAAACCCCATGAGTGCTCCTACACATGCCCATTGTGCCCAAACAACATTTCACTGCCACACTCCTGCCCCATCAGAGCCAGGCATGGGCAGCTTCTCATGTACCTAACTGGACACTGCAGTTTGAAGTTGCTTGGGTTAGCTGGGTTCAAATAGTCCTAACATAGGACACATTTCTTTTGAAAATTGGAAATAATTGGTGTGGAATGGTATGTTCTTTTAAGGTACACACATGTAGTGTTCGGTTGGGAGTCAAGGGGAAGTTGTAACTTTGAGTGATAGTGTGAAACAGTCAAAGATAGATCAGCTTACATACGGAACTGGATCTGTTTTCTTTGAAAGTATCAGCAACAAAGCTGAGGAGAGAGAGGTAAACCAGACTGCTGATTGCCTTTTCACACTATTGCCAAAAGTCAGGATCCAACATTGCATTTACTTTGGACCAATAAAATGGGAAAAAAATATTTCTGGTGCAGTATGCAAAAATCTTGTATTTGTAGAGAAGATCAAACTAATCAATATTAACTGAATATAAATGGCAATTGATCATTCTTTTTCGGTGAAGCTGGATTGAATATAAATCAACATCCTCACAACAACTTGTCTTTACGTAGCACCTTTAAGGTGACAAAATGCTTCTTGAATGTTGTCACGCAAAATTTGACACCGAGCTATATAAGCAGAGATGAGGGCAGATGACCACGAGCTTTGTCAAAGCAGCAGATTTTTTTGCAACATCTTTCAAGTGGAGAGGTAGAAAGATTTCAAAAGGGTCTGGACAGTTACAGGCACAGTCACCTTGATGGATCCATTAAATTCATCTGGTATTTTTGATTGTTTGCAGAGAGAATTCTGAGATATCATCAAAATTGAAGCAATTAGTCTAATTAATTATATTAAAGTTGAGCAGTAGAGGGTATGATTGACAAGTGTGCATACAATCAACAAAAGTAACGATTTGATTCAAACAAAAGTTCAATCACAAATGATGAAACATTTCCCCTTTTATTAATAAATGTATACCTTTTTGGAATCTGCGCTACACTTCAGGTATGAAGGGAAAAAAAGCGAAACTATTCATGTTGGGAAATTATGTTGCCTTGCTGGCTGGGATTTGAGATTGGCTATTGATTTTTTCTAATGTTTACTAGGGATTACTAATCAATCTGTCCACGTGACTGGAGTTCTATGCCCTCCAACCACCTTGCTTGTTACCAACCATACAAAATATCCTAGATATGGTACGTTTCATTATTTGGTGATTGCTTAGCTCTAACATTTTATTTTAAAGTTGGAAAAATCAAAAAGCAATAAAGAATAAGGGGTGATCTGCCTCTTTAAAAAGACACAAGATGCCCGATGCTGATTAGCACCAGCGTGTGTCTATGCCATCCCTTCAGCGCTGGTAAAGGTATTACAATGACTGCCAGTATATCAGGGAATTTTCAGTCTTCCTTGAGCTTGAGCACTTCCGAGTTCTTTTTTCACATCCAACTGCGTTAAACAAGAAAAGGAGGTACAGCAAATGAAATTCTGCACTTGTTTGTAGAATGCGTTTTGAGATTGTGTATGACTTAGTAATTAGTGTAACTAGTTAACATTGAAATAAAGAGTATATGATAAACCATGTGAAATTCTCTGATTTCTGCTGCAGAAGCAGAGCCATCGAAAGGCACATTTGCACTTATTTTTATCTTTGGTCCAGTCTTGCTTTTTGTCTGCTGCAGAGTCTGAAGTTTTGCTCCCATCCTCTTTCATTGAATATTGACAAAAACTTCCCGTTGCCTAGTTTCATATACTTCAATATCATTCATACGGCACTTTTAACACAATGGAATATTCAGAGGTGTTTCACTGGATTGAGTGAAATTTGACAAGGCACAAAAGAAGATTTTGAAACAGATGATAAAAGGCCTGGGCAAAACAGTACGTTTTGAAAGATACATTGAAGGATGTAAGAAAGTAAGGAAGTTTATGGAAGGATGGTTGAAAACAGGGTCTAGAAAGCCAAAGTACTGCCACAAGAGGTGAGCGATTAAATTAGGGAATTATCAAGAAGCCTGTGAGGTTCAGAGAATTGTAGGGATGGAGAAGTGCGGAGAAACATTATCATGGTTTAAAATCAGCATACTGCTTAACTCTGTGACTTTGAAGATTAGCAAGCACAAGGAAGCTGAGTGAATGAGTCTTCACAATGACAATAATGCAATTCTATGAAAAATGCTTTGGGACAAGTTAATTTTGTGGAAGTTGTTATGATAAATGTAAGTTTTCTTCTCATTAGCTATTCCACTGGAGCTATACCACAAGTCACTTCCGATGATTTATATTTATTGTATGGCCTCACATAATGCGTGCTGGCATTCAGGTGAACCCATCCTGACTGCTGAAGAGGGCAGATCACCGAATTAGGAGGGAGGAGGGGATTCAAGGTGAGGATTAGGCACTTGTTGGTAAACTCTGGACTGACTACCATATGCAAAATAGTTAGAGAAGTCAACCAATGTGAGTTCCACAACTTCTCAGTCAGTATTGCCATATCTCATGTCAAGGGACTCGTTAATTTCAGTGGGAACCTATTACATCTTCCAGAAGGCAATTTTGATTAAGTGCCTGGAACTAGTAGTATTTCCTGCTCCTTGTCCAAAGAATTGAAGACATTTTAGTACTGATTTCTTCCTCCCTCACCCACTCCAACTCAAAGAGAGCACGTGAACCACAGCATCAAAAGTCCACTTCACCACCACCACACTGAGTGGTACATTTACCCATCAAAATACCAACAGCATTGTCAGAAAAACATGTTAATGCTTTGAAGGAAAGGAAAGCATTTTTTTTATTTTTCAAATGCACACTAGATGTCAGTCTGGGCAACAAGGTCCACTACTGGGAAAACCACCAGGGCAAATGTTAATACAGAATGTTTTGCAGACTAAAGAAAATGCACAAGTAAGGCTACTGGATTGGATTCTCTTTTATATCAAGCCACCAAATTGCCAAAGCATTTGGGTTCCACAACTTAAAGGCTATATTCAAATTGTGCCACAAGTGAGATTGTGGCATGAAGTTTTTTAATGTATTGAAAGTCAGATACAGTATAATCCTTGCTGACATTTCTGCACAGTGAAGCAAGATGTCCACACTATAAAAGATCCCTTGGTACTATTTGCTGAATTTCAGGGAGATGCCTTGGTTCATGTATTGTCACGACATGTAAATTAATTCAATTGTTTACTGTTAGTGAAAACTTAATATTTATAAAATCACAAATACAACATTAAAACAGTGACTATGCCAGGAATTGATTGTACAAAGATTTAAATAAAAGTGATGCAGCAGAAAGAAATGGGTGACAGATCATGAAGATTGCCTGGTACAGGTGATTAAAAACAGGTGAGTCTCCTTACACTTAAAATTAGCCTTCAGTTAGTGGTAGTGCATGTCCCTCCAAGTCAGGATATTATGGGTTCAAATTCCATTCCAGCAACTTCAGAGAATATTCTAGGTTGGGCTATTAATTACTGAGAAAATACTTCTCCAGCAGAGGTACTATCTTGCAAATGAGGTATTAAACCAAGCCCATTTGTCCTCTCCCTTGGACATGAAAGATCCCAACGTAATTTCTATGGTTCCCTGATCAATATTGATCCCTCAAAAAGCATCAGTAAAACAGATAGCCTCCTCTTGTGCCAGGATGAGGCCACTCTCAGGGTGGAGCAGCAATACTTTATATTCCGTCTGGGTAGCTTTCAACCTGATGGCATGAATATCGATTTCTTATTCTGGTAAAGAAAAATTCCCTCCCCTTCTCCTCTTCTTCTATTCCCATTCTGGCCTCTTACCTCTTTTCCTCTGCTTATCACCTCCTCCTGGATCCACTCCTCCTTCCCTTTCTCCTATGGTCCATTCCCCTCTCCTACCAGATTCCTTCTTCTCCAGCCCGTTATCTTTTCAACCCACCTGACCCTACCAAGAGCAAAACAAAAGCCCTGACTCCAAACAACATAGCTCTCCAAGCCACTGAGGCACACAAGACAAACTTAAATCAATGACAAGGTTGTGGTCCCCACCCCGCTGGCATCTTCGCCCTTCCCTTTCAGGCCTGAAGTCTTGGGTCTTGGCCAGAAATATTAACTGTTTATTCATTTCCATAGATGCTGCCTGACCTGCTGATCTCCTCCAGCTTTTTGTGAGTGTCCCTAGAACAGGTGATCAGTTCATTGTCACCTTACTATTTGTGAGGTCTTGCTGTGTTTTCTCTATCAATGAGACATTGAAGCATCACCACATTCAAGTCATACACCTGGGTTAGTAACAACACTTATCATGTTACCATGCAAAATATTGTGTGCAGTTCTGGTCACCGTGCTAAAAGGGTGTCCCTTTAGAACAGAGCTGAGAAGGAGTTTCTTTAGCCAGATGGTGGTGAATCTGTGGAATTTCCAGTTTGATAGGTTCTTGATTATTAGGGGAGTCAAAAGTTACAGGGAAACAGGCAGGAGAACTGGGTTGAGAAAGATAAATTAGCCTTGATCAAATAGCAGGCAAACTCGATAGCCTGAATGGCCTTATTCAGCTCCTGTATCCTGTGGTCTAATGGAAGGATGTGATTAATCTTAGGGTGCAGAAAAGATTGACAAGGACGTCACCTGGACTGGAAAGCTTCAGTTATATGACTAGGCTGGGGCTGTTTTCCCTAGAGTGAAGGAGGCTGAGGGTGACATTCCAGAGTTTATAAAATTATTCAGGACATAGCTAAGGTTGATTGTCACAGAATTTTCCCCAGGTGAGTGAAATTTAAAACTAGAACCAATAGGTTTAAGA
Organism: Mobula hypostoma; assembly: GCF_963921235.1. Lineage (NCBI taxonomy): Eukaryota > Metazoa > Chordata > Chondrichthyes > Myliobatiformes > Myliobatidae > Mobula > Mobula hypostoma. The sequence goes on along the minus strand of NC_086119.1, from coordinate 48,603,769 downwards.
TGAGGGAGGAATGATTTAAATGGGATTAGAATGGCAAATTTTCCACACATTGGGTTGTGGATTTATGGGACAAACTGCACGAGGAGGTGTAGAGGTGGGGACATGAATCGGAACAATTTAGAGGAATATGGTCCAACTCAGACAAATGGAATTGGCTTAGGCAAGCATCCTGGTTGGCATGGACATGTTGGGTCTAAGCAATGTTCCCTCTAAAGAGTGTGTGCGCTCTCATCTTTTGCTACTAGGGCACAAAGGAATTTAAACTGCGCACAAAAGGCGCAGTTGGCACGTTCAGTATATTTCACGATCGTACACAAGCACATTTCCTTTTCCAGTTTCCGATGCAGACGGTGTTACCAACGTGGAGTTTGTGATGGTATGTCTGCAGATTTTAGAACTGGCATATTTATACTCTTTTTATTGAAGAAGCACGTGTTGTCTCTGGGCAAAAAATTACACAGCACAAGATTTTTGTGCACACTGGTCATTACAAATTATAGATAGATAGATAGACATACTTTATTGATCCCGAGGGAAAATGGGTTTCGTTACAGCTGCACCAAACAAGAATAGAGCATAAATATAGCAATACAAAAACCACAAACAATCAAACAACAATATGCAAACTGTGCCAGATGGAAATAAATCCAGGAGCAGTCTATTGGCTCAGGGTGTCAGAGCCTCCATGGGAGGAGCCGCAAAGTTCGATGGCCACAGGCAGGAACAACCTCCTGTGCCGCCCAGTGTTGTATCTCAGTGGAATATGGCCAGAGGCCAACAGCATAAAGTTCAATATCCGGGCTACAAACACGTTCCTCGATCGTAATACGACCAGGATTGCACCATCCGTTGTTAACCGGAACAGCAAGCCCCAACTCCTTTACGCTTACCGCTCTCAGTGCACTTCCGGTCAGCCCAAACAGTCTGGAAGCCCTCCATGGAAAAGTTTTGGTCGGGTATGCCCCCATGCAGCCACGTTTCAATAAAGCACATTGCCATCAACTCGCCCATTTTATTACCCAGCAATCTCACATTGCCCATAATGAGAGAGGGAAGACACGGCTTACAATCAAATTAGAGGGACTATTGGGTATGAGGGTCTATTTCTGTGCTTAGGTGCATTTATCTCTTTCATCATTTCTGACTAAGAACCCTGAAACTCCCTGTAGGAGTATTTCCAAATTCTTCTGGGCTGAGAATGACTTCCTACTGCTCTGGTTTTGTGGGTTCTGAGGTGACTAATGTCACCAATGTGGGACCCACAGGTCTTACACAAATCAGACAAAAGATTCCTGATGAGGTGAGTAGGTGGACCATTTATGAAGAGAAACCCTTTTTTTAACCACTTAACCAGGAGTTCTGCCAGTTCTCCCAATGCATAGACTCAAGGCTGTCACTAGCAGCCTGATTTATGCACAACTTTAATCAGTTGGGGTGCAGAGGTGCTCAGAAGTCAATGGAGATGTTACATTTCTTTAACGTCATCAACAGGCCCTTAAATCATTTCCTCTTTGCCTGACAGTCTTTTTCTGTGACAACTTGGAATAGGCAATCTGTTTCAGGAGAATGGTGTCAGTCATGGCTTTCCCAACATAGCAGATTAAGTGTAGCTCAATTCTAGGGATGTTGTACTGTGAAAAGACACAGGATTTTTTGTAGAAAGAACTGATGCCATCTTTCCAGTGACTTGAGGTGTCAGATACAGGTTTACTGATTTTTGGAAGTATATCAGATGGTAGGGATCGCAGCTGCCTGATAGACTGTGAATTCTGTACCAAATTGAAGATCATAATCATCAGACACCCTTTTTCTCAATATACCAAAAGCTGAACCTTTAAAGCTGAAGTTGCATTTCACCAGGAGATTTCTGCCTTCACTGAACTTTGGAAAGTATTCCTCATTTATCAACACCTCCCTGCATACATTATTGTATAGCAAGACAAGTTGGCAGAGGAACTTTGTTTTGCAAATATTGAAATAAAGTATTGGAATTAGTAATTGTGATCATGAAAATACCAAATTGTCAGAGAAACCTCCCTAGTGCATTAATTATTACTTTGTGCCCTAACACAGCATAGTTGACTTTTTAAAAAATACTCTTAAACAATATGAAAAGACTTCCATCAAGATTACATTCAATAATCAAAATGGAGAATAAAACAAGATGAGCCACCTGACATGAAATCAGGCTCTGGATGCAGCAAAGAAACCTGTCTCCATGTATAGTTCTTACTATATGAGATCTTAAATCTGAGTTGGGAGATTGAAGACACAGAATGGACAAGCAATGGCTTGTTATAATCCCACTCATGAAACCATAACTTTTATCCAATATCCTGACGTCAACCTTAAAGTTGTGCAGCACATTTCATCCCATTGGCTCATTAAGGTACCAGCAGAGTAATGTACAGTTAGGAAAGATGTCCATCAGGCATCCACAGCCTCAATACCCTATATACTTCATGCCATCTACCAAGCACTGTTCTACAGCTGATGAACTGTCTCATAATAGCAGAGATCCAGGTTCAATGCTGACCTATGGTGTTGTCTGTGTGGATTTTGCACATTGCCCTTATGCCCACTGTGTGCTCCAGATACACTAGCACACAAGAAAATAAGATGAGGAGTAGTCTATCATGCCCTCAAGCCTGTTCCAATCATGGCTGATCTACACTTCTCATGTGTAAATTCCCCATCATCCTCAATTCCTCAATCTTTCAAATATTTGTTTATCTCCACCTTAAGTATATCTAATAGGATGTCTTCTACTAACCTCGGGGGAGAATTTCAGAGATTCACTACCCACTGAGAAAAGAAAGTTTTATACACTTCAGTTTTAAATTACTTATCTATAGCTGTGTCTCCCTTGTTTGTGACTCTCCAACTAGCAAAACCATCTCAACATCTACCCTTTAAGGTCTTATATGTTCGAATAAGGTCACCATTCATTCCTCTAAACTTGAAGGAGTAAAGAATCGAACTGCCTAGCTTCACTTCATAGGGCAGCCTTTTCTTGTTTGGTTCCATGGCTATCCGGAGAAGAAGAGTTTCAGAGTTGTATACTTGGATAATAAATGAATCTTTGAACTCAGAATTTGCTTGGTGAATTTCCTTTAAACTGCCTCTAAGGCTTATATATCCTGTCTTACATAAGGAGACCAAAATTGCACAGTGGTCCAAATGTAGCCACACCAACAAAGCAACTAACAAAACCTTTTTATTCTTAAACTCCAAAATGCCTTGCAATGAAGTTCAACATGGTGTTTGCCTCCTTAGCAACCCACCTGCAAACCTTATGATTCATGCAATGGAACACCTGGATCTCTCTGAAACAACACACAAAATACTGGAGGAACTCAGCAGGTCAGACACTTTTATGGAAGGGATTAAACAGTCGACATTTCAAGCCAAGATCCTTCATCTTCATCCGCAGGTTTTCTTGTGTTTAGGTCCCTCTGAACTAAAGCTTTTTTGCATTTTTTCTCCAATTAAACAATAATCTGCCTTTTGATTCCTCCCACATTTCAAAGGCATGCAGGTTGGTAGGTGAATCACCAGTTGTATATTACTCCTAATACATACATAAGGGTAGAATCTGGTTACTGAGCTATGAGAATAAAATCATTCAGCTAAAAATATGCAGAAAAGATTACCAGGACTTGAGTAATAAGGAGGGACCGGATACTCTGAGGCTTTCTGTAGAGGCTGGAACAGGAGACTAAAGGATAGCATCAGAGATGCTTATAACATCTTGAGGGCAAAGGTAGGGTGGAAGGTCACAGTCTCTTTCCCAGAATAGGAGACTCCAAAACTACAGAGCATAGATTTCAAAGTTCAAAGTACTTTTCTTTATTATTGACGTACATACAAGGGATGATTGATAAGTTTGTGGCCTAAAGTAAAAGGAGTCAATTTTAGAAAACCTAGCACATTTATTTTTCAACATAGCCCCCTCCTACATTTACACACTTAGTCCAGCGGTCATGGAGCATACGGATCCCTTCTTTGTAAAAGTTGGCATCTTGGACCTCCAGAAAGTGGTCCACAGCAGGGGTAATTGATAAGTTCGTGGCCTAAGGTAGAAGAAGATGAGTTATTAACTTCAAACTTTCTGCATAATCACTCAACGAGTTGAAATGCATGCGCATATAACAAGAGCTGTATAACTCTTCTCCCTCTACCTTAGGCCACACGCCTATCAATCACCCCTGCTGTGGACCACTTTGTGGAGGTCCAAGACGCCAGCTTCTACAAAGAAGGGATCCGTATGCTCCACGACCGCTGGATTAAGAATGTAAATGTAGGAGGGGGCTATGTTGAAAAATAAACGTGCTAGGTTTTCTAAAATTAACGCCTTCTACCTTAGGCCACGAACTTATAAATCACCTCTCATTTATGTCACCATATACAAACCTAAGATTCGTTTTCTTGTGGGCATACTCAATAAATCTGTAAAATAACAACTATATCAGACTCATTGAAAGACTGCTCCACTAAGGTGTTCAACCAGAGTGCAGAAAACAGTAAACTGTACAAATGCAAATAGAAGAAACAATATTATAAATAAATAAGCAATAAATATCAAGAATATGAGATGAAGAGTCCTTGAAAGTGAGCCCATTGGTTGTGGTACATTTGAATGATGGGGCAAGTGAAGTAATCCACTTTGGTTCAAGAGCCTGATTGTTGAGAGGTAACAACTGTTCCTGAATCTGGTGGTGCAAGTCCCAAAGCTCTTGTACTTTCTCTTTGGTGGAAGCAGCAAGAACAGAGCATGTCCTGGGTGGTGGAAGTCCCTGATGAAGGATGCTGCTTTCCTGCAGCAACACCCCGTGTAGATAAGCACAGTGGTTGGGAGGACTTTACCATGATGGACTGGGCCTAATCTGCTACCTTTTGAAGGATTACCCATTCAAGGGGATTGACGTTTCCATACCAGGCTGTGATGCAACCAGTCAATATACTCTCCACTACTCATCTATAGAAGTTGGTCAAAGTTTTGGATGTGATGCCAAATCTCGGCAAACTCCTAAGGAAGTAGAGATGCTACTGTGCTTTCTTCATAATTGCACCTATGTTTCAAATAATAACACAGGAATTTAAAGTTGCTATCCCTCTCCACTTCTGATCCTTTAATGAGAACTAGTTCATGGACTTCATGTTTCCTTCTCCTGAAGTCTATAATCAGTTCCTTACTCTTGCTGACATTGTGTGACAGGTTGTCATTATGGCACCATTCAGCCAGATTTTCAATCTCCCTTCTATATACTGATTGATCACCACCTTTGATTCAGCCTACAACATCAGCAGACTTGAATATGGCATTGGGGCTGCACCTAGCCACACAATCATAGTTGTAAACTGAGTAAATGTAAAGGTAGGGAGAAGAATTTAAAGAGAACCTGAGGAGCAACATTTTCAACACACAGAAGTGTGTGTGTAGATGGTAAAAGCTGTATTTAAAAGGCATAGGACAAGTACATAGCTAGGAAAGCTTAAGAGACAAACGGAGCAAACACAGGTAATTGAGACCAACTCAGTGAGGTGTATGGTTGATATAGAGGAGTGACGTCGAAAGGCCTGTTTCTCTGCTGTATTTAACTCTATTACCATGACTCTCTTCTGGAGAAGTTAATGAACTTGCATGGGGAATTTTTTAAAAAATTGGATTAGTGGGAGATTAATGTAACTGGTTGTTTGATGCCGATTGGGTGGGCCAAGGACCTGTTTCTGTGCTGTATTTCTCTCAGACATGGAGGAAGCACTCAGGCCTAGCAGGGGATTGAGTGCATTCAAAGAGGGGACATAAATTTCCTTCAGCAGCAGTGGCCCTGTATTATCACTGCTGAGTCATTTTCAGTTAGATCCCTTCCAACCTTCCCTCATGGTTCCCATCAATACAACTAGTTTGATTCACTCCACAGTATTGGAATGGCTGAACGAATTGAATATAGCAATAGTAATCTGACTAGACAACACGTTGAGGTCCTGTGTCAGCTGGGCTGTTCCAAAATGGCTGCTACATCAGGGATCTCCGTGACAGTGGAATTTATCAATTGCGTCCTGTCCATTAAAGTAGAACCCTCCTTGATCATCAGCAAAGTGACGGAAGGTGTGGACCACTCTTGATCACTGCATGTTTGTAATGTTCAGTATGAGGGCCACTCAGATTCAGACCTCACTGTAACCTAGGTCTAGACTTGATCCAAAGAGCTGAACATCAGGGGGAAGATGAACCAAGTGTGACATTTAACCTAATGTTGATCCAAGAAAACCCAATTAAATATAATGTTAATCAGAATCAAGGAAAAGACTTTCCACTGGCTGATGACATAATTGGCCCAAAGGAAGTTGGGTTAAAGACCTGTTTCTATATTCAGTGGCTCTGTTATTCCAAAGATAGTTATTGGAAATCACAATAGGGTTTCTGTGGAGGAAGGGTCTTAACCACAACCATTTCCTGCTGGCTCTGTCACCGTCCCTCAATCACAGGTTCACTGTTTATTGCAAAAAGTAAGCTCCTTTTGCAAGTTCTCAGGTGATGAAACAATCAGACATAAGATGTCATAATGTCTGGATAAATATGGGTTTAGAATGTTAAGTAGCAAGTACTTGTTTCAACAAGAGTCTAATCATCTCCCTTTGATATCACTTTCACCCCATATCCAGCTTAAATATCCTGTGGATCGTCTTGACTTAAGTATATAAGCACTGGAGCTCTAGGTCAGATTATTATTGTATGGCAAATAGCTCATTTCTGATCCCAAAACCTTCCAAGATCAACAAGGGATGCCCACAGTGAATGGAAAATTCTCCATTTCTGCCTACTGGGAGAGTGTAAGTCCAAGTAAATTCCACCTAGGATAAGCACTCCATTTCATTGGCACATTAATGTCCTTTATCACCAGTGTGTAGCATCTACAAAATATAATCTAGCTAATCACTGAGGGTTTTTTAACAACAACTACAAAAGACAAGTGCATTGGAGGGAATTGAAACTCCACTAGTTGCTGGTTCCATTCCTTGTCACACACTATTTGAAAACAATATAGCTCCATCAGACATTATATCTAAAAACTAAGAGCACAGTGGAGTGCCTTGATCTCAGTGGGTCAAGAAAATGGATCTCAAGAGCAAACAGGGGAAGGCAATAAATTTTGGTCTTGCCAACAATATTCACATCCTGTTGAATAATAAAGAATGTGGAAAGGCAAGTCGACATGAATATTTGGCTATGATCATGATGGGGTTTCTTATCTGTATCTAAGGCCTCACTGATGGCCTTTGGATCATTCTTTTGGATAGAGCAGAAGAGGGGCTGAGCAGAGGCTCCATGCCTGATACAAGTTCTTTCAGTCTGGCACTGTAACACACTTCTTGCTTTTTCCTCAGTCCGTCTTCATTTTCAATCCATTCACCGTTCGTGATTAGCAGAAAACTAAACATTGAAGTAAGAGAGAGAATATTTTAGATAACCAGTTAAAATGTGATTTATCATTAAGTAAGGTCCTGGACATAGATATATTTTCTTCTCAAACTGTATCCTTCAGTGTAGTGGGATTTAATATAGACAAGGAAGTCACAAATGACAGCTACGATTATAAACACGAGATTCTGCAGATGTTGGAAATCCAGAGCAACACAGACAAAATGCCGGAGGAACTCATCAGATCAGGCAGCATCTATGGAAAAACAGTCCTGAAGGGTCTTGTCCCAAAACAGCGACTGTTTATTAATTCCATAAATGCTACTTGACCTGCTGAGCTCCTCCAGCATTTTGTGTGTGTGGCAGCTACTTTTTTTTTATTGCTGCTGGATGTTGCTAGCTGTATTTCAACATTGCATCAGAAATATGACCAGCAAACTTTGATTACGACACTTCACATGAAATTTTCTTCACTGGACATTGAGCAGGACACTGAATCACATTGTTCTGGGAGTGAACATTTACCAAGTATTCTTTCAGGCCATATAGAAAGGGACTCACAGATAATGTGAGTTTTTCCATTAATCTTTGTATCCTGATCTCATGTGGAACCAGATCTCTCACTTCATGACTTTCATTTGTCCCATGAATTACCTCCCCAACTCCCAACTACACCAGATTCTCATCACTTCCACTATCCTCAAACTAACCCTAAGGTCCAAACAAACCCAAGCCCCCCAGATACCTGATCAACCATCTCATCCTCATGATTTCTGGCCTAAGTCCCTGATCACCATTTTGAGCCCCATGTCCACATTTCCCACAGCCCTACTTTGTCAACTACATAACGGGTCTTTCTGGTCCTCCATCCAAAACCTGACAATGATCTCATTTAACTTACTTTGATACTGTGGACTCAAGGCAACACATTCTCATTTCAGAAAACCTTCAATGCCAGGCATTAAAAGTGTTAAGTGTGTCCAGGAAAGTTTTCTGAAGCAATATTCAGGTGGACCTAATGGAGTAGAGCTACACTAAACAACCTCTTCTGAAGAAACAAGCCTGGGCTGGACAGCAGGCTGATGTGTCAGTTGGAAGACCTTTGGATCCAGTGACCTGACTAGTTTTAAAATAGTTGTGGAAACAGATAGGACTAGTTCATAGGTTAAAGTCCTAAACCGGGCATGGCTAATTTTGATGGCATTAGACAGGAATTGCAAAGATTGATTGGGAGATGATGTAACTATGAAAATTGAGGATATAACTATGAAAATGGACAAGGGAGAGCCAGTGGATGTAGTGTACCTGGACGTTCAGAAAGCCTTTGATAAGGTTCCACATAGGAAATTAGTGGGCAAAATTAGAGCAAATGGTATTGGGGGTACGGTACTGACATGGATCGTAAATTGGTTGGCAGACAGGAAACAAAGAGTTGGGATTAATGGGTCCCTTTCAGAATGGCAGGTGGTGACTAGTGTGGCACCGCAAGGCTCGGTGCTGGGACCACAGCTATTTACAATATACATTAATGATTTAGATGAAGGGATTAAAAGTAACATTAGCAAATTTGCAGATGACACAAAGCTGGGTGGCAGTGTGAAATGTGAGGAGAATGTTATGAGAATGCAGGATGACTTGGACAGGCTGGGTGAGTGGGCAGATGCATGGCAGATGCAGTTTAATGTGGATAAATGTGAGGTTATCCACTTTGGTAGCAAGAACAAGAAGGCAGATTACTATTTGAATGGTGTCAAGTTAGGAAAAAGGGAAGTACAACGAGATCTATATGTCCTTGTTCATCAGTTACTGAAAGTAAGCATGCAGGTACAGCAGACAGTGAAGAAAGCTAATGGCATGTTGGCCTTCATAACAAGGGGAGTTAAGTATAGGAGCAAAGAGGTCCTTTTGCAGTCGTACAGGGCCCTGGTGAGACCACACCCAGAATATTATATACAGTTTTGGTCTCCAAATTTGAGGAAGGACATTCTTGCTATTGAGGGAGTGCAGCGTAGGTTCACGAGGTTAATTCTTGGGATGGCGGGACTGTCATATGTTGAAAGATTGGACAGACTGGGCTTGTATACACTGGAATTTAGAAGGATGAGAGGGGATCTGATTGAAACATATAATATTATTAAGGGATTGGACACGCTAGAGGCAGGAAACATGTTCCCGATGTTGGGGGAGTCCAGAACCAGAGACCACAATTTGAGAATAAGGGGTAGACCATTTAGAACGGAGTTGAGGAAAAACTTTTTCACCCAGAGAGTTGTGGATCTGTGGAATGCTCTGCCTCAGAAGGCAATGGAGGCCAATTCTCTGTTTGCTTTCAAGAAAAAGTTAGATTGAGCTCTTAATGATAGCGGAGTCAAGGGATATGGGGAGAAGGCAGGAACAGGGTACTGATTGTGGATGATCAGCCATGATCACAGTGAATGGCGGTGCTGGCTCAAAGGGCCGAATGGCCTACTCCTGCACCTATTGTCTATTGCCTATTGAAAGAATATTAACAGATAAAGGGATGCCTGGCACAGAGAGCCTTTTATAATTGAGATAGGAAGAGGTTAGGACCATCATGGTCCTGTCTAGAATGAAGGGCAAAGCTGGTTCTGGGTCTCCGGCTGTTCGTCATATTAATGATATTGATGACAGTATAGTTTGCATGTTTAGTAAGTTTGCAGATGACAGATGATTTGGAGTATTGTATGCAGTTCTGGTCATTAAGTGTAATGAAAATATTTTAAAACTCGTTCCGTGTTCTTTTCTGATTTAGCAGGACAAGGATAAAATAGTTACCGTACTCATGTTAAAGATGACAAGAAATCACTTTATTAGAGTTAGATAAAGCATGCAATACAAATAGAAAAACAACTGATTAATGAGGTAGTAGAGTGGAAAACACGATAATACTGATCATCCACTTCATGAGCTGAGCTGATAGGCACAGTGCCAGAGGAAACCATAGATCTACCAAACTCTTTCTCTCTCTCTCTCTCTCTCTCACACACACACACACACACACACACACACACACACACACACTCACACTCATCCTTGTCCTCATCTCTAACTCTTAACATTAGTCATAACATAGCCTAAGAGGAAATTCCCACTTGCACAAAATATTGCCCCCTTTTATATCCTTCAAAATCCCTTGCACTCATACTTTCCTGTTATTGTGAGCAATTTTTGGGCCCCTTATGTTAGAAGTGATATGCTGAAGCTGAAGAGGCTTCAAAGGATGCTCACAAAAGTGATTCCAGGATTGAACGGCTTGTCGTATGAAAAGTGGTTGATGGCTTTGGGCCTGCATTTACTGGGATTCAGAAGAATGAGGTGTGACCTAGTTGAAACTTATTGAATGGTGAAAGGCCTTGATAGAGTGGATGTGGAGAGGATGTTTCCTGTGGTGGGAGAGTCTAGGACCAGAAGACACAGCCTCAGAATAGAGGGAAATCCTTTTAGAATGGAGATGAGGAAGAATGAGGAATAATTCACCAGAGAGTGGTGAATCTGTGGAATTCTTTGCTTTGGAGGTCAAGCCTTTATGTATATTTAAGGCAGAGGTTGATAGATTCTTGATTGGTCAGGGCATGAAGGGATACAGGAGGAAGGCAGGAGATTGGGGCTGACAGGGAAATGGATCAGACAGAGCAGACTCAATGGGCCAAATGGCCTAATTCTGCTCATATACCTTACAGTCCAATAAGGCACTATTTGGCATGCGCACCTGCACACCTGTAGATGATCCCACCATCCCTAGACAAACATGTATTCATCGGTATCTACTCTTAAGGCTGTAGACTTGCACTCATTTACCTTCCTCAAAGAATTCCAACATTCTGGGTTAATGCCATTTTGTCTTACAATTTCCATTTTATTTTAAAATATACCAAGGAGGAACCAAATTTAACTTTTTCTTTTCATAATGCTATGGGAAGGATGTGATTAATTTTTAGTCATTTACCAAGAGTGCAGAGAAGGCCCTTCCAGCCCTTTGAGCTGCGTTGCCCCCTGCAAGCCCCGATAACCCCAATTTAACCCTAACTTAATCATGGGACATTTACAATGGACAATTAACCCACCCAGTATGTCTTTGGACCGTGGAAGGAAAGCAGAGCACCCAGGGAAAACCCATAAGGAAGATATACAGAGGAATCTAGAAATGAATTCCAAACTTCGACGTCCGAGATGTAATAGTGTCACACTAAGCACTAGGTTATCATGACACCCAGAGGGTGCAGAGCATTAAGCTACAGATTTGATAGACTGAAGCTGTTTTGGTTTTGCTAGGAGTGAAGAAGTCTGAGGGGTGACCTTACAGAGATACACTCAGTGGCCTACTTATTAATTATATCTGTGCAGCTGCTCATTAATGCAAATATCTAATTAGCCAATCATGTGGCAGTAACTCAATGTATAAAAGCATGCAGACATGGTCAAGAGGTTCAGTTGTAGTTCAGACCAAACATCAGAATGGGGAAGAAATGTGATCTAAGTGACTATGACCATGACCATGACCACTGTTGGTGCCAGACAATGTGGTCTGAGTATCTCAGAAACTGCTGATCTGCTGGGATTTTCACACACAATAGGCTCTAGAATTTATGGAGAATGGTGCGAGAAACAAAGAACATCCAGTAAGCCACACTACTGTGGAGAAAAAAAGCCTTGTTAATGAGAGAGGTCAGAGGAGAATAGTCAGACTGGTTCCAGCTGACAGGAAGGCGACAGTAACTCAAATAACCATGCGTTACAACAGTGGTGTGCATAGGAGCATCTTTGAATGCACAACATACATCGATCCTTGAAGTGGATGGGCTACAGCAGTAGAAGACCACAAACACACATGAAATCATATGGGGCATACAGAGGGCAGTTAATCACAGTCTTTCCCCAAGGTAGAGAACTCTAAAACATCAAGACGTAAGTATAAAGTGAGAATGGAAAGACAAATGGAATAAGGGGCAAACTTTTCACACGAAATGGGGTAGCTATATTGAGATAAGGGTGGAGGGGTGAAGCTACATCTCTACCAAAGGTGGTGTAAGGCACTTCTTCCCTCTGCTAGTCTGCAGGTCACCATTGGGCAAGTTGTAGCATCTGCTCAGCTCCCCCTGATCAAGGTCATGTGAAGCCATGGGAGCAGGTGGCTGCATGAGCACCTGGTTATGTGACCACTGACAACCAGGCAGACCATCTCTGATGAGTATTGATAATGGCTGGGGCCACCCGCATTGTAAGGACACTGCCCAGAAGAAGGCAATGGCAAACCACTTCTGTAGAAAAATTTGCCAAGGACCATCATGGTCATGGAAAGACCATGATCGCCCACGTCATAAGACAAGACACATAACAAATGAATGATATGGTAATGAGGTGATAAAGTCAGGTACAATTCCAATGCTTAAAAAACATTTGGACATGAATAGGAAAGATTTAGAGGTATGGCCCCAAACACTGCAAAGAAATTAGCTTGGATGGCCATCTCGTGACTCAGTAGGGCGAAAGGGCCTATGTCTGTTCTCTATAGATCTATCAGTCTATGGGTCATAGGTCAAGCTTGTTATTTTGTTCGTAGGTTTTATACCAGTATTTTTCCATCTCTGGATCATGTCTTTTTCCCTGCTTCTGTTATTTGTTTTGGATCGTGATCCTTTAGACAGAAAAGCTGACTTCTCAACATTGCAGTTTCACAAACCGTATGGAACATACACCCTGGAATAAAATCCCAACATTTCAATAGCTAATGCGATGAGCTGTAAATATAATCCCCCTCTTAATGTGCTGTATGTTTACTGTATCACAGTCACACTGTAAAATGCATGTGAATCCACCATAGGGGTGACTTATCAGGAGCATGCACAGTGTTGTGTTAATTCATGATACATACAACCTCCTCATGGCTACAACACATACTCCCAAACCACAACAAAGTTTACAGGAGTAGAAACACACTGATTCAAAGTTCAAAGTTCAGAACAAATTTATTATCAATGTACATATAAGTCACCATATACAATCCTGAGATTCATTTTCTTGCAGGCATACTCAATAAATCCAATAACCATAATAGAATGAATGAAAGACCACAACACGCAGTGTGCAAAACAATAATCTTTGCAAATACAGAAAGAAAATAATGATAAAAATAAACAAATAAGCAATAAATATCAAGAAGGTGAGATGAAGAGTCCTTGAAAGTGAGTCCATAGGTTGTGGGAACATTTCAGTGATGGGCAAGTGAAGTGAGTCTTAGACTACTGAACAAGACTGAAGTAAGTTGCAGAAACTTGTAAGATTGGTCAGCTATGGCATGGGTACTAATCTCCGTAGTATCCCAGATATTTTCAAGGAGTGGTGCCTTAGGAAGGTGGTGTCCATCATTAAGGACCCCCACCACCCAAGACATGCCTCTTCTCATTGATACTGTCGGGAAGGAGGGACAGAAGCCTAAAGGCACACCGTCAGTCAATCAGGAACAGCTCCATCCGATTTCTAAATGGACGTTGAACAAATGGACACCACCTCACTATTTTTTTTTTGCACAACTTAACGGCTTCCAGACCGTTCCGGCTGACCGGAAGTTCATTGAGAGCGGTAAGTGTAAGGAGTTGGGTGCTTGCTGTTCTGGTTAACAACAGATGGTGCAATCTGGGTTATATTACGATCGAGGAACGTGTTAGTAGACCGGATATTAAACTTTTTACTGTTGGACTTCGGCCACACTCCACCGAGATTCAACACTGGCCGGCACGGGAGGTCGTTCCTGCCTGTGGCCATCGAACGTGCAGCTCCTTCCGTGGAGGGTCAGACACCCTGGGCCAATAGACTGGTCCTGGACTTTTTTCCATCTGGCATAGTTTGCACTTTGTTGTTTGATTGTTTGTGGTTTTTGTATTGCTATATTTATGCTCTATTCTTGGTTGGTGCGGCTGTAACAAAACCCAATTTCCCTTCGGATCAATAAAGTATATCTAGCTATCTATCTATAACTTAACTGTTTAATGGACATATATATACTTTCTGTAATTCAGTTTTGTTCTCTATATTTATTTATCGTCTGTTTCATTGTAATGCTGCCATAAAGTTAACAGATTTCATGATATTTGCCGGTGATATTAAACCTGATTCTGATTGTCCTCTCCGGTCAAGAGCCTGATGGTTGAGGGGTAATAACTGCTCCTGAACCTGGTGGTGTGAGTCATGAGTCTCCTGCACCTTCTTCCCGCTGGCAGCAGCAAGAAGACCTGTTTGGTGGTGTCATGACGATGAATACTGCTTCCTGTGACAATGAGGATGTGTTCAATGGTGGGGAAGGCTTTACCCGTGATGCACTGGGCTGAATCCACTACCTTTTGCAGCATTTTCCATTCAGGGGCATTGGTGTTTCCATACCAGGCAGTGAGGCAGCCAGCCAATACACTCTCCATCACACATCTATAGAAGTTTGTCAAAATTTAAGATGTCATGCCAAATCTTTACAAACTTCTAAGGAAGTAGAGGTACTGCTGTGCTTTCTTTGTAATTATACTTGCATGCTGGGCCCAGGACAGGTCCTCTGAAATGATAACACTGATGAATTCAAAGTTGCTGACTCTCTCCCCACCTCTGACCCCCCAAAGAAGAATTGCTCATGATTTCCTCCTCCTGAAGTCAGTAATCAGCTCCTTGGTCTTGCTGATATTGAGTAAGAGGTTGTTTTTGTGGCACCCCTCAGCCAGGTTTTCCATCTCCCTCCTATGTGCTGATTCATCACCGCCATTGATTTGGCCTATGACAGAGGTGGAACATAGAACACAGAACAGTACAGTACAGGAACAGGCCCTTCAGCCCACAATGCTGTAGCGAACCAGCTAAAAAACAAATCAAAAACATCTAAACACTAATCCCCCTGACCTACACAATGTCCATATCCCTCCATCTTCCTCACATTCTGAAAAGCCTCTAAAGTTTTTGCCTCTACCACCATACCAAGCATCCATCACACTCTGAGTAAAAAGCTTACCCTTCACATCCCTCTTGAACCTACCCCCTCTCATCTCCAATGCATGCCACCTGATATTAGACATTTCTACCCTGGGAAACAGATACTCCCTGTCTACTCTAACCATGCCTCTCCTAATCTTATAAACCTCTATCAGATCTCCCCTGAGCCTCTGCTGCTCCAAAGAAAGCAACCCAAGTTTACCCAGTCTCTCATGACAGCACATGCTCTCTAAACCAGGCAGTATCCTGGTAAACCTCTTCTGCACCCTCTTCAAAGCCTCAACACCTTTCCTGTGGTGGGGCAAACGGAACCGTACATAATAATCCAGATGTGGCCTCACCGGAGTTTTAAAAAGTTGCCTCATAACCTCGTGACTTTTGAACTCAATGCCTCGACTAATAAAAGCAAGCATTCCATAAGCCTTTTTAACTACCTTATCAACCTGTGTAGCCACTTTCAAGGAGCTATGAACTTGGAACCCAAGATCCCTCTGCTCAGCAACTCTGCTAAAGACCTTAACAGTGTACCTTCTCCTTGCATTTGTCCTACCAAGGTGCAACACCTCACGTCTATCTGGGTTAAACTCCATCTGCCATTTCTCTGCCTATATTTGCAACTAGACTATATCACACTGTATTTTTTGCCAGTCTTCTACACTATCCACAATTCCACCAATTTTGGTATCATCCGCAAACTTACCAACCCACCCATCTACGTTCTTATCCAGGTCATTTATACACATCACAAACAGCAGAGGTCCCAGCACAGACTCCTGTGGAACACCTCTGGTTACAGATCTCCAGCTCAAATAAGTTTCTTTAACCACTATCCCCTGTCTTCCATGTGCAAGTCAGTTCATAATTATTGGCCAGGAACAAGAATCACTCAGCAGCATCCATAAGAGACGGACAATACAGAAGGCTCAACAAACAGTAGAGGACATTACACATACACATCACACATACTATACTCTCATGTCATCTGGATGCTGCTACGGGTCTTTGCCCATCAGCACCAGAAAAGCCTTATCAGTTTTGTTCCTCCATTCACCTCCTCAACACCCAATTTTGAATATATAGTATGCATAGCACCTTTGACAATAAAAACAGTCAGTTTTATTATGCATATTTGTATTTTAAATCACATTCATTCATTCTTAGTATTTATTGTCTACTTGTGAGTGTTTAACTATATGTAGTGTGGTGTTGTGTATCTAAGCTCTGTGATGTTGTGCTTACCAATGCATAAACAAATTTCCTCATGGGAAATAAAGAGAATTGAAATTGAATTGAAATCCAGACAACCAATTTCTATTTTAATCTTCTGGATTAGCCTCCCCTAAAGAACTTTGTCAAAAAACTTACTGAAATCAACATAGACAACATTCACTGCCCTACCCTCACCAATCTCTCTCATCACCTTGTCAAAATACTCAATCAAGTCAGTAGGACATGGCCTGCCATGCACAGGGCAGTGCTGAATCTCCCTAATTAGGCCATGGATTTCCAAATGTTCATACATCCTATCCCTAGGAATTTTCTCCAGCAATTTTCCTACAAGTGATGTGAGATTCATCAGTCTATAGTTCCCAGGGTTTCCCCTTGTTCCCTTCTTAAATAGAGGTATACATTAGCCATTCGCCAATGCTCCGGGACCTCGCCTAGAGAGGACACAAAGATACTGGACCTGCGCCAAGGTGAGTGATCTCTCGTCACTGCCTTCCAGCGTGGACTGAACGCAGGGGTCCAGCATGAGATCGCTGTCTGGGACGAGCAGGATAGTCTGGGTGACCTGATTAATTTGGCCATTCAAGTTGACAACCACGTGAGTGGCACAGGGTAAGAATGTTTCAACCTTCATATGCGCCACCCGATCACCATCTTTCCTCACCCTCTCCCCTTCCCTCACCGCCCAGCACCCAGCCCATGGAGGAGCCTATGCAAGTGGGGCCCCTGCGCCTGTCTTGGGAGGAATTATGACGTTGGGAACCGGGAGCTTCTGGCTATCAAGGAGGCCCTAGAAGAATGCCGCCACTGGCTGGAGGGGGCGGAGCATCCATCCTTGGTCTGGACAGATCACACAAACCTTTCCTATATTCAGAATGCTAAGAGACTCAACTCTCGTCAAGCCCGGTGGGCTCTCTTCTTCACACGGTTCAATTCCGTCCTCACTTACCGATCCGGCAGCCAGAATACAAAGGCCAACGCTCTCTCCCGGCAGTTCGACAGATCTGAGGACAATGCCAATCCAGAGCCCATTCTTCCTCGCTCGTATATCGCTGCTCCGGTGATCCGGGAATAGAGGCAGGGGTGAGGGCCGCACAACAATCAGATCCAGGCCCCGATGGAGGACCTCCCAACCAGTTGCTTGTCCCTGCTGTGGTGTGTTCCAAAGTGTTGGAATGGGGTCACTCCTCCTGTCTGGCTGGACATCCGGGAATTCAATGGACTCGAAAGTTTATAAAGAGACAATTTTGGTGGCCATCTACATCCCAGGACGTCTACAACTTTGTATCTGCCTGTCCCACCTGCACTCACCAGCATCCTGCGGGTCGGTTATGTCCACTGCCTGTGTCCCACCACCCTGGTCCCACCTCTCAGTAGATTTCATTACTGGTCTGCCCCCGTCTAATGGAAATACCACCATTTTGGTCGTTATGGATCGATTTTCCAAGGCTGCCCACTTCATTGCCCTCCCCAAGCTCCCATCGGCTCGTGAGACTGCCACACTCATGGTTCAACCTGTGTTCAGGCTCTATGGCTTTCCTCAAGACATAGTGTCTGATCGTGGACCGCAGTTCACTTCCCACTTTTTGAAGGCTTTCTGCCTCTCCTGTAGGAGCCACGGCCAGCCTCTCGTCTGGCTTCCACCCCCAATCTAATGGCCAGACTGAGAGAGTGAACCAGGGGTTGGAGACAACCCTGCGCTGTCTTGCCTCTTCCAACTCCACGTCCTGGAGCTCCCAATTGGTCTGGGCAGGGATTGCCCACAATAACCTCCAGTCATCCTTCACTGGTATGTCTCCCTTTGAATGCCAGAGGGGATTCCAGCCCCCGCTCTTCCCTGGTCAGGAGATTGATGTAAGAGTTCCTGCTGCTGAACAGCTGATCCAGTGCTACAAGCGCACCTGGAGACGAGCCAGGGCTTCTCTGCGTGCCCAGAAAGGCTAATCGGCTCCATCAACAGGTAAGGCCATTCAAACCAGGAGAAGAGGTGTGGTTGGCATCAAGGGATCTTCCTCTGAAAGTCGAAAACCGGAAATTGGCACCACACTACGTGGGACCGTTTGTAGTGGAAAAGGCTGTCAACAAGGTGTCCTCTACGTTGCATCTACCTGCATCACTGAAGATCCACCCAGTATTCCATGTTTCCCAGCTCAAGCTGGTTACTACCTCTCCCCTGGCCCCAGTCACCCCACCTCTCCCTCCTCCCCACCTGGTAGATGGTTCCCTCGTCTATACTGCGCGGCGCATCCTGGCATCTCGCCGGGTACGTGGTAAGGTCCAGTTCCTTGTGGACTGGGAAGAGACAAGAATGTACCTGGATCCCGGCAAAGGACATCTTGGACAAGTCACTGATCCGGGACTTCCAGCGGACACAGATTCGGCAGCGAGGTAGATACGGCAATTGCGCTTGTGAATTTGCACGTGCCAGCTAATTATTTAACCATGATAGTATTGAACTCCATACTTGTCATTGTAGTGCTTATCGAGACTTGGACAGAGAACAGCAACGTTTTGCTGTCCGTTTTGCTTTCGGCCTTTTCCCTGAGAAATTGGATTTTTGAGTCAACTAACTTCGAAGTCTAGCGGTATTCATTTAACGTTTAGATTTTCTTTTCAGCTGCAGTATAGGCTTCAGTTCGCATTCGAGAGTTTTCGTTAACAGCCCTGTTTGGTCTAGCATTTATTGCTTATTTTCCCTTTAACACTGTTCGCAATAAAGTTTGTGAACTATCGACCTGCTTCAGTGTCTCTCACTCCGAACCTGGTAACAAAAGTAAGTAGAACAGGGGGTTAAGCGCACAGCTATATGGTGCACCTATGATGATGGAGATTGTGGAGGAGATGTTGTTGCCAATCCAAACTGACTGGGGTCTGCAAGTGGGGAAGTTGAGTATCCAATATCGCAAGAAGGCACTGAGGCCAACTTTTGAAGCTTATTGATTAGTTTTGAGCAGATTATATAATTTAATGCAGAACTGTAGTCAATAAAGAGCATCCTGATGTATGCAACTTTGCTGTCCAGATATTCCAGGGTTGAGTGAAGAACCAATGAAAGGGCATCTGCTGTGGACGTGTTGTGCCAGTAGGCAAATTGGAGCAGATCTAAGTCATTTCTCAGGCAGGAGTTGATGTTTCATCATCAACCTCTCAAAACACATCATCACTGTGGATGTAAGTGCTACAGGACGATAGTCAATGAGACAAGACACCATGTTACACAAGCATTATGTAACATGACCATGACTGTTTTTATGTTTCTTCAGTGGTAAATTTCTTGTCTACAAGTTGGAAGGTCCTGGGTACATTCTGCACTCCAGATATTTGATCACAAGCTCAGAGACAAATTTATAGTACAGCACTGAGCAAACACTGCACTTTGGAAGCACTTGAGACAACGCTCTCTCAGGTGAGTGTGAAAGACCATGAGGCGCTTTACAAAGATGACTCCTCCCACTCTCCTTACTGAGAGTTACCATTCGAACATGAAGGATCCCCACCACTCGCGACATGCCCTCTTCTCATTGCTACCATCGGGTAGGAGGTGCGGAAGCTTTAAAGCACACACTCAGTGATTCAGGAACAGCTTCTTCCCCTCTCTCACCTGGTTTCTCAATGTTCATTGAACCCATGAACACTACCTTGCTACTTTGCACAGTGCCATTAAATAATTGTGAATTCTAGTCACTGTTATAATAATAGAAACATATCACACAGGGCAGGATTCCACACAGGCCAGTGAAATACTGTACATGAGCATGTAATATAAACATGAGAAGGTCTGCAGATGCTGGAAATCCAGAGCAGCACACACAAAACGCTGGAGGAACTCAGCAGGTCCGGCAGCATCCGTGGAAATGAATGAACAGTCAACGCCTTGGGTCAAGATCCTGCTTCAGGACCGGGAAGGAAGGGGGAAGAAGAACATGTAACGTATTTTAATATTTACTACTACTTCAGTATTTACTGCATTGAAACAGCGTCTATGCATCAGAATTAAATTGTTTGTAAAACACTGGTGAACGTGGCCTGTTGTGGAGCTGCACTGTTCTGTGTCCCATAGACTGAAACCTGAAAAGTAACGGCCCAGGCCTTGTGGATACACTGTGGTAAAGCAGTCCCACACCTCCCATTGAAAGTGATTCCACCCTCAGTGGAGACCAGGACACTAAAGATTATAACACACACAAATTTTCTTTGACCTCCTACAAAGCTGTGGGTAGCAGGGGCTGCTCCTGTGACAGCTGGAAAATAGGTGGCTCCCATCCATACATTCTTCCTTAGGCTGCCAGCCATTCAGAGGTGTGTACATTGAATTAAGGAAAATGCCTGTAATCTGGTGACCTTAAACAGAGTTGGTGACAGAGATCACGCACTGATACTTGCTGGGTCTGTCTGGTTTCAGCAAGCTCTCTCAGTGGGACAGCAGTTCCCAACTAGTTTTTACTCACGTCAAGGGATAAGTATTAGTGAGCACAGATGGCATACTTGCCAACTGATCTTTGAAGACCCACCATCTAGAGTGGACAGGGCTTTGGTGTGGCATCGATTCCAAAACATAGCACTGTTGTCAATATGGTATTCCTTCAAACCATTCTGGAATATCAGCAAGAACTCAGGGTTTCAAGCTTTTGCAGTGGGACTTCAGCTGAAAACTGTCCAATTAATTGGCAAAGAATGCAGCCAATTAAGCAACGTCTAACAACGCCTTATTTGTTTTCAACTGCCTTCTTATGGTCCCAGTTTAACTTTCGGTTTAAGATGGCACTACTGAAGGCAAGCAGGAGCTTACTGGTAGTTGGAAAGTCAAGAAATTCGACAATAAATATTATTAATAACACATTTTCTGAAGTAAGTTGTGGTAAACTCTCTCCGCAAACAATGAAGAGGTAAGCAAAGGTGAAGCACATTCGATGGATGAGCCATGCTGGTGCGTTGCAATGTCAACACAGATGGAGCTAGGGTGAGCGATTCGGAGAGGAGGAGTCAAGGCAGAGGAGTTTCAGTGCCCGTCCAACAAATCCGGGTGCGAGGATGGATGGCTGTTTGTGCCAAGCCAGTCTGGAGCAGTGGAGAACAGCTTTGGGCTGGGCATCGAGGTCCAGTCCCAGAATGAATCACTGGGTAGCATGGTCTAGGCCTGGAGAAGAGCTCTGGTCCTAATGCAAGGCATGATCTGCTACTTGGACAATTTAAATCCTGGCCCAGATAGACTGGAAAGGCTGAGTGTCGGGACCAGAGGTGAGGGTCAGCACAATATTCATTCCTCTCTCCGCAACGCTGAGGCAGTGAGACTGTCCCCGGCTGCTGTGCTTCGTATCTACGAGCATTGTGGCGATTTGCCCCCTAACATAATGAACTGAGACTGAGGCTTAGGCCTACTCTGGGCTTCTCCAGGAATTCGGATCCAAGGACTCAATTTGGTTTGGAATCCTGTTGTTCACTTCAATTGTTTGCATGGTTTGTGTTTTTTTCACTCTTCCCTCTGCACTTTGGGTACTGGTCTTCATGTTTTTAAATTGTTTCTTTCAGGTTTCTTGCTTTGTGGCTGCCTTTAAGTAGACAAATCTCAAAGTTGTAGAATTTATACTTTCTTTGATGATTTATACTTTACTTTGTATCTTGAATCTTTGAATCCTGTATGGGGTAGGTAGAGTGAATATCAGTCCCTGTGGCCAACCTCAATCCCTGTTGCATCTTGGAAATGTCCAAAATTCCTTGCGCGCTATTATCTACAGGTATTAAAGCACCTCCAGTCACAATTATTCTCTATCACTACATCAAAATCGAAGAGATACTCAAATGGCAAAATAGTACAACCGTGGCTGACAAGGGAAGTCAAAGCGAATGTAAAAACAAAAGAGATGGCATGCAACAAAACAAAAATTAGCAGGAAGATAGGGGATTGGGAAGCTTTTAGGAACCTATAAAGAGCTACTAAATGAATCATTAGATGGGAAAAAATTAAATATGAAAGCAAGCTAACAAACAATATCAAAGTGGATGGTAAAATTATTTTTCAAGTATGTAAAACATGAAAGGGAGATGAGAGTGGATATAGAACTGCTAGAAAATGAGGCCAGAGAAATCATAGCAGGAGGACAAGGAGAATGCAGATGAACTAAATGAGTATTTTGCATCAGTTTTCACTGTGAGAGACACGAGGTGTGTGCCAGATGTTGAAGGGTGTGAGGGAAGTGAGTGTGGTTACTAATACATTTGAGAAGGTGCTCACAAAGCTGAAAGACCTAAGGATACATATGTCACCTGGATCAGATGAACTGCACCCTGGGGTTCTGAAAGAGGTAGCATTAGAAATTGTGGAGGCATTAGCAATGATCTTTCAAAAATCATTGGCCTTTGGCATGGTGCCAGAAGACTGGAAAATTGAAAACGTCACTCCACTCTTTAAGAAAGGAGGAAGGCAGCAGAAAGGAAATTATAGACCAGTTAGTCTGACCTCCGTGGTTGAGAAGATGTTGGAGTCAATAGTTAAGGATGAGCTTATGGAGTACTTGCTGACACAGGACAAGATAGGACAAAGGTAGCATGGTTTCCTTAAGGGAAAATCTTGCCTGACAAACATGTTGGAATTCTCTGAGGAGATCACAAGTAGGATAAGTAAGGGGGATGCAGTGGATGTTGTATATTTGGACTTTCAGAAGGCCTTTAACAAGCTGCCACACATAAGGCTGCTTACTAAGTTAAGAGCCCATGGTATTACAAGAAAGTTACTGCATGGTTAGAGCATTGGCTGGTTGGTAGGAGGCAGAAAATGGGAATAAAAGGATTCTTTTCTGGTTGGCTGCCATTGACTACTAGTGTTCCACAGAGTGTTGGGACCATTTCTTTATATGCTGTATATCAACGATTTAGATGATGGAATAGATGGCTTTGTTGCCAAGTTTGCGGATGACAGGAAGATTGGTGGAGTGTCAAGTAGTGTTGAGGAAACAGGTAGGCTGCAGAAGGACTTAAACAAATTAGGAAAATGGGCAAGAAAGTGGCAAATGAAATACAATCTTGGAAAATGCATGGTCATGCACTTTGGTAGTAGAAATAAATGTGCAGACTATTTTCTAAATGGGGAGAAAATCCAAAAATCTGAGATGCAAAGGGACTTGGGAGTTCTTGTGCAGAACACCCTTACGGTAAACTTGCATGTTGAGTTGGTGGTGAGGAAGGCAAATGCCATGTTAGCATTCATTTCAGGAGGTCTTGAATACAAGAGCAGGGACGTGATGCTGGGGCTTTATAAGGCACTGGTGAGGCCTCACCTTGAGTATTGTGATCTCATTGAAACCTATTGAATGGTGAAAGACCTAGACAGAGTAGGTGTGGAAAGGATGTTTCCCATGGTGGGAATCTAGGACAAGAGGGCACAGAGATGCGGAGAAATTTCTTTAGCCAAAGGTTACCACAGGCAGCTGAGGAGGCCACACCGTTGGGGGTATTTAAGGCAGAGCTTGATAGGTTCTTGATTGGACACAACATCAAAGGTTATGGGGAGGAGGCCAGGGAATGGGGTTGAGGAGGGGAAAAAAGGATCAGCCATGATTGAAGGGTGGAGCAGACTCGATGGGCCAAATGACCTGATTCTGCGCCTATGTCTTATGGTCTAAAATTATGATTTCCTTCATGATAGTGAATGTAGTAACTTACCACCATCTTCTCAGAGGCAGCCAGGAACACAGAATTGCCCATATGGTGATCATCTGTGACTATGTGGTGGTATCTTAGCTTTTATCACATGTCAAAGACTTTTGTTTGTAAAAGATTGATTTGATCAGTTCCATCTGGAGTTTGTTTCAGGTGCTGGGAGTACATTCAGCTGGAGACCATGGGACTCTCCCCGAGATTTTAAATGCTCACTTTTCCATCATGTATGAAGAACTGCTCTGTGCGCAGAAGGTCAGTGAATGAACTCAGCACACCTTGCTTCAACTTTCTTTCACCCATTTAGTTGGGTCATGACTTGGAAGTTTGAAAGTCCCGGATGTTGTCACCTGGAAGTTCTTCTTCCAGGAAGGGCCCTTTAGTGTCTTTCTGAGTGGGTCCTCTCACACATGGAGTGAAGTACCAATGAAATTAACTGAGACAGGTAGAATAACAATGTTTAAAAGACATTTGGATAAGTATGTGGATGTTTATAGAGATATGAGCCAAACTCAGCAAATGGAACGGGCATAGGGGTCACTTTAGTCAGCATGGACAAGTTGGGCTGAGGGGTTTGCTTCTGTGCTGCGTTGCACTGTGACTTCCAAACTGACAACACCCAACCCTAGGCAATTTCTAAAGTAAGTACATGTTCGGCACAGCATTGTGAACTGAACGGCCTGTATTGTCCTGTAGGTTTTCTATGTAACCCATTCCCTCTGTCCTAACCGATTTTCTCCTCCACCAGTTGTTCTCCTTCATTGATGAGACCATAAGATGTAGCAGCAGAATTACCCACCGAGTCCGCTCCACCATTTCATCATGGTCGATCCATTTTTCCTCTCAGCCCCAATCTCCTGCCCTCTCCCCATATCCCTTCATGCCCTGACCAATCAAGAATCTGTCAGCCTCTGACTTAAGTATTTCCAATAACTTGGCCTCCACAGCCACCTGAGGCAATGAATTCCACAGATTCACTACTCTCTGACTGAAGAACTTTCTTCCTCATCTCCATCCTAAATGGACTTCCCCCTTTTCTGAGGCTGTGTCCTCTGGTTTGGACTCCCCACACACTCTATCAGTTGTTCTCCTTTCTCTCCCCCATCTGTCCCCAGCTGATTTACTCCAAGCGTTCTGCTCCCTGCTGTGGGTGGGAGCTCATGGAGAAACAGTCGTGTGAACATGAACTTCTCAAAGCCCAGTCTATTGCGATGCCTTGGTTAAATCAAGTTTGTTGTCATTTAACTATATACATGTATATAACATATATAACCATATAATGTATATTGAAAAATAGACGGTTCTTCGAACCAGGGTGTAAAGCACGGTAGTACACATAACATACATAACACATGATATCTTATGAAGGTATGGATAAGATCTACAGATGAATCCCACATAAATAACAAACTAAAGCGCATTAATATTAAATATTGCACTGGGCAGATGAACCAGTAACACTTCGAATGCGATGCAGCAGGGAGTCCAGAAGCCTAATGGCCTGGGGGAAGAAACTGTTTCTCATTCCAACCTTTCTTGTTTCTATGCATTGGTGTCTTCTCCCTGGTGGTAGAAAGTCAAAGAGGATACTGGATGGGTGGGTGGGATCCTTAATTACACTAAGGGCCCTGTGTACAGAGCACTCTTGATAAATGTACCCGATGGATGGTAGGGAGATCCCTATGATACTCTCAGATATTTTCAGTTTTTTGTAGGGACTTCTACAAAAGCAACTTGTCAGTATGCTCTCAATGGTGCTCCTGTAAAATACAGGTAAAATGGAGGTGGAGGAACCTTGCTTGCCTCAACCTTCTTAGGAAGTGGAGGCACTGCTGTGGCTTCTTGTTCAGGGAGGTGATATTAAGGGACCAGGTGAGATCTTCCATAATGTGAACACACAAGAACTTTCTTTCTTTGCATTATAATCAATTAAATGAACATATCAATAATAACAATACCAATACCAAGAGAACAGGATTACAATAATAGCAATCATATATACAAACATAAGTTTCAAATATCATATCCAGACAAGTCTACCCAATCTCTTGATAATTGAAACAGGAAGAAGTTCAAAAGATTTGTTCAAGAAAAAATACAAAAAAAAAACAAAAATCCCCTAAACTAAAAAGAAAACAAAACAAAACAAAAAACTGGGCTGCCATAATTTGTCAATTATAATTATTCCGTCCTTTTTTCCGTTCCTCCTTCCATAAACGATTAAGTATTAGGAAAAAGGATTTCTTTTAAAATCACCTTAAGTCATATGTATGGAAATATTGAATAAAAGACTCCCAAGTTTCCTCGAACTTAATCAAGGAATTAACCGTGCCACCCCTAATTTTTTCTAGGTTTAAACAAGGTTTGAGAAAACCATTGAAATGTAGTAGGGGGATCAAAATCTTTCCATTTAAATAAAATGGATCTTCTGGCCATCAGCGTAACAAATGCTATCAAACGACAGGCTGAAGATGATAAATAACTAGAATCAATCATCGCTAATCCAAAAATTGCAGTAATAGGATGGAATTGTAAATCAATATGTAAAACTGCTGAAACAATATCAAAGATGTCTTTCCAATATTTTTTTCAAAAGAAGGCAGGACCAAAACATATGGGTTAAAGAAGCAACCCAGGAACTTGGTGCACTTAACTCTCTCTATGGAGGAGCCATGTAGTCACAGAGGGAGATGGCTCGTCTGCACCTTCCTGAAGTCCACAATAATTTCCTTTTTCTTCTCCAGATTCAGGCTTAGGTTGTTCTTCTCACACCAATCCACCAGTCACACCACTTCCTCTCTGTACTCCATCGTGTCATAGTTCTCAATAAGGGAACCACTCTTATATCATCCACAAACTTGATGTCACGGCTTGCGCTGGGTCCTGCGACGCAGTCATGCAACAGCATTGGGCCGAGCACACAGCCTTGGGGAGCACCAGTGCTCAGCATAATGGGATGAGAGACGTTGCTGCCCACATGGACTCTGGCCTTAATGCTAAGAAGTCCAGTATCCATTTGGAGAGCAGGGTGTTGAGACCCAGCAAGGACTGGCCCTACCAGTTTCTGGGGTATGATGGTGTTGAATGCCAAACTGAAATCTATAAACAACAGTCTGGCATATGAGACCCCATTTTTCATGTGGGACAGGAGAGAGGCCACTGCATCGTCAGTGGATCAATTTGAGCGATAAGCGAACTGGAAAGGGTCCAGTATAGCCGGGAGAAAGGCTTTAATGTGCTCCATGACCAGCCTCTAAAAGCATTTCATATGGTTGATGTTAATGCCACCGGACGATAGTCATTTAGGCAGGTCACTGTCGCCTTCTTTGGCACTGAAATGATGGTTGCCGCCTTGAAAACTGAGGGGACAATGGATGGTTCCAGAGAGATGTTGAGTATATCCAACAGTACCTCCATCAGCTGGCTTGTACAGTCTTTCAGAATTTTGCCTGGTATATTCTCAGGCCCCACAGCTTTGTGTGGTTTGACTCTGGCCAGGATCTCCTTCACCTCAGCTTCAGCCAGACAGAGCGTCTGCTCTCCTGGGGCGAGGGGTGTCTTCCTCGCCAGCACTTTGTTCTGCGCTGCAAACCAGGTGCAGAAGACATTCAGCCTCTCAGGGAGTGAAGCATCCTGGTCACTGATGCGCAGGGTAGACTTGTATTCTGTAATCCTTTGAATTCCCTGCTACATGTGCCTCACGTCTCTGGTATCGCAGAAGTGGCGTAAATTCTCTGGGAATGCTCCCATTTCACCTTCCCGATGGAGCGCGAAAGCACAGTTCTTTCTTCCCTGAGGTCTGTTGAATACCCAATCTTAAGGCCTCATCAGGATCCCTCAGCCGGGCACGGACCTCAGCAGTCAGCCATGGCTTCTGATTTGCCCCCAACCGGATGTGTTTTGTGATGGTATCATCCTCAGTACACTTCCCTAGGTAGCTGGTCACAGAATCCACACATTCCTTGATGGTTGCCATGGGTAGCAGCTTCTCTGAACATTCTCCAGTTGGTGCTATCAAAACAGTCCTGCAGGGCTGAGATTGCCCCCTCAGGCCAGGTTTTCACCACTTTTAGAACTGGTTTGACCCGTTTGATCATTTGAAATTAACATTATAGATAAGTGAGCTGAGGGTCCAATGTGCAGTTGAGGGACTGCTTTATAGGCACCTAGTATGTAAGTGTAAACCAGGTCTAGTGTATTTTCACCTCCAGTAGCAAAATCAGCATGCTGGTGGAATCTAGACAGGACTGTCTTTGGGTAGTTAAAATTGTCTGCGATAATGAAGATACCATTGGGGTGTTTGGTTTGGTGTCTTATGTCATAATGATAAGAGGGAGCCTTGCAGAAAATTGGCACAAACCCCTCGCTCTCACCACACCCCCTTCCCACCAACACCTTTCAGCACTGTTGTCAGCTCATCCTGATCTTTTCTATTTCCATTATATCTCTGTTTAAGAATCAGTAATTAGCTGCCATGGTGCAAGTTTAAATTCATACAGAAATTTCCAAAATGCAAAATGCTATTAGTGGAAGATATTTTGACCCGCTCCCAATTCCAACTTTTAGAATTTGATATGGACAGACTGGATAAAGTACAGTGAAAGTTCATCTGAGAGATGAGACAGATCTTTTTTTTTCTTTTACACAATAATTATCCACATTGTAATTGGGTGAGACTACTTCAGAGTTGTGGTGAATGTGCGTGGAAGGTCAAGTGAACAGGAAGGCGTCTGTTTACAGTCAGTCATGTTTTATTCAAGCTCTTTCGTCGGGAAGTGAAGACTGTCGATTATGTTTTCTGACACTGGCTAATGCAACCCCATTGAAAATCTGACGACTGAAATCCATTCAACATTTCAACCTAATGATTAACCTCAGTGACAGATGCCAATCCACTTACTGTGGATTTCCAGAACATTCTATTTTTATTTTAGGTTTTGTTTAGTTGTGTGGAGACTGGCAACTGGAGGCTGGATCTATTCCATTTCTGTTACAAATGTTTCTCAATCCACTTCACACGCTAAAAATAGGGATTCCGGTTTCTCCTTCATCTCCAGTTCAGGCTGTAAGAGTATAACATTAGATCTGTCATCAGTATCACTTACAGGGCAATGTCGCTGCAGAAGAATCAAGATCAAATGAAAAATTATGGGTAACAGAAGACCATGGAATGCAGCCTCCATATTCATCATGTTTCAAATTCTTCCTTACAGAGCTTCCCGTAAGCCAAATATTTTAATTCCGATTTTCATTCCCGTTCCTCATGTTGGTCCCTGATCTCCTCTTGTGCCAAGATGAGGCCACCAACTGGGTGGAGGAGCAACACATTATATTCCACCTAGGTAGCCTCCAGCCTGCTGGCATGAGTATCGATCGATTTCTTCTGCCAGTAAAATATTTTCTGTCCCCTACCCTCTTCTTCTATTCCTGATTGTGGCCTTTTACCTTTTCTCACTTGCCAATCACCTCCCCCTGGGTCCCCTCCTCCTTCCCTTTCTCCTATGGTCCACTCTCCTCTCCTCTCAGATTCCTTCCTGTCCTGCCCTTTCCCTTTCCCACACACCTGGCTTCACCAATCACCTTCCAGCTAGCCTCCTTTCTCTTCCCTCACCTTTTTATTCTGGCACCTTCTCCCTCCCTTCTCAGTCCTGAAGATGGGTCTCTTTCCTTTCAGATCTTTTTATTGCATTATAATCAGTTAAATGAACATATCAATAATAACAATACCAAGAGAACAGGATTACAATAATAGCAATCATATATACAAACATAAGTTTCAAATACCATAATCAAACAGGGCCTCCCGATCTCTTTATAATTGAAACCGAAAAAAAAGTTCAAAAGATTTGTTCAAGAAAAAAAAACAAAAAAAAACCCTAGACTAAACAGAAAACAAAACAGGAAAAAAAACTGGGCTGCCATAATTTTTTCAATTAAATTGCTTTTACACATTGATTGTGAAGAATGGAAATAACTTGCATTTCTAGAGCACCCTTCAAAACCTTAGTGTTTCCACCACGTGAAGTGTGAGGAAGATAGCTTGAATGGACATTGAGCTGTTGCCTCACAATTTCAATCAGCCTCACGGTTCTTCCCCATGATCACCTTCCTTACTTAGTAGACTCTAGTGCTGCTAGGCTTTGTGTACAAATGATCACACTCCTAGCTGTCTCCACCTTCAGCCTCAACTTCCCCCATCCAGGCTCCATGCGCCACTTTTCTTTGTCAATCTCCATCTCTGCTCCACCTGCCCCTGCTTCTCATCTCCATCTCTCTCCTCACACCTACCTGGCTCAATCTGTCCATCATCTTTCACCCCTCCTTAGCCCACCACTCCATTCTAGCCACATTTCACCAATCCCTCGCGATCTTTATACTGGCCATGTTCCCTCTCCACTCTTAGTCCTGATGTAGGGCTTCACTCACTCCCCTCCGCCAGCAGATGCTGAGTTCCTCCAGCACATTGGGTGTTGTTCCAGATTCAATCTTGATCTCTGGTCCTGTCTGTTTATCTGTTCCACTGCGAGTTTCCTTCAGGCACTCTGCTTTCCTTCCTGTACAGGAGATGGGATGTTATACTAAAGTTGTATAAGATGTTGGTGAGGCAGAATTTGGAGAAATGTGCGCAGTTTTGATCATCTACCTACAGGAAAGGTGTAAATAAGGTTGAAAGAGTACAGAGAAAATTCACAAGGATATTGCCGGGACTGGGGGACCTGAGTTATAAGGAAAGATTGAATAGGTTAGGATTTTGTTCCTTGGAATGTAGGTGATTGAGGAGGGATATGATAGAGGCATACAAAATTATGGGGGGTATTGATAGAGAACATGCAAGCAGGATTTTTCCACTGAGGTTGGATGGGACTACAACAAGGTCATGGGTTATCAAACTTTACAACTCCTCCCTTGGAGGGTCAGACACCCTGAGCCAATAGGCTGGTCCTGGACTTATTTCCTGGCATAATTTACATATTACTATTTAATTATTTATGGTTTTATCACTATTTAATTATTTAAGGTGCAACTGTAACGAAAACCAATTTCCCTCGGGATCCATAAATTATGACTATGACTATGACTATGTTAAGGGTGAAAGGTCAAAAATTTAAAGGGAACATGAGGGAAACTTCTTCATTCAGAGGGTTGCGAGAGTTTGGAATGATCTGTCAGTGCAAGTGGTGCAATCGAGCTTGATTTCAAAATTTAAGAGAACTTTACAGAGGTACAGGGATGGTAGGGGTAGGCGGGCTATGGTAGGTAGGGCAGTGCAGGTCAATGGGAGGAGGCAATTGAAACGGTTTGGCACCCACTAGGTGAGCTCTGCTTGTCTACGAGTTTATGCCCCTATCCCAACGATGTGCAAGTTAATTGGTCAATGTAAATTGCTCCCAGTGTGTGGGAGACTGACAGAATCTGGAGTGTTGAAGGGAATGTGTGGAGAATGAAGTGTGATTGGTGTAAGTACGTGTTTGATGCTGACAGCATGGGCTGAAAGGCTCGTCTCCATGCTGTATGACTCAATGACTGCTTGAGCACAGCAAGCTCCCACTATTACTAAAGTGATAATGACCTGTTAGTGTGCAGTGAAGGGGTTAACCATCCTGTTCACCTTTGATTGTCACTGTATTGCCTACTGTGTCTGCCGGAGATAGCAAAGAGGACCTTGATTTAACACCTCATCCAAAAGGTGACACCCCTGACAACGAAGCACTCTTTCCATACCACACTGAAGTGTTAGCCTTTGGGCCAGCATGTGTCTTCAGAGGCACTATGTAAAACAGGTTTTCTATATCTTATACATTTCATCAGCATTTATTCTGACTGAACTTGAGGGCAAAAGACTCTTAATCCTCCTCTGTAAAAATGGCAAATTGAATTTTTTATTATGACATGTACAGAGGCACAGTGAAAAACTTGCATTGTATTCTGTTTATAAAGATCCTGTCATTACAACAGCACATTGAGGTAATAAAAGGTAAAACAATAACAGAATGAAGGGTTGTTATTTCAATTCAATTTTAACTATAATTTTAATATAGTTTAATTATAATGGTAATTAAAATTCTTTACTCATACATGAATAGTGGGATCATTCAATCACATTATTTTGTAAGATTGCAGTACGGCAAACATTTTAAAAATGTCTATCATTTCTCCCATAAGAATACAGATTTTTCAAGTGTTCTGTAACACCTTTTTAAGTGGAAAACTGGTGCTCTTCACAGAGAACTCCACAATATTCATTTAGCATTAATTTTAAATAATAAAGCTCATTTATGGACAAAGTAGCTCCTTTAAGTAGGACAATGTTAAGTCTTTTAACATTGTCTACAACAATACATTTCCTTTAAGAATAGCCTGAAGCAGTACAGTTCCTAGAAATCTAATCCAAAACAGTTCCAGTAAGGGAGTATGAAACTGGAGAAATCATTTTAGACTAGTCTAAACAAACACAGTGTACTACAGAAGAAATCTTTGAAGAGCAGCACAAAGAGTACAAATTCCTAATCGCACAGCATCAGTGGAGAATGCTGCTAAGAAACTAGACCTATTGGTGTATTTCAAATGCTTACATTGCGCATAAAATATTTCTTTCTATTCACCCTGCTTGTGATAAAAGACAACATCCAACTTGCTTTTCTAATTACTTACTGAAATTGCAAGCTAGCTGTCTTTAGAGTCAAAGAGTTGTAGATCGTAGAACTCTGCAGTGCAAAAACAGGCCTGTCGGCCCATCTAGTCCATACTGAGCTATTCTGCCTAGTTCCATTGATTTGCACCCAAATGATAGCCCTCTATACTCCCGCCATCCAGGTACCTATCCAAATTTTTCTTAAATGTTGAAATTGAACCTGAATCCACCACTTCTACTGGCAGCTTGTTCCACACTCTCACGGCTGTCTGAGTGGAGATTTTCCCCTTTAACATATATATCACCTTTCACCCTACAGCCATGTTGCCTAGTTGAAGTCCCACCCAACCTCAGTGGAAGAAGTCAGCTTGCACTTACTCTATCTTTACCCTTCATAATTTTGGATATCTCCACTTATTCTCTTACACTCTGAGGAATAAAGTCCTAGCCTACTCAACCTTTCCCAATACTTCAGGTCCTCAAGTCCTGGCAAAATCTTTGTAAGTTTTATCTGCACTCTTTCAATATGATGTACATCTTTCTTGTAGGTAGGAGACCAAAACTGCACACAATGGTCCAAATTGGGCCTCACCAATGTCTTAAGCAGCACACACAAAATGTTGTAGGAACTCAGCAGGCCAGGCAGCATCTATGGAATCGAGTAAACAGTCGGTGTTTCAGATCATCATCCTACTAAGCTCCTCCAGCATTTTGTGTGTGTTGCTTTGGATTTCCAGCATCTGTAGATTTTCTCATGTTTGTGACACTCACCAATGTTTTTTTTACAACTTCAACATAATATTCACAACTCATGTACTCAATACTGTAATTTGATTTATAAAGGACATGTACAAAAGTTCTCTTTACAAACCTATTTATGACGCACTTTCAAGGAATTATGGATCTATATTCCCAGAACCCTCTGTTCTACTGCACCTCTCAGAGCCCAACAGCTCACTGTGTAAGACCTTCTCTGGCTGATCCTTCCAAAGTGTAACATCTCACACTTGTCTGCATTAAATACCATGGGCCATTTTAAGCCAATTTGTGCAGCTGATCCAGATTCCACTGCAAGCTTTCCTCATTGTCAATTATGCCCCCAACCTTGGTGTTATCTGCAAATTTGCTGATCCAGTTTACTACATTATCATCCAGATTGTTGATATAGATGACAAACAACAGTGGACCCAGCACTGATCCCTTCTGCACACCACTTGTCACAGACCTCCAGTCAGATGGGCAACCATCTACTACCACTCTCTGGCTCCTCCCGCAAAGCCAATGTCTAATCCAATTTACTACCTCATCCTGATTGCCAGTGACTGAACCTTCTTGACCAACCTCCCATGCAGGACCTTGTCAAAGCCCTTGCTAACGTCCATGTAGACAACATCCACTATCTTGCCTTCATCAATGTTCCTGGTAATTTCCTCAAAAAACTCTATCAGATTGGTTAGACATGATCTACCATGCACAAAGCCATGTTGACTATCCCAAATCAGTC
Source organism: Mobula hypostoma (assembly GCF_963921235.1). NCBI lineage: Eukaryota > Metazoa > Chordata > Chondrichthyes > Myliobatiformes > Myliobatidae > Mobula > Mobula hypostoma. Next base: position 48,569,338 of record NC_086119.1, on the reverse strand, counting down.
TATCCAAATACTTATGTATCGAGTCACTTACAATACCTTCCAAAAACTTTCTACTACTGATGTTAGGCTCACCAGCCTATAATTTCTCAGCTATATTTAGAGACTTTCCTTAGTAATGGTACAACATTAGCTATTCTCCAAACCTCTAGCACCTCACCCGATGTTAAGGACATTTTAAATATCTAGGGCCCCTGCAATTTCCCTCCCACCCTCCGACAAGTTCCAAGGGAACAGCTTGTGAGGCTCTGGGGATTTACCTCAAGACAGTAAACACCTCCTCCTCTGTATCTGTATAGGATTCATGATCTCACTGCTGTTTTGCCTCATTTCTGTTGACTTTGTGACCATCTCCCAAGTAAATACAGATGCAAAAGAATCCATTTATGATCTCCCCCATCTCTTTCGGCGCCTTGCATAAGTGACCATTCTGATCTTCAAGTGGACTAATTTTGTCTCTTGCTATCCTTTTGCTCTTTATATAGCTTTAGAAGTTCTTGAGATTCTCCTTCACCTTGACTGCTAGAGCAACCTCATGCCTTCTTTTAACCCTCAATCCTCAAGTACCTCATTCGTTCCTTCCTACCTATACAGGCGTCCCCCGCTTTTCGAATGTTCGCTTTACGAAAACTCACTGTTACGAAAGACCTACATTAGTTCCCTGTTTTCGCTAACAGAAGGTGTTTTCACTGTTACGAAAAAAATCAGTGCATGATAAAAGGCAGCACGCGCCCCAAGCAGCCGCTCTCCCCCGGATTCGGAACTGCAATCTCGCCGGCATTCCTTAAACACGTGCCTGTGAGCAGCCATTAGCAAGGTGAGTTCTAAGGTGTCGGAAAAGCCTGAAAGAGCTCGTAAGGGTGTTACACTTAGCGTAAAACTAGACATAATTAAGCGTTTCGATTGTGGTGAACGAAGTAAGGACTAAGTGAGTTTGGCTGGTGGAAGCTGACGAAGATGATGTTGAAGAGGTTTTGGCATCCCATGACCAAGAACTGATAGATGAAGAGCTGATGCAATTAGAAGAGGAAAGGGTAACAATCAAAACCGAATGCATTAGCGAACTGAACGTGAAGCAACTGCGTGAGATTTTGGCTGCAAAGATAAAGTACGACTTTCATTTTGTAAGGGTATGTAGGTTTAGGGGATATTTGCTGGATGGTTTGAGTGCTTACAAAGAACTGTATGATAGAAAAATGTGCGAGGCTAAGCGGTCAAGCAAGCCCTCCACATCAGCCACAGCAGACGACGAACCTCGACCTTTGACATCGAGGCGGGCAGTCATAGGAGAAGATGAGCTGCCTGCCCTAATGGAAACAGACGATGACGAGATGACATCCCAGTGTCCCACCACCCCAACCCGCAGGCTGCAGACAGATACCAATTCGCGGAGAATGCGGCGGTAGCCGGGAGGTACACAGCACATCTTTAAGAAAAAAGCCGAAAAAGTCGGGCAGCAGCTAATTAGTTAGCATGTTTATTTCGGCTTTTTTCTTAAAGATGTGCTGGGTGCCTACCGGCTACCGCTGTACCCCTGCATTCTTCGCAGATTGGTATTGGGTCGCTGCCCGGAGGGTGGGGGCCACTGCACCACCCAAACTCCGACGACTCAGTCTAACACACCATCATCAGTGTGCTCAATGTCTTCCCGATTCCCATAAGTGATACTACACTGTACATACATTATTTCTACTTTATATAGGCTGTGTATTTTTACGTGTTATTTGGTATGATTTGGCAGCTTCATAGCTTAAAGGTTACTGGAGAGAGTGTTTTGCCAACAGCGCTTGCATGAGATTTTCTGCCAAGAGCACTTGCGTGAGATTTTCGCTTCGGAGAACAGTGCCGGCAATGATTGTGGAAAAGTATTTCTACTTTATATAGGCTGTGTATTTATCATATCATTCCTGCTTTTACTATATGTTACTGTTATTTTAGGTTTTATGTGTTATTTGGCAAGATTTGGTAGGTTATTTTTAGGTCTGTGAACGCTCACAAAATTTTCCCATATAAATAAATGGTAATTGCTTCTTCACTTTACGACATTTCGGCTTACGAACCATTTCATAGGAACGCTCTACCTTCGGATGGCGGGGGAAACCTGTACATGTTATGTACCTCCTTCTCCTTCTTATCCAAAGCCTCAGTATCTCTTGAAAATCAAGGTTCTCTAAACCTGTTATCCTTGCCTCTTATTCTGACAGGAACATACAAACTCTACTTACAAAATTTCACTTTTGAAGGCCTTCCATTTATCAACACAGCTTTACCTGAAAACAACCCATCCTCATCCACACTTGCCAGATCCTTTCTGATATCTTCAAAATTGGCCATTATAGAATCTCAACCCAAAGGCCAGACCTATCTTTCTCCATAATTTTATTGAAACTAATGGCATTATGGTTACTAGCTCACCTGCCCTACTTCATTCCAGGAGATCTAAAACTTCCCTAATAGGTTTATTGTATGAGGACAGGCAGATCCCTCTGACACCAGCATTCATTAGTCCAATACTATTTAAATAATGTCTTACTCCTCTAACCTTTCCATCATATTTTATTTCCTGCTTAAAGCATTGTCGCACTTGGCACTGATGCTTCAAAGGGAATTATGAAATTGGTCAAAAAGACATTTGAGATATTATTAGGTAGAAAGCAATTTTACAATAGGTTCTGCCTATCTGCTAATGGGACCACAGTTGCTGTAACACAGCTGCCTTCGCTTTGCATATAGGGATGCCAGGAGGGCATCTGCCCTTAAAGGCACACTCCCCAAGGCAGCTGCACCAGAGCAGTGAACCGGCAGGAGAGTGGGAGAGAGCTCCCAGATTCAGTGCTATGGATGCAAATCCCTGTGTATGAAATACAAGGGGGAGGATATGGGAAGGGAAGTGGACCAGGGCTACAGTTTGAAGTAATCTTAGGTAGTAGTTTCTCCACTCAAACCCTGGTACTTGTGAGACTCCTGTTGTATTTGCATTCAGCCTCTGAACTTGGAGAGAGTACAGGTGTGAGTACCCAGGGAGGTAAATGGTTTCCTTTGTTTGTGGGTAGTGCAAGCCAATGAAATTAGATAGCAGTGTGGACTCCCTCAGGATGAAGGAGTCAACTATGCTTCCTGATCACCATGAGGAGATTGTTATCATCTTCAAAGATGCCTTCATGTTGAAGTAGAAAAATTGAGAGATTATCAAACTCACTTCTCAAACATCCAATCCACGTCATACTTGCCCTTCAAAATTGTAACATCACTGTAATGGTCCACCTGATTATGAAATATTTAGATTCATGTCAGGGCTGCTTATTGTCTTGGCAAAGATTATATAGGACCCCTATTGTCCAACCCATCCCACCACTCTTCCAATTCATCCCCCAAGCCTTGAAACCACCCAACACCTAGCCTATCCATCACCTCCTGGGGCTGATTGACTTATCATCACCTCTTCTGACCCAGCCATTTCCCCAATTCCAGTTTATCATTTTCATGTCACCTGCCTAACTCAGTCTTGAATTATTGACCCAACCTATACATCATCTACCTGACTTAGAATCAGAAACAGGTTTAATATCACTGCCTTACAACATGTCATGAAGTTTGCTGGTTTGCAATAGCAGTATAAATGCATAATAATAAAAACTAGAAATTACAAAAAGAAGACTAAACAAAAATTTAATTTAAATAAGTAGTGCAAAAATAGAGAAAAATACTGAGGTAGTGTTCAAGGGTTCATTGCTAATTCAGAAATCTGATGGTGGAGGGGAAGAAGCTGTTCTTGAAATGTTGAATGTGTGCCTTCAGGCTCCTGTACCTCCTCCCTGATGATAGCAATGAGAAGGGGACATGTCTTAGGTGATGAGGGTCCTTAATGATAGATGTCACTTTTTTGAGGCATCACCTTTTTAAGGGTCCTGGATGCTACGGAGACTAGTGTCCATGATGGAGCTGGCTGATTTTGCAACTTTCTGAAACTATTTCTGATAATATGCAGTGGCCTGTCTATACTAGATGATAATGTAACCAGTTAGATCGCTCTCCAGTATACATCTCTTGAAATTTAGATTATGAAGACACGCAGTCCTCTTTTATTGTCATTTAGTAATGCATGCATTAAGAAATAATACAATATTTCCTCCGGTGTGATATCACAAAACACAGGACAGACCAAGACTGAAAAACTAACAAAACCACATAATTATAACATACAGTTACAACAGTGCAACAATGCCATAACTTGATGAAGAACAGTCCATGAGCACAGTAAAAATTTCAAAGTCTCTCAAATGTCCCACATCTCACGCAGAGGGGAGAAGGAAGAAAAACTCTCCCTGCCATGCCCGACCACAGTCCGACTTTGAGTCGTCCGAAAACTTCGAGCCTCCGATCAGCTCTCCGACACCAAGTACCGAGCGCCATCTCTGTCCAAACGATTCGACCTCAATCTCGGTCGCCAACAGCAGGCAAAGCCGGGGATTTTGAGGCCTTCCCTCCGGAAGATTCTCGATTGCGCAGTAACAACAGCAGCGAACGGGCGTTTCAGAAATTTCTCCAGATGTTCCTCTGTGCTTTCACGCCTGTCTCCATCAAATCAGAATTATCCACTGCCCCTATTTAACGGATACGATATCATTTTCACCGGAGAGCTGCAAGTGTCTTTGCTGACATACCAATTCTCCTCAAATTCCTCATGAAATATAGCTCTGTAATTACATCAATGGATAGATACCTAGAAATATTGGCACCCAGGAACTTGAAACTGCTCCTCCTTTCTACTTCTGATCCCTTGATGAAGACTGGTGTGTGTTCCCTCGAATTCCTCTTCCTGAAGTCAACAATCAATTCCTTGGTCTTCTGACAATGAGTGTAAGGTTATTGCTGTGACATGATTCAACCAGCTGATCTATCTCACTCCTGTACACTTGCTCGTCACCATCTGAAATTCTGCCAACAATCATTGTGTCATCAGCAAATTTATGGATGGCATTTGAGCTGTGCCTAGCCACAGAATCGTGGGTGTACAGAGAGTGGAGAAGTAGGCTAAACACAAATCCTTGAGGTGCACTGGTGCTGATGTTATTTTCAATTCGCACAGATTGTGGTCTCTCAGTGAGGAAGTCAAGGATATACAGATGGAGATGTAGACACCCAGGTTTTGGAGCTTTTTTGATTAGAACTGAGGGTATGATTGTGTTGAACGCTAAGCTGTGATCAATAAACAGCAGCCTGACGTAGGTGTTACTATTGTCCAGGTGATCCAAGGCCAAACGTAGAGCCAACCAGACTGCATCCACTATACATTTATTGCGGCAGTAGGCAAATTGCAGCAAGTCCAGGTCTCTGCTTAGGCAGGAGCTGATAGTCATAGTCATAGTCATACTTTATTGATCCCGGGGGAAATTGGTTTTCGTTACAGTTGCCCATAAATAATAAATAGTAATAAAACCATAAATAATTAAATAGTAATATGTAAATTATGCCAGTAAATTATGAAATAAGTCCAGGACCAGCCTATTGGCTCAGGGTGTCTGACCCTCCAAGGGAGGAGTTGTAAAGTTTGATGGCCACAGGCAGGAATGACTTCCTATGACGCTCCGTGCTGCATCTCGGTGGAATGCTGGCCATGATCAACCTCTCAGAGCACTTCATCACAGTAGATGTGAGTGCTACTGGATATAGAAGGCAGATCACCCTGCTCTTCTTGGGCACTGGTATGATTGTCTTCCTTTTTGAGGCAGGTGGAAACCTCTGACTGCAGCATTGAAAAATTGAAGATGTCCTTGAACATACAGTGCAGCGCGGCAGATTTAAAAGGGCAGACATCCTGCTTCGGATTTGATTCGAAGAAGGAGTCTGAGAGTCTGAGTGGGAGTGCTGAGAAAGAGATTTTTGAAATTTTCGTTATTTTTTTTTCTCCAACGGCTTTCTGAGAGGCGGGACTGCGCAGGCGTGTGACGTCGGGCAGTGCAGCGCGGCAGATTTAAAAGGGCAGACATCCTGCTTCGGATTTGATTCGAAGAAGGAGTCTGAGAGTCTGAGTAGGAGTGCCGAGAAAGAGATTTTTGAAATTTTCGTTATTTTTTTTTCTCCAACGGCTTTCTGAGAGGCGGGACTGCGCAGGCGTGTGACGTCGGGCAGTGCAGCGCGGCAGATTTAAAAGGAACAAAGCCTCATAGGGCGGGCAGCGTAGTTTGCGGGCGGCGGAGTGAGCCGGGAGCAGAGTGAAGACTTAAGGGCTTCGGCTCAACGGGCTTAGGCGGAAGCGGGCGAGGCGAGGAAGGTTTGACATTCATTTTCTGTTGCTATTTGAGGAGAGGGGCATTATGACTGTGAGGGCAGTTTGCTGTTCTCGGTGTCGGATGTGGGAGGCCCTGGAGTCTCCAAGCCTCCCGGACGTCTACATCTGCGCCAAGTGCATCGAGATGCAGCTCCTAAGGGACCGCGTTACGGAACTGGAGCTGCAGCTCGATGACCTTCGTCTGGTCAGGGAGAGCGAGGAGGTGATAGAGAGGAGTGGAAGGCAGGTGGTCACGCCGGGGCCACGGGAGGCAGACAAGTGGGTCACGGTTAGGAGAGGGAAGGGGAAAAGGCAGGTGATGAGGAGTACCCCGGCGGCTGTGCCCCTTAACAACAGGTACTCCTGTTTGAGTACTGTTGGGGGGGACAGCTTACCCGGGGGAAGCGACAGTGGCCCTGCCTCCGGCACAGAGTCTGGCCCTGTAGCTCAGAAGGGTAGGGCAAGGAAGAGGAGGGCAGTTGTGATAGGGGACTCGATAGTAAGGGGGTCAGATAGGCGATTCTGTGGACGCAGTCCAGAGACTCGGATGGTAGTTTGCCTCCCTGGTGCCAGGGTCCGGGATATTTCTGATCGTGTCCAAGATATCCTGAAGTGGGAGGGTGAAGAGCCAGAGGTCCTGGTACATATAGGTACCAATGACATAGGTAGGAAAAGGGATGAGGTCCTGAAAGAAGAATATAGGGAGCTAGGAAGGGAGTTGAGAAAAAGGACCGCAAAGGTAGTAATCTCGGGATTACTGCCTGTGCCACGCGACAGTGAGAGTAGGAATGCGATGAGGTGGAGGATAAATGCGTGGCTGAGGGATTGGAGCAGGGGGCAGGGATTCAAGTTTTTGGATCATTGGGACCTCTTTTGGCGTAGGTGTGACCTGTACAAAAAGGACGGGTTATACTTAAATCCTAGGGGGACCAATATCCTGGCAGGGAGATTAGCGGGGGCTACTGAGGTGACTTTAAACTAGAATGGTTGGGGGGTGGGAATCAAATTAAAGCGGCTAGGTGTGAGGAGGTTAGTTCACAACAGAGGGATGGGAACCAGTGCAGAGAGACAGAGGAGTGTAAAGTGAGCGTAGAAGCAAAAAGTACAAAGGGGAAAAGTAAAAGTGGCAGGCCGACAAATCCAGGGCAAGCATTAAAAAGGGCTAAGAGAGTTGTAAAAGAGCGCCTGAAGGCTTTATGTGTCAATGCAAGGAGCATTCGTAATAAGGTGGATGAATTGAAAGTGCAGATTGTTATTAATGATTATGATATAGTTGGGATCACAGAGACATGGCTCCAGGGTGACCAGGGATGGGAGCTCAACGTTCAGGGATATTCAATATTCAGGAGGGATAGACACGAAGGAAGGGGAGGTGGGGTGGCGTTGCTGGTTAAAAAAGAGATTAACGCAATAGAAAGGAAGGACATAAGCCGGGAAGATGTGGAATCGATATGGGTAGAGCTGCGTAACACTAAGGGGCAGAAGACGCTGCTGGGAGTTGTGTACAGGCCACCTAACAGTAGTAGTGAGGTCAGAGATGGTATTAAACAGGAAATTAGAAATGTGTGCAATAAAGGAACAGCAGTTATAATGGGTGACTTCAATCTACATGTAGACTGGGTGAACCAAATTGGTAAAGGTGCTGAGGAAGAGGATTTCTTGGAATGTATGCGGGATGGTTTTTTGAACCAACATGTCGAGGAACCGACTAGAGAGCAGGCTATTCTGGACTGGGTTTTGAGCAATGAGGAAGGGTTAATTAGCGATCTTGTCGTGAGAGGCCCCTTGGGTAAGAGTGACCATAATATGGTGGAATTCTTCATTAACATGGAGAGTGACGTAGTTAATTCAGAAACAAAGGTTCTGAACTTAAAGAGGGGTAACTTTGAAGGTATGAGACATGAATTAGCTAAGATAGACTGGCAAATGACACTTCAAGGATTGACGGTGGATATGCAATGGCAGGCATTTAAAGGTTGCATGGATGAACTACAACAATTGTTCATCCCAGTTTGGCAAAAGAATAAATCAAGGAAGGTAGTGCACCCGTGGCTGACAAGAGAAATTAGGGATAGTATCAATTCCAAAGAAGTAGCATACAAATTAGCCAGAGAAAGTGGCTCACCTGAGGACTGGGAGAAATTCAGAGTTCAGCAGAGGAGGACAAAGGGCTTAATTAGGAAGGGGAAAAAAGATTATGAGAGAAAACTGGCAGAGAACATAAAAACGGACTGTAAAAGCTTTTATAGATATGTAAAAAGGAAAAGACTGATAAAGACAAATGTAGGTCCCCTGCAAACAGAAACAGGTGAATTGATTATGGGGAGCAAGGACATGGCAGACCAATTGAATAATTACTTTGGTTCTGTCTTCACTAAGGAGGACATAAATAATCTTCCAGAAATAGTAAGGGACAGAGGGTCCAGTGAGATGGAGGAACTGAGCGAAATACATGTTAGTAGGGAAGTGGTGTTAGGTAAATTGAAGGGATTGAAGGCAGATAAATCCCCAGGGCCAGATGGTCTGCATCCCAGAGTGCTTAAGGAAGTGGCCCAAGAAATAGTGGATGCATTAGTGATAATTTTTCAAAACTCGTTAGATTCTGGACTAGTTCCTGAGGATTGGAGGGTGGCTAATGTAACCCCACTTTTTAAAAAAGGAGGGAGAGAGAAACCGGGGAATTATAGGCCGGTTAGCCTAACGTCGGTGGTGGGGAAACTGCTGGAGTCAGTTATCAAGGATGTGATAACAGCACATTTGGAAAGCGGTGAAATGATCGGACAAAGTCAGCATGGATTTGTGAAAGGAAAATCATGTCTGACGAATCTCATAGAATTTTTTGAGGATGTAACTAGTAGAGTGGATAGGGGAGAACCAGTGGATGTGGTATATTTGGATTTTCAAAAGGCTTTTGACAAGGTCCCACACAGGAGATTAGTGTGCAAACTTAAAGCACATGGTATTGGGGGTAAGGTATTGGTGTGGGTGGAGAATTGGTTAGCAGACAGGAAGCAAAGAGTGGGAATAAACGGGACCTTTTCAGAATGGCAGGCGGTGACTAGTGGGGTACCGCAAGGCTCAGTGCTGGGACCCCAGTTGTTTACAATATATATTAATGACTTGGATGAGGGAATTAAATGCAGCATCTCCAAGTTTGCGGATGACACGAAGCTGGGTGGCAGTGTTAGCAGTGAGGAGGATGCTAAGAGGATGCAGGGTGACTTGGATAGGTTGGGTGAGTGGGCAAACTCATGGCAGATGCAATTTAATGTGGATAAATGTGAAGTTATCCACTTTGGTGGCAAAAATAGGAAAACAGATTATTATCTGAATGGTGGCCGATTAGGAAAAGGGGAGGTGCAACGAGACCTGGGTGTCATTATACACCAGTCATTGAAAGTGGGCATGCAGGTACAGCAGGCGGTGAAAAAGGCGAACGGTATGCTGGCATTTATAGCGAGAGGATTCGAGTACAGGAGCAGGGAGGTACTACTGCAGTTGTACAAGGCCTTGGTGAGACCACACCTGGAGTATTGTGTGCAGTTTTGGTCCCCTAATCTGAGGAAAGACATCCTTGCCATAGAGGGAGTACAAAGAAGGTTCACCAGATTGATTCCTGGGATGGCAGGTCTTTCATATGAAGAAAGACTGGATGAACTGGGCTTGTACTCGTTGGAATTTAGAAGATTGAGGGGGGATCTGATTGAAACGTATAAGATCCTAAAGGGATTGGACAGGCTAGATGCGGGAAGATTGTTCCCGATGTTGGGGAGGTCTAGAACGAGGGGTCACAGTTTGAGGATAGAGGGGAAGCCTTTTAGGACCGAGGTTAGGAAAAACTTCTTCACACAGAGAGTGGTGAATCTGTGGAATTCTCTGCCACAGCAAACTGTTGAGGCCAGTTCATTAGCTATGTTTAAAAGGAAGTTAGATATGGCCCTTGTGGCTACAGGGGTCACGGGGTATGGAGGGAAGGCTGGGTTCTGAGTTGGATGATCAGCCATGATCATAATAAATGGCGGTGCAGGCTCGAAGGGCCGAATGGCCTACTCCTGCACCTATTTTCTATGTTTCTATGTTTCTATACCCGCGAGTGGGTTGGCACAGGTTTTCAGAATCCTACCCGGTACACCTTCAGGGCTTGATGCCTTGTGAAGGTTCACCCTCTTGAAAGATGTCCTGATTTCGGCCTCTGAGACCTGCACCGTCTTGCCAAGAGTCTTCAATCAATAATTCTACTCCAGTACCTGCCCAGAATGACACCCTTCCTCAAAACCTGCTTGTACCCTCACTTTCCTGCATTACCACCACCTTTCTGCTTTATCCCATCTGTTCCACGTCCCCTAAAGCTCTTGCTCTTCGCCAGTCATCTGATCAGCAGTCCTCCAGTTACTTGAACAACACATCCTCACATCTTCCAATCACTTGCTCAATCCTCTTACAATCATTTATAAACTCAATCTTCAGTCAGCTGCCCCTCATTGTCCTTCAGTCACCTCCCAATGTCCATTCCCAGTCACTTACATGACAACCCCACCCTTCTCTGGGTTACCTGGCAGTCTCTGCTTGGTGATCCTTGCTTCATCTACCATTGAGTCATGGAGACAACAGGCCATTTGAGTCACTAACTCCACACTGTCCAGAAGGCCCCCGTGCATATTAATCCTAATCCAGCACTTGCCCCTGATGCCTTGTTGACTTTTACCCTGCCTTCTACCCCTCCACCGCCCTGCTCTTCAAAGCTCTCCATAACCCTTTCTCTCACACACAGGAGATCATGGAGGGGAGATTTGTCCTACCACACAGGCTCAATAAAATATCAGAATTCCCTTTTCAGTGAGTCATGGACCTCCTCTCCACAAAGTTTACCCTTTCAGCCCCAGTTTTAATTTATGTTAAGCATTTGTTTTCTTGATCTCAGCCTGCAGTCCCTCACAATCTTTCTCAATCCTCTCGCCCTCCACCACCAGATTAAACTTTGCCCCACTCCCCCTTAACTGTAATCAAAGGCCCTACTTGAACTTAGATACTCATGTGTCTTCTGAATCCTAGCAACAATCTTCTTTCCCCAAGCAGTAAGACTGATCAACACCTGCACCCATTACTTTATTATTTCCCTTCATTTACCTTATGGACTGCCTAGAGTCACTTCATGGACATACAATCAATCTATGTATATAAACTATCTTATGGATTTATGTTTATTGCATGTTATTTTTTGGTATTGTTATTGTGTTGTTTATCTTTTGTTTTTTTTTGGTGCTACTTCAGGTCCAGAGTGACAACTATTTCGTCCTTCTTACTCTTGTGTACAGGGAATGATATTAAACAATCTTGAATCGTTCAGTGAGTTCAACTCTCAGTTTCAAAGACCTGAGCTCTGTTAGCTCTTTCTGCAGTTTCAAAGGTGGGTTAAACCTCAGTTCTTAACTGAAGCTGCACTCACTTCTTTTAACTCTTTTAACTCTGAAAATAATCCTTGTACTGTCACTCCTCTGTCACTCAGGCTTTTACCGAGGTTATTGGCTCCATGTATGCCATGTCCAAATTCAAGAGAAGGGTATGTGACTCTCAAGTCTGTTCTGGTTAATCTGATTGAAATCTCAACTCCACATTCCCATCTATTCAAAAGAAACTTCTTTCTCCTTGATGACCAAGAATTTACCTCTGTTTTAAAAATATTCAAAGACTCTGCTTACACTGTCCTTAAAGGTTCATCACTTCTCAAAGAATTAAATCTTGCCTCATCTCTGTCCTTAAGTGGGTAACCCTTTACTTTTAGGCAGTGATCCCAAGTTCTAGATTCACCTACAAGAGAAAACAGTCACTTTGTCAACACCTCTCAAGACGTTGTATGTTTTAATCGTGTTCTCTCTCATTCTTTTAAACTGCAGCAGATACAGGGCTACCCTGTCTAACCATTCCTCATTAGGCAACTGCATCATTCTAGTTACCAGTCCAGTAAATATTCTCTGAATTGTTTCCAAAGGAGGGGAACAAAACAAGGTGATGGGCTGGGTGTAGGAGGGACTAGGTAGATCAGGAAGAGAGAGAAAAGGGGAAGAAGGGGAAACAGATCATTAAATTCTCCATTTTCAGGTAAAATGATCTCCCTCTGTCTCTCTTCTCACTCCTTCTGATCTTTCCAGTTCCTACACCCACCCTCCTCCCCAGTTCACTGTCACCCACTTTCTTTCCCTTCTTCTCCTTCCTCCATCACCCACACACTCCTCCCATTCTGTCCCTTCCCCCTACTATTAACATCTTCCCACCCCATCCCCCTTGTTTGCTTTCTTATTCAAACTTTCTTACCTACCCAATTACATCATCTGCAGTCTTTTGTTGCTTCAACCTATCATCTCCTGGTTCTGTCACTACAGTATGTCCACTCTTCTCCCATCTCACCCCTCCTCACCTGGATCCGTCTATCATTCACCAGCTCTTGTGCCAGCCCTTCCCCTCAACTCTTTCTGCTGATTACTTGCACTCTTATCTTTCAGTTCTAATGATGGATCTTGACCTGAAATATCGACTGTCTATTTCCCTCCACAGATGCTGTCGGACTCAATGAGTTCTTTCAGCATCTTGTGTTTTGCTCCTGCTCCCAGTACCTCCAGTCTTCTGTATCACTGTTACAAACGGAAGCTGTCATGAAGGTGTCCAATCCATTAAGTGGGTCAGAGCTATAATATTTTCCTGCTGGCCCTTCTGCTCCCTTTGGAGACACAATACACGCACAAAGGTTCTTCAGAAACAGAGTGATTTTGTCAATAAGCTCCAGATTAAGCTAACATGGAAGAGATTATTTTTGTCTCTGGGAAGTAATTGAGTTCTGTAGGAACCAAGAGAAAGCAGTAACATTTCTTTCATTTTTCAATGTTGAACTTTTACTGCGAGGTTATATATCAGGGAAGTGAATATACCCGGCTTTAAATAGTTCTCACAACCAGCTTCCTGCCACCATGCTCCTGTCCGCTCAACTCTCTCAGCACAACATCCAGCACCCAAATAGCCTCCCTCAATTATGCCCACATCCTCCAACCACAACATCAACAATTTCAAAGTTCCAAGTAAATTTATTATCAAAATACATATATGTCACCATATATAATCTTGAGATTCCTTTTCTTGTGGGCATAATACTAATACTTTACTTTATTGTCGACAAACAATTGATACTAGAGCGTACAATCATCACAGCGATATTTGATTCTGCGTTTCGCGCTCCCTGGAGTACAAATCGATAGTAAACATTAAAAATTTAAATTATAAATCATAAATAGAAAAAAGCATAGGGAAAGTAAGGTAGTACAAAATAATCGAGAGGCAGGTCCAGATATTTGGAGGGTACGGCTCGGATCCGGGTCAGGATCCGTTCAGCAGTCTTATCACAGCTGGAAAGAAGCTGTTCCCAAATCTGGCCGCACAAGTCTTCAAGCTCCTGAGCCTTCTCCCAGAGGGAAGAGGGACGAAAATTGTGTTGGCTGGGTGGGTCATGTCCTCGATTATCCTGGCAGCACCGCTCTGACAGCGTGCGGTGTAAAGTGAGTCCAAGGACGGAAGATTGGTTTGTGTGATGTGCTGCGCCATGTTCACGATCTTCTGCAGCTTCTTCCGGTCTTGGACAGGACAACTTCCATACCAGGTTGTGATGCACCCTAGAAGAATAAATCCATAATAGAATAATAAGCAAAATGAAAGACCGCATCAACTCGGGTGTTGAACCAGTGTGCAGAAGACAACAAACTGTGCAAATGCAAAAAACAAGAAATAATGATAAATAAATATTGAGAACATGAAATGAAGAGTCCTTCACGGTGAGCCTATAGGTTGTGGGAACATTTCAATGATGAGGTGAGTGATATTGAGTGAAGTTATCCCATTTCGTTCAAGAGCCTAATGGCTCAGCAGCAAAAAGACAATATTCACAGCTGGTTTTGTGGACTAATAGTCCAAGGCCTAGAGTGGCCCATAGAGTCATACAGCATGGAAACCTGCCCAACTGGTCCATGCCAACCAAAATGCCCATCCAATCTAGTTCTGTTTGCTAGCATATGGTTTATAACCTTCTGAACCTTTCCTATCCATATAGCCGTCCAACTGGGTTCTAAGGGCAGAGTTCTTCTGCCGAGGTACAGCAGCAGAAAATCTCGCCAAAGCATGGATCATGTCACACAGTGATTCCTTGTCCCCAGCGGTCAGGCCTGGAATGAGGAATCTGGCAAGGGAGTGGCATGCAGGTCATCTGTAGATCACAAGTTTAGGGAGAAGTGAGGCACTTTGCCTGCTCAGCCAAAATAAGGTCAGGTTAGATAAACTTGTCCCAGTGAGGAACTTATCACAAGACTGAACTCTGCAGCGATAAGTAATACTGTGTAGCTGCTATATACTGGACAGCAGCCAGAGCTCTGGGCCATAACTTCATACCTCACCATGGCAACGGAGGAACTTAGATAGTGAAATCAAATCAGCAATTTTTAAAATAGAGCTCATCTCAGTTAAGAATAACCATTGTAAAAACACATCTGGGTCACTAAAATGCTTAAAAGAAGTAAATCTACCAACCACACCCAGTCTGGTCTATGCAGAATCAGAATCAGGTTGAATATCACCTGCATATGTTGTGACATTTGTTAAGTTTACGGCAGCAGTACAATGCAATGCATGATAAATACAGAAAAAAAGCCAAGTTACAGTAATATATTTATGTATATTAAATAGTTAAATTAGAATAAGTAGGGCAAAAACAGAAATAAAAACAAAGTACTGAGGTAGTGTTCATACGTTCAATGTCCATTTAGAAATTTGATGGCAGAGGGGACGTTTGTTTACCCTTACAATTTTATTATAAGGATATAGTAAAAGGAGACAATGGCGCCTAACGGTGGTTCCTTTGCTTGCATCTTCGGAAACAGCTTTATTTCTATCTTTAATATCTCTATTTTTCCCTTTCAGGGTACTTTTGAAGACCCTGACCTGGGGTTACACGCTGACTTCGGTCCTTTGCGGGAATAGGACCCGTCCTCGGGGTCTCACGACTGGCGCTATTCGATATACCAAGGACGCAGCCTAGAAGACTAGTGTGTCTTTGGAGTTTCGGGATTTCATGGCTCTGGAGGCGAGCGGACTCGAGGTCAGTGCCACCGCCTGGTGTGTCATGGGAGTACAAGGAAAATCGAAAGCAGCAAGCTGGCTGCTGGCTGTGTGCCCAGAGACCCGAGATCTTTGGGCACAGAGCTCGGAAAAAGCGACGCAACAGACTTTTTACATTGTAAACCAGCAAGTTGTTTGTTATGTCTCCCCTCTCGCTGTGAAACGGAGACACCTCTTTTTCCCTTATTAGGGGGAGAGAGAGCCTGTGGTATGTCGAATACCGGGTGAATGAGTAGTCTTTGGGTTACTGCAAGTCTGTGTCTTTATTGATACTTTGCCACATGCTTGAGTACTCGGTGGTGGGTGCAGATACTTTTTTTTGCTGGTGCAGGAAGGGGGGTCGTTGCTTTGCTGCTGCTTACGAGTGGGAGGGGAGAGCTGGGGGAGGGGCTTTGGGGTTCTAACATTTAATTGTCATTTATTCTTTGGGGCAGTGCCCTGTTTTCTTGAGTGGTTGCGAAGAAAGAGCATTTCAGGGTGTATATAGTTTACATTTCTCTGATACTAAATATACCTACGAAACCTATTTCTACTCTCAGTTTGCCACCTGGTTGGTAGGCTGTTAAATGACGTGGAGGAGGTGACTCGGTATGGTAGCAGGAAAAGTGGAGCGGTGATGTCTGTTGGAAAGGAGGCGAATCTCATCCCCTGAACTCTGTACCAGCACACAGCCGTGGTGCAGTTCTACATCTGGCACCCGCTCCAACTACAATTACCCAGTAGCCTACAGGAGTGCTGGTAATGTATTGCAGACCCTCCATTTACGCCGCCTTTTGTACACCCACCACTGCCCTCGCCCATTGTTCCTAACGGCTGGCCCCACTCTACTGAAAGAACTCGTATAGCTATTAATAAGGAATTACTGGAAGCAGGGAAGGATGCGAACAAAAATGGTAGCATAGTGGTTAGCTTTACAGCACCAGTGAGCCATGTTCGATTCCTGCCACTGCCCGTAAGGAGATTGCACATTCTCCCCGTGAGCGCGGAGGTTTCCTCTGGGTGTTCCGGTTTCCTCCCACCGTCCAAAGTCAGTAGGTTAATTGATCATTGTAAATTGTCCTGTGATTAGGCTAGGATTAAATCGCTGGGCGGCGTGGCTTGAAGGGATGGAAGAGCCTGTTTTGCGCCGTATCTCAATAGATAAATAAATAAAAATATAGATCTTCGCAATTACATAACAGCTTTCAATATTTCACCATATCTGTAAGCTTCTACATTTAATGCAATACAGATATTATATATTGTAACAATGCAGAAACATCATCCAAAATGTATTAATGATTAGCCTGATTTGACTGGCTAATAGTCCATGTCCTAGAAACCAATGGGGATGAGAACCATGTGGGGGTGACTAAGCTTTATTCTTAGCCTCCTTGTTACCTTCTACAACTTTCATTACCGTTAAAGCACAGGCCTTCCTACAGAGATATTCAAAAATGACTTGCTGGCTTAGTCCCCCACTGGACAGAAGGATTAAAGTGCTCCATTACTTATGCACTTACTGTGCAAAGCCAAAAATAATCCAATGACAAGAATCATAACTATGCTATTCACAGAAGCACCAGTCAGTCAAAATCCTAGATACCCCATGGTGGGCACTGTGGCCGTTGTGTGGTGCACAGATATGCAATTCTGAGCAGCAAAATCTAATTAATCGATTGTATGTGTACAGAAGCTTAGCTCCAAACCTTTAATTGCCACATACATCTTTTCAAATGTGTTCAGGGAGAATGCTCCACAGAAAACTAGAATAAAGCAGTTTTCATTTCTATTGAATGACTCTTCAGTGACAGTGGCTTGTAAGGAGGTGCTGTGATAACATACTGATTCCAACACAATACCGGGCTTACAATAGCACAGGTCTTAAGTCAGTAAGAGGTGGAGTTATAATTGACTAAAGTTGCTCATGTCCCATCTCACAGTTAGTGAACAGCCCTGCTCTTCAGGTTATAGAACACACAAGCAGTGGGCACTAACCTTTCATTACATAAAACTGAAAGCAGTGAGCATCAAGGGGAGAATCCTCGACTGGGAAAAGTCAAACACAGCAAAAAAGATTTCGTGCTTGTTGGAGGTCATTCAGCACAGCCCCAGGACTTCACTGCAAGTGTTCCTTGGTGCAGTGACCTCGGTCAACCATCTTCAGCTACCATATCAATGCCCTTCTTTCCACTGTAAGGTCAGAGGTGGAGAAAAAGAACGACGATTGATCAATATTCAATTCCATTCATGACTCCTCACAAAATGAATCACTCCATACCTGAATGTAGTAAGATCGAGACAACATTGGGCATGTGTGGGGAAGTGGCAAATACATTTATGCCACACATACCAGGCGGTGACCATCACTGAGAAGAAGGAATCCAATCTGGGACATACAATAGCAGAAAGTCTTCCACCATCAATATACTGGGATCACCAATGACCAGAAACTCAGCTGTACTGCCAATAGAAACGCTTTCACTGCAAGAGCAGGTCAGGAACTAGATAGCCGGCAATGAGGGATGCATATCCTGACTCTAAAAAGCACTATCTATGAAGCAGAGTGTAGAAATGTGATGGAACGCCTACCACTTACATCTCAGAATGCAGCTCAACACACAAGAAACATGACAACGTCCAGGGTAAAGCAGCCTACTTGATTACTACTCATCTATCTTAAACGTTCATTACCAAGACCCTGGCACCATAGATGTAATGAGTACCATTTACAAGCTTCACTGCAGTTCTTGGCTAAGCTGCTTCCACACCTTCTAAAACTGTGACCTCCAGAACAAAAAAAGTGCATTATCACCAGCAGGTTAGAATATGTTTTGACATGCGTTTATCATCCTCTGGTTGCAAATCCTGGAGATCCCTTTACACTAACTGCAAGTACCGTCAACAGGAGGACTGCAGTGCTTCAAAAGGAAGGCTCATCAGTGAAGACTCGGTCAGTAACTCATGACCTTGCAAGCAAAAGCGACATCTTGTAAGATGACCATAGATCAGAATCAGGTTTATTGTCATCAGCAATGCATCACAGATCTCTGGAAAGAAATAAGAGGTGGGGTAATGAAACTCATCATTGATTGAGTAGTCTATCATTCAACAAGCAAAGGACTGCATTTGACTCAAAATATCCATATTGCAATTTCTGTTCTGGTTGAATTTACACAAATCCCACTTCCAGTTGTGACAGCTGTCACCTTACTTGGTAGGTTAATTAGCAATTGCAAATGAGCCCTTCAAAGCAAGGCCACAAAAAAAGGTGAGTTGATGTGCAGAAGAGAATAAGTTGAGGGGGTTAAGGAAAATAAAAGAGTGATGGGAGGGGTAAGATAGGTCTTTGGATAACCAGCGTAAAACTGATGGATCATTTTTATCCCCTGAGTCACTGTTTTTCCAGTGTTACTGATATTTTTCTGTTACACTGTTTAAGTAAAATATCATATATTTAGAATATATTTTAATTAATAATTTTTAAAATTGTATTTAGAATACTGTATATGGTATTATATTTTTACAGAATGAAAAAAATCAATAACACAGGGAAAATATATTAATTCCGGCCAGTAGTGTGGTGGCATCCGCACCAGACTTTGAGACAAGTGATCCCAGGTTCAAATCCAGCCGGGCCCTTGCACGCTTTCCATCTGTGTTGGTTTGAGCGTAGAGCTAGCAGCTCAGTCTCACAAAAAAAAACAGACAAAAATGCCAAAGAAACAGCAAGGTTGCCACCTGATGTGCCTCAAGATGCAGAAAGGAATAACAAACAACAAAAAATTATTAACAAGAGAAAATCTGCAGATGCTGGAAATCCGAGCAACACACACAAATTGCTGGAGGGAGGAACTCAGCAGGCCAGGCAGCATCTATAGAAAAAAGAACAGCTGACATTTCGGCCTGTACTTTTTTCTATAGATGCTGCCTGGCCGCTGAGTTCCTCCAGCATTTTGTGCGTGTTGCCTGGTAACAAAAGATTATTAATTGTTTTCATTACTCAAAACTGATAACTAAATATTAGCATTGATTTCTAAACCAGATGTACTTTGACTTGGGAGTCAGATGTCTGTTTCCCTATCTCTGGGGATGTTCCAATAATTGTCTGCATCAGCTACAGGATCCTCTACGACTGACTGTAGGAGTATGAAGCTTAAAAATCTCTAAGTAAAAATATGCACTAGGAGTGAAACCTTTCAGGGAAATTGGTTTTTAATTTTTGATTTTGCCTGCATGAATCCACAAATCTTTAGTAATGCATTAGAGTAGTGGGAACGGTTCCAAACACCAGTTCTGCTTATTAAATGCAGCATTGTAGTGAAAATCGTGTGAGGAACTGTATTGAAGTAACAGGCTGGAGGTGCACAAGATGTTTTCCAGACAGAGCGCTTCTCTTTAATATGTAAATGCATAATTTTATATCCGCTGGCTCAGCAGTCTCCGTCAATTTTAGTTCCTGTGTTTCTCCATTAATGAATCCAAGCTATTTACCTCAAACATACCTCATGGTACAAAGTTCCGCCTTCTAAATGAACTTTGGTTAGAGATGTTTCTCCCAAATTCAAGAGAACATAGGCACAGAGAGTAGTTGGCCATTAGCATTCCTCAAGCGTGTT